>NC_141759.1:4014007-4630934 GCF_982258835.1 Parasteatoda tepidariorum
TCTAAAATTATATATATATATATAATTATATATATCTAAAATTATATATATATATATAATTATATATATATATAATACATAGATAGATAGATAATTTAATTCTTCATATAAATATTTTTTCTAATTATAATGTATTGAATAAATTATGAAGAGGATTTGTATTTATAAACGTCATTTTTGTTTTCCTGTTGAACTTTTCATTTCAAAATATGATAACTTAATTCGATAATAAAGAAAATGTATTTACGTGATAACCAATTCTCAACGTTTATAATAGTTCAGGTTCATTACAACCAATTTATTATGTATTTGATATTATTTTCAGCTTATTCTTGCACCAAAAACAAATAAAACCAAAGTATTCTACGGCAAGCCTGAAAATTTAACTGTTAAGATATAAAACCTAATCTTAAGACTGTCAACTTTTCTGAACAATTTTCGACTAGACTTTGTGTGGATAGTTTTTGTAAAAAATTATTTTTTGCTTTTAATGTATAAAGATTGTATTTATTGTATATGTATCTAAAACCGTTGCTGAGAGGAAGAATAAAAACAGGTGTTAAGGAAGGGAAGGAGGGCACAATATTTATTTAACTAGTATTATTAAGAGAGAGAACAGTCATCCAAGGGACACACAAATCAAAGTGCTTTCCATTAAAAATTAGGGGAAATCTTGCAAAATAAATCCGTAATAATATTTTATCTTAGAGAAAAAGAGAAACCTGAGAAATTACAATAGGTCAATTAAATAGGTTTAGAGAAAAGTATGTTTCTCACAAATTAGTAAAGGGAAAAACTTTAAAATGTTAATTATATACAATGCATACTTGAACTAAAACTAGTATAAAGGACGGAATGTGAATATTAAAGTATGATAAAGCACATAGTTTTGAATAATAAATTGAGATGAAGAAATAACATAAAAAAAGATTAGTTGAAGTTTTTTATGTTTATATATATATATATATATTATTATCAAACATGTGTATAATGTACGTGTATAAAAAAATAGGCACGTTTATGACCGTTTTCTTGAAAATTAACCGATTGTTAAGAGGTTAACACTGCTTTGTTGAAGAAAATATTTGTTCAATATGAATATAACTCTTAGAATGAGAGTTTTTGTTGTAAAATATCTCATTATCCAACATCTTTTAAAATATTGGTTAGTTATAAAAACCATTAAAGACTTCGCTCTATGTTTAAAAAAAAATCGTTTTTTAAGAGATAATTATGAGAAATCTAATAGCTCCCATCATTGATTTATTGATTTTTGTTACTTTTCAGTTTGCTTCTTAGTGAACTGAATAATAATGGAGACATAATAGATATTGGAAGATATATAACGAAGAAAAAAAAATGAACAGAACTTTTGGAGAAATCGATGAATTTTGACATTACTTGCGTAGCTCCTTGACGTATTATGCTGTAAATAAGAACAACAAAAAATTTTTTTTATGAATTAATAAAATGTCATGATAGCTCATTATCTTTAATAAAAACAAACTTCTATTTCCTAATTCTGTGGAAACACTTAAAAAAATTATTTAATTCTTTTTGTTTCTTGCAAAAACTTTTTAAAGGAGACAATCGAAAGATCATTTGTAATCCATATTATTACGAAAGATCAAATGTGTTTCAGACTTGTGAATTTTATATTCAGCCTCCTTGCTTTAACATGGAATTGGTTGTTGAACAATTCACGATTTATCAATAAAAATGTTCCTATTCTGTTTTTACTTCACAAAGGGAAGAAAACAATTGTCAATGATAGTTATAAGAAGCATCTTTAAGGCTTTTTTCTTTCAAATAAATTGATATGATTAACTTTTTTTCTTCTTTTGGCATGTGAATGAGAAATTATGGAGTCATTTAGGCAAGTTAAGAGCTGCTTCTAAAGAGGCAGCACATTTGAAAAAAAAAGAATTGAGGGACAGTAAATTTCTACAAGCATTTGCATAAAACATTCATCACTACATAATTTTTCGATATTATTTTCTTCATTATATTATTCTGTTAGATTTATTTAATTTATGATATTTTCTGCAATGAACACTTTTATGATTTTAAATCCTTTGGGTGAGAATCACTCTTTAAGCTAGAATGCAGAATTCTCTCTAGGAATAAACAAGGTCTTTTCCTCTCGGAAAAGGTCACTCACTAGACACCGTAAAAATTTGTCAAAATATGTTATATTATATAATAACTGAATTTTATCCACAACAAGTTCTAAATTAACCTCTTATACTATTTTATGTGTGGCTGGGTGGCGCAGTTGGTTTGTCGTCGGCCTTCTGAGCCCAAGTCTGCGGGTTCGATCCCCGGCCCAGGCATATGTCGGCGGCCATGTCGTGTGATTATACGGCATGTAAAAGATTCCTGGAGTGTCTTATTGGCTCTTGGCATTTCCGTCAAAATTAAATTCCTAGTGCACTTTAGCATCCAAATAGAGTCTTGGTGCTGCCATCTAGTGTGGCAGAAAGTAGACGTCGAAATTAACATGACCAAATTTAATGGGGTATCTCACCCATTGTGGTGGTCCTGAAAGAGTGGATACCACCTCTGGAGAACGCACTAGGTCTGCTCATCAGCAAGACCGATTGTGCAGCTCATTGAAAAAAAGAAAGAAAAAACTATTTTATGTGTGTATTTCAAAAAGTAATTCTCTCTCATTATCAAAATAAGAGGAAAATTTGTAGTTTATAAAATAATTTAAGGCATGCTGAAAGGCAATCTATGTGCATATTAGAAAGTAAACTAACAAAAAATGATTAATTGATATATAACTTGAGATCTTTTTTTTTTTCGATAATTTAAAACTGAAAATTATAAGAAAATGAACATTTAAAGGTGCATTTTTTGAAAAAAAGGTATTAGTTTAAAAGACAGTTGTAAATTTCAAATCACATTAAAAAATGTATTAATATCTCCCAAAAAAAATATATACTCTTAAAAATTTAACCAATTAAGAATAGTCCTAACAAAGTAAGTATTTGTAATAGCAATCAGAAATAAACCTATAAACACAGATAATTTTACCCAAGTGTAATTATTTAGACGGTGAATTATAGTTTTTCTAAATAGATTTTAAATATTTTATTGTATATTTTATATCCGTCATTGAGAGCCAACCCAATTTTTGGGTTTACGACTATTAATGTTCAACTACATAGCCTTGTCATTTTGAACCCAATCCAGAAGACAAGGGAACTCCTGGATCAAGTATTGGGAGAAATTTACCTTCGTGTAGGACTTTTTTATGGAACTAACCCGCATTTGCATTACACGGAGAAGAAGACCACCAGAACCTCTCATGGTTAGCCTGGCGGCAAAGGGACTCTAACCCAAGATTCGTCTACTACCGAGGATATTTCACATTAGCACTGCAGTCGGTGCAAGCTGGCTGCGGATTCGTATCGACCAGCCATCACTGGGTTTCCAACCAGGTTCACCTCATTGGAAGGTTAACGCTCTATCCCCTGATCCATCGCGGCTCTGGAATATGAATAAAAAGTTTCAGGGATGGCGGCTTATTTTTAGAGAAAGGGCGCATTTATTGCTTTCAAAGGGCAGGCAGAATAGACCGCCCTTAAAAAATCGCTTAGAGAGAGCACTGAAAATATTCAAACGTAAGTTTCACAAAAAAAAGTTTAACACTCTTACATTTTATGTTTTGTCTTTATCGATTTGTGAGTAACAGACTTTGCAACAAAACTCTGCATTAGTTTAATAATTCTTAAAAGATTTTTAAACGAAAATAGAAATTTTGAAACTTTTAATAAGAATTAGGCTTTCAATTCCTTTTTTGCTCTTAAGTTTCGAAGTGTTGCTTAGATTTTAAAATTATCAAAGCTAGAATTTAAATGAAATTCAGTCAAGTTCTGATTACTCGAAACATAATCAAAAGCCAAAAATATTTTAAGCTATCCTTAATTTGATTGTTAAAATCATTTGTTTTTATTGCAAAATCAAGCAACTGTAAATAATGTTTTTATAAATATGTTTGTTATGATTGTGTTATAATGTTAATTATTTTGAGATTTTATTTCTCAAATATTTTGCATGACACAAACTGGATTAAAATATTCAAAAAAAATAATTAAAATATTATATATATTGTTAGCAACTATAAAAAATTGACTACTTCAAGAAATTTTAATATTTTGAAGGAATTCAAAACTTTATTTTTTGCTTCAAATTTGTTAATACTTTCATTTACAAATGACGACAGGGATGAAAGATATTTTTTTTAAATAACTGAGAACTTGACAGGTGAACTAGACTTCAAACTTGACTTTTGAAAAGTCTGAAAGTATTCAACTTCATTTTGTCCCTTAAGTGCAGGAATGGCCATGATTTAACATTATTAAAAATTAGTTTTATTTTTTAATTGTTTTTATAGTTTTATTTAAAAGGTGAGTATTCATGCTTTATTTTAAAAAGCCTCAAGTCTCAAAAACAAAGAGAAAAAAATTGGTATTAACTTTCATAACTTCAACACATCATTTTGGACTTATTAGTTTTCGTTATAACAGCGCATTTGCGATTGAATCTAAGATTGAAAACAAAACACAGCAATTAAACAATTCCCTGAATAGAACCTGTATTTGAATACAAAAAATCTCCATAAAAACTTATTAAAAACTTTAAATAAAAGGAAATTCTTGTATAAATAAATGAAAATTACAATCTTAAACATCAATGCGTTTGTAAATTTTACATATAATTATTTTCAAATTCGTATATTTTTAGAAATCAAGATGCAATTATCTTTAAAATTTGAAATGTTTAAAGCGGAGAGGAAAATAAGACATAAAGAAAGTAACATTGCAATAAAATTGAGAATCGATTTATTGCGATAATAGAGTAATTTGAGAAAATTTAATATTAAAAAAATCATACAATGCAAAAAATAAAAAAAATCTCTAAAATTAAAATAAAAAATACCTCAAAGTCTAAAAATATGTGTTTAATAAGGAAAAAAAGCCCTCACAAACCAGTAAATGTTATCAAAATCCAGACCTTATTCATGTTGTTTCTAATCTTTTAGTGGTTTGTTGTTGTCGTTGGCCATTAAGGCAGTGGGAGTACGATTTTTTTTGTTTTCCAGTGGCGCCATCAATGTCCAAAAATTCGACTTCTGCCACACACATACGCCACACCTGTTTATAGGGTGGATCCGTTCATTCATCCACAGATCATAGTTATGACCTAAACCAGGAAACGATCCACCTCCAATTAAGTACCCCCAGAAGTATTGATTTGTTATGGGAATATGGAGGACTTTGTGATCCAACAGATTTAACGTGCGCCGGTCACCATTTACTACACGGAGTCTTCGGCCCGCTGGATTCGAACTCCCTTTCTCACAAGCGTGAGTCCAACACCTTGCCAACCAGGTGGTTTATGCCAACTAGTTTCCGTAAATTCACAAACTTCCAGAAATCTTAAACAAAGGAAGTTTTGGAAAAACTTCCAGAAATCTTAAATCAATACAATAGGCCTTAATCATAATGAATGTTAGAAAGCAAGAACTATATCAACTTTTGCTTTGATGTCCGTTTTTAGTGCCTGGCACTATTTGATTTGCATGAAGACAGTGCATGTGCTTGATGCATGGCCCAAGAATTATTATTTAACTAAAAAATATATATATATTGGAACTGTTGTTAAGAAACTCGTTTATTTTTTAAGGTAACAGAATTGTAAGGGGTGATCTGGCACAGATTTAAATAAATAACCATTGATTATTCAACAGATAATCCCTACAAAGAAGGATGCAAGTCTGTGGTGTTATCCATGGTAAGTTTGTCTGAAAAAGGATAATACCCCTTAATGTGATCCCAGTTAATGTTATCAATCGCTTATTGTTATCAAATTCACTAGGTCCAGATTTTCTCTAATCATTTGTATGGTAAAATTATTAATCCCTTACACCCATTTCACTGTTTTTATTTACTTTTTCGAAAATCTTAACCTTCAAAGAAATATTCACTGCAGTCAGAAAGAAATTTTTTTTTTATTCTGCGCTATTGTTTGAACTTCTGAGTATTTATCTGAACCAAGAATGAGTGTGTTGATATTTTATGCCCTACTCACTTAAACAGAGATCCATGATATGAACTGAATTAACAGTGGAACAAAAAAAAATTTACATTTTAAATTGTTAAGAAAACCTTCTTAAATTAAGACTTACATGACTTGCCTATTACTTTCAAAAACTTTAATTTTTTTTATTTTTAAATCCTCAAAATTCCAAACTAATTTGCTATTTTAGTTTGGGATTTTTGAAATTTATTTCTTTTAAAACTTTATTTTTTTTTTTCGGTTACAAATCATTCTTTTTCGGGTATTCACTGAAGTAAGCAATGATTATTCTACTTTAGAGAAAGACACACTAATGTGTTAGGTTTTTGAAACTTTTTCTTATCAAAGATAATAGCACAACAGGAGGGAAAATCTTCTCTGTCAAACAAATCACAATTCTAATTGATGTCTCAAAGAGGGATAAAACCTCCTTCATTCACTCCAAACTGCCAGCAAGATTTGATTAATTCTTAAACTATGCTCCCAACACCTGTTTAGAGCAACAAATGAACAGGAAGTCTATTGAAGTGACCACCTATTGTATTCTTAACAGAAAATTTCATTCTAGCTGGCGAAACATTTCTTAAAAATTCATTTCATTTCCTCTTCTTTATGCAGTTAACCAAGTACTAGAAACTACAAATACCCAGTTTTAAACTGAGGAAAACCGAGACGGATGACGTTAAAAAATTTCTTACAACATAAATTGCGCAAAAAAAAAAGTTTTCAAAAATCTAAAAACGAATAACTGTATACTATTTAGCTACTATTCAAAAACTGCTATTTTCAGAACTGTATTGGCAAAATTTTGTTTTTAAAAAAAAAATTAAAAGAAATTCGAAATACAACACACACAGTATCTCAAATTGTGTGTATTTTTCCTCTCTCAAAAGATACTGCCAATAAGAGTAAATATCCTCCACTTTATTTGTAAAAATTAAATAAAGAGGAGTAAAAGAATTTTCCTCCCTCCACCCCTTCAACAGTTGAATTCGCAGTCGGGAGGAGAAATTCCTCTTAACGTATAAATAGAGATTAATTCAACCTATTTAACTCACTATAAATGACATTAGATTTGTATTTTCAGTATTTTATTAATTTAATAGTGCTTTGATAATCAGTCTGTCATGATTGGTATGTATAGTTTTAACATCCTAGTTCCGTAGTTCCTAAAAATTGAACAATGAAAGTATCAGTTGCTTGTGTTTATGGAATAGTAAACAAGCCTAGATGCATTGATTGCTGTAATGTGAAAAGTACTAAAAGACTATATTACCCTGCATATATAAATGCATTGTTGTGTATAATAGTTCTTTTATGAATTCAGTCGATCAAAATGGATATTTTTTTTCTCAATCTTTTCATCTTCTTGAAAAAGAAAAGTTAAAAATTACCCTTCTGACAATTTCTGCTTTTAAATATTGTTTCTATTATATGTTAGAAATGAAGGGAGATATTAAGTTTTTAAAGAAAAAATCATGTTTGGGTAAATGATGCTTTAAAAAAAAAAAAAAACAATCAAGGAACTAACATAAAATTGGAGGCTAAATTCATTATTCACCAGCCAGTTTTCCTTACCATACTCATGCAAACTATGGCAAGTTCTTTTTTTACTACTGTCTTTAATTTCACAGTCAATATCTTTTTCAAAATTAGTTGTTGTTGTTGCTTATCCTCTAATTGTCCGACGAGGTCAGACAAGATCCAGTAAGTTGTTGACCCTCAAAAAGTCGATTACAAGAAGTGGAGAAGTCACCTATCTGGAACATCAAAATTAGTTCCAGATATAAGCATCTGTGCATCAAATTTTAATAAAATTAGTCTCGACTAGATGAGAACCAAAGTTGAAAAGAGAAGTTTATAACTTAACAAAAGTCGCCAATTTTGTACGATTATTCTATTTTTAAAAAAAAATATAAGTATGAAAAAACTATGTGGAGGGAGAGGGATATTGTTTTAACTTTGTTACATGTTATCGATTTATTATTAATTTTCTTTCTTCTGCAGCTCGACCTCCCCTAAGAGCTAGTTGTTGGATGTGCTTCTACACAACTGCTCTCAAGGCCAAATCCAGGCATCTTTGTTTACTGACAAAGTGGTTGCTGTGTGCCAGATTGTAACCCTTCGCCAAAGATATTCTCCTGCCAAAGTTCAGGTGCCAACTTTGGCCCTCAGTACGATGGACTAAATAAAAAAAAAATAGCCATCACCCTGTGATTTTAGAGTGTACAGTTTCTTCCTTTTTTTATTTTATTGTGAGATTAAATACTATTTGACTAGCAAAATATGTAGTCTGTTGCTTTTTTTCTTCCTGTTGCAAATAAGCTTTAAAAATGTTTCCAAACGTTTGTAGTGCAGGCGAAGCTTTGAATGGGAAATTCTGTTCCACCTACATCAGTATTTTAAAGTTAAAGAAAAGTAAGTTCAGTTTGAGTTCAAATGCAGAAGAAATGTTATCAAAATAAATTATAATTTGTTTTTTTTTTTTTTAAAAATTCAGAATTTGAAATTTCAAGGTTTACCTAAACTTACTTTTTCTGTAGTATTTGAAATTTAATTGGAAAGAGAATTTGCCATGAAGAGTTTATCCCACGCTATAGCGTCCTTCTAATAATGAAATCTTGGCAATATTATACATAGCTGCCAACTCTACTGGATTTTGCCAGTTTCTCCTAGTTTTTGCACATTTTAGAGAATTCCTTAAAAAATTCCCATTGAAATAGAATTTTGCCTGCTTGAATATTTAAATAGGTGTTACTAGGTAATACATAATGAAGCGAGTCTCATTTATAAAAATCTTTAACTATCTTTGATGAATTAAATGCCTATTACTATTGAAAATTATGAGTAAACATAATGCATAACATTTCAAGTTTATTTATTGTTAATCATTATTGGAAAATATAACATTTTGATTTTGATGACTATAAAAATTCCTATGTTTTATTTAGTACACTTTGCAACAATTATCTACTGGGTTTTTTCGTATCCATGTTGGCAGGATACGAAAAAACTAGATATGAATTTATTTCAGGGTGGCTGTAAAAAAATTGCCACATTATTATTGACTCTTTGCTTACATCTGATGAATCAGAATAGCAGGTGTTATCATGCTATGCACTGTAAGCAAAAGCTTAAATGTTGTAATGGGTAGCTAATGTACTAATATAATTACTGTAGTAATAGGTAGTTTTCCCCCTAAAAATAGACAAGTACCAAACGGTTTACTTTTAGTTGACATAAGCTTTGAATGCAAAAGATTTCAGCATAAAATCAACACTATTTTGTCCAATTGTACAGCAAAATAAGCAATTCAACCACTTTTCAATAAAATTTTATTATGTACAGGAAATCGGATATGAAACCATCGTTTACCAATCATTATCATCGTTGTCATAGTTTCCTCTTAAAGATGAAAGAAGGACATCTTGGACCGGTCGTCGAGGATTGCACTCCAAATCCGTTTTCAATACCCCTACTTCAGATAACATCCACTCAAGCTCTAAAAAAATAAAATATTTTTAAATACTAAGCATTTCCATTATTTAGATTTAATATCCAGAGCTTAACACAATAATGAATGTTCATCTTAGGTGAAAGGGGTGTATTCAATAAAAAGAAGAAAATTAAACTTTTATCAGTCAGAATCAATGTTGAAAAAAAATTGAAATAACATTGGATTCATTATATTAATCAGTATCTAAGTTTTTCTTCTAGAAATTTAAAACCTCATATAAGGAGTTTAATTTTCATTCAATTACAAATGGTTTTATTAAAATAAAAAACATTGCTGGACTGATAGTCATAGGTCCGATTTACTTTATTTTATATCATTCATAAATGTATTGTGTTGACCTGGATTTTTGGGAAAGTTTCTACATCATCAAAAACTTTATTGTTAATGATCTCACTGCGATGCCACATTTGTGAAAAATTTAGAAATCATTATTTTATTTTTTGTCATTTTAAAGTTGTACATTTGTGACACTAAAACGTGTATAGGTTTTAAAAAAAAAAATACAGTGACGCCTCTCGGGAGAGACCACTCCCCGTTTCACAGTAAAATGGTCGTTCTTAGAGATCACCTCCATTGACTTCAAAATTGGTATCGCATGCTTTTTTAAAAACTATTTTAATTTTAGTGTTATTTTCTTGGTGCGGAGATGCCACTTTGGTTGCCCTTGGAAAAAGACGGATCGAGGAGTAAAATTTAGCACTTATAAAAAAGATCCCAACTGATATAATTATGAGTAAAAACAAATGTTCCCATTAGGAATGATTAAGCTATTTTAAATAAATAAACAATTATATTTTTTGTTTAAGTTTTCAATTAATTTTATATCATAAAAATTAGTTAACTTAAACTTCTCACCTTTTAACTAATTAGAAGGTGAGAAGAGGTTTGTTTATTGGATCTTTATCTTTTCTAAGATAAATTTTTTTCCTCCTAATATAACTTTCAACTCTAAAAGTGACTGCAACATGAGGTTCTATCGTCAAATATAGCTCTCTAAATATGAGCCTCACACAAACATTTTGAATGAAGCTTAATCTATTTATCATTATTTTATATATATATATAAATATATATTGCATTTCATTATTTGACCTTTTCTGCATTTGGTGCGGATGTTTTCCCGGTCGCTGGTAGAGGTTTTACTGGTCTCTCCTAAAGGTTTTCTTCAACAGAAAGTCTTTGAAAAAAATTCTGTGCCTCCCAAAAGTGATCGTAAATAGAGGTGGTCTTTCCTGGAGTTTTCACTCTATCACAAAGGAGTACTCTTGTAAATTTATGCAAAGAGAGATTATGTAGAGAAGAATAAGTTCATAAAAGATTAAAAACAGCAGAAGAGATTGGATTTGGGTCGAAGAGAGAAGATATGTTGTCACATCAGAGACAGAAGGATATCTTGTTTAAAAAATGCTGTTGTAATTTAAGATGGTCAAAATTAACTTATAAAAAAAATATCTTCGGATTTTAATCCATTTATTCAACACACTCGCTTACAGTCTATTTTAAGGAAACACCAGTTAAAGACCACACAAGACTGATTCTCACACCTTGGTTCTCAACCTTATGACATTATATTTTTAGCCATTAAATCACAGATATATCAAGGGTTGTACAAAGATGTAGAAATATTATGCCGAATATTCGTTACATCAATAATTTTAAGAAATCCTAATTACTAACTATTAGGAAACCTGACATTGCAGATGATGGTTCTTTTATCTAACATCTTAACCATTCTTCTATCTAAATTTTGATTAAGATAATCCCCAATGTAATTAATTTAAGTATAATTTGGAGAGTATTGTCAGTGGATTGGCATGATTGATACTGCTGATCCACAGAATGTTACAGCATTCATTTGATGAGTACTTATAACAAGCCCTGATTTAAGGAAGAAATCGAAAATACAGTACAGAACCCGTTATCCGGAAATCAGAAAACCAAAAAACCGGAACGAAATTCGATGAATTTTCCCGCCATTTTTTAAAAAAAAAAATTTTCTCATAAGATTTTAGGATTTTTCTTTCTTTTTTGAAAGATTTTTACCTTACCATCATTTTGGAAATAATCATTAGTGTATTACTTCATCGTTTTTCCTTCTTTTTAAGATTATTTTAGATCCAAAGAAGATCCACTAGATTTTAGATCCAAAAAAAAAAAATTTTAGTTGGGTTTAACAATAAAAAAAACTGCTTTTTGCAGCGATTCAGAAAACCGTAAAAATCAGTTATTCGGAATAGCGATGGTCCCGATAGTTCCGGATAATCGGTTCCCTACTGTACTTTGTTGGTACAATATTAATTCGATACAGTGTAACTCACTTTTAAAAAACAAACCCTTGTTTTAATAAGCAGTATTTTGCTGATATAAAATTTCTACTTAACAACAGCTCAGCTAATTCCTTCCTGGAAAAATTCCTTTTTAATATTTTTGCCGGTCAACAAATTCTTTTTCGATATTTTTCATGGTGACGAATTCTTTCGTTTTTGTTGTTTCTTTTTTTCATGCCATGAATCTTGTATGAAAAACAATAACACAACACAAAAAGACAATAAAATAGTACAAAACTTTCGTATTATCTTCTTTTTCAATGGCGCACCAGCCCAGGGTGGGCCATGGCCTTTTTCGGAATTTAGTTCCAAGCTGCCCTCTACTTGGATACTCTTCCAATTTATGTCTTTGATAACTTTTAAATCTGTTTTTAGACAGCCTATCCACCAGATCCCTGGTCTTCCCCTTTTTCGGGCTCCAGTTGGTTTTGCACTGAAGACCTATTTGCTGGCTCAGTCATTCTAATCAGTCTATTTTAAACTTTGACCATATATATAAATTTTATTAAGTCTGACTCTTTGTAGATAGTATGAAATTCTGAATTTGTTCTTCTCCGAGTATCAATACACTTTACATCTCACATTTCAGTAACTATGGGGCTGATAAAAACTTTGTAGAGAAGTAATTTTGTTTCTCTGTTAATGAGGTTAGATTTTTAAATATTTGTGTACTCCATAAAACATCTGTTACCAGCTGTAATTCTGTTGCATAGTTCTGGTGTTACATCATTCATAGTGTTCAATTAAGAGCCCAAATAGGTGAAACTGTGGCATAACTAACTACCACTACAAATATTAAATACCAAATCGCTAGTATATAACACATGTTAACTCGATTCTATCTTGAGGTACCTTTTGATAGATGAAGGTTGAAATGAGGGGGATTTAATTTATCGACTATGTCAACCTTCATCTATCAAAAGGTACTTCTTGATAGATGAAGGTTGACACAGTCAAAAATTAAATCCCCGCAATGGTGACCTGCGAACGTGATAAGAACTTGCCAATATTGATGGTTGATCCACATTAAAACAGTTGATTTGCTTTAAAAAAAAACTGCTCAAAGAAAGAAAGAAAAAGCCGGTGAAGTAAATAAAGTCTCCCGGTAATAAACAAAAATGAAGAAGAAGAAAAAAATCAGCGGAATGCTATAAATAAATATTAAGAAAAGAAAAAAAATTAGCGAAATGCTATAAAAAATGAAGAAAATATATAATGAGCAAAAATTATATAAAAATATAAACAGCATGAATCAGCTAGTGGTAATCGTTTATCGAATTCTATCACAGATAAAATTCTGGAAGGGGAGTAATGTGGCGTAACTACCACTACAAATAATAAATACCAAACCACTAGTATATAAGACATGTTAACTTGATTCTATGAAGAGGTACCTTTTGATAGATGAAGGTTGACACAGTCAAAAATTAAATCCCCACAAAACTATAAACTACTTCAAAACTGTAGTCATGTATGTGGTTTGGTTGATTGAAAGATGTAGTTTTTGCCTCATTTTCCAAGGAAAGAAGCCCCCGGGGTCCGAACGACTATAGCATTATCATCAGCAAATGCAAAAATTTGCACACTTTTGTGGAAAATAGTTCTTCTGATGTTAATTACAGAATATTTTGGAGAGCAAGGTTAAAAAGTAAGCAAGCCAGTGGGTCACCCTTTCTGAGATCTTTTGTATTAAACAGAAACAAATAAAATTAAGTAGCATATTTCAAATTTAGTAAGTATGTATGATCTTTTATTATTTTTTTAAAAAAAACTTTTTTAGCATTCTGTTGAAACAAGCAAATATTGCACACCCTCTACGCCTGTCATAAGCACGTTCCAACAGTACATCATAAAAATATTTAAAAAATTTATTTAATTATTTAAACAATAATGTAATAGTGAGACTAATTCTACACTCATAGTTCTGTGATTTTTGTTACACAACAACAAAGCCAACTAGAATCAAATTTCGATATAAATGACGCAAAGTTGTTTCACTAAAACTTACCGTCTGCCTTAAATGCGAGATTTCCGAATGCTTCCTGTCCAATAAACTTCTCTTTCAGTTGTCCCTCGTAATAGATGAAAAGCGTGGGCAGATTTTTGTCAGGGTATCCTTCAATGCATGTATCTGAAATGCTCTTCAGAAATTTGACATCTTTGAATTTTCTTGCCAGAGTATGCATGTAATTATTGATCATCGCACACAAAGGAATGCTAAAGAAAGACAACAAAAAAATTAACTCATTTTGCTATCAAATTGTTTTCATTTGTGTTAACTATAGGACAAAATTGAGAAATTTTGATACTGGAGAAGTGGTTATATCACAATCTATAAAATAATATCACATATCTCAAGAATATATTTATAATTTATTTTAAAAAAAATAATTGAACTTAAACAAATTATTCTTCTTTATATAAAAAGTTATTTAAATCATGCCAACCCTGCATGCGAGGCTTAGGAAAGAAAAGAAAATAGAAGAAATATAACAAAGAAGGAAAAATCAAATAATGCAACACACAGAAAATAAATACATCGCAATATGTCTTACGCAGGTTTGTAAAGATGGAGAACCACCCAGATTCCAGAACCAGCCTTATTTACTTGTTCTACATAATCAGCAGCCGATATATCTCGAACATCGCCAAATATATCTTTAGAAGCTGCTTCCTTCATCTCAGCTATTCTCTTCTGCCTAGATATATTCAAAATATATTTTATATACATTCAAAATAATATTTATTTTCAGTACTAGAGACCTTATTAAAGGGGTCCATTTAGGAGAAACGTGAACTAGTTAGTGAACCCCCCCCCCTATTCATTGTTTTATTGTAAATAGAAATCCTTCACAATATTTTAATTCTAAAATCTGAGTTCGCAAAATTCTTCTTCTGAAAGCCAAAGGTGATGGCGTTTTTAATTTCTAATTTTAAATCGCATTACTCCTAAAGAGGACGTCATACTTTGGGGGAAACATTTCGTCGCAAATTATCTTTTATCCCCATAACTAATAGAAAAAGTGAATTCAGACAAACACCTTTATGGTTTACTCTAGGTTTGGCCAAATTAACTTTTTTTTCCTTTTAAATTAGTCATACAAGTGATAGAGAATTTGCTATGAAAATTTTTCCTTATGTATGGCGTCTTTTTAAAGGACATGGTTTTTGTAAGTTTTTTCTCAGAAAAAAAAAACTTTATTTTCACATATTCACAAGAATCGAATTCAACAGTAATTTTAACATAATAAAATAAGTACATTTTTCACAAAAAAATCTTGTTACTTTTCATGAAATAACAAAAAGAGAACTACTCTATTTTCACAAATTGGTTAGTAGATTTATTTTTCTCAAAAAGTCTGGAATAACTCCACAGTAGACTATTAATTATCTACAGACCGATTATCAACTTAGCTGTTTATCTGTAGTTCAATGTTAGACCAAAATTTTTTGTTAATGTTAAAATCACTTTGTTCATTTGAGTTATTTTGTTTGTCAGAGATTTTATTCTATGATAATTTGTATCCTTTAATATCACAATATTTTGTCAATGTGAATTTCCATTGTCTTATACCTTTTTTTTTCTCGTGATATACTTTACCACAGTATTTTGTGAAATAGAGGTTCTGTTTCACAATTGCTTGTTCTTGCTGGAATAGTTGAGTTCATAGTGAAAAATACTAAGCAAACATAATGAAAAACTCATCGTTGAACTTACAAAAAACTTTTATTAGAAAAAATATATAACTTAACTTAAACATCACATAACTGTTTAAAAAGAAAGCATAATCCACAAGAGTATTCAGAGCCTGACCAAGGCAGGGTGGGTCCCCAAAACAAAATATCACAGTGTAAAATCCGTCAATTTTATGTTAGCTTCTTCATTAATCCATCGTATGAACACAATCTATATTTCGTAAATCAGTGGCTTTCTAAGGCGGAATTCAGCCAAATTTTTATAATTACGATGGACAAATTGGGCCAATCAAAAGCCTGTATTTTTTACATATCGCAAAATGTGATATGTTTAGAAAAATTCAGATTTTTGATTAACTTTAATTAAGCCATCGTAATTGCGAAAATTTAGCTGAATTCCACCCTTTTACCATTAAGGATATGAATTTTTCATGGCTAGACGATTAAGATAACAATCAGAAAACCGCACAGAAATAGGATTGTCAGAAAATCAATAAAATGCACAAAACGATATTTTGTCTGACCATTGGAAGGGGTGGGGACTTTATAGCTATTTTAGGTTCTAGTCAATCTTCTTGTCATCTATAATGAGATGAAAAATTTTAAATACCTCCATAAAAATTGGTTCTACATTACTGAAGTTGTGAAGCAGAGGGAGGCCACTAAAGAGGTTTTTGTCCCGGGCCCCGATTAAGCTAAGTCGAACCCTGATAATATTCTACTCTCCATCACATAAAACAGCTGTAGTCGCTCCATACATTCATATATACAAATCTAATCTGGATGTGTCTTATATATATGACTTTTTAAGTAACTAATCTTCATGGTATAAGATTAAATTTCAACTTAGTAAGTATACATATGACGCTTCATTCACTTTTATAAATTTTCATGAAAGGAAAATTTTTAACGTAATTAAAGTAGCCTAAAAATTCTGAAACAGCAAATCTATAGATACTTCAATCATTTTTGTGTGGTTTTGGATGGTTCTACAAATCAAATATTTGCCATTTTAGAATTCTTTTAGTAGAAACCAGATCAGAGGAATGAAAGCAAAATTAAGTGGAGAAGTGGCACGCCTGTCATACTTTATTGTTGTTTAATTAGAAATACTAAAAATTTATCTAAAACAGTATATACTACAGTGTAACGTCCCATATCCGGACGTCCCTTTTCCGGAAGGGTCTATTTCCCGGACACTTTTTAACAATCAAAATAAACAAACATTTCTTCATCTTCCCCTCTCCTTTAAAAAAAAAAAAAACGAAGTTTTTTGACAGGTATTTCCCCCCTTTCAGCTACTAGAGATCTATGCATTGAACCCATAAATCAACAGAAAAGAGAACAGAAGATCTACTAAGACCATGATGCTCCACCTCTGGAATGCAGGAAAGGGGGGGGGGATTTATTTTCAAAAGAGCACAACTGAGTCCCCTCCCTCCCCCTTCTTTCCTATGCAGCTGGCTAGTAAAAGAGGCATTTCCTGGAACCCTTTTATTTGAGTGTCAGGGGAAGAAGAAATACTGTGAAAAAGGGTAAACACAGCAAATGTTAAAGTGGAGGGGGAATCCCCTTTAGTCACACAAGAAAAAATAAAGAGAACCCAATCAGCATGCCACGCTTTTATGCTTGATTGATAGCCAATGATGGGAGAGAAAATAAGAATTTGTCACTACCCCGTCCTCAACTTGAATGACAAGTAAGGAGGAAATTAATTTTTCTTCTCCACCTACCCACCTTAATGAATGACGGGAATTTCCCCTTCTTGCTTGAATCGTTCTAGTTCAAAATGGCGGAGAGAGCAATTAATATTTTCATAACTGTGAATTTTTTTCGTTTTCTATAATTATTTTTTTTCTAATATTTTATTTATGATTGATTAGATATCATTCAAATACTAAAACATTATTGCCCAAAAAATAATGTTTATTTATTTTCTGCTTCTTAGATTCAGATCATTTTAAGCTTTGTTTACCTTGGAGGTCAATTATACGGAAAAATTAAATATACGGACTTCGGGAAGTCCTGCCGATTCCGGATACGCGACTTTCCACTGTATTAATTTTACAAACACTAAGTGGCACATAAAGAATTCATTACATTGACATAAAGATAATACAGTGAAATCTGTCACATTGACCACCTATTTAAATTGACCCATTGGCCATGAATCAAATTTATCTTTTGTATTAGAAGTAAACCCAATCCAGAAGACAAGCGATCTCCTGGATCAAGTAGAGGGAGAAATTTGCCTTCATGGAGGACTTTTAGATGGAATTAACCCGCACTTGTGTTACATGGAGAGGGCTACCACAAAAAAAACCCCACGGTTAGCCTGACAGCAAGGGGACTCTAACCCATGAACCGTCTACCGCTGAGAATATTTTATGTCAGCACTGTGGTCGGTGCTAGCCAGATGCGTATCAACCAGCCATCGATGGGATTCGAACAAGATTCACCTCATTGGAAGGTGAACGCTGAGCCATCACGGCTCGTCTATCTTGTATTTGATTTCTATTGTAAGTCAAATTTGTCATAGAGTGTTATTGAATGCTACTCTAAATCCTTCATAAAATGATCAACATGAAATGTACTAGGAAATTTTCTATGCTATAATACAGAGGGTGAACAAAATAATGAACAATGAAACAATATATATATATATATATATATATATATATATATATATATATATATATATATATATATATATATATATATATACTTACTGGTTGAAGAAAATAATGGAAAAACTTCTATATTAGTACATATTTTTCTCAAGAAATATGTAAAGAATTATTTTATAACTTTGGAAATGCATGTTCAGATTATGCAATTTCTAATGCTTAAGTTAAAAGCACTTCGAGGTTTCAGGGACCGACAATAAATTAAGAACGGAATTTATCTTAGGTTTTTTTGCTATAACTTTAAAAATTTCATTAAACAAAATTTTTTCAAAAATTTAAAATTAATAACAAATTTATTGTTTTAAAATTTGAGAAAATTTTTTCTAAAACTGCAAAAGATATAAGTAAGTAAAGTAGTTCCTTAAACTGCGCAGGTGCAGATAAATTGTAACAATCTTTTTACATAATTTTGTAATGAATCGTAATTGACATATAATAAAAAAAAAAGTCTGATTTGAATATCCTAAAAATTTTAAAAGTATCAAGCAATTTTCCAAGCTTTCTTTTCAAGATTACGAAAACTACTTAGAAAATTACTTGAAACTCTTTAAAATAAGATATTCATATCAGACTTTTTCATTAGTTGCTAAATACAGTTCACTAATTTATAAAGTAAAAAATTCTGTATTTTCTGTACATGTGCACTATAAAATAACTACAACTTTAATTACTTATATCTTTTGCAGTTTTAAACAAATATTATGCAAATTTTGAAACAATAATTTTATTAACAATTTTAAATTTATTCAAACATTTTGTTTAATTTTATTGAATATTTTTAAAAATTATGCCAAAAAGGCACAAGACAAAAAAATTAGTTTTTTACAAAAATGTCCATATTTCCTAAATTTTTTCCAAACATAAATTAAAGTATTATTTCTGAAAGAAAAAAAAACCTTCATGTGTAATATGTAAAAAAAATGTGATAATAGAAAATGCAGAAGTTATGGTATAAAGCAGTGGTCCCCAGTCAGCAGACCGGAACAGGTCTGTGGAGCAAAAAGTACCGGGCTGCCAAAGGAATTATTTCCATTTCAATTACTGTGGTGTATTTTTCTCGGATTTGTGCGACTTTCTTTGGACGAGAAGTTAATTAGGAGCTCATGGATGTCACCTAAAACCGCACCAGTACCACAAGAGCAACTATTCTTTTCTTTTGAAGGCATGTGTACATGCAACTAAATTAAAATTAATAGATCAAACGCATTTAAAATATGAAAACTATCAGCATCCGCTCCTCCTCAATGGGCCGCAGTAACTTCATCATCGTTGACTGGTCCGTGGTGGTAAAAAAGTTGGAGAGCACGGGTATAAAACATAATAAAAATAAGTTTTGAAAGGGGTAAATTGATACTAAGTTATTCATATTTATCTCATTCTTTATATTGCATTGATATTTCATGATTGATGAATGCCCGACTTATAATGGGTGTATAAGTCGAACTTTTGAATGTCGTTACATTTTGGGGGTTTAAAAAGTCGACTTATACACTAGTATATACAGTAATTATTGATCAGCAATTCATTTCATATCTTAAATCAATAAATACATTCTAAAATCATTGATTTTATTAAATAGTTTTGTAAAATAGTTCATTGATTTGTTTATTTAAAATAAATAAAATTGGGGTCTCTTATGGCTCATTATTAAATAAAATTTAGATTTGACCATTTAAATCAAGTCAAATAAGTTTTTCTGGGAGAGAATACTTTCGATTGACTCTCAACAAATCTGGAAAGCATTTTAGAATAGAATAATTTTTTTGGTTTATAATATTCATTGAGTTCTTTTTCTTTATTCATTTTATTGGAAATGGCAACAATAAAAGGAATACTTGAAATGTATAGTTATAGAACAATTTCTGCTATTTGTAATATTTCAGAAAGTTGTACACATTTGTACCTGTATTCCAGTAAAACTCTTTCATCTTCTTCATCTTCAATAAGTTCAAGCTCTTCAAGCGAGAAATCTTCTATTGCTTTCTCAGCTTCTTCTAAATAAATATTTTAGAAAACCTGAATAAGTATCAAAATCGAAAGAATATGTTTAAGGCAAGCTAAGTTTCATACCTTACTTATGTTATTAAAGAAAGAGTGTTTTTAAAGAAAGTGTTGTATGAATTTAAAATTTTTTATATGTAGAAATTAAGAGTTTCAAATAACATAATAGATTAGTCTATTGATATAACTTTTTGTAACAATTCTGGAACGAAAAAAACTATTTTTTTAAAATATAGAAAATTGTTTCAAGAGGTAACATGGTGTTGTGCCAGGGACCATTGAGTATTATTCCTTGAATATTCCTCCATTGAGTAATACTCGTTGAATATTTCTCCATTGAGTATTACTTTCTGGAGTTTTGCCAGGAACCATTGAGTATTACTCCTTGAATACTACTCCATTTAATATTACTACTTGAATATTTCTCCATTGAATATTTTTTCATGGAGTTGTGCCAGGGACCATTTAGAATTACTCCATAAATATATTTCTCCACTGAGTATTACTTCATAGATTTGTGCCTGGAACCATTGAGTATTACTCCTTGAATATTCTTCATGGAGTTGTGCCCTATTACTACTCTATAACAGTCATTTGAGTTCATTTCTTTTAAACTTGTAAATTGAATTAATATGGGTACTCAAGCAATTAAAATTTAATTTTTTTGTAGATTATGATAAATCGAGTTAAACATAATATAGATGAATAATTAAATTTAATATTTAAAAAATGTAATAGCAATATTAAAAGTTTTACGAATGGCAAAATTGACAGTGTAAAATTTGCATTAACTGAATCTGTTGCACATATCTTGGATGGATCTGAGGTATCACAAGTTGATACAGTTTATTTATCCCTGACAATAATGGTCTACAGGAGGCACTGCGAACAGGTAAACAAAGTGCATTATTTGTCTGTCGAGTTAGATTAGTTGTTTCTAGTGGGAGAATTTTCGAATTGCATCAGGCTATGATTGATAGGCAAAACCTTCTTTAGGAAGCTCTCTGTACTCAGTACTAGGTGGCACAATTCGAGCTCTACAGTTGCAAATTTCGTTACTCTTAAAAAAAAAAAAAATTGATGAAATAAGCATTTGATTTTAAAAGTAGCACTTAGATTTTCGAATTTATCTCCCTTAGTTCTGTTTTCAAATACAAGTGGCTTTATTATTCTAATCAATATTGATTGAAAAAAAATGCTCAGCAACTACAAAATCAAAACAAAACAAAATCATTCGCAACACTCCTGACAAACCTGAAATAGTCTAATAATATCTGTTGTCACAGGTATCTGAATGCAAAAAAAAAAAGTGATTCATTAGGTTGGCAAATAATGACACTAGTTCAAGGTAGACCACTCTCTTATTTGTGAACACAAATATAAATTCCAATCAACAAGAAATACTTTTAAAAATTAACACAATAACATTCAAATTAGAGTGAAATTAAATCAAACGTTTTTGCCACCGTATAAGTCGACTCCCTTCTTTTGATTATGGAATAGAAAATTACTGGCATGTTAGGTATTTAAAATGATAGCTGAAAAAACCAAATAGGAAAATTTCCAAAATTAAAAATAAAAGTTATCAAGTCTAAAAAAATCTTTCAAGTTAAAAATATTTCACATTGTTTTCTCTGGACAGATTATATTTGTCCTGAAATAAAATGGGGAGGACTTTTTATGGGTCTCAGTAAATGAAGATGAAGTAGAATCCACTGCAGAGTGGGATCTGTATGGCTACATCAGTACGACAATCCGACACAGGTGATGCTATGGAATCATTAAATTTGTTGCTTTATGATACATTTTGCATTGTATTTTTTTGTTTAAATATGCTTGTATAATTATCTTAACTTTCTTATTCTCAATTTTTTCTGAACATAATTTAAAGTATTGTTTCTTAAAATAAAAATAAATAAAAACTTAAGGTGTAAGGAAAATATGATAAGAGAAAATGCAAAATTAATTTTAAAAACATATTAATAATGTGTGGTTAATTGATACAGTGTTATTCTTAGCTATCTCATTGTATATAATACATCAATATTTCAAGATCAATGAATGTCCGCTTTTTTTTAAAATTTTGAAGATTTGGGAGGTCGACTTATACACCATGACATACAGTAATAATAATACTAATAAATTTACTTCTTATTTTCTCTTCTACAGTGTTGTCCACAATGTTTATAATTTCTTCTTCTGTGATGGCTTTCTCCTTTTGAGGCAGAACACCTACTCTTCGCAGGGCATCGTTCCATTGAGTGTCCGCATTAGGATCCTAACAACAACAGTGTTTAGTATAAACGTTTATATCTTGTATGTGGCTCATTCCAGTTGAAATGGGCCAAAATTAAAATAAAACTTGCGGCCACCATGTCACAGATTTGTATGAAATCTTTTTGCGAAAAAGTACTTAAAGGAAAACGACTAGAATAGTTTTTTAAAAAAATTTTGAACCAAAACTAAGCTTACACGGCCATTTTGAAATTTAACATAATTTAACAAAATTGCATAATTACAGATGGTGGCTGATATATTAACAATGCATGCATTTTTCTTTTTATTTCTGAGCCTATTTTCTAATATTTCATATAATATTAAACATCATACCTATTATACAAAAGATTAAAAAAAAAGAAAATAAAAAAATAATAAAACAGGATAGTTTTACTATTAAAAAGTAAAAAAATAGTTTTTAACCAAAATACTTCTGGATCTTTTTTAGAATAAAATACTAATAAATTTACTTCTAAACATAAAAAGTGGTAAAAACATAAAAAGTTACATAAAAAGTGGTAATAAACACAAAAACAAATTTTATTGATCTCAATTTTTCTGTTCCATTTCACTAAGAATGAGTCTTAGTCTATACTTCATTTTTTCAATAAAAATACTATTTTACACTTTCCTTCACAGTACCTTAAAATAATATCTAAACTAGACTTCTACCTAGACAACTTTAAGGAAAATCACTAAATCCCTCCAACTCTAACCTGATTATCAGCATTAACATACTAAACTGTTTTGAAACATTATGAAATCAATTATAAAGCACAATTGCATTTTGTACATAAATATTTTACTTTGAATATAAAAATACTATTTTTTTTTTTTGCATCTTAGCAGAGCTTGTGAGCATAGTATAATAATACAGATTGAAGAGTTAAGTATACTTAATCACTAAATACTTCAAGAACTCACCGCATTACAATTAAACATCATCACTCGCTGTTTTCAACGAAATTGCTAATTGAATCCGTCATTAGATTTTAATTGATAATTTAATTAAGATTTTAATTGATAATTTAATAAAGACTTTAATTGATAATTTAATTAAGATTTTAATTGATAATTTAATAAAGACTTTAATTGATAATTTAATTAAGATTTTAATTGATAATTTAAGGGTTATAAATTATTGACTTACTCACAATTGTTGGTATTAAGTATTAAAAGAACTTATAAGTTATAGGATAAGGAATTCAAATTTCTAAACACTTAGAAAAAATCCCAGATTCTGGTTTACGAAGGTCACCGGCTTCTGATGATACACGTATCTGTATCAGATACACAACCATATGCAACCTGTAGCCCATTTCAATTGCCAATACTAATTCTTCTATTGCAATCCTTAATCTCCTTTCTTCTCTTTCTTTTTCAAATATATATTTTAAAAAAATGCCATTTAAAATTGAAAAACTCAAAAACAATCATTATTTTTTTACAATTATCTCTTGAATTTGTTTGGTTGCGGTGGATGCATCAAATTCTGCAAATAATTTAACATTTACTGCAAATAAATAACACCTGCGGCAGCTGATCATGTTTTAAAATTGATAAAATCAATATTTAATATCGCTGTAAATTTAAAAAATATATATATATATGCTTCTAAATAAAGTAACAGAAGTAATAACATTGTTCTAAAATAAAGAACACTTCATCAGTTATTATTATGATCAGATGAGAAAAAAATAATTAACAAAAAACAGCAACAGCCATCATAAGAAAATATAAATCATATTAGTAATATACTCATGTATTTGAAACAAAAAAAGAATTGAAGAGTTATTTACCTCCATGTCTCACAGCAGTACTTTGTAAATAACCTGAAATATAAATTTACAAATTTGAATGATCATACAAAAACTTAAACTATAAGTTTCATAATTATTAACTACATAAAATAATCTTAGTAAGATTGGACTCATTTATGTTATTATATCTGGATTATATGTTTAAAAAGAGAATGCAACAAAGGGAAAACAACACATATTTTCTTCTCATATTAAGTTTGAACAAACCCTTTTCTTCTGAGTGTTCCACTTTAAATATAATTTGTTCAATACAACCATAAGAAAACGTTACAGTATTAAAGTTCAAACACAATCTATAATTAATTTTAAAAAATAGTGTTTCTAAACTGCTAATAGTAAACAGTCTGTAAGCAAAACAAAATTTTGTTACTTAAAAAATACACTTGTTAAGTTGTCATAGTCTAAAATAATGCATCAAAAGAAAAATGCATAACATAACGTACCAATGAGAACAATAAAACAATGTGGTAACCCATCTACCTATTTAAAGGATTTTAATAATAATAAGTTTAAATCTCAAAAGCACATAATTTACGTTTTAGATATACTGTTAATTAAATAATACAAATAGGAACTTGAACAAACTTTATTACTAAATTTTAGTTGCTAAAACAAATATTATATGAAGGAGTAAAACAAAAATACACACAAACAAGAAGAGAAAAAAATTGAACTTTTTTTTTTCAAAAGTAATACATCTGATTTTGTAACCTTGATATAATAATTATTAATACATAAATAATACAGAAATAACAAACTTGCTAAAGAAGAATTTAATTTAAAAAAATCATTATAATAAAGAATAATTTCTATGTACAATCAACGCTCTTCCTGTCTTACAAAAACATGAACATTCAAGTTCATTAAATAAAACCCTATTTAGATTAGTTAATGAAAATACTCACTACTAATAAAATTGGAAAAAATTTAATAGTACTATGAGGGTGAATCACAAATTTAGGATATAAATAAACTGACTAACTAATTTAAGAAAAAAATAAACAAGGTTCTTGGCCTCCGATTTCCATAAAAGGGTGGATCCGTAGCAAAAGGAAAGTATTTTCGTTTCTCATCTTAATAAACGAAACAGACTTTACGCTCATCATTCTTGCGATCAAAACGATATTTTTTGTGGAGTTTTATGACTTAAAACTCAAAAAACGGTTTGCACCGCATCGACAGAATATTAATTTCGCACAAACGTTCTGTGTGAAATTAAAAACCACGAGTACTCTTTACATCACTATTGATCCTCCATCCCGTAGCTAAATTTAAAGGTTACAAGCGATTAAATGTCTATTTGATTCATAAGTTTCGGTTCCGAATAAACGGTTGTTTCTCATCTTTCCCGTTTTCTGACCTGAAACTTTATATAGAGAACAAAATTCGGCGACTTTGTGTCAACTTCTAAAAATATAAAATAGTTAAAAAAATTTAGTTTAGTCCAATTATGGAGACTACCGATGTGATAAATCCTCAGAAGGAACACGTAAATAGTATATTTAAAGAATATACGACGCCTTCAAGGCTTCTGCGATCCTTCACCAATCTTTCCAATACCGTTATCCAAACGGCTTTGAGTGGCCAAAGTAAGTTTTTATACGAAATTTTACAAAATGCAGATGACGCTTTTGACGATCCATTCAAGGACATAGAAGTTAAGTTTAGCTTGGAAAATAATTTTTTTATTGTGCATCATAATGGAAAAGGGTTCGATTTTAATGATGTTGAAAGAATATGCGATTATGCTTCCCAAATTGAAGAAGTAAAAGCAAACGATTTGAGTAAGACAGGATATAAAGGTCTGGGTTTCAAATCATTGTTTAATTTATCTGAATGTATTTACATTATTTCTAATGGCTATTCCTTTCGATTTGATAAAAATTACTGGCAAGATCCTGAAAACAGACCATGGCAGGTTATCCCCATTTGGTGCGAAATGAATGAGTTGCCACTCGCCGAAAAATACTCATACAATCAACCAGTTAATTTTATTTTAAAGGTTATTAATGTTAAGCAGCTTGAAAACCAACTGGAGGAACTTTCTGGACACCCATCTCAGCTATTGTTTTTGCACCGTATTAATAAGTTGAGAATTAATTTGAAAAATAAAGAAAATAACTTATCAAGAACAACAGAGAAATTTGATGTTTTCAATAAAGTTTATATCAACAAAAACCAAGAAACGGTGAGTTCGTGGATAACGAGAACTTATGAACAACCTGTTCCTTGCCAGGTAAAAAAAATGATTGAAGGGGCTAGTAAATTTATTTATCCTGAGAAAATACAAAAAGCTGAAAAAATTCCAATTACTTTTGCAGTAAATTGTAGGCAATCTTTTCAAGAAGTTGTAAAGATCGTGGGACTATGTTTTAGTACATTACCAACACAATTATGTTTATCACTACCTTACAACCTCAACAGTACTTTTATTCTGAATCTAGACAGAACTCAGTTCCATGAAAATGAGTGGAATGAGTTTTTGATTAAGTCAGTTGGTTATTTACAATTGTGTCTACTTAAAGAGTTAGCTGGGATTCAATTTTTAAAAAATTATGTAATAAAACTCCTGGTCCGAAATATTAACCATCCGTTCAAAGCTTTTTGCAATCAGTTTTCAGATGGCTTTAAAGCTGCTAAAACTGAGATTGCATGGATACCATCGTTTGTAGGTTCTTATTTACTTAAACTAGGTGAAGCATGGACAGATGATATAAATTTTTTTGCACAAAATTTTCAATATATTAGTGATGAACAAGTGTGTCCGTATCTGATCAACTATAATGTAAAGGATAGGCATTTATTATCTTCTCTCGAAGTGAAACACTATTCATTTCAGAATTTATTTAATTCTTTTAATACAAAATATTATTATCAATTGAATAAAAAATCTTACATAGATTTTATATATTATCTCTTTGAAAATGTTAAAACCTACACTGAGGAAGGGAAAATATTAAAGAATTTGCAATTTTTAACCACAAAAAATGGAATGCTATTACAGCCAAATAAGGCAATATTGGAAGATGCTGATCATCCTATACCTGATTTTCTTATGTTTAATCCTATCGATAATGAATATTTGCCAACTAAAAATTGTGATGATGTAAAATATTGGTTGACTAACTTTGGTGCAAAATGGTTGTCTTCGTCTCGACGTATTCTTCAAGAAAGTGTTTTTGATTGGATTTATAATGGTAGTTTACATTACAAAATCACTTTTAGAAATCATGATCAGATATTGAAGTACTTGGCTAAATATTGTACCGAGTTTACTGAAGAAGAAATTAAAATATTAAGAGAAAAGTTAATTGTACTCACAGAGGCCAAACAATTTAAGTTGGCTCATTTGTGTTACGTTTCTGATGCCACAACTATTGAAGAATTGGCTGATGTTATTTTAGATGAAGACAGAATATCCTCTTCTTATGATATGAATTTATTGAAATATTTCTTCTTTCAACTAGGAGTTCGTAACATAACAGCTCGCGATGTTTTGCGAAAAAGCATACTTCATTGGCTTAAAAATGGAACGATCAACGAAGAGCTGACACTATGGAACTATACACCCATTGTAAAATATTTTGCATTTAATTACCCTGACATAGAAAAAGGTTTGACAATTTCAGAAAAAACCGAATTGACTAAAATGCCGATATTAACTTGTGCTTGTTCATTTCGAGAAGCTCGAAAATGTTACTTTCAATCTGCCGTTCCAAACATCAAGGGATTAGAAAGTGCAATAGCTGATAGTGAATTAGTTTTTACAAAGAAAGCTGCTGAACCAATTGTTGTCTTTTATGAAAAAATTGGGGTTTCAAAAAGCATAACGCCATTAGATGTTATACATAGAACTATTTTAAAATGGATCCAAGCCAAAGAAATATTGAATAAAGTGAATATAGATAATCATTTTGCAATAACTGAATTCATTTCAAAATACTATCTTGATCTTAACTCAAAAGATAAAAAAAATCTAAAAAAGCTACCTCTTCTTACTGAAAATAACATGTTTACACCAGCATGCGACTGTTATTGGTCTTCACCCAAAGATTCTGGTTACTATTGTCCTATTCCAGGAATTAATGTCGTAATTTCTCTTAATGAATTACTTTCTTATCATTTTTATGCAAGAGATAAAACCGATTGCAACGTAAAAGTAATAAAACTTTTGGCTGATTTAGGTGTCCGTAATCTGGAATTCGCAGAAATTTATGAAAAATATAGCGATCACCTTACTGAACAAGAAAACGTGGAGTGGTTCTTCGCTAAGCTAACTGAAGTGTGGAAAGAAAATAAGTTTTCACCAGACAGGAACAAAATTTTAAATTTTTTTCGAAAAAAATGCATGTCTGTACCTTGTTTGTTATCAAATAATTCTAAAAAATGCTATTCCATTGAATTATATTCTTCTAAATTCAAAATCATATGCAATATAGATATCGAATCTTTACCTATACTAGCATTTGTAGTTTTACCGGAAGATTTGGAGGCTTATTTGGGTTTCAAAAGTCAGCTTGATTTACAATGCATTAGAAAATTATTTGAAATAGTTCAGGAAAAACCATCTTTGGGTGAAGAAAACTTTTTCCGAACTGTTTTAAAAGAACTGAACTTGAAAAACCGAGATGAAATAAATGAATATGAATGGAAGTTATTATCGGAAGAAAATAAACTGATGCCTGCCAAAGAGCTTTACTATTTTGTCGAAGAAAAGGCAACTTGTAGTTTGCATTCTTGTTATTTAAAAAGAATTAATAATATGTCTCATGCTGAAACCTTAGAGCTGGCAGAACTTTGTGGAGTAAATAGATTGAATTTTGCTCTCGAAATCAAAGGAGATGAAAAAATTAGTAACGACAACCTGAAAGAATTTTATCTTGCAAGATTACCTTTCATTGTTCTTCAAGAATCAAGAAAATTGAACAAACCCACAAATGATATTTTGAGCTATTTATATCAGAAAATTTGTTCTTTGCAGCTCTTTGAATGCCGAGAAATTTATCTTCAGTATCCGTTTGGGGAACCAACCAGGGTTCCTAACTATTTCGATGAGTTAACGCTTTATGTAGCAGGTAAGTGGATGAAGCGAAAATCAAAAGTGCACGATTACTTGAGACACCAACTGTGTATTAACACTAATATTAAAGACATTATCGACATGGATCCAACTATTCAAGATGATGTTCAAGACTTTTTAAGTTATTTATCTGAGGAACTATGTTGCAAATTTCATTTGATTCAAGAAGATTTTCTAAAGCTTGGTTGCGATAAATAAACGCCACAAAGTAGGAGTATGAAATATTTAGGTGGAAAATCCTAATCAAGATTGCAAAAATAGTTTTTTAAATATAGTTAAACTTTGTCTTCTTGTCTTTAAAAAAAAAAATCATGTTGTAAAACTTGAGTAAATGTATATTTGGGCTGTAAAACTGAAGTCTATGTTAATAAGCATGTTTGTGAAAGATTTATTTTTTAAAGTTACTTTAGTTCGTATGTAATCTATATATGTTGAAAATGTACCCTTATTTGATGATTTAAGGTTCAATTTTGAATAGGAAATAAACTATTAATTTTATTAAAAAAATCAATTACAAATTTTAAATCATAGATAAATTTAAAAGTTTATGTAATAATTTAGAGTTAAGTTTTGTTAAATGAAGCATAATTTAAATGCACCATCACAACTCAAAAAATAAATATGTTTCTAATCAAATTAATTTAAATTTTTGAAAGTCAAGTTGTTTTTTTTTTAAATTTTTCATCAAAAAAATACTCAAGTTATTTAAAATTTTCAAAATTTTTTGCAAAAACGGATAATTAACAACTTCTTCAATATAATTAACTTACAGAATTATAGTAATCAAAATTTATGTTATAAATTCATATACCTTTTAAATCACTATAGTTACTTTTTGACGTAACAAAATCAATTGACTGTATTATTTTTCAGAAATTTATTTTCTATATAAATCAAGAACAAGAAAAAATATATACTATATAATAACCATAGAACAAATAAATCATTATTGCATTGCTTAAGCTTTTTATATTACTAGTTTTTATATTTGATCTAATTACCAGGTCATAATTCATTTCTTGTGTAGAACAAAACTAGAATAACTAACTTCATATTTCTCATTATTACGTGTAATTCTTTGCAATTAGCAAAAAATTACTTTCATATATATAAATAGACAAATATGTAAAACTAGTACTAAGTGAAAATAAAATTGTTGTATTGCATCATTGCATTTACAAATAACAAAAATGTTTGCAAAATGGGAAAAATTCATATCTCTTTTCCTACTGTGCTACTTTAAGATATTTCTGTATGAGTACCTGCTAGCTCCAATTACCATCGCTAAGGTGCCAGAAGTTTTTCTTTGCTTGCATAAACTTAGTGAAAATATGTATAGTAGTAAGGTCAAAGGTAGACTACAAGTTAAAACTTCAACTTGATCCCTTTCAATGTGGCTTTTTTTTATTTTTAAACTTTTTGGCGCACTTTTGCCAAGTTGTCATTGTCTTGCCTTCATAACTTTATTTTTTTACTGTAAGTGCTGATATAGAAATCTTCTATGATTTATTATGTAATTTAATTTTTACTAGTCTTTCTTCTCTGATTTACTATGTTGTGATAAAATATTCGGAGTTTAAACTTCATTTTCAATAGAAAGTGTTAAACATAATTAAGTTTTTTTTTTTTATCAATAGAAGCTAACTTTCATATTTTCTCAACTATTAAAGAAAATATGACATTTTTTAACCGCTTGCAAAGTGGAAAATCGTTTTTATCAGTGGGTGGTGAAAAAAATATTTTAGTTGAATTATTTCAGAGAATGATATATAAATATTCAAGTTGCTTTCATAGTATAACATTACACAAAAATTGCCATTAGAAATGTTATCAAAGTTTCCCATAATTAAGAATTATTCATTTTATTTAGCATATTCATTGTATAATTGATGGTTTTTATTTTTACTTTTGCTTAGCTTTTATTTTCATAGAATGTTTTGATAACTGTTTTATTCATTTCTTTATTTACAAAAATATTTTTTTATAAGCATAGATTTATACTTTTATATTATTCATTTTTTAATACTTTGTTTTTAATTGTTATATTTGAGATAATTATGTATTTGTGTATAAAAAATAATTTTTCTGAAATTATTTATAATGTATTAGTTTTTATTTTGTGTTTACTTATTTTCACAAACATATTACTTTAAAAATGCTTAATTTCTTGAATTCAAATCACTAAATTCACAAATTCATACTTTTCCGTAACCTTTACTCGGGTCGTTAATTACAGATCATAAAACTAATGTTAAAGCCCACCCCATTTTACAAATTCACATGATAATTGATTTTTTTTTTTTACAGGTTTTTTTTTTCTTTGCTAATAGCATTTTTTTAATTTTACTTTAATATTAATGTTAAATTAAAATGTTGAAGAAAAAAAATCTTTTTTTATTCAAAACCTTTTGCTGTTAAAATACTAATAATGCATAAAAGAAATATACATAACAAATTTCTGAAAAACTTCTAATATTCAAAAATCAATAATTATTTGTATGTTCTAGTAGGCTATTTCAAACTTTAACATAACGGTTTTAATGTCATTAAAACAAAATTTAAGATAAAACTGAAAAGACAAGTGAGAATGAAATCGTAAACCTAGTAGCAGTTTAATCATCTTAAAAATTATTTAAAATAGCACATTTCTAGGACAGACTATTATTTAAAAAAAAATTTATTAAATTGCAATTTGCTTTACTATAGGACAAAAAATATTAAGAAAATACCTTATTTTCAGTTTAAAAAAAATTTATGAGTTAATTTAAACATTAAAAAAAAATTCTTCCTTTGTTTTATGAGGACAAAATACATAGGTGCAGAGATGATTGTGCTCACATTTATGTATAAAAATACTTGTATATTTTATTTAGAAATATTAGAACTAGAATTTATACTTGACATCTCTTTCATTCGTAAATATTTTTCCGTATAGAGTAATAAATGTGATTAGAAATAAAACTAAACTTATACATAATTATCCATTTAAATTATTCCTCATATAATTTATTTAGAATTTCATGTTTTGAAAATTTCAATGATTTGAATTTTATAAAGTCCAAAAAATTTTCAGGATTTTTGAGTCGGGCTCAGAATCACTTCTGTAGGTGCCGATGTACAGTTCTTGTAATTCTAACTACCCCAATGATAGGTATAAATTTTATAGTCTCATTTTGCCCTCTAATGTTTTTTTTTAGTCATTTGTGTACCACTGCTTGATTTTTTCCGAATACAAGACTTTCCTGTTAATGAATTTTGAATCTATTGTAGGTTTGTGAAATGGTAGTTAACTAAATTTTTTTTTTTTTAATTTGATCGAGAACTTATTTTGTTTCAAAATGTAATCAGTACTAAACTTTTTTGGAGACATACTGGAGGATTCAATTTACTCTTTGGGTTCAAAATGAAAATAAAAAGAATAAGTTAATAAAAATGGATTAGAATAATAAGTTGCTTATTTAAACTTATCAAGTGATATTAATTTGTTCATGTGAGCTGATTTATTCTAAATATTTTTTCTTTCAACATTTAACATCTTTAACTTTATTTTGACAGAATATTTAATTTAAGAAATGCTAAAAATTTAGTAAACATTTGTGATTTTGTAACTACTGTCCTCTAACAGGTATTACACATTGAGAGTTATTGAGCAGTGTAGCTGACAGACTTTCATAAAACAGATTTAAGGAGTTAGAGCTGCATTGGAACTTTCTGCTAATGCTAAAAGTAGGTGCCAGAAATCAGAATGTCGTTTTCATAACGCACAACATTACTTGGATTTAAAGTAGTGCATTACATTTCAAAGAAAACAACAAAAAAAAATACCAATACTGTATTTTCGTTCGAAGAAATGCTTTCAACCACTGACTAACTCAAAGGATAAAACTGCTGTAAGAAAGCTAAAATTAAATATTTTTTGTATGGAAATGATTATGACACGAGAATGAAAAGATTAACTTTTTATTCAAAACACTTTATGATACGATAGATAAAATTTTTAAGGAAATATATTTACACTCAAGAGTTGCTCTTTAACATGGATGAGTGTTGGATTTAATAACTTATAATAATAATTGCTAAACACAACGGAAACAATATGTTTTATTACAAAGCATTAATAAGGTTTCTCGTTTATTTAAACAAGACATTTTCGATGGAAATAATATTGTTTTTCTACTAATAAAAAGTAAAAAATTTGTTTAGAAAAGTGCTTCGAGCTTTCTGCTTATAGCTCTGCGTTTTTTTTTTTGTTTACTCTTACGCTTTCAGCTGTCTGTTTCTGCCCGTCTCAAAAGACACTGAAATTTTAGAAACAAATAACTGACAAAATTAAGAACTTTAACTTCTACTTATCACTGAACTCGGAATTCATAAAATCTAAAAAGCTTAAATTGCAATTATGGAAGAGTGGAATTCTATACTTCTGGAAACGGATCTTCAAAAAGAGAAAATATTGAAAAAAAATTCTTTGAATTCTTTTCTGTACTGTTATAAGCTATTCATCATGTAGAAAAATGCAAAGTATTACTACTCTAGAAAATCTTCAGAGGTTTGCTTTCTAAAAGATAAAAGGCTTTGAGACATTCAGAAAACAGCTTCAGGATAAAATACTTTTAATATCCCTAGTTTTTTTTACTGACTTCTAGCCCCATAACTTCTACAATTTATATTTTGGTTTACCAAAAAATTTAACAAGAAGTTTATTAATATTGAAGGAAAACGCTTTTCATTCAATAAAAAAGAATTAACTCCATTAAAAACATCTTAAAAAAACTACATTTGTAATATACGATTAAATTTTAAACCGAATCTAGTAAAATTTAGGAACTTATCGAGTAACGTCGTCTTAATCCTTATATAAATTGCATTATCTCATTCAATGTAAAGAATAAAAATAATGAACAATGCCAAGTGTGATTAATGTAAGTTTTTACATAATGTAAAATAGTCCCCACAGAAAGTCTTAGGAAATTATTATGCAAAAAAAATTATTATGTGGCACAATAATTATTTTTTAAGGAAAATATAAAAGCTAAAATGTTGTAAACAAACTAAAAATACAAAAAAAAAAATATTTAATTGACTTTTTAAAAGAACCAAAGTCAGAACATTTTCTAATATTCGTTTTCCGCTATTTCTTATAATATTGTGCTTATATATTTGGATGCCATTTTAACTCGAAATGAAGAGAATTATATGAGAGGAGAAGGGGGCATTGCTTTCATTACTGAAGAATAAAACCACTTTCTTTTTTGGCAGAAAGAGTGGCCCTGATAATTTTTTTCGCTATTTTAGACTTTCATGAATTCCTCATTTAACATTCTTTTTATTTTATTCCTATGCAATGCAGACACATTTCAATTTAATTTTTTTTTCTCTTTTTATTAGTATAATTATTCTTTAACATTTTAAAGTGTTTATATTCTTTTAAAAATATTTTTAATAAATGAGTGCAACGAAAACTATTTGGACCTTTTACACTTCGATATGACAATTGCCGACGATCTGGGAAACATCCCTGAGGATGATCCGAAGACATCCAATCGCAATTTTGATCCTCTGCAGAAGGGATAGCTCCCCAGTAAGATAAATAAGGAACGGTATTAATTAGATGATCAGAATAAGTTGGTAAAAGGAATAAAGGGGAGGAGACATAAGGGGGTCTGAATAATCTCAGAAGTCTAAAATAACCACACCAGTAATGTCGTAGATGTAAGTGGCATCCAGAGCAGAGATCGGGTACATATGATATAACTAAAAGCAATGAGAAGAAAATTCAACTAAATGAGATATACATGATTAAATACAAATCAAAAAACTATTTACAGCGAGAAGATAATGTGTAGAATCGTAGAGTAATATGAATAAACGAGCAAAAAACTGGTTTTTTGAATATCAATCCTCATGTTTTTCTCATCCGATTCTGCTTAACCCCTTAAAGCACGAGTCTTCTTTTTTTTTTTTTTTGCGGAAAATGACACTATATAGGTAAAGGGTACGTTAATTTTTTTTTCAACTTTGGTTTTGGGGGGGTAGCTAGGGAGAGAAGGTTGGTGTAAAAATTATTAAAAAAATTTGCTGTGCAAATGATGCTTAAACAATTTGATTACAGGTTCATTTTGAATTTCGAAATATTAAAATTAAATTAAATCAACAAAATTTATTAACAAATCAAATTTATTAACAAACTTATAGCTAATCATCAAAATGCACCACGTGGTTTACACGAGAAAAAAACTGCATAGTGATGTCATCTATGGTAAATTTTATTATAATCTAGCCAATTCATTTTTACAAGAACGGATCTCAGACAGGAGTTAGAAATAAAATAACGCAAGGTACAAGTTTGCCTGTGTGTGACACGGGTATCTGCAAATCTGCCAGTAACTTTCGCCAGTGTAATCTCTTCCCCTTCCCTCTACTCACAATGCGTGAGGATTGCTTTATTTTTTACCTCTCAGTAAAATAACGTATAGTTTGTTCACCAAGAGTTGGCACTTGACTCCGCCTACATCACGTGATATCCGACGATACAATTTTGCTATTTTTGGGAGAAGGATGTGAACAAGGAATCTTGAACAAGGTTGGTATTTGGCGATCGTATGACAAAAATATTTATTTCGCCATCTTTATGTGCATTTTTTTAACATTAAATAATTCATAAATTTGATGATATTTCTCTCTTTTGAGTGAATAGTTTGTCCTTTTTGAGACATTTTGCTGGGAAAACAGCAGTTTTTAAACTTGAAATATATTTAATTAGCTAGGGTAACGAAAGGTATAATAGAATTCACTGTTTGCGTTTGGAACGCGTTAAAGGTTTTCTCAATTTCAAGCGCGGAGATGTTTCTCCTCTTACTCCCGAATGAACTCAGCATCCAGCATTACTGAAATGAACTCAGCATCCGAAGAGATGGAGCCAAGTGCCAACTCCTGATGAACGTACCTTGGCCAAAGAATACCTAAGAAGGCCTTTTCATTTCTCTTCTAACCTTCAGTAAGAGTTCGTCCCGAATAGGGACAAAATATATAGCACCTCCAAAACCCGTTCTACAGTCTCCCCTACATTTTGGGCGGGGGTGCGTGTATTTCCTGAGGTGCTAAGTAACCCGAAACTAATCGACTAACCACTGTCACAAAAGGGGGATTGCAACCTGCGGGGGTCAACTAACTTTCAAAAGATGTCAGAAGAAACTCACTCTTCATCTTATATTATGCTTTTTCTCTTTCTAAGAAAAACTTAAAAAATATTTTTCTAACTCTAAGACGGCTTTATTTATTTTCAAAATGGTTTTATCATTTTATTTAACATGCACTTTTTCTAATTATGTCTTGAATTGTTTATTATTTTGATTTGATTATTTAGAGAACTAATAATAACCAGAGTATTTAAATTTATAAAATTTTACTATGTAGTCATATGAAAGTAATTCATATAAAGTAACTACATTAAAAATAAATTTATATTTTCTCTATAAATCAAATAAAGTTCGTTAATTTTTTTAAAATTGATTTGCTAATTTGTAAAACTTTTTATGTTAAAGTAAAACCTTGAGTTCAAGATTTTATTTTCTTATTACTTATTTAATTTTCTTCTTTCAATTACAATTCAAATACAAATACTTTTCACAACCTTTTTTTAATTCGCGATCGCAACGCTCGAGTACGCCGTCTAGCGGGAGCCTGTAAATATCAGAATCAGGTCTGAAAACATCAAAACCAGTTTGACTGTCTGAAGTAACAAAGAGTAGCTTAACTCTAAGTATTACAACTTATTTTTATTTTTTAATTTACCGTGATGAAATTTCGTGGTGTTTATAATAATCACATTTCTAATTCTTTCTATTTCATCTGGCAATCAAACTGGTTTCAATATTTTCAGTGTTGAGTTCCTAAGCATCGATTCATTATATTTTGATACTGTTTGTATTTTTCTCTCGTGAATATTAATTATGACCACTAATGTTCTTTTACTTCCTTTTTTTTAAGGAAATTTACAATATATGCGTGTATTTTCATATTTTTCTTCATTTACTGATTGAAAGGAAAATTTCATAATACTTTAGTGTTCTTGTGTGTTTACATTAAAGCCCTAAAAACAGGGTTAAGTGCTTGTTCATGTTTGGATGATGCGTGGTCTTGTGTACTAGCTATTTTTTTTCTTCCTTACCGTGAAAAAACAAATTATCCCAGCTATTGGAGTAATTAAAACTATTTACGGAATGGAAAAATTGGAACCTTTTAAATTTTTTTAATGTAAATGTTTTTTTAAACCTACAAATGAGTGTACGATATATTTAAAAATAAAAAAGGAAAACTGCAGTTTTGTGATGCTTTTAGTATATTGGAAGATCTTTACGTCATTGTCTCGATTTTAATTAATCTCACTTTATTCAGCAGCTAATTTTTTTAATTCTGAAACATCTTTAAAAAACAAGAAACAAAGTTTAAAAAAAGGGCAATAATGTATTTAAAAAATAAATTCCACTCTCAAAATGAATAAAAACAAGAAAATTATTACTACTAAATAAATAAAATGTATATAGAATAAACGAATTATCAGCGATTATAATTTTCATAATAAATTACAAGCTCATAAATAAAAAGAAAGCTGTCGGTTTTTAAAGCGTTCCCCATATCAGTTTTTCAGAAGGACAGAGAGAGAAAAAGATTTTCAAAAGGGAGCAGGACCTCCTACGGAGAAGATTAAACCACAGTCGTTTCTTGGAGAATGAACTTGGGGGTGGAAGTTGCCTTCCTCCCTTTCTCAAAGGTAGAAAGTGACTTGTGTTTCAAAGGCAATATTACAAAAAGTAATAAAGATTAAAAAAATTAACCTACATTTTCGTGGATAGGAAAGATTGAAAAAATTATTAGTATTTTTTTTTAATTGATCACTCCGATTCTTGAGCAAGAAAAATCGATTCAAAGTATGACAAACCCGCCATAGACTTTACATGTTGAAAGCAGAATTGAGGAGTCTGCTTGGTTCAACACTTTTCTCCCGGCAACCACGATTGTGGACCCGACTTTCTGATCATTTGAGCTCGCCCCTTGTTCTTTGTTCGCCAAGGAACGTACTATACTTAACAATTTACCGTCGAGGGAACTTTCTTTCTATTTTTTCTTCTTTTTTTTTTATCCTTGGATGGTTCCAACACTATTTTTAATATACTAAAATTACGATTTTTTTCTTAAAAATTTTTTCTATAAAAGTAAAAATAGATGTGTATTAACAAAATTATGTTTATAGCTATAATATTCTCTTTCATTTAGTAGTTAAATGTCGTACGAGAAGTTAAATGCAATTCACGTATCAGGTTTAATCTCTGCGTGTGGTCAATTTGGACCGCTGTTGCGTTGAACCTCGAAACTTTCTAATTTTTATCAACATAGAGAGGAAAATCACACACAAAAAAAAGTAAATGTCTGAAAGTTTTGTGCGTTTTTAATTTTATAGCAAAACACTGTCCATTTACGACTTCAGAGTTAAAATTTCAAGAATCTGTTGGAAAAAAATATTTTTTACAAAATTTTTCTTTGAATAAGTATTGAATAAATCGGTTAAAAATAATTTGTAGTTATTCTCGCACGTTTGCGCTATCTTTAATAAAGTTTTAATATGTAACAGCTGAATTATGTTTTTAAAACATACCTATCCTCTTTCGCTACAGCTGCTACATAAGGACTAGAGACTTTTTCTAGGGCATTCCAGTCCTGAGGTCAGTCCTCTTGCCTCCTTCCATCCATTTGGTTTCGCTTTGCACAGATCTTGGTGCATATATCTTTGTCTCCGCCTTCCTCTTTTACGTTTCGCATCGGGTGCCCAAATAAGTCAAATTTCAGCAAGACTATCTCGTTTTAGACGAAGAGTGTGTCCTTTCTTCAAAATTTCTTCATGAATGGTTAATAATTTTGCCTTTATTTTTACATGATTCCAAAATCGTCCGAATAAAATGTGTTTATCAGTGTAATTTTTACTAATTCATATCTTATAACTATTTATAAACGTTGTTTAACAGCAATTTTGGGTTTACGACTACTAATGTTCAACTTCGTAGCATTGTATTTTTGTACCCAATCCAGAAGACAAGGGAACTACTGGATCAAGTATTGGGAAAAATGTGTCTTCCTGAAGGACTTTTTGATGGAAATAACCCGCATTTGCCTTACACGGAGAGGAAAACCTCGCACGGTTAACCTGATGGCAAGGAGACTGTACCACTGAGGATATTTTACTTCAGCACTGTGGTCGGTGCGAGCCGGGTGCGAACTCCTATCGACAACTATCGTTGGGATTCGAGCCCGGTTCACCTCATTGGAAAGTGAACGCTCTATCCCCTAAGCCACCTCGGCTCTAATTCATATCTACCAATGTATGGTTCTAAAAAATGCATTAGATATTTTAAATACTCCATAGAATTTATATGTTCACAGGACGACCTTATAGTCTGGAGAAATTTAAAACGTTGAGTGGTGAATTAAGTTTTCTGAAGTTATTATAATTTTAATGGCTTTAATTTCATGTCAACTTTTGGAATTTAGTTTGTCGTGTGTAGCACGTAATTTAGAAATGTTTTGGATCAATAGAAATTAGTTAAAACATTTTGCCTCTTCAACCTTTTTCGACGAGTTTTTAAACTATTTCATTATTTTTCTGGTTCCTCATAAAAGTTCAAATCCATTTTCAAGGGGGGGGGGTGTAGTTCTATATAGAAACAGTGTTAACTTGCTTACTTCCCCCCCCCTCTCTGTCTCTCTATCTTTTTGATTTTATACTCTCTCTGTCTCTCTTTTCAAATTCCTATTGTTTTTTTTTTGTTTTTTTGCAGCATTTTTTTTAAAGAAAAAAAAAACGTATAAGTTAATTTACATTCGGGAAAACAAATTGCGCTGATATATAACTGCAACACTAAATCATTTGTAAGGAAACAAAATCACTTAAATTGACTAACGCAATTTTTTGCATAGTTTTCAATGTTTGAAATTTTACTATTTATTTATTTTCCGTCCAGTGTCTAGCCAGCCTTTCTATCAAATCAGTTTTTTCAAAATGATACTCAGTTTCTATGAAAAAGGAGAATGAACTATCGGTTGTTGGCAGATTTTATCGACCATTTATATCTATTCAATTTTTTTTTCTCTTTTGAGGAAATATTTTTTGTCTACGCCAATCAATTGATTATATTTCTTCACGGTATCACAAAAGTCATTACATTATGTCTGGTTTCTATTGATTCATGATTCAGGGTGTAATAAATGTTAGAACAGAAAGATGAAAAAAAACTATTCACTCTGAATAACTTATGATCTAAATATCGGATTTTCAACTGAGTTGCTCCAGGAATTTATTTAAGAAACGTTAAACAAAATTTTAATGAATTGAATTGAAAGATACTATTGGACAACCATATTTGATCAAATTCAAAAATTAGTATTTATGACTCATATTAAAGATTAATATTGATTTAAAAAATTTACACATATAAAACAGAATTAACAATAATTAAAAATTAATTATATTAACCCATTTTATACAGAGTCTGGTGTAATGCATCGAAGTGATATAAAAAAGTGCTTTTTTTTAGAAAAAAAAGTATCTAAAAGGACTTCAGCTTTATTGCTACCATTCAAATGTCTTTGTTTGAACCGTACTGGCTCAGGGAATAGAGAGTTCGCCTTCCAATGACGTGAACCGAATTCGAATCCCAGCAATGGCTGGTCTATACGAATTCCGCTCTCAACCCACAGTGCTGACATGAAATATCCTCAGCGGTAGACGGATCATGGATTACAATCCCCTTGCCATCAGGCTAACCGTGAGAGGCCTTCGTGGTTTTTCCCTCCATGTAACGCAAATGCAGGTTAGTTCCATCAAGAAGTCCTCCACAAAGTTCCAATACTTGATCCAGGAGTTTCCTTGTCTTCTGGATTAGGTTCAAAATGACAAGGCTACTGAGTTGAACATTAGTAGTTGCAAATTCAAAATCCGGTCAGCTGTTCAACGACGGTTATGAAATAAAATAAAATGTCTTTGCTTCAGAGCTAAAATTTAAAAATAAAAAACTTCAATATAGATACTTGCTTTTATCTTTTTGAAAAAGTAAACGAGTGCGAGAGTTTTGGTGGTTAACGATTTAATACTGGAACATTATTATTCACTTTCGAAATCTGAAAGGCATAATAAAACAAATTAAATAGATTAATAAATGATATTGATAAATGATATTAATATTAAAAAATAATATTAGTTCAAAAAAGTAATAAAGATCATAAAGCAAAATGCATCAATTAAACATAATATATACGTTACGGAGAATGTCGACTTTCATCGGTCAATGTCAACAATCACATAGTCGTTTTGGTGAATGTCCGAAATATTTGTTTTATCTGATGTGCTATTAATTTATTAGTTGATATTATTACATTTATTCGATATTTTAATATCTTCTGAGGATAGATTAGGAGAAACATCAGTGTTCGGAGCAGTGGCGTAGCGAGGGGGGAGCAAGGGGGGGGGGGGCATCATGCCCCGGGCGCTACTCACAAAGGGGCGCCAAATGGTCAGCAAAACAAAAAAAATTGTTGGATAATTTTTATTTTTATTATAATTTATTTCTGCAAAAAATATTTTAAATTTAGTGCCAGTGAAATATGATAAATGTTAATTCGTAAATAAAAAGGAACACTAATCAAACTGTAATAATATATTCATAATAGAAATGACACGTCTTTTCTAATGGCTGGCTGACTCGACCTGTATCTGTCAGCACTTCCTTATGGCATCTACGCTGTGTGGTTACATATATTATCTCCAAATATTTGCACTGTACAAAAATCGTTTGTATGTTTGTACAGTGTATAATACAGATTTCAATGGAATAGAACTCTTTATCGAAGAATGTGACTGTAAAATGTTACTCCTTTGTAGAAAAGAAATTGAACTTAAAACTCCATTAGAATTTCTTACTTTTATAATCCCGTATGGAGAAGATGTTTTTCCAAACCTGAGAGTGGCACTTCAAATACTCCTGACTATCTCAGTATCAATTGCTAACTGCGAATGGTCATTCAGCAAATTAAAATTAATTTTGACATATCTACGATCAACGGTGGGACAAGATCACCTAAGTGACCTGGCATTTTTAAGTGTGGAAAGAGAAAAATTTGAAATGATCAACTTTGATGATATTATTGATAAATTTGCTTCATCAAAAGCGGAAAATTTACACATAGTAATTAGTTTTATAATTGTATTATAATCATATTATTAAATATATGTATCTCCTTAGAGATAATGAATATTTACTTTTTTATTGTTTTAAAACTGCGTGTTTTTAAAATATTTCTTTATAAATATGTAAAATAAATAATAGGTATCTTATGAACTAATTCTAGATGATCATATACATTTCAAAGTCTAGTCTTGTTTTCTCAACTATATTTTTTGTCTCAAATTTAATGCCTAACTTGAGCCTATGACTTTATTAATTCTACTTTATTTATTTATTACTTTGCGAGTATATTTTACTTATAATATTAGATGGATTTCGAATGGGGGGGGGCGCTAAAAAGGTATTGTGCCCCTGGCGCGAGTTAAGCTCGCTACGGCACTGGTTCGGAGTACCGGTTAAATGCATACTGGTCAGTGGCACCTGACCTTAAAAGACGTCAGTGTGGCATATACCGGACAAATGTGGCGCTTCACTAGACCTAGTATATATTTCGGACATCCACCAAAGCGACTATGTGATTGTCAACATTCACCGGTGGAAGTCAACAACCACCTATTTCGGTCATTCACAGTAACATGTTTATAAACCTATTCGATCCTTATAACCTTGTATGTACATTCAGACAGAAAATAAACTTAAGAAAAAATACCACTTTGAAAAAAAAAATTGAAAAAACTATAGCTTTCGGAACAAAATTAACTTCAGATTTAAAATCTCCTCACTTAAATTAGGTAAGATTAAATTCTTATATAAATGCAACAAAAATGTTTCCGTGTGTAATTGATTCCATTTTAACTACATTTACCAGGATTTGCTAAATTACCGTAAAATTAGTGTGCAATACAATTCATTATGATAGCATATTGTGCGTTCTAAAATAATCACACTATCACTTATATACAAAACTCACTTTCTGTTGTTAATTTTCACAAACATGAAATTAAAGGGAAGCAGCATATAACGGTTTAATTATAAATTAAGTTTATTATTAATTCAGAACTTTAAATTGTTTTACATTAAACACATTAAATGCATAGAATATTTTTGATTGATTATTATGAATAAAATAAAAATGTAAAATAAAATAAACACTACGTTTTTCAAAGGAGGGGAAACAAACCGATTTTGACACAAAAAGCGAAATAGTTGGATTAATAATAATAATAAATGCGGTAGATAATAAGAAATCTTTTATTAATTCATGGAGAACTGTCTCATGTTTCTCAACATTCTAGGAGATAGAAAAAAAGAGTTGTTTGTTATTTTTATTAATTACTAATTTCGTTTATATATTGAATTAACCTTTTGTATTCTCCATAAAAATTGGTTAAAGTTCGATATTTTTTTTCTTTTTTTTTTACGTGAATATTAACTTGACACCTACAGTGAAACTATTTTTAGTAAAAATTTAAAAAGCATATTCGAAAACAATACATAACACCCGGGAAGTTTGAAAATAAAATTAGGTTATATTTTATAGATTTGAAAGAGGGAAAAATAGCTTGTGGGTCAGGAAATTTTTAAAATGAATTTTTAAAAATGAAATTCCAGGAATATCGAAATTATTTTAATTTTTCTCTAAAATCGAAGAATATGTGATTAGTCTTAAAAAACATTCACAGAGTTAATCGAAAAATTTTGATTTCCACCACATTCTCTGCAAAAAGAGTTAAATTTGGCAGTTATATATATTTATTTATTTTTGTAAACTTTACTTTAGTTTCCCTTAGGAAAAATATTTTTTTTATTTATATTGATCTTCTTAATTATATTTAAGGATCATCCAAAAATATAAGTACTTAGGGCCTCTGAGGTTCTTAATCCGGCCCTGGCTATAACTTAAATTCTTTCTAATACAGCTTTGACTTGTTGTGAAGCAATGATAAGCTACATTTTCGAAAATTTTAAATGCATTTGAAATTATATATGTGGTTAAAAGACTTTTAGTAAAAGGATTTTGATGAAAATTAAATGGGAATTTTCTAAAATTAAAAATATTTTAACTGGAATGTATCAAAAAGTTAGCAAAGAGAGTAATAATTATTAAAAATTAAGCATTATTCTTTAAATTCGGATTTTATAATTAAAATTTTGTTTTTGTCGAAATCGTCGTAAATATAACAGCAGAAAGGATAAAGATATTTTTTTCAGTTATTTATTTTAGTATTTATCGTGAATGTATTCATGAACATTAACAAATTATATTCAACCTAAATTGTTTGACACTCGTCACCTACTTTATTTTACGATTAGCGATTCCCTTTCATACTTCATTCACCCAGTGACAAAAAGAGTCCCTCAACAGACGATGTCTTCTTTTCGAGCCTACATGAAATGGTTAAATGTTGTATACTTTATTTTAATTCCCCCTCTAACTAACTCTCTCTCTCTCTCTCTCTCTCTCTCTCTCTATATATATATATATATATATATATATATATATATATATATATATATATATATATATAATTTAAAAAAAAACAGTTAATAAAATTTTTAAGTAAAAAATCGTTGATGTTGATCGATTTTGCGCCTTTTTGAAATAATGCGCCCATGGCATTCGCCATACTTGCCATACCCTAGATACGCCACTGATGAAGCATGTCTGCATTGTTAATTAATATTAAATTTTAAGCTGCACCAGTTCACGAAAAACTACTCCAGTTTCATCTGCAAAAATGTCAGAAAAGGCATTATTCTTTGGTAGATGACTACAAGAAAAGAAATTGAAGGCGATTCTTCGTGATGGTTGCGACGCTCATGCAATGTAATTTAAAATTATATAAGCTATTATTTCATTTTTCAAAATAAAAGTTTCAAAAAATAGTTTTATATTTTAAAAGAAGAGGAATTACCTTAATCGCTAATTGTAGAATATACGTATTTCTATTGAATAAAAAAATATGAAACGTTGTCCTTTTTATAGAAATGTTTAAGGAATATTCTAATATGAAAAAATTCCTAATGCAAACATTATTTTTTGGGTAACTTAGAGTAAGAGGAGGATATCCGAAGATAAAGTACTCCTCATTCGCTTTTTAATTACTTTTAATGTGGAGAATGATCTTTCACAAGCCACCTGACTTATTGACAATGTTAGTAAACATTTTAATGCTAGACCAATTAAATTGTAAGAATTGGTCAATAAATTGAATCTCTGTAATATCTTGTAGCAACAAATAACACAAATTTTGCACGCACTGCGTGTCTCTCATTTTAGACTTACTTCTTCTTCTGTTTCCAAAGTAAAGTCGTTATTATCTTCATTTGAATGATCTTCTCTGATCATTTTATAGTCTTCTAAGTCTGAATTTTTCAGTTGTACCCAATGTAAAGCTAAATTTCTTAGTTCAATCCGCAAATTTTCACCTATAGCTTCGTTTCGGATCTAGATAGGAAATATCGGCGTATAATTTTCCATTTGAGGGAAACCGGCGTTCCATTGACGTTACAACTGTGATTAAAATGGACGTTTATCTTAAATGCAGTGGTTTCATCATCAAAAACTGTTTCATTCGACGCTGTCTCACCCGGCATCAATTTTCTTTTCTTCAATCTTTTTTGTGGAAACTTTGTTTGAATTTCAGTTTCAGTTTCTTCAAATTCCTTATTTGCACGAATAATAAAATCATCGATAACTTTTTGTACACCTTCAAAATCTCTCACTATTTTTTTTTAGTTCTGAACGCGTTTGTGATACCATTCCGTAAGCTTTTAAGATGTCTAAGCCGGAGGTTTGCAAATATTGGGAGAGCGGTGTAGTTAATTCAAATTCTACTAGAACCATCTTTCCGATACATTACTTTTTTTAACACAGGGTCAATGACGTCTAAAAAATAAATCGAGTTCACCCTTTTCAGGACGTACAAAATAATTAAACGAGGGAATTGAATTGCTATCTTGCTCATTTTGTAGTTCGATTATAGCAAGATCAGAGGCGTCACTCTTAATGTGCTTTCGGTCAATTTCTGATTTCTGATCATCCAACTGTTGTTCAATTTCTGATCATTTTCCTGTGGTTCAATTTCTGATCATTTTCCTGTTGTTCTTGATCTCGATATGAACTATTAGCAACTTCTTCAGCTGCCGCCACTATTTCCTCCACTGCATTAGATGTAGAGGAGTGCGATTACTGACATGCAAAGACATTTGTCAGTTTAACACATTTTTGGGCACTGGTTTCTAAAAGTTTCTGTATAGTTCTTTGATAAAGATATATCTAAAATTTTCAAGATAATAGATAAGAAAAAATACATATAAAATAGATTTTGACATATTCACTAAAAAATTTTTTTTCGTCATAGTGTCTTATACCTTCATAAAACACATTTGTGCTTTTCTTCCCATGTTTTATAAAAATTGAAGCGATTTTGATACATTAAGTTAATTATTTTTGGTAAAAATGATAAATTGAAGTAAATAATCAGAATTTTTTCTATTATCTTGAGAACAGTAAGAGATATAAAGAATAATTTCAAGCAAAAGTTACTTTTTTTCGAAAACCCTCTCCAATGATGCCAAATAAGATATAGGTTTCCATTTAAAAAATCAAAATTGTGATCAAATTCCGGTACTTCCAGGAATTAACAATATCACTATTGCTTTCCTTGGGGTCGATTTAGTTATTAGATTTTTTATTTCAAATCGATTATTTGCTCCATTTTCGAAAAAAATGGGTGGCACGCATGGTCACCCTATATATTAAAACAATATTATTACTACATATATCATATATATGTTATTTAATATTATTATTATTTGCGCAATATTATTTGAAATTCATGCAATGTTATTTGAAATTTTTGCGCAGCTGGCTTGGCCCAACCGGCCCACCGGGCATTTGCCCGGTCTGCCTATTGGCCAGTCCGGGCCTGCTTTAAAGTTTAAAGACGAGCAACAAACCCCTCTTCCTATACTTTTGCTTCAGTTTTGAGGTAATTGTAAATTTGAAATTTTTTGTTGTTGATATTTTGAATTTTAAATTCATTAAATTCTGTAGTAATTTTATATATTTATTTATTTTTTACTTCTGATGGAATTCATTCATGTCATTTTGAAAGTATTCAAAAGGAAAGTTTAAAGTCAGGTCATTAATAAATTTTTTTAAATTCTCCCTGTGGTTTGCCACTTTCTGATGTAAGTGTTTGACCTTCAGTGTCTGACAAAATTCCTATTTCTTTATTTGACAGAAAAAATGAAATTGAGTGGTTTAAAGTGTATGATTGAGAGAATATATTAGTAGCTAAATTTTTTAAACTTTCAATGTATGAGTTTAAATTTGTGCACATAAAGCCAATAACTATCCAATGTAATGGTATTTTTTTAGTGGGGGGGGGGGGCGTTTTGTCAGTAATCTGTCCCACTGTTAGTCGAGAACTAAAATAACTAATTTTATTCGGGTTTACGACTACTAATGTTCGGCCTTGTCATTTTGAACCCAATACAGATAACGAGCGGACTCCTGGAAAAAGTATTGGAAAAAATTTCCCTTCGTGGAGGACTTTTTGATGGAACTAACACGCATTTGCGTTACATGGAGAAGAATACCACGAGGACCTCCCACGGTTAACCTGATGGCAAGGAGACTCTAACCCATGATCCGTCTACCACTGAGTATATATTTCACGTCAGCACTGTGATCGATGCCAGTCCGATGCGGAATTCGTTTCGACCCGCCGTCGCTGAGATTCGATCCCGGTCCACCTCATTGGAAAGCGAACTCTCTATCCCCTGAGCCACCGCGACTTCCTTTCATTTATTAAAAATAAAATAAATTAAAATAAAAGTTGTCATATTATGCAAAGCCAGGATTAAATGGCAAGTGGACAGTGATTTTGACGAGTAGGATCTGAACTAGATTTAAAATTAAGTTTAAGAAAAATTAAAATACCAAAAGGTTGAGGAATTAAATAAGAAATGGATGAGCCAATCAACGTAACCTCAAAATATAAAAGAAATTGCATAAAAACTGAGTCATGGAATAAGGACTTATGTGAAATGAACGAGCAAAAATGGACTCAGATCGCAATGCGATTGGAAGAGAATCTCCACAAACAGTTGGTATTCGTGAGCAATTACAAGTCGGTTACTGTTAAAACAAAATAATTTATGAAAAATAATTTAAAACTACTTTATCGCAATGTTTTTTTTTTGTTTTTTTTTTTTTCGCAAGACAATAGCTTTTTTAAACTCGATGAACTCACATTTTAAGCAAATTAACTAAACTTTTGATAGAATTTTGTTGCTATACTTTTGTTTAAAATTCGAAGAAAAAAAAAAGGAATTCGCAATAACTTTCTTTACAGTACTCAATTTTGATTTTAAAAAAAAAAAAGTATGATCATGAAGAATAGTGTCTCCACTTTTAGGAAAATATCGCCATAGCACTGAAGAACAAATCCGGCAGACTAAAATGACGTCACTATTTCTTTTGACTCAAATCTTTTTCTCTTTTTTCCTTCTATGAAACAAAAGTGTACATATATTTATTCTTATTTTTCTATTGCGTTATCCATATAGAATTTCACTCATTTCTGTTGACACAGCTGTTTTATTGTTGATAAATAAAGTTCTACTTCAGTGGAAATGAACATGATTTTACATGATAACTGCGTAGTTTATGAACGGAGTAGTTGCAATGAATTCTTAATTATTAAGTGAGAAGGAAGAAAAACGCCGTCATAGAATAAACTAAAAGGTTACTAGGTAGTCGAAGGGAGAAAAAGAAAAAAGGAACGAAATCAGACAATGATTTGTAGGAAAATATCAAAATTAAACGGGAATAAAAATATTAAAAAAATCATACATTATATGTGTTACGAATAAAGTAAAAAATCTGAACATTATTAATAATAACCACGTTTTTTGAAAAATGCGATATATTACGCACATTAATCGCATTAAAAAGTTCTTATTAATAACTAAGGCCCGGATTTTGATGATATTTGCATTTTTTTGCATTTTTTGCATTTTTGGACATTCTTTGTCCTTTGGAGCATTTTTGGAGATTTATAGGGCATTTTCTTTGAAATTTTAAAGCATTTTTTAAATTTTTTGTTAAATTTTTCTAATTTTTTATAATTTTTTATTATTACACTGGCTTCCAAACAATGAAGAAAATTTCTAGGATATTAACAGGTGAAGCAACATCTTTTCAAATTGAAGAAGAATTGTCAGTAAATGTGACCGTCCTTTTCAAGTACGTACCAATCAGTAGACGTTGAAAGAAGCTTCTCCTGGTATAAAAATTTGCTTTCAGACAAGAGACGCTCGTTTACATTTCAAAATATTTATTAAAAAAAATTAATAATCCACTGTAATTCTGATATTTAGTAATATTCTGAGATGGAAGTTGTTATATTCATTTAAGTTTCTATACAAAATGAAAATGTTTTGGAGTCAATATATTTTCCTTTTTTTTGTTGTTATTTTTGGATATAAAACATATTTGTCAAACTTTAATGAACGTAGAACAAGTATTGCATTGCTTTATATTTTTTGAAACGACTCATAATAATTTTAAAGAGTAAAACATTGTTTTAGTTCAATATTTTTACTTCTATTTAAGTCATGTCATAAGGCATTTTTAGCTCAATTTTCGCATTTTAAGGGCATTTTTTGCACTTTTAAGGGCATTTTTTGCACTTTTTAAGGGCATTAATTGAGATTTTTTAGGTCATCAAAATCCGGGCTCTATTAATAACTGACAATGAAGTTTGGTCTCGCCGTGATCAGTCATCGTTTATTGAAACTTCAACTTTAATGTAATTTTTATGAACCTATATTCTGTGATTGTAAATCTGTCGTCAAAAATATTTGTAGAGTTAATAGCCTTAAAATTTAAATCTGTACACATGCACACGAATATATATATATATATATATATATATATATATATATATATATATATATATATATATATATATATATATATATATATATATATATATATATATATATATATATATACAGTAGGAAACCGATTATCCGGAACGATCGGGACCATCGCTATTCCGGATAACTGATTTTTCCGGTTTTCTGAATCGCTACAAAAAGCCGTTTTTTTATTGTTAAACCTAACTAAAAAAAATTTTCTTTTGGAAATAATCTTAAAAAGAAGAAAAAACGATGCAATAATACACTAATGATTATCTCCAAAATGATGGTAAGGTAAACATCTTTCAAAAAAGAACAAAAAATCCTAAAATCTTATGAGGAAAAAAAAAATTTTTTTTAAAAATGGCAGGAAAATTTATCGAATTTCGTTCCGGTTTTTTGGTTTTCCGGTTTTCTGATTTCCGGATAACGGGTTCTGTACTGTATATATATATATTATATAGGCTCACACGATTATATCCGTAAAAAGGAGTGCGGATATAATCGTGTGAGCTGATGAAGAGATTATATTTTTTCATTATTTTGTGTTTCGGATTTTTTTTTTTTTATTGTAAGTAATTTATTTTAAATATTTTAAATTATTTTACTTATTTTTCATCTTCTATTTACATTTCTCTTTATTATATTGTTTTTCATATTTCCTCTATATATTTAACTTATTTTTTTGAGTTTTATATGCTTGCAGTTTTTGTGCAGTAAATAAAACCTATTATTTTTCTTAATCTTCTTCGTTTTATATATAAATTGGCAACTATAGGTATGCTTTCTTTGTATAAAAAAGTACTATTGTATTAAGTAAAATATTCGATTGTTTTAAATATCTTAAATAACTTCAAGGGCAATTAAAAGGCTGATATTATAATAGCATATTTATTGATTTTTTTGAAACTAATTAGTATATGTCTGCTGCTATTTATTATAAGCTAAAGAAATCATTGAAAATACACTTCAAGAGTTACTCACAATAACGTCTTTCAATCATTCACTTAGGGTTCGGAAATTTGTTCATTTTCAGAGACTTGTAAGAGAGAGTAATAAAGATAACGATTAAATTTTTTTCATTTAAAAATGATTATTGAAGTGAAAATGATTCTTAAAATCTTGTTAAACATCTGTTTCAAAATTTAGTTTTCACTTCTTGTAGTATTGAGCACAGTCGTCGTTTCATTTTCATACGCACTTAAAATAAATTAAATATCGTCTTTATGTCGTTTTTTTCTTAAATATTCAAACTAGATTGCATAAAAATTCGAGTCCCGCAGTGGGCAGATCGATAAGACACGGTTCCCAGCAGATCACCGAAGTCAAGCATAACTGGCTGCTCTCAGTGTGCAGGTGGGTGACCATTTGCATAGGGACCGAGGGTGTGTGGTATGGGTCCTCGTTAAACTGCTCTACCGTAAAGTGCTAAACTTCGCGTGCAGGTCGTCGGGGTACTGAAGCGGGGGTGCCGTCCCCTCAGCATAGGATCAAAATTGTGATGGCATGTCTTCCGATCATCCTCAGGGATGCTTCCCAGACCGTCGCCATCAATAGTCCATTGTGCAGCTTTAGTGTGATATAAATGAACTACAACAACAATAAAAATTCGAATATTGTACTTAAAATTAGAAAAAATAATTGTAAAAATCCTTCCCCAGTTTAAATGAGATGAGTTTAGAAATTATCATTACAATAACAAAAAATGTAATTGAAGTGGTCTATGTTAAAAGGGCTATGCTACAAATCTGCACTTTTGAAAAAACACCAAAAAACTGTGTCAATTGCGGAAAGATTGTTTTAATTACTTCCAAATTGTTAGATTCTTATCTTTAGGCAGCCTAGAAAATGACTCTGTGATTAATATTCCAAAACCAGCGAAAAAACTTATTTTTGTAAAAATGTTACATAACCCCTTTTAACATTGACCGCTTCAGTTAAATTACTACTGTCATTTGAATAATTATCAGCGTATCATATAAAATATTTAGAATTATAAATGCCTTAAGTTCCGCAAATAGAAATTTATAATAACAATATCAAAATAAATGAAATGAAGATAAATATTGAAAAAGAACTCGTAAAACTAAATTCATATTAATCTACTTTATTTCTGTGAAAAATGAGGGATATTTTTTAAATTCAAATTATGTGTAACTCAAAACAGACTAATAAAATTAATTGCAATTGTTTTTCGTACATTAGCGCACGAATTCCAATATTGATGTTATTTAAAAAAATTCTCCCATTATAAAAGTAATTAAGTATTTACGAAGCTAAATGAATATTAGTTTCCTCTTTAAACTAAAAAAGAAAAAAAAGAATGTATACATGATTCCTTAGATTTATAAAATAATTCTTAATAAATATTTACAGGGAAGCCAACAGCTCCGCTTTCTACAGAAGTTTTAAAAAATTGGTAGCTAATTAAGTAGTAAAGCTTGTAGAATAAGGGTAATTACGTCTGCTCTTTAAAAGTATCATGTTGGGTTGTTGAACAGCCGACCCAATTTTGAGTTTACGGCTAACAATATTCAACGCCGTAGCCTTGTAATTTTGAACCCAATCCAGAAGACAAGGGAACTCCAGGATCAATTATTGGGCTAAGTTTTGGAGGATTGTTTGACGGAACTAACCCGCATTTGCGTTACATGGAGAGGAATACCTCCCACGGTTAGTCTGACGGCAAAGATTCTCTAACGTCTGCTCTGAGGTCGGTGCGAGCCGGGTGCGGGATCCACCCCATTTGGGGGCGAACGATCTATCCCATGAGCCACCGCGACTATGAGTTCGTTTCTTATGATACTTCGTGATTTTGTTAGATAGTGGTGGAAAAATTACTTAAAATGAAAAATATTTAACTAAAAATAACCGACATTTCATCACCGCTAGAAAACATTTTTTTTTTTACAAAGCGGAGCAAGTTGGCATCTCTGTTATTTATTCTTAAATAATTTGGTTAACCAAGAATAATGAAATGTTAATGCCTTTTACTAATACAATACAAATACCGTCTGTTATGAAAGGCAGTATAGAAATCTTCTGTAATTACCTATTAACAGCCTTTTTAATCGATTGAAAGTGATAGAGGAATGTTAGTATATATAATTGTGTATATTAAGTACTTCATTATATTTCCTTATCGTTATACTTATCTATCGTGGAGGTAACACAATTTTGTTCTTTTCATTGTATAGAATAAAAGCTAATCATGAAATTAAAATCCCCTTATTTTCGATTTTTTTTTTAAATACAAAATGGGTAAAAAAAAAATTTATGTTTAACAAGTTTAGTATTCTTACCAAGTTTAGTAATCTTCCAATCTTATGATAAAATTGGAAGATTACTAAACTCAGCAAGTTTCGTATTTGTAATTAAAGTTAAATTTGGGTAAGTAAAAAATTTCTTAAACAAATTTTAGAAGTTAAGACTTTTCATTACTTCTCAATTATCTTTAATGATATTGAATTATTATTCATTATTTTTATACTTATCTATCGTGACTATCACACAATTTTGTTCTCTTCATTTCATATAATAAGAACTAACCATGAGATTACGACACTAAAATACCCTTATTTTCATTATTTTTTAAATACATAAAGTGTAACATAAAATTGGAAGATTATTAAACTCGGCAAGTTTCGTATTTGTAATTAAAGTTAAATTTGGATAAGTAAAAAATTTAAAGGATTTCTTAAGCAGGTTTTTTAGAAGTTAAGACTTTTGATTACATAAAGAACATACAAGATAATCCTAAAGAATGTTTTACTTAAAGTTTTATAAAATAAATTAAAATGTAAAAGTAAAAAAAAAAGGAGAAGGTATGGGGAAATCTTTTCGTATGCATGGAAAAAGGTTTGTAATTTTTTTTATTTCGCTCAGAGTTTAAAAAGCAAAATCGTTTTCAATTTTAGAACAAGATATTTTTACTTAAATTGTTAACAAGCCACGTAAATGCTAATAAATATTAAAATTTTACGAACTCAGAATAGAAGGCTTCTTCAAAGAATTTAATTTTCCTTGAAAATTTCCGGTGAACAAAACGGTTTTCAAAATTACGAAATATTAATGCATACATGATTTTTGAAAAAATTACCCCCGCAGAATGTAATAATTAATTAACATTATTAATTAATAATTTGCAATTATTTTTAAAGAATTTGCATTCATTTGAAAATTTTCGGTGAGCACTTAAAAAAAAAAAAAAAGAATTACAAAATATTAATGCAAGCGAATTTAGAAATATTTTCCCTTTGGGAGAATTCGTCTGCTCCCTCAGCAGTTCAATTTTGAACGAAAATGTCATTTAAGGACAAATTTGAGAACACGAGAGGGAAACAAATTGAGAAAGAAATGAGAGAGAATCCGAAAAATGCATGAATCGAAGAACTTGGATTAAAAGATGAACTGAGCAATTATCGAAATGACCAATCATTGAAACGAGAAATTCTTGCGAAGCCAGTATCCAGGGGGTCCGACCCAGTCCCTTCAACAGGTGGGGTGACCTTGAATTTTAGCATGAATAGTTTTCTTGGAAGGAAAGTCGAAAGAACCCGGGCAAAGTTTGTAGGAAACAATGTCGGAAAGGAGAGTAAGAAGATTAAAATATTTAAATTACAGTCATTTTTCCATTGATTTTCTGAGTAATTTAAAGAAGGATCCATATTATAAACTAAGGTATGAATATTCTTTTGCGTTATAGTTGGTTGTTGACTTGTTGATCATGTTATCTCAAAATAATCTCACTACCTTCATAGGAATAATTTATCATCATTGAGAAAAGTAGTGGGAGAATTCGCAAATATGTTTTTTTTTTTTTTGCGGGGGGGGGGGTATGGAACCCTAAATGATTGAGCATCCTTTAGCGGAACCCCAAAGTTCATAAAGAAAATTTATCAGCAGCTGTTAATATACTAACAAAAAAAAATCTACTGATTACTTTGATAATTATTTAACGTGTTTTTCATACATCGTTCAATCAATAATAGTTAAAAATGTACAGGTTTTATTCAAACAGTACAGTTGAACTCGCAGATTTGGATCTAATCTAAATCTAGTTTCATGAGGCTGAAATTGAATAAAGAATCATAGCTTTAGAAAAAGAGCTGATAAGAAATTTCAGAATGGGTTAGTTATCGGAGGAACATAAAATTTTTTTAAGTTTTCAATTTGATTATTTTATTTTAAATTGAAAAGTTCGATGCTAAATACAGATTCAATTTTTTTAAAAATTGAATCTTTAACATGTCATCTGTAACATAATCATTTTATAAATTGAATCTGTAATCTGTTTTTTTTTTTATAAATTGAATCTGTAATTGATATGTTGTAATTTTTCATTATTTCTCCACTATATAGACATTTGAAAAAATATTTTTTTTTAAAAAGAAAATTGGCTAATTTTTTTTTTTAATTGGTTAGAAAATTTCATACAAACAACAAAAATATCGAATTATGGGTTATTGTTTGGATGTAAATATAATTACAGTTTTCAAAAATCATTACTGGTTAAAAAAAATTACGGGGAACCCCTGTGATCCCTCCGCGGAACCCAAGGGTATAGCGGAACACTATTTGAGAATCGCTGACTTAAACCATTTTTTCTATGTCTTACACTTTTTGTGTGTGAGTTAAAAACGTGTAGTAAAACATGAAAAATTTGATTCTGTTATTTGGTTTAATAATTATGTTCTTTTTTAGTTTAATGATTCTGTTATTTATTGGTTTAATAATTTTGTTATTGTTTAGTTTGATGATTTTGTTATTCTTTAGTTCAGTAATTCTGTTATTGTTTAGTTTATATATATAGTTCAGTTATACTTTAATGATTCTGTTAATATTTTGTTTAATAATAACGTTCTTGTTTAGTTTAATGAATCTGCTGTTTCTTGGTTTAATAATTCTGTTATTGTTTAGTTTAACGATTCTGTTATTATTTAGTTTAATAATTTTGTCATTGCTTAATTTAATGATTTTGTTATTGTTAAGTACAGTGATTCTCTATTGTTTAGTTTAATAGATCTGTTATTACATAGTTCTTCAATCATGTTATAATTAAATTTGTCAGCCCAGTTATTTCTAAGTAGGGTAAACTAACCAGTGAAGGAACACTTAAGCTTCGCTTGCCTTTTAAAAAATCATATTAATTTCAAAATTCGCAATTTTAGTTAAATGACAGTGTTAACATATTTGTTACTAATTGCAAATTATGTAAAAAAATTGCAGAGAACTTAAATAATATTGTTTTAAAGTTTTGGAGGTTCAAATAGCAAGTAGTAAGAAGACCAAGTGAAGGAACAACTCTTACCAGTGAATGAACACCCAGTAAAGGAACACTTAATTTTGGTTAATTTTTTAATGCTCTTTATGAATTTATAAGCCATACAAATATTTTAAAACAAACCTATTCTTGAAATTATAACATATAAATACTTGGAAAATGTCAACTTTTTTTTTTGTAATCATGAACTGAAATTTAAAGTGTCAGCATATTAACACATACTGTTCATTCACTGGGAAATCTATGCCCAGTAAAGGAACATGCCTGTTCCCTCACTGGTTAGAAGTTGTTTTTCGTATTTTTAACATACTTTTGATGCGGATCATCACTAAAGGTACAAGAAAATTAAAGTTTATCTTTTATTTTCCTTAGCTTAGAAAAATAACCAGTAAAGGAATACTTGTTCCTTCACTGGATTTTCATCGTTTGGTGATCCAGTGAATTAACACCCCTTATCTCAGTACTTTATTATGCTACGATGCTTAAAAAAAATAAAACGTAACTTCAATAACTATATTTTGAATTCTCTTTTTCACAGTGAGAAAAATAAAACTATTACATCCAATTAATTCCACTTCAAACATATAAATACAAACACTCATCTTATAATTTTTTCAAAGAAACAAGGTGTCGCAGAGATAATAAAAAATTCAAAATTTTTTCCAGTGAAGTGTATGTGACCAAGTAATCCAAAACATTGCTAGATGACTTCCTATTGTTTGGCAGTAAGCTATTGTTACCAATCAATCTAAAGAAAAACTTTCAAATTCTTATTTTTTATCAATATATATGAAATGTTCCTTCACTGGGTAGTGTTCCTTCACTGGTTGGTTTACCCTACATTAATTTTGTTATTACTTAGTTGATTAATCCTTCTAATATTCAATTTATTAGCCCTATTACTTATTATTAATGCTAGTTATTATTTCTGTTTTTAATTAGTTTATCAAATATAGTATTATAGATCACTATTTTTATTATTTGCATAGTTTAATTTCATAAATAAATTCAATTTAACCATTTGCTTTGCTTATCACGTGTTTCAATAATTTGATAAACCCAGACTTTTGAATTACTTTTAACGCAGTAACGATTAGTTAATAAACAGTGTGTTACTTTCAATTCGAAAATAGATCCTTAAGAAGATGTGATTAGGAAGAGAAAAAATGTAGAGAACATCTTTATTAATCATTTCCATTATATTTAGGCGCAAGGCAGCAAATATACCGGGTGTTCTGTAATGATACATGATATTTAAAATCTTACCGAAGAAAGAAGTAAAAAAGGTATGCGAATCAGGTGGAAAGCTAAGGATCCCGGGTTGGCAGCTTTGTGTGCAGTAGAATTTATAAATATGTTCTGATATTTGCGAGGTTTATTAAAATCTTCATTTCAATAATATTGGCGGTTTTATCAACAAAAATAAATAAGTAAATAAATAAAAATAATGAGAGGTGAATGTGTGTAAATTATTATTTTATTTCCAAAATAGACTAGTAGATAAAAAAGAAAGAGAATATATGGGATATAAAATTAGGTGAAACTTTTAAATTATAACTTTTTATAAGCTAAATGTAAAATATTTTGCTGCTTAATATACATATATAATAGTACTTATTTTGTTTTACATTATTTAAATAAGGACATTTAAAACTAAATAAATATATATATAGTTTTCGTAGATAAGTAATGAATAGAAACTATGTTCTGTATAGAGTACTTTAAAATAACTGTTTATAAATATATTTTATTTGATTTGATTTGTTTTTTTTAAGTATATATTTTTAATTTATTCAGTCAGTAAAAATTTATAGTAATCAGGCAAGAATTTTAGCATTTTAACAAGAAATAATAAATATTTTATGTAAAATATTTTTATTAACAATATTAAACAGTGTTACAATTTTTTATCAGAACTTAAGTTAATAAATATGACGGAAAAAAAATCTAAATTTAAAAATTAAAAAAAAATCTAATTTAGTTGTGCACAATTCTGAAATATGTCGTAAAACTTTCAGTTATTATCAGAGCAGCCAATTGTCTCAGCTTTATGTGTGAATTTGTGTTTAGTGGTACAGAGAAGCCGAATTGCGGATAAATATTTTCTAGTGGTAGTAAAATGTGGTTAATTCGTTTTATAAGTTTTTTACACAGTGCCCGATTAACCTCCGAGATTAAGGAAGGCCCAGACTCGTTTCGGGGCCCACTTTTTTTTGTTTGAGAAAAATTTTCGTTAATTCTATGTCCATTAAAATGAAACTTACTAATGCTATAAATATTATTTCTATAAGTGGCTCAGAAGCATAATATTTCTACCCCCTCCCTATTATGGCACATTTGACATTATATATGGTTGCACGTGGATCAATCTGTGGGATTTAAACTGAATTAGAGGTACCATGCGCAGCTTAGCAGTTACATGTGTATGGGTGAAAGTGAAACAGAGAAAAAAATTATGGCAAAAGCAATTCATTTTTGTCTAGTTTCTGGCAAAGTTTCTGTAAGTAAATAAGTTAACTATTTGAATTTTAAAGAGTGGAATCATAACTTTCTAAAAATTAAATTCTAAACTGTATAACACCTACCATATCTTTCTCTGATTCTACTGATTTGTATTGTAGAAAACTGAAATAGATGTCTGCTCCAATGCGTCTTAATGAGTGCAAGTATTCTCCCGATTTAGCAAACCTTTTAAAAATTGGAAAGAAAAAAAAAAGCGAAAAACTGTCATCCGAAACAAAAAAATATTTCAGCCACTTTGGAGCAACCTTAATATTTTTTTTTTTTTTTTTAAATTTGGAGTGGAAGCTCGAGCCTTTTTCCACCACTACTTCTTAATGATTCAAATGCTTATATTAAACGATACATAGTTCAGCTTTTTAGAAAGTTGACAAAATTATACAAAAATCTGCCATTTTAATTCTCTACCGGTTTGTAAAATATTTTGTAGATTACGAAGCAGTCGGCATCCCTGGTGACAGCCATGTATGACTCTCGACATAGTAATGTTAATTCAAAGTCATTTTGACCACCACAATTATCTTGGTGACCCTTTTAAAACAAGGCTCTCAACCAGGGCTTGATTACCGAAAAAGCTCGAGAGGCTCGAGCTTCCATTCCAAATTTTTTTAAAAAAAAATTTAAGGTGTCCCCAAAATGACTAAAAAATTGCTTTGCTTCGGATGACAGTTTTTTTCTCTTTTCTTTTTCTTAATTTTTTTAAAAGATTTACTACATGAGCTGTGATAGCTCAGGGGATAGAGCGTTCGCCTGCGAATGAGATGAACCGGGCTCGAATCCAAGCGATGGCTGGTCGATACGAATTCCGCATCCAGCTTGCACCCACCACAGTGCTGACGTAAAATATGCTCAGTAGTTGACGGATCATGGGTTAGAGTCCCCATGCCGTCAGGCGAACCATGGGAGGTTTTCCTCGCCGTGCAACGCAAATGCGGGTTAGTTCAAGCAAAAAGTTCTTCACGAAGGTAAATTTCTCCCAATCCTTGATCCAGGAGTTGTCTTTTTCTCAGGGGTTACTCTTTTCTTCTGGATTGCGTTCCAAATGACAAGGCTACGGAGTTGAACATTAGTAGTCGTAAACCCGAAAACTGGGCCGGCTGTTCATTGACTGTTACAAAATAAAGTTAAAAAAAAAATCATAATCGGGAGAATATATGCACTAATTAAAGAACGTTTGGGCAGACATCTATTTTAGGCTTCTGCAATACAAATCGATAGAATCAGAGAAAATTGAATGAGTGTTATACAGTTTAGAATTTAATTTTTAGAAAGTTATGATTCCGCTCTTTAAAATTCAAATATTTAACTTATTTACTTACAGAAACTATGTTAGAAACTAGACAAAAATGAATTGTTTTTACCATAATTTTTTTCCCAATCAAAAAAAATGGGGGCCGTGGTCGCAGCATAAAATAGTGGTAGGAGGATAATATACCCGTCAACTTTTCCAACAATGATTTTCCCAAGTGGTAATAAAAGCTAAAGTGATACTTTGCAGATAGATTTTAATCCTACAAACATATGATCATTCTATATTTACATATATGTTTAATTTTTTCACTTGTGGTAAACCTTCTTTTAACAGTAATAATCATAAATTTATTTACATTTTGATCTATAATTAGGTCCTAGTGAGCTAATGTATCAGGTTACGGATAGAAATATGTACTTGGTTAAAACATGCATCGTACTTCAACTTTTATATCTTAACAACATAAAACGATAAGCGTGAATGGGTGAAAAATCATTTTCATAATTTTAAATACAATTCAGTACACGTACAGTGCGTACAGTACTGACCACTCTGAATAACTTTTGATACTATCATTAAATCGGATCTTCTCGTTTCTAAGATTCAAACTTAATGGTTCGAAGAGATGACCTCAAATAAGCTAATTAATTAGTGCAGACGATTTTTTAAGTTACAAAATTAGACTTAAAAACGTACTTTCTCTGAATAAAAATACCTTTTTTTCCGACGATTTTGAATTTCGAACCCTCAAAATATGGGGTAGTCGCAATCTGGGAAATAGGGTCTCGATAGTTTAGTCAGGAAAGTGGTCCAAAGTTTGGACCTCAATTTTAATTTTTTCTCATCTTGCCATATTTAACTTTTTAAACAAATTGAAAAAAAATTTGCACACAATTAGGAAATTCGTTTATCCAAAGATAATTCCAAGCAAAATATAATTTTAGTAATTTTTTTTTTAGTATTTAATTTAATATTACGTAGTTAAAAAGTTTTTGAATAGTGAGATATAAAATTTTTTACACCATTTCAAAGAAAGTAATTTTTCAGATCAAAATACGAAGTCTGAGCATTATCGTTCAAGTAATAATCGAAATTTAAATATGACTTTTTTAAGTATCAAAAAGTTTCTGAATAGTAAGATACACAATTTTTTTTACACCATTTCAAAGAAAGTAATTTTTCAGATCAAAATACGAAGTCTGACCCTTATCGTTCAAGTAATAATCGAAATTTAAATATCTGACATTTTTAAATTTCAATTTCTCACGAACTATACAACCCATTTCGCTCAAACTTTATATTTTGCTATATAAAACTGCAATTTTTAAAGTGATGTCAAAAATGTATGTATCTTGCAATTCAAAAATATTTCGGCTATTATTAAATAAAATAATAAATATTTACTAGTTATTTTTTTTGCATGGAATTACATTTAAAAGAAAAATTATAATTTTGCGTATAAATCTTTCAACACGCTTAAAAAGTTCTCATAAGGGACTGCTCTTCTGTTTGTCATTGCAACCCTATTTCCCTGATTACCCCTTTTAGAAGATCAAAAATCCGAATTCGTCGAAAAAAAGGCATGTTTATTCAAAGAAAGTACCGTTTTGTGCATGTTTCTGTAAAATAAACTATCGTCTGCACTAATTGATTAGCATATTGGAGATCACCCCCTCGAACCATTCAAGTCCTAAAACGTGAAGATCCGATTATTTAATCAAAAGTTATTCAGGATGTTCCTTTTAGCTCTTTTGCCGCACTACATTCACATAAAAGTAAATATATATCAATTTGTATTTGATATTAAATTTCGAATAAAAAAATTACGAGGCATATTTATTTATGAGATCCATAGATATTTCTCACAGCTAAAAATTCGAAATTCAAGATGACAAAATTGCTCTTTTAAGCAGTTAAAACAAGCTAGTCTGTTTAAAACCTCATTCCATGGATAGAACTGCTTACGTATTACTTGAGTCTACCAATGGCTTCTCGGAAACATTGTGTTGACCCACTATTTAAGATAATATTTATCGAAAAAAGAGAGATAGGAGGATTTACACTTATCATCAATATTTACCTGTTACTGTACTTGTCAACGTTTCATTCAAAACAAGATTTCATATTTTTATCATTATTACGTAAGAAAAAAAAATTTATATGTCTTTTTATTATTAGCACTAACGAGCATGTTAAAGTTATTTCAAAGAAAAGAAAAATGTGTATTGTTGTTAAGTCGGATTAGAAAAAACTCGGGGTCGTTTAAAATAATTTACTTGGTTATTCATCAGCCCCTTCTCTTACATGTCAGTTATGTTTTTAACAGACATTAAGCTGACCGATCGAATCTTTCCAGCCCTCTCGGTTCCCATACATTTTTTAAGCAACTAAAATTTTTTTTTAATTTAACTTCTACTTAAATGAGCATTACGAAAAAAAAAAAAAAAACTCGCTTGTTTATTTACTTTTTGTACCCCTATATGTACTCCCATATATGCTTTTTTTTCTTCGTTAATTCCATTAATTTTAAACTTCTATATTTTTCTCAAATTCACTGCTACTTTTTAAGAAAATTACAGTTAGTCTCAACCCTGACAGTACTATAAATTATAAAAAGTTTAAAAGTTGAAATAAAAATGTATGTCTCCGTGGCCAGTCCATGAAAGCGACAATGGCTAGAGATATAAAGATAGTGAATAGTTCGTTAGGAATCCAATTTTAAATATACAACTTTTTTAAGCTTTGATATTCGCAGTGTGAAATTACATTCTTTTAAATGATGTGAAAATTAATTTAAATACCGTACAGTTCAAAAAATTTTCGTCTATTATTAATTAAAATAACAAATAATTGTTAAAAATTATAAAAAGTTTTTTTTAACATGGATTTATCTTTAAATAAACGAATTTTAAAATTATATGCAAAACTTTACCGATTTGTATGAAAAGTTCTCGAGACATGGCAAAATACGCAAAAAGTAAAATTAACATTAGGTGGTCCCGACTTTCGACCTCTCTCCTGACAAAGTTAGTGGGATTATATTTTTCAAATTGCGACTACTTTTCCTGAGAGTCTAAAATCCGAATCCATCGAAAGTATGTTTACTCAGGGAAAGTACATTTTGGTGCCTGATTTCATAACGTAAAATATCGTCTGCACTAATTAATTAGTGCAGACGACAACTAAAAGTTTATACTCGCGAATCATTAAGGTTGAACCATATAGTACATGATGATCCCATCATTAGATCCAAAGTTATTTACAGTGTTAACTTTTTTTTCTCCAGCTATTTGTAGAAAATTTTTTTCCACAATGCGATGCAAGTTGGCATCCTTGAGAATGAATGAATACCATGATATCGATAATTTTATAACATTTTTTGCTGTTGTTGTTCACAGGGATGCTAATTACATTTCAGCAAAATAATTTATTACAAAGTAGTAGAGAAGTGAATTCCAAAAAAAGCAGAAATTAGGCTACTCTCGCTATCATGGTAAAATGCTCCTCATGAATTGCACGATATAAATAAACTTATTATCTGTATAAAAGGTTGTTTATCCTTAATGATGTACTGCTAAACTGAAACTAAACTCAATGGCGCGACAGCCCATTGAGAGCCAAGGCCTACGGTGCTCATCTCAGTTTTGATATAATTAAATAAATTCCACGCAAAATAATTTCAGTGTGGGGGTTGCGCAAACGGGAAGTGTTTGCGAATGGAGACGCATACCCTTCTGTTTAAAATTGCATGCATTCCTCTAAGAATAACTTAACCTACCTTTTTTTTTTCAGATGTCGTAAATTTTCATTTAAAAAGCATTTTATAATGAAATTAAAAATCCAAACATGCCTCTTAGTATGAATATTTCTGACAGATGCAGGTGCGTCAACCCGGGAGTACAAGTTTAAAATGCTTTTGTTTATAAATTATTAAAACTATAACCTTTCAATAGATTTTAACAAGTGGCAGATAAAAAAGAACGCTAAATATTTATCGTCAGTATATTTATATCCATATTCTACGTCTATACATCCGTAAAGGTGAAAAATAAACAATCGCTGCAAACGTTTTCAAACATCTGTTTTTATGTTGTTAGAATGAAATGATATTACAAAAGAATTAGAGAACGATAAAAAAAAAATGAAAACAAGTTCAAGCTGGTCATCATCGTTTCGCGTCATGATCACCAACATCATTAACCAATACTAATCTAAAACACAATATTGTGTCACCTCCCAACGCAAGCGCAGTGGGCAGCTGGAAGTCAAATTTCGTGATCAAGACATCTTTTGTGTTGTAATGTTAAAGCGCATGCGCAAACGCTCCCAAAACATTGAGCGTGAGTCAAATGAAGGAGCAAAACAACAAGAGTAGAAAAGACAGCTGATGTAATGGCAGGACGACGAAGTTAGGAAGGGTTTGATTACATGCATTCTTAAATAACCTACAAAAACTTTCTTTCTGAACCCACTGCAACTCAAGGTGAATTATTTCTTTTATTAAACATAAAATGAATCTAATCGAATCAACTGATGAAGCATCCGGGGAAGTTTTATTCGTTAATTTCAACCAAGATTGCACGTAAGTTATACCAAAACAAGTATGGCTGTTTATTTACAAACAATATTTCGTAATGTTTACATTCCTCTTATGATTTGATAGAGGCGTTTTAAAATAGAATTTTTGATTGCAATCTACGTTTTGCTGAGATTTTTTCTCTTTCAAATTAATTGTGCTAAATGTATAATGCATTTTATATGAAGCAAGGTGTCTTTGTGAGGATCGTATTGTTCACCTCGATTTTGCTCGTAGCTATTTGTGTTATATTTCTGGTTTTAGAGGTACAGAATTGTTTGTTGCAACCTTGAAATGTCTGTGGTTAATGATTGTTTGAGGAAGTAAAATGCAACTGTCAAAAGTTTAGAGAGATTAAATGTTTCCACTTTATAGTTTCGCTCTACCCAGTTTGTGATTCATGAGTGTCACACCTATCTGTATATTAGCAATAAATATTTTATTATATGCAATGTTTTTTATGCTTAAATATTAGTTATAATATTTTTTTTTCGTTCAAAACTTGATTATTTTTCTGGAATTTTTCCGCATTGTAATAAAAGTAAAAATTAATATAACTGCAAAATTTTTTATTTTTATCTTTCTGCACATTATCATCATTTTGTATATTAAAGCTGGAACTTTCAGTTTCAATAATATTAGGTTCAGTGTTTTATTTGTTTCGTATTAAATTTTTATTTATTAGACACGCTGAGTATTATTAATCAGTATGTTTAAAGAAATACGTTTTTATTAAAAATAAGATTTAAAGTTTAGATAATTAATTAAGTTGTAATAAAACGTAATTATGATTTTTGATTTTAATTAGGAATTTAGTTTTTAGTAAAACTTAATGTATATTCAGAAATATATTTATTTTATTATTCTTTTTTTATTTTCACGTTTCTTATCATTATATTCTATTAGTTTTTTTTCCTTTTGTACTTAAAATCAATAAAATTTTATCATTTATTTTAATTAACATTAGCAGGCGTTTTAAATTTATTTTATTGTTGGTGGAAACTATGAATTTAGGAGGTAATCTTGATTTTGTGGTTGCTTAGAGATTATTCAGCTGACCATTATCCCATTAGCCATTTTCGCTTATTCTGCTGACCATTATCCCAGTGGCCATTTTCGCCAAACCCGATATAATCACCCAAAAGGTAGCTTCTGCACCAGTAACTGCAAATTTTATCAAACCACATTCAGTAGGAACGTTCTATAAGTTTGTAAAATTCGGGAATTACCTACAATTTATTATTCTTAAAGATTTTAACGTTTTTATTTTAGTTTAATTTTTTGAGAGCAATATTTAAAATGTTGATAAAGCAATTATTATTAAACTGTTAAATGATTAATAACAATTAACCCTGAAATGATAAACTTCTTAAAAATTGAAGAAATTTAAAGTAGGCTCCAAAAGTTCCACATTGCCAAACAGATCCATAGTTTCTAAATCTTTATGTTATTTCTATAATCAAGAACGAGTGTCTTTTATTTGTAAAAAAAAGTTAATAGTGGCTTTTGTGAGCAAGATTCTTAGTCCAAAGTATAAAAAGCTTTTTTTCTTTGTTTTGATTAGATTGGAGGAAGAATTTTTTGAAAAAGTTATTCTGCATGAAGAAATAGTGCCAAATTACTCCCTAACTTTCTGTGTGCAGTTTTTTTTCCCACTGAACTCTGGCAATTTTTAAAAACAAATTTTGAGTTTCAAGAGTGTTTTCTAATTTTTTTTTCCACTGTAAGTAAGCACACATATTTAATTAATTTATTTTTGTGCTGCCTGCCGTGTTAAAATAGTATTAATTCACACCTTTATACCATACTTATTATTAACTATTTTATACCAATCATATATAATTTCAAAAATTTTATTAAAACAAAATTTTTTTGCATTTGTGAATAAAAAAGGAACATTTAGCTTTTAAATTAATGTATTTTATAACTGATTTAAGAAAAATTATGTTAATGTGAAAAAGAAATTAATTATTATTGTACACAAATTTATTCAAAAATGAATTCTGTTTCCCAGTACATGTCATAGCTACCTTGTTTGAGAAACCTTGATGACTTTTACAATGTTAGGTTCGTTAAATTTTGATCGCAATTCATGGTTATAACGAATTCTTCAGGTTCCGTTTTCTCTTACTGCACCAAAAGTTTTTCTTTATATTTTCTCTCAAAAATTATCAATTTCTCTTCATCTGCTTTGTTGATTACCAGCTTTCGCTGCCATATGAAACGATTGGTCTCACTAGTGTCTTGTACAACTTTATTTTTGTTTGACTACTTATGTGTTTAGATTTGATCCATGCTAATCTGTTAGCCGTTTTGATTTAAATTTTTATGTCGTTATTACTATTTACTATTGTGTCTAAATATTTAAAGTTAGCTAATTGTTCAAACTCATATTCATAGAAAATCTTTCAACTCAAAAAATAATCTAAGAAGAGTTTTGTTGTCTCAGGGGATTGAGAGCTTTGCCTCTCAATAAGGTGATCCAGGTTGGAGTCCCAGTGATGGCTGATCGATGCGAATTCTGCGCTCAGCTCGTGCGACCACCATGCTGATTTAAAATAGCTTCAGTGGTAAATGAATCATGGACTTTAATCCCCTTGCCCTCATGTTAACTCTGGGAGGTTTACATGTTTTCCAATTTTCCTCTCCATGTAACACAAATACAGAAGCATTCTAAAAGTCCTGCACGAAGCTGAAATGCCCCTCGTCTTCCTGGTTCAGTTTAAAGTAACGAGGCTCAGAGTTGAACAAAGAATGGTCAGTTATAAAACCAAATAGTTTAAGAGTCTACCAAAATTACTTATAACTTCATATAACTTACAATCAACAAACTTTTTTTTTCTTCCTTAAATAAGTTTATTAGTGAATAAATTTATTAAGGGTGATTCATCATTGTAACATACTATGAGATATAAATTTTCTCTCAATTTTAAAAATTTTTTATCTCTTTTTTTCCCAATTTCTGTTTCAGATCACTAGCTGTTGGTACCAAGAATGGCTTTAAATTATATGCTTTCAACTCTGTTGATAACTTGGAAATTATTCATGAATCCCAAGGTAAAATCTTTTTTAAAGATTTTAATGATCAAGGTTGCATATTGTCACTTTTTTTAAAATTTTTATTTTGATAATAATTTAAAGTTGATAAATATTTTTGTGGTTTCCAAAAATCTTTAGAGCTTACTATTTCCCCGGTACACAGTTTTCCTGATTTGAAATTTCCCTGAAAATTAAAGTCCCCCCTTTTTTTTTTTAGTTAAAGGCCATCAAATATCATATAAGCACCAAGCAGGAAGAGAGGGTTTCACGATATACTTATTTTTGCTAACTGGCAAGCCATTTTATAACAAATAGAGTTTAAATAGTTTGAACTTTAATCGTGTTGTCCTGATTTATGCTAAAATTTCATATGATTCTCTAGGGCTTATCTTTTATTTAATTTATGATTAATTTGTGATGATTTATCTTATTAAATACCGCACTGAATTTGAAAAAGATTCATTTAAAAATTTGTTTAATAATATTTTTTTTATATAATATTTCTATATTAGCACTTTATGTGTTTCAAAAAAAAAAAAAAAAAAATCATTCAATTGAATTTTGTGGTTTTCCATGACAGAAATATTCTAACATTTTTTATTTGAATTTGGGATTTGCCTAGCACTGAAGAGGGCAGCAGCATATTTTTGATTCATTTAATTCAATGTGTAATTATAAAAAATTGAAAAATAGAGGTTTTTACTTAGTTTTGATTCTTTTTATTACACTTTTTATCATGTATTTTTACACTTAATTTTTTTTATTCTTATTATTTTATTATTATTATTATTTGATAAATTTAATATGTTTAGAATGTTTATTTTGGTAGTAGCCTTTCTTTCACCCCTCATATTGAAAAAAAGATGTAAAATCTTGCAATTTTTTTTATTTTAATGCAATCCACTTGTATTCATTTAATTTATATAATTCTCTTACGTGGCTCCCAAATTTTGGCTGTATTTCTTTTCCGCCGGTGGCAACGTTTGCTTTGTTTTGTTTATGTTACTATTTCTCTTACACGGCGAATCGATCATTGATTGCCGCTAAAAATGTCACATGCCAAATCTAGCTGAGGTGGCTCGACATATAGCGCTTTTGAAAACGGAAGCTGAAATAACCAGCGAGCATCTGCTGCGGCAATCTCATACTATTAAGCTAGGCAGAAGTGAGTAGTCTTTGTCGATAGATCTCTATTTTAGTATTTTGTCAAAAGCGCTTTTTTTCACGAATTTATATATTAAGAATTTATTTGACGATTTTTGATTTATATCACGAATTATACAATAGCACATTTCTAATAGGTTTAACGAATTACATGTCATTTATTTGAATTCAAATTTATTTTAATGACTTAGTATCCTACTAAAATTTTTTTTTAAAAAAAGTTTTTATATGGATTTGAATGATTGTTTTGAATTCTTAGAATTTTGTGTATTTGCAATGTACCAAAGTTAGTAGCGAGCGAAGCGAGCTTTGTTTGCGAAGCAAACCATATAAGATTGCGTAGCAATTTTCGGGAGTTGGCGAGCGTTAGTGAGCAGGGGGCGCAGCCCACTAGTTTAATTTATTAAACTCAGTGTTGAGATGATAGAAAATATGAATTTATAATTTTAAAATTTTATATATATATATACTGTTGTTATAAGATGGTAACAAATAGTACAACAGGTCTAAGAACAAAATTTAAAATTTTTTTATATTTTGTATTTAAAGCATTTTTTGTATACTTTTTATAAATTTGTCACATTAATCTGAAGAAAATATAAATTTACACTTATTAAATTTTTTCTACCTTTTCATTAATGGTTGGTGATGAGCATTTTTTTTTTTTTTTTTTTACACTTCGAATTGAGTTCTGATTTTTGGTCGTTCTTTATTCGTAGGTATGCTTTATTTTTAGGATACTACGAAATTATTTTACTTCAAATTATTTTACAGCATTGACTTCTCCCATTATGGGGTATTGGGATTAGTAAGGTGATATAGTGTCATCTTCCTCTTCGCAGCTTTAGAAATGTTTTTAATTGCTTATTTTATATAGTTTTATGAATTATTTTAAGCTGTAAGAGAACTCAAACAACAAAATTCATGTCAATTGTTAAGAGTTCTATTTTATGATTTATATCAGTTATTTTCTGACCTGATTTTGAAAACTTTGCTCACTTTTTAAATTCTAAAATGTCTAATTAAAATAATCCCTGGCAAGCGGAATAAATGTTTGCTATGTAAATCTTGATACTGATGACTGAATCGGTAATGCAGGTAAGTGGTTATTTGAAGAACTCAGGCCGATAGCAAAAATCTTGTATTTTTTGAGGCTGTATTGGATAACCTACATTTTCAAACTTCAAGATAACAGAAAATAAATTGGGTCATAAAGTTTTTGCATAAAAATTAGATAAAAGAAATTCAATCATGAATCATAAATTTTTCAATATTATACTACATATACACTATATCCTGCTTTTTAAAAACCTGGAATATGTTTCAATAAAATGTTTATGGTTTTGTTCAAAATTCTTTTTTTTTTTTTTTTTTTTGTTAACTGTGGTCAATTGTGTAACAGGTTTAAATTGCAATATTTGTGTTTCAGAACCTGCCGAGGACATCCGTATCATTGAGAGACTCTTCTCCTCTAGTCTGGTTGCACTCGTTACTAACTGTGCTCCTCGAAAACTCAAAGTGTGCCATTTTAAAAAGTGTTCCGAAATATGTAACTATAGCTACTCAAACACCATCTTAGCTGTTAAACTAAACAGACAGGTAATCCTGTGTTTACTGGTTTGCTTAATTTGGTACTTTGTTAACACTGTTAAGCATAATTTGTTATTTATCTGTCTATACGTTATAGAGGAACATGTATATTGAATAGAATATATATTTTTTTAAACAGGTATTCATTTTTCCTATTTTGTTTTTACAATTTAGAGACAATTTTAGTTTTCTTCCTGTTTTGTTCTTCATATGTGTATGCCAATTTTGTAATACACACAATCATGATTCGACTGCCTTTTTTACCGTCTAATTTGACGAGGCCAAGTGAATCTAGCCCACTCTAAAATTTTGATTGATCATTCGAAAGATATTTGATCTTTGAAAAGTTCTTAGTTATGCCATTAAACGTTATTTTTTTATATTTTACCAAAATAAAACCTAAAATTAAGAAAAACTTAACCTCATTCTAAGACTAAATTATTTTTAGTAGTTTCAATTATTTTGTTGATATATTTATGAACTGAGTTTGTAAACATGAACTGCTTTACATTAGCACCTTCAGGCACTAACTGATAAACCAAAATATGAATAAATATTGCAGGCATTCTGGTATTATTTTTTTTTTCAAATTGTTTAAATTATTTGATTTTACAAAACTTATATGTCTCACTTTTTTAAGGTAAATTATTTTGTAATTGTTAATATTATCTTAATTCTATTTTATGTATTCTGATAATTGTTTTTTTTTTTAGTTTTATTACCACTACTTATTGTTCTCTTAGATGTAACCTTGATTCTGGTGATTTATTTAAAATATTGTTTTACTGTGCTAATTTTTAATTTATATCTACAACTCTTAGTCTTATTTGGATGTAGTTTTTATTTTTTTGGTGGCGTGTTTAAGCTATCGCATTCCGTTATAGTTTTTTTAATTTTGCAGCAACTTGTAATCTACTTAGATGTAGTCTTAATTCTGTTCATGCAATAAAAATTTTTTTTATTGCATATTTTTAACTTTATTACCATGTCTTGCAGTTTTCTCTAGATGTAATCTTGATGTTAATTGTTCCTTTCAGAGACTTGTAGTCTGCTTAGAAGAGAGCCTTTATATCCACAATATAAGGGACATGAAAGTTCTGCACACAATTAAAGACACTCCTCCTAACCCATCTGGATTATGTGTCCTTTCCGTTTGTAACGAAAACAACTATCTCGCTTATCCTGGAAGCAGCTCAATCGGTGAAGTACAAATTTTTGATGCATTAAATTTGGTGAGTCTTTTAAGTTTGAGTTGCTACTACATGTATTGAAAAGAAATATTACAATATCAATAGCTTTTTCGTTATTGTTATTTATATCTATCAAATATTTGCTTTGAGATAAAATTATCATTTAAAATGGATTTAATTGATTACAAAGTGACTAACTTTGTTGGTCAGTGTTTAAAAAAAAGAGACTTTAGTTAGTTCCTTTTTTATGTTTTTAGTTATAAATTATGTTGTTAATTTAATACAATTATTTTGGTGCGTGTATTTGAACGTTGCAGAAGTGGATACCATTCGATAATTTTTATGTGTGTCTATTGTAGCAAGCAAAATCCATGATTCCAGCTCATGACAATCCTCTTGCTGCCATGGCATTTGACCCTACGGGAACTAAATTGGCTACAGCTTCTGAAAAAGTATGTCTCACACTTTGCCTCTCACACTCAACAAAAATGTACAATTATACCGTAATTCATGCTGACTGAAGAATTTGTGTGCTATATTATATGTTACCGTGAATGACCGATATCTAGAGAGTGTCTACTTCCACTGGTGAATGTCAACAATCACGTAGTCGCTTTGGTGAATGTCCGAAATATTTGTTATATCCGATTTGATATTAATTTATTCGTTGATATTTTTATATTTATTCGATATTTTAATGTCCTCTGAGTGATCTTAAAAAAACATCAGTGTAGGGTATACCGGGCAGTGGCACTGAACCGTAAAAAGACATTGATGTAGGTCATACCAGGCTAATGTATACCTGGCAGTGGCACTTATCTAGACCTATTCGGATATTTACCAAAGTGACTATGTGAATGTCAACATTCACTGGTGGAAGTCAACAACACCTATTTCTGTTATTTGCAGTAACATATATGTGTGTGTGTGTTTGCAATTTTATTTACACTAATGTCGGTATCACAATGATTTCTTTTCTAGTTAATATTTGAAATTGTTACTTATCCCAAGTTTTTTGAATTTTTTTTGCGGGAAGGTCAGTTAGGACCAATTATCACAATCTTGAGCTGTTACGGATTTGTGAATGTTTTTGACAGAAAATATCTTTTTAAAACTTGGATGATGTATTTAGAGAATTTTCTTCATTCTTCCTTTAATCGGTGCTTAAACCAAACATGACCATAATTTTTTTTTTTAAAAAAACCAAGTCACTCATCAAAATTTTTTTTAACTTTCAAATTCTTTGAAATCCTTTGTAAAGTCTTTTTTTTTAAGGTACGTAAAAAATAGGGTAAGTATATATTTTTTCAAAAAAAAAAAAGTGATAAAGCAAGGAGATTTTTTTACTTTGTTCATACTGCCTCACCTGTCATTTTTTTTCTCTATAGAGTTTAGAAGAATTACAACTAAATTTTTAATTTCACTTCCTAAAGTAATGTTATGAATTTTAGTTACCAAATGCAATTTATTATATTTGATCATAACTGCTTTAATTTTCAAAAGATCAACAATTTTTTCATAGTTCATTTTTATTTGTTTTTTTAATATTTCTGGGCTTTGTTAGTTGGTCTGCTTGAAATGATTTATGTTACCAAAATATATAAATACATTTTAGTAAGTATAAATATTTATTTTTATCAATTATAACGGAGTGTTTATTCTGATTGTAGGGTACTGTCATAAGGGTCTTCAATGTCTTAGATGGATCTAAACTCTATGAATTCCGTCGTGGCATGAAAAGGTTAGAAATTCTTTTCTCTTACTCAAAACTCTTTACAATTTTTAATGTTACTCCCAGGGTTCGTTGATTTAAATCAGCTTGATTTAAATCACGATTTAAATCATGATTTAAATCAAATAATTTTTTTAAAAAAATCATTGATTTAAATCAACTAATTTTTTTTATCTATATATATTGATTTTAAAAGTTAAAAAACAATGTTTTAAATTTTTGATACTTTTATTATTTTCTTTTCTTAGCATTAAAATTTAATTTAAATAAATTGCTGCATTAATTAATTTTAGTTAACAAAATTACTTTCTTGGTGTGTGTTAAATTCCAACACATTTGAAAATACATTTTTAAAAATATTTTGATTCTTGAGATTGAAAGTACAGATTAAAGTAAACATTTAATACTGTCTTAATATAGACTTGCATAGCTGTAGAAAGTAATTAATAAACATGAATTTTTTTCAAAAAATAATACAAATAATGTTAATTAAAATTCTACCTTTTGAATGAAAAAGTGTGAATTAAAATCTATATCATATTTTATTGGTGGAAAATGTATATTTCTGAAGCTTGAGGTTATATTAAAAAGAAATTAACCTAATATGCCAAAAACAGAAAAAGAAAAAAAAAGGGCTGATGAATTCAGATGTTTTTCTTCCTAATATAGTGTCATTCTTCCCTTTCAAACTCCTTCGAAGTCTATTTGATGCAGTAGGGTTATTAACTGGTATTTTTTTCTCATTGTATGTTTACAGTATCTTTGACATTATCTGATTTTCTATGAAGAAATTTTGCGAAAAAAAATTCCAATGAATACATAGATTTTCAAATTTTTTTTTTAGCTTAACTTATCTATTTTGATATAGAATTAAAAATGAATATTTTAATATAAAAATATATAGATTAAATATTTATTTATTTTTTGATGAATGACTACATTTATAAACACAGTCTGCTACATTTATTTTGTCATTTTAAAAATCAAGAGAAAAAAAAAAGAAATCACAATTTTAAATTAAAGTTATGGTTTGCTAACTGAAACTTTGTTTTAATAGTTAAAGCACAGGGGTCTGTCCAAGCCGGTACCTTTACAAATTCAACTTTAAGAAAAATGATAGAATAATCACACAAAATACTTTTTCTTAAAATTTTATTTTTGTGTCTCGTAAGAAACAATAAATCCATATTTTTACTATATTTGTGTGGACTCTTTAATATAATTTTTAATTTTCACAAAAAAGGTACCTCTCAGAAAAACCCAGACAGACCCCTGAAGTATTCTTTAAATTCTCTATTTCATCTAGTCTTTAAATTTTAATCATGCATTTGTTTCAAAATGGTTGCTATGCATTCAAAGCCATGTATTATAATGAAAAATTATTTTAGTTAGAGCTTCTAAAATATTGTTACAATATAGTTTTAATATTAAGTTAATTTGATTAAACATTTATAATTTTTTTTAATCATAAATTAAAGTTCTTACAGCTTATTTGAATAAAAATCAAAAAAATCTGATTTAAATCAAAAAAATCTGATTCTTTTGATTTTTTTTAAAAAAATCACGAACCCTTACTCCCTTATACCTACAATAATCTTTATAAGTCTATTTTGCATTACAGAGGTGTAAAAAATTTAGTAATTTAGGTTCCAAACTACCATTTTAAAAGTAGAAATATTAACTTTCTTTTTTTACTTTTAACCAGATCAGTTTTTTAGTAGTAGAATGGCTGATTGATGGTGTGTTTTAAAATTACTGTATCATTTACTATTAATATATTTGTTTCAATCTCTTAGTAACTATCATGCACTGGGGCAAAATTATCAGCAAACATGTTTATGTATTCATTAAATATTTATTTTATTTTATTATTTTTAAAAATGCAAAATATCTATTATTTAACTTTATTTTATCTTTCATTTAATTTATTATCTATTGTTTAATTTATTAATTGAAAAGAAAATTAATCATACAATTTAGTTAAGGACTTATTTTCTTCAAACGATTAAGAATTTTATTCTTTGTCTGTTTGGTAAACGTTGAAAGTAAAAAGTTAATCAGACATTAAAAAATAAAAATTAATTAGTGAAAAATATATGTTGATCTTACCTTGTCAACAATATACAAATTTCAAAATTTAAACCTGAATGATAATTAGTGAAATGAACTTAATCTCGCTGTTTTAAAACAATCTGCTAATACTAAAGTATGTTGGTGCATGGCTTGTAACAAGAACAAACAGCAATAAACAAGTAACAAGAGGTCGAATTGGGAGAGCCAAAAAAGCGAGTTCTTACTAAAACTAGCAACCCTGTCACCTTTTTTTAACAATATATCTATAAGTAACTAAAACAAATTGTCACTTCAAACTCTCCAAAATTACTTAATATTATTAATAACTTATGAAATACAGCAGATTTGAGCTCAGAATTCATATATCTTTTTTCTTTTATTTAAAGCAAAATTATCTGTTTTAAAGAAATCAAAATCATCTGTTAGCAGCTGTATACTTTCTTACAGGAAGTACAGCAAGTCAAGAGTTTGTTGTTTACTTAATATTGAAATATGGTGCTAAATCTTATATACTAGTGAATTGATGTTTAATAATGGTAGTGGTAGTTACACCACAATGGTAACAATAAGTAGCCTTTGATGTCTGATAAGCCAAATAAGTCTGACATCCTTCTTTTAAAAATTCTGCGACATCATGAGTAATTTTTGAATTATTAAAAAAAAAAAAGATAATTTTTATACAATGTTCTATGCTTAAATATTTCTTGTTTCGAATTTTTTCTTTTGTATTTGCAGTTTACTAATAATGCTAAGTTTTTATTAGTCACCATTCTGAATAAATTAATTTTGGTTTTTAAACATTGTTGAGTTATAAGATAGCTGACTGATATGACTCAATAAACTATGTTTCATTTTCAAATTTTTGTTCAAAATATTGCTTTTTTCTAATTTATATACTTGATTGAACCTTTGCCTGATAAACAGTTTTTAACAGTTTAATATTCGGTATATATATATATATATATCAAAATGCAAGTTTAATTGCTTCTTAAATTAAAAAAAAAACATTGTGTTTTTGATTTTAAAAAAATGCTATGTGTAGCACTAATTTATTCTAGAATTATTTGAAAATGCGGAAAAATCAGGAATTTTTATTTCCAAAATTGAGTTGGAACCCACCCAGTTTAAAAGTTGTTAAAAAACTCATATAATATTTCATGCTGAATCATGTACAATAATTGTTATTTTCAGATGTGTTAGGATATATTCATTGTCCTTCAGTGAAGATTCTAAGTATCTGAGTGCTTCTAGCAACACAGACACTGTTCACATCTTTAGATTGGAAGAGCTGAAAGACGTGTAAGTTTGTGTTTTTATATATACAGTAGAGTCTCAATATGTTTTCTCTCATGAGTCCATTCATTGTGAAGGATAGATGCTGGTCAACATAAGATATCAAATAATCACTTAAAACTGTATGAAAAGTGATAAAAAATTAACGATTTTGGAAATTAATAAATTTACAATAATTAAAAGTTACTGCAAAAGCAATTACATTACAAAAGAAGATGAATAAATATATTTGTTTTTTAAAAATATTTGGAAATATGCACATGATTCTGATGCATGTGCTTGCATGCTCGTGATTCTTCCGTCAATTTCATTCTTTTGGTTTGGCGGATTTTCACCATTTTAAATACATGGAACTGTGCCAGAACCCAATTCTGATTCTATCAGGATTCCAATTCTCACGGAATAGCAAACATTAATTTTCGTATCTACCTAATTTAAAAGCTGGAAATAGCAATTTGTACTCATTTGGTTTAAAAATCATACACCACAATTTTTATTCACCTGATTTAAAAAATTAATGGCGTGATTTATATTCACGCAATTTTGTAATCTGATATGGTGATTCTTATTCATGCAATTTTAAAAATACAACATCGTGATTCTTGTAGGAACTAAGATTTTTCTTCAATTAAGTTACTCTAAAGATATTCTTCATCGGTAGGTAAATGAATTATAAATACTATCTAAAAAAATATGTTAAATACGAAGCATGCATTGTATATAAATTGATATTGATTTTTTGCACATAAAATTTTCAGGTTTTTTTCACTTTGTGTCCCAATCACTCCTGATTTTTATCAAATGATGCATAAATATCAAACATGATGTTGAAAAAGTTTTACTCTAGCTGTGACACATTCTTATTTTCTTCTTTATCATTAGTATCACATGTTACAATTTTTATTGAAACAAAATACTGTCAAAAAATATTGATGCTATTTGAAAAATCTTGAACAATAGACCCTTGAATCTAGTTTTAAAATTTGTTCTAAACGGGCATTATTCACTTTTTAAATACAGGTTTTGTGACAGGTTGCTCCTTTGATCTAACTTTTCGTTGTGTTTTTTTTTTCAGGAAGCCCTCTGAAGACCCCCAAAGCTGGTTGGGACTGTTTGGTAAGGCCATCATCAGTTCAGCCAGTTACCTTCCCACACAAGTGGCTGACATGTTGTACCAAGAACGGTCCTTTGCAAATGTTCACCTTCCCTTCTTTGGAGTGAGGAACATATGCACACTAGCAACGTGAGATCACTTTCTTTCTTTATTTATTAGTACAAATAATTAAAACAATTTATTTATATTTGTCTAGCAAGTGGAGAGTTAAAATGGAAAGAAATGTTATGTCTACCTAGAATAAATTTTTGCTAGAAACAGAAAAATCTATGATTTTGCTTATGTTATACCAGGGCTCCCACAGAGGATTTTACTTTAACTCCAAAAATCAGGGAATGGTCGTGGTATTATATCTGGAAAATATTCTCTCTTAGAATTGTCAGTATCAGTAATTGAGATTGGAGTTCAATAATTTTCACATCTGATGGAATTATTTGTTGTAAAAATTTCGCATTTTAGTCGAACTGCCATGTTCCCATCCACATTCAATAATATTTTTTTTTGCTCACAAAATCTTACATTTGACATTACAAATAAAAAATCTTGAAAAGTTGCATGGCATGGATTAAATATGGTTTGGGTTTACATTTAAATTTACCTGACATACCTGGAAAAGTCAGATAGTTTTTTTCTGAAATTGAGTGGGATATCCAAATATACCAAAAATTATAGAGCAAGGATGCAAACTGCCCTGCTTTCATAAAATGTGGTAAAGAATTAAAAACAAGATATTTCAAAATTTCAGTTAATTTATCTGACACCTTGAAAGGATCACCTTGAGATATTTGTGAAAAAGGGGCATCTTATGTAAACTTTTGAATTTTTTGTACATAATGATAAGGAAATACATTTTCAATGAAATTAACAGAACCAAGTATCATTCAGTAAAATGTGAATTTTGCAACCATTAGAGAAGTATCGTCCACAATGCAGAGATTAGGCCTTTCTGTCGCAGAAGTATGTGAAAAATAAGTTTATTCCCTGGAACACCTAATTCGTGCAGGGGAAAAAATAGTCTGCCTCCAAATTTATGTACGCAGAATTATAACCAAACTTTAAACATGTACGTCAGAAAATTTACTTTTGTCATTATCGGCAGCAGGAAATTAGAGTAATGCAGCACTTTTTATCCGGTATGCAAAAAACTAGAACATATTTTTGCTTGGTTTTCCCACCATTTTGAACTAGAACTATTGAAGCAAATTATAGGAATTCTAGTTATCCTTAAAGTTAAGTAGAGGGAAAGTTCTTTTTTTTTTTTATCGAAAAGTGGTGAGGTTGAAAGGGACAAATTCTTTATTTTTTCCTGTGTATAGAAAAGAATTGGTGGTTTTTAATAAGTTGCCCTCAGCCAGTTCTAAAGGAGTGGCATGTTGATTTTGTTTTCTCTTTATGTACAAAGGGGAAACTGCAATATACATGCTTATCCCTTTATATTACAATTGCCCCTTAATCGATAATTTACCTATTTGTTATTTATGTTTTTTCAGCTCAACTTTATTACTAATGTACATTTTTTCAAAGATTATTAAGTAATATTATTTTTGTTCTGTTAAAAAAAAAATTTCTTATATTTTTTATTTTATATATATATAGAATTGAGAAAATTCAACGTGTTCTTGTGGTGTCTGGAGAAGGTAAACTATATATCTATGATTTGGAACCAATTGAAGGAGGAGATTGCACTTTTGTTGTCTCTCACAAGTAAGAAAAAATATTCCATTAACTTTTTTTTTACTTAAGGAAAAAGTTGTCTCTGCTTAGTGTGGTGACTTTGGGAACTCAATGAATTTGATATTATTAACAAAATTGAAGCCACATATACTGAGTTTGAAAATAAAACGGGGGGAAAACTTACTTGATATTTTTCTTTTAAATTATTCAAATTATATGTGATATTAAAAAAAATTAGTCATCAGCAATTTTTCCTGAGATGCTCATTTATAAATTGTATATAATTGTAATGCTGTTTATATGAGCATATTTCAACATTTTCATTGCATTTCTAATTTCAGAGTTTGTAGGTGGTGGCTTAACATCTTCACATCTTCATCTGACTCATATGTTCATATCATCCATCTTTTTTTCTCATAACAATCTAGCAAACTTTTGATTTTATTAATATGGAAGCTACAAGCATATTTTCGTACATGACTCGATCTTTTGAGATGTTATATCTAAAGGATGTTCTATCATTCCTTCAGTTTCTCTTTTCAGCTTGATAACATTAAAAGATGTAATTACAAATTATGAAAGGAAATCAAGTCCGAGTAATATTTTGATCGCAATAAACGATTGATAATATTACTGAGACCGCATAAAGAGTTGATAACTGTAATTGATTGTATTTGATTAATCAACATAAATGATTATAATTAATTTATGAGCAACATGATTATAATTAATTATTATGATTAATGAACATCATGATTATAAAATATCAACAATCAAAATTTTAATGTATAAGTAAGCCAAATATATATTGTTTGTCCTTAACTCTTATCCATAAGCCTATCTTGAAATATTAACTTCTGTAACATAATGAAATAATTTTTACTTTTTTCCAGCCTTATTAATTTGACAGAAAAGAGCGTCATAATGAAACCTGGTGATTCGAGCACCGAGAATTCCCCACCTGCTGCCCTACCAGATTCACCGAGTGTCAGACGACCTTTTCAGCCTGGTAATGATATTTTAGAAAAGATCATTTGGTTTAAACTATTTTGATAATGCATTATTATTTGTAACATTTTTTGCAATTGTTGCTTTCTATTACTTTTTCTGTTGTAATACATCAATTACTTTTTTAAATTATAGTTAATTAGAACCCACTGTTCATTAATTTTGATTGTAGTATTTTTTATGTTCATTAAAGTGGGTCCTGAACTCTCCCCATATATATTTATCCATTTAAAATATTAGGAATCAAAATATTATATAGATATACTCACTCTAGGGGACACAAAATAATGAAAATTGTGTTTTGTAACTCTGGCTACTTATTAAAATCAGTAAGATCAAAGGAGGAATTAAAATCATTAAATTATTTGTATTGCTTCCTCCATTTAATGGGAATTGCCTTTGAGCTTCATCCTCAAATAAACTGGTTTTAGATCATTTTAATTCTTTGCTGAGTTTATCCTCCATAGTGAAGTTAGAAAACATTTTTATTCTTTTTACTGCAATGTTAACTGTTACTTAATATTTTGGGAGCTCAAGAAAAACCTACTACCTCAATACCAGTAGTACTTATTACCTCAATTAAACACCATTAGCATTATTACGTCTTCTAAAACTGATAAGTTTCTGTTAATTTTGTGGCCTCTTATGTGTGTATTTTTATTTCCTGGATTTTAAATGCAAATGGGAAAAGGAGTCATTAAGGAAAGTGATGCAGACCTTTCTCAAAAAATATTTATTTTAGTCATCAAGGTAAAAACAAAAAAGTTTTTTAAAAAAAGTGTTGTGTTTCAAAAATTTTTTGAAATTTTCAATACATACCTTAGGATTTTAAACAGTATTTTTTATTACTTTTTTATTATTTCATTTGATTATATGTGAATTATATAATATAATATTGTATATATTCAATATATATATAATATAAAAAAAATTATATATTGTTATTTCACGAGTAAATTAGTGAGACATAATTAAATTCTAAGTTTATTTTCTGAAAAATATTATTTTCATATAAATACTTTTCTAATAATTTTTTTCAAGATTTTTTATGTTTTTATTTATTTATTGTAGTACTATATTGAAATTAATGAACAGTGATGTAATTAATATTATAAAAGTTAGATTTTAAAGTTGCAGGCTAATGTTTGCTTGTATACAGTATTAATGAATCAGCATTTGTCATCCTAACTGTTGTAGTTTTTAACAGGGTTCAAATTTCTTTAAAATTAACTGATATTAGTAATATGAGTATTAAATTGTTTTTCTAAAACTAGAGTACATCTAGTTTCATTTATACTCTATAATATCTCTTTATTTCCTCAATGTTTTCATGCATTTTTAAAATGGTTTGTCAGTCTTTGTGAAGGAAGCTTAAGTTTCCTGGTACTCGTCACTTTGAATGTAAATCATACCTGTACCAGAATCATGCCACTGTGAGCTTCAGATCGTGGGTTCAAAACAACCACCGCCATTGACAATTACGATCGCATCTCAGTTCGCAAAATTATGATCATTAGATCAAAGATATAAATAATATATTTTAAACCTACACCACAAAGTGTGGAGTGACCAGGATGCTTAAGTACGAGTTGATGAATGTGTGAGCGTGAGTTGTGAATCCTCCCCATGTGTGTGCTGACCATTTCTTCTTTTTTCTTCTTGACTTCAAGGGAGTACAAGTTATGCGGCCATTGTGCGAGGAGGGGACACAGGTACAGCCCAAGGTGTGTAGACGCATGGCCCGTCACAACCGTTTCTTGCATGAGGCATGCCTCACTCTTAAAGTATGTAATGAATTTGCCTTTCCGTTCTCAAACACGTATGGTTCACAATCAGCAGGCACAACACTGTGACACGACGAGAAAAAAAAGGGCAAATTTGTTGCATCTCTGAAAGAGTTTTTTTTAAATTTTTTTTTTACCCTTTTTATTTAGTCTTTTTTTTTAATAGTTAAAAACATGAGATATGTATAGTTATTTCTTTATTTTCTTTATATTTTCTACTGCATACTGTATTATATAATTCTACTTACTTTTTTTTGTTTCAGTCTTTATCTTTTCTTGCTATCTATTTTTTTCTCTTGTAATTTCTTCTCTGAATAATCAAAATCAGTTTAAAATCTTAATTGTAAAATTTTTTAAAATTATTATTGAATTATTTTTTAAAATTAATCTTAAAATTATCTTGATTATCTTAATGGCAAAAATGATTAAAGTGACTAATTTGTCTTTTATTAAAGCATAATAATATTCATTGAAGTATATTTGTATACTGTGATACGAGTAAAATAATTCAAAAAGAGTTACCTATTCATAATTTTAATTTATCCATCTGTGCACTTTAATTAAAATATGTAGTATTATGCCATTACTTACAACTATTTGGTGCTTTTTTTTTATGCAAAATATTTTATATTTCTGGAATTGAATGCTGATTAATGATAACGTTATCTTTAAACTTAAGTTATTGGAATCGACTCATTTGATTAATAATATAATTCATTTACTCATTTGAGTTTTTATACTTATTATAATGTCACAAAATTGTTTTTATCAATTCGAAGTATATAGTGATATAGACATCTAATTGAGTAAACAACAATCAATCCTCGATTATCTGAAATAATAAGATCCAACATATTTTGTATCATAAAAATGTTTGCTTCTATTTTTAATAAAATATAAAATGGAAATAATCGGTGCCAAATCAAAAAAGCAGATTGCTATAAAATTTTATGTCCTAACTAATTTTATGTAACTGAATGTTTCAATCGAACAATGTTTAACACTTGTGCCAAAATAATTATAGTACTAACATTTTAAAAGTTGTATAGCATCTTCAAAATACATTTATTTCAAACAATGTTAATATTTTTACTTTATCATTCGATTTTACATTTTCCTAAAGTTCTTCTGTTTTCTCATCGTCTTTAAAATAGAATTCACCTATGCATTAAAAAAGGAATATATACATTAAAACATGCACTCATCTAACACTTAGGTTGACAGTGTGTTCAATTTTAGTTTAGAAAAATAAGTCTTAAATCAATTTTTGTTTTATTTTTGTAACACATTTTCCGTTGTACATCAAAATGCCACTATATTTCAAAATTTCAGTGACCTATTTGCAGTTCAATGTTCAACAATATAAGTAGTTCTCTACAAAAATAGCAAATTTAGACTTTTCCATTTATGTTCCATTTTTCAAATGAGTAAAATTGCCTTATTTCTTGAGTAATCAGTTATATGTTACCTACTTTACTTAACAGTGTAATGCTTAGACAGATAGAATGATTTGAAATGTTCCTTATAAATAAATAAACATTCGCTATAAAAGATTAATACACAAATTTGGAAAATGCTTCCACTCCCAAATGTTATTATGTAATGCTATGGACTTTTAAAAATTTCTGAGACTTTAAAATTTCTGCTTAAGGCGGAATTCCACCTCATAATTTGTTTGCCTTTGACAAAGTTTACTGTAAATGAAAAAATTTCTAATTCATTAATTTTTTTACTGTGCCAGTAACCAACTTCTAAACCAATTTCTCATAAAAGGTTTGTTTGTTAGAAAACGAGTTCAAAAGCCACAATAACAAAAGTAACTTACAGAGAAACAGAGCTACCAAGTCAATCGATATACACATATATTTAAATTAAGAAAAGAATTTAGAGGAATACTTCAAACTTATTTTTTTATTTCAGAACAACAGTGGGTGAGAAAAATTGATAATCTTTTTAGTACTTTTTAATTTAGTATGTATTCAATTTACCATTTGTATTTCTTTTTCAAGTTAGCATTATTAGGTTATGAGATATTTTAAATTAGATCTGACAAAGAGATTTAAATCTAAATGCTGGTTATTGAACAAACTTATAGAATTATAAAAATAATTTTTTTGGAAAGCAATTTTAATAACTATTTATATTTACTTTATTTCATTAATAAATTTTTTTTACTGTTTTAATGATATATTTTTATTAAAATTAAAAATTTATAGGAAAAAGATCTGTTTTTTTTTAGATTGACATTTGAAGAATGCAAAGTCAATATATACTGAATGTCATTGATTGTCAATTATAATATGAGTAAACATCTGCTAAAACGATCTCAATTTTTAAATTACTGAAGGCAATTTTAATTGATTTTTTAAAATGACTAAGTTTGAGATAATAAGATGAATAAAAAGATTATTATTAAAATTATAAAAAATTTAAATGGATCATTTACACTAATTGGTTAAACTTTATTTTTTTCATTAAATTATCCAAATAACTTTTTTATTTTTATTTTGTGCAATTTTTTTTATTGTTCTTATAATTATATTTTAAATTATATTACTATCTGTATATTTGACAAAATATACAAATAGTAATACAGTGCAGAACCTCTTTTCCGGAAATCAGAAAACCGGAAAACCAGATAACCTGAATGAAATTCGGAACCGGAAATTAATTTTCTTCCATTAAAAAAATTTTTTTTCTTGCAAGATTTTGAGCTCATTTTGTTATTTAGAGTGTACTGCTTATCGAGTAGACGAAAGAACTGATTTAGAGGGCGGATCAAAAGCCGTTTGTAGACGAATCTCACATAAGCACAAATAGCTTATATATGTTATTAATGTTAATAATAACATTAATAACATATATAAGCCTGTATATAATTTTTATTTCATAATTTCTTTCCTTATTTAAACTTAAGTGTATTATTATTTATAATTTTTTATTATTTCTAAAACTATTTCAAAAAAAAAAGTTTGTTTCGTTTTATAAACATTAAAAAAACGGCATTTTGTAGCGATTCAGAAAACCGGAAATATCTATTATCCAGAATCGCGATGGTCCCAATCGTTCCAGATAATCGGTTCTCTACTGTATTAATATATAATAATTCAAACGTGTAACACGTCTCACCACTTTCTATCCTAACTGTTAACAATATTTTTCCAGATTGTGTTCAGATCAAAAGTTAGTTGGGAAACAGAATAGTTTTACACCTAATGTAATTACTTGTTAAAGAATAATTTGGCTTCAATTTTCCGTTTGTTTTTCCTTTTGTTTGCTCTATAAAAATAGTAATAAATAAATTATAATAATAAATTTTAAAATAATAAATTATGTAATACTTAGTGTACAATATTTTTGAAGAGTTAAGACTGGAACTATCTCATTTTTTTTTTATCCTATTTATTTAAAATTAAGCAACTTATATAAAATTAATTTAATGTTTTTTTGCGCATGGTTTTTATTTATTTATTTATTTGCTATAATATATTTCAAAAAACAGCAAGCACATTAAATTGAAAATCTTGCATTAAACTTTTAATTTATTACACACTATATACACATTGAAAAAAATCTTATGTAGCAAAGAAACTGTATAAGTTATATTCATGGTGTTAAACTTAAGGTAAATTGTATGAAAATTAAAAGAATTCAGTTAATTGAATGAAACAGTACTTAGAGGTTCAGATTTCTCAAATACATATTCTATCTGTTTATGCACTGTTACATTTGTCAGGTTGAAGCTCGTACATTAAGAAAATATTTTTAATATTGTAAATTTTTTCAAAAAAGTACTGATTTTTTTAAAATTTAGATTTCAGTGTTGTTTTTCCCTTCATTAAAGAAATTGCTTAACATATATTTTAAATATCAAGTTTTTCCTAAAATAATTCACTAATAGAATTAAAATATCAGCATAGAAGATTTACCACAATGTTTTATGTCAATTTGTTATATTTTTTATTCTCAAGGACAATTTTATTTTTTAAAAAAAGAGAATATTGTTGGATTCTTTACTTTTAAATAACTTTATTGCTATTAAAATATAATTCTAAATCTTTTTCTCCTTTTAAAAACATGCGTTTCGTTTTGTCAATATTTTGTAAATTGAATATTTATGTTATAAATTGAAGTTCATTCAAACTTGATTAATACTAATTTTCCCCTTTTTATTTAAAATGCAAAGATAAAAAAAATTAACTGACTGAGACCCCCAAAAGAGTCTGTCATAGAATGTTCAGTTGTGCTAAATACAGTTGAACTTGGTTATTGTGAGATCTAATGCGAAAAATTCCTAAATTTAACTATTTTTTTTAAAATTCATCATTGATTAACACTCAAAAGCAAAAAATGCTAAAATCTGTGACTAATGTCCCACAGCAATTTCAGTTTGTTGTAAAACAATTTACATCCATGTCCCTGCCGAACAATTTAGGTCTAAGTTTCTGCAAAAATTTTATATGCTGTCGATAATTTTTATTTCACTGTGTAGCTACTTATCTAGGCATTTGATATTTAATTAATTAAAATTACTTTTTTTTCTGTTTCATTAGCAAAATAAAATTATTTATTCTTTTAATTGAACTACTGCTAGTTGTTTGTTTTTTGTGATATCCACAAGACATATGTAATAATCAAGGGCTTGTTGCAGAATATTCACTATAATTCTGCTTATGGGGGTTTAATGTTTGCTAATATCCATCATGAAACTCTGTTATTACAAGTATAATTAGAATTAGAGGAGGAACTTCTTAAATAATCTTTTGTATGTGAAATTTTAAATCCCCCTGAAAGAGTTTTTTTAAAAAAAAAAAGTGTATATGTGTTAGCTACAAAGTATTACATCATGAAATCCTTCATCTGTTTTGTAAAAATAATTTTCAGACTAGTATGAAATATTCCTAATAATTCCATATTTGTTGAAACTAATAGTAATGAAATATTCATGGGCTTCATTTTTGACAAAAAAATTGGCAATTTAGTGGCAAATGTTAGACAATTTTTTAATTGCCATTTGTTGCACTCAGTTGCCTGTTGCCGATGGCAACCATTAGTATTTTCTATGTATCACAGTATTTTAGCATGGCTCTTCTTGCTTCTGTTGTTCTTGTATTACAAATATTTGTGTTTCATGCAACTCTTCATTTATAAAAATTTTACAATTATAACTTTTATGATTATTATATGACACTTAATTTATTATTAGTTATTCTAAAATGCTGAAAGATCTAATTCAACAAGAAAAAGAAGAAAAAAAGGGAACCCAAATTTTGCAAGAAAAAAATTATAACTTTTCCTTAGAAAATTTTTTTGCTCCTTGAAGTCTTGCTTTTTATAGCAATGGTGCTAATGATAATGTATTTAGTGCCACAAGTGTTGGACAGTGCACAAAATAAAAAAGAGAACAAAATCAGTAAAATAGCTCTTGATAAATAAAATTTTAAATATACAATATTTTAAAAATTTTGCAACTGAGAAACTATGATCGATTGCACTCAAATTTTTTATTTCACCTTTAAAAATCAATTTTTAAAAATGGTGTAAAAATGTTTGTCTCACATCTCAGGATTTTTTGACTATTAGTAAATGGAATTATAAATAATTATTAAAAAAAATTTCTTGTATGGAATTATCGTAGGATTAACATTTATAATAATGTACAAAAAAATTTTCTGTTCCTTTAAAAGAATTCTCGAAGTATGGGAAATACAAAAAAAGTTAAATTAGCATTAAAGTATCTAGGCTTTCCTAATCAAACTAGTTGGACAAATTATGGCTATACCTCATATTTTGTTGGTCAGAAATCATAATCCGTCGAAAAAAAGGATATGTTTATTCAGAGAAAGTACGTTTTTGTGTCTGATTTTGTGACATAAAATATCATCTGCACTACTTAATTAATATATTTAAGGTCACCCCTTTAATTCATTAAGGTTTGTCCTAGATGGAGTCTTAGCAGGTGATCATTAAAACAAAAATTACACAGGATGTTCCTTTTTTTCTCGCGCTGTACATCACCTGATTTTCCAAAAAAAGAAAGACACTAAGTTCTTAGTTTTTTTCATTTCAGTGAAATAGGAACAATAAAAAGCAACCCCATTTTTAGGTATGATATGGAACATTTTTGTTCTTTATAGCTTTTGTTTTTGGTAATTTTGACCAACTGTGGTGTGAAGCACCCTTATAGCCTCAATCCCTTTGTTCTGATGAGAGAGTTTGACTGTATGCATAATAATTAGGCATCTATATAAAACTAAGTTTTAAATTTTATTTATGTTTAAAATATGTTGATATATATCAGATTTTAAAGTAGATGGTGCCTTGCCTTTAATTTTTTTCTTTCTAATATGCATTCTACTTTATACTTATTTTTGTATTATTCCTGTTTTTCCTGTCTGTATTTGCTTGTCCTTGTATCCCTTCTGCATAATTTTCTTTAAAAAATTAGCTTTTTTTTAAAAAAAGGAAGCTATGCTGAGGGAGAAATCCTTCAGGGTAAATTATCTTTCACCTACATAAGTAATTTAAAGTATAGAAAACATCAGTTCAGGGAAATCTAAAGTAGGCCATAAAGTTTCAAATAGGATTAGGCTATGGGAAGTTCCCTTGCCCCAGTTCGTTTAACTTTGATATTTTGAAAACCTTTTTTCAATATTTAAAATTTCAAGGTTTACTCTAGGTTTACCATAACTTTAAATTTTAAGTTATAAATCAAGATGAAACAGAATTTGCTATTGAAAGTTTCTCTCACAATATAGCTTCCTCTTTAACTCAATTTATCTGTCACCCTATCTAATAAAAAATTACAATACATTTCTGTGAGGTTCAACAAGTGAACTAGAATTACAAGTTTGGCATTAGTATTCTAAGCATTGCAAGCGAAAGGTTAAAAATTAAATATTTTCCTCTCTATGCATAGTCATTAAATTGTGACTGACATGCTCGATTAACCCTCCGCTTAAAGTGTTGTGTTGTGATGTGTGAATCAATCGTGTGCATGAAATTGATCGATAAATGTGTGTTAATTTTGCTTTCGCTTTGTTTTTAGTTAAATAAATTATAAGACCTTATGATGTCTGATTTAAATGAGATATGCGCAAAAGAACACAGAAATTTTAAATTTAATTTATGAATTTATTATTTCAGTTTTAATGCCTACTCACTCATTCAATTAGTGATGGTTTTAGTTTTGATTTTAAACTATCGATAGAAGGGTAACTTGAATCAACTGATCTATGAAAAATGGTATTTATTTATGTCGAATTCTAAAATTTAGCCATCATGTTAAGTTATTTTTTAGCTTAAAAAAAAGGAATTTGATTTTTTATAGTACAAATTGAAATAAAAAATTTATGAAACAGGAAATAACATACATATATATTTACTAGCCACAGCTGATCAGCTTACACCTAATTGCCTCTGTCTTGGTGAAAACGTGTTACTACTAAGACTTAGCCTTGTATATATATATATGGCACAATGAAGGCAAAAAAGATGAAAGAAAAACGAATAAATTGAGAAAAATAATAAGTTTTATTTACTGGGCATAAGCTGCAAGTATATAGAGCTCATAAAGTAAATTAAAAATATAGAGAAAACATGGAAAATAATATACTAAAGAGTAATGAAAAGAGATGAAGAAAAATTATTAATCTTTTCATCATTTTGTTTTTTGGCTTTTTAACAATTTTCGTTAAATAGTTTTTTAAAAATATTTTATTTTAATAATTTTTCTTTGTTTCTTTTTCATTAATCTTTATTAATACTATTTTCCATGTTTTCTCCATATTTTTTTCTTGTGTATATATATATATATATATATATATATATGTGTGTGTATATATATGATAATGGGCTCATGGTCTACTCTAATGGAGAGTTGTCTCTTGGTACAAAGGTGTTAAAGCATAATAATATTGTAAATACCATGATGATGCATTGAAATTTTGTTAGCATTGAGTTGATAAATTCTCGCAGTGACAGATATAATGTTGTGTTATTCTTCATAATTAATTCTGTAGAAAAATACCATACTTATAGGTTTAGGGCAGTGTTCCTCAACCCCCGGTCCGTGGATCAAATGGTACCGGGCCGCCCATTTCATTGAAACTGAATTTAAATTCCTAGGTTTATACCCCAAATTAAAAATATCTGTATTCCATTCAAATTTTATTTATTTAAAAAAAGGAGGCCCCCGAAGGTAGTGACATAAATTTTTGTAATGTATCATTGTCTCCGATTACCCCCAGATGGAACCATCTCGTTGCAAAGAAACAAGCTCAAGGTTCTCATTGATTTAACGTTCTAGTAAGTTAAAATGTTAAATCACTTTATATTTATTTTTTGGTGTAACTGTATTTTATTTTGAAGGCATGTTTAAATATAATTAAATTAAACTTAATAAATCAAAATAAGCGGTAACAATCAACGTCCCCCCCCCAGTGGGCCGCGGTAAAATTATCAAACCTTGACAGGTTCGCAGTGATAAAAAGGTTGGGGAACACTGGTTTAGGGGGGGAAAATTTCATTTCTAACCGTAATAATCAAAATTCTAATGCAAATAATGCGATGCTGATAACAGCAATTGATCCGCTTGTTACAACTGACAATGAAAGGAAAATTGATATTTTTGTATGATTGTTTGAAAATGAGCTATAAACATGTAATTAAAGATTACCTAATACCAATTTGATGGTAGATTGTGGTTATCCTACTATGTGAACACGATCATGTTGATCATTCTGATAATTTGTCATATAACGGATAAAAAAATAAGTATTGCAGAATGCACAATAAACAAATTTTTTAATAGAAGCTAGCAAATGTCACTGATGCTGTCTTTAAAATATTTGATCTACAACTTTTTCTAAAGTAATGGCTTCCGCTAAGCCAATAAAATAATTCTATTTTTTAAAATTATTTCTAATTAAAAAATTGAAAATCAGACTTGTATTCATTTAGAGTTTTATTGAATGTTGACCCACAATCTAGTATACAAACACACCCAAATCTTTATTTCATATATATATATATGCCACAAACTATTATTTTTATACTTGAAAATACATAATTGCCAACTCTACTGGATTTTTACAGTCTTTCCTGTTTTAATTAAAAATTCCTCCTCCTGATATATGACTTATAGAATTCTAATAATTCTTACAAAATTTTTCTGAACTTGGAGGCAGTCAATAAAGAAAAATTTCCTGTAAAAGTTGGTTTCTTACGAACTTGAGTATTTAAATATGTATTATTGCCAAATAATGAAGTATGCCAGGTTTACAATAATAAAATTTAACCTTTTCTGTTTTTTATTATTCTTAAATTTTTAGTTTTTTTTTTTAATTGTTTAGAACTGTTTATTTTCAAATTAAATAATATAATCATCTAAAATAAATGGAATATTACTTAAAGATATGCTTAAAAGAATACAATAAACATAATAAAACGCTCTATATTCGAGTTCATTAAATTTTAATCATAAATCAAAAATACTCCTGTCAATTCATATTTATAGCTGTAAATGTAAGTAAAAAGCCTTGCCTTAAAGCTCTTTCAGCCTGAAAGGCCCATGAAGTTGCATCCTCTGATCTCTTTGACAACCTTCCAACTTGGCCAATTTTTTTTCTCTCTCATTGATCACCATACTTCACGTGCCTGATTCTCGTCCTACTTCTCCTTTTTCTATCTGGTGGTGACCAGATCAATATGATTCTCTTGTTCTGCAGAACATAGAAAAATGCAGTGATTATGAGCTTTCATTGGAATATTTATGCAGTGGAGGGGACAAGACATGATTTTAGACTTTACTGCTATATGCCAAAATCTATACTTTTCAGATTAAAAAAAATCCTAGTTGAAATAGAATATAATAAAAGCGAGATCTTTATATAGCCTTGATTATATTTCAATAATCATTTATTATCTGACTCCTTCTTCCTTAAAGAGCATAATAATACTGACTAAGATAGAGACACAATATTTTTTTTGAAAAGAGTTGTTAAAATTAAAAATTGTTTTCAAGGGCTGCTGTGAATGCAGAATTGATTACAATTTAGTTTTGTCTTAGTCTAATAAAAGCAATATCAATTTGTCTTTTATGTCGTATTAATTTGTCTTTTAAAACAATATCAATTTGTCTTTGAAATTTATGTATTATATTTTTGAACGAACAAATCAGCAAAAATTTACACACTTTTTCAAAAAGTTTACAATTTTGTAATTAAATTTACTTTTTTTAAAAAAAAAATTAATTTTGCAATTTTTTACTGTAAACAGTTAATAATGCTAATAGAATTTTTTTAATAAACCCTTGAACTACATTTGTATTTAATATATTTTTGTTAAAAAAATCAAAATGAATTTTACAGTTGTACAGTGAAACCCCGATTTTACGTTTCTCAGGGGACTGGATAAAAAAAAACGTACAATCCGGGAAAACGTAAAATACGGGAAATACTTAGATAGCAAAAAATCATATAATAATAATGGGAAAATAAAACAAACTAAAGGTAGTAAAGATGACTCTTTCAAAAGGTACTATTAAAATCTATATTTTACGAAAAGAATATTAGTATTTAAAGAAAAAAAACATACCAGTTCAAGATCACTTTTACAATTTTTGTTAAGAATCATGTAATTTAAGTGCAAAATAGTGCGTAATAGTAGATTGTTTTTCAGACATTGAGTTCAAAGTAAATGCCTCATCTTCCAGGACTGAAATCTTTTGCAAATTTTTTTCCTGGTCTTTGTATGATAGAAAATAGTCTTTCACTATTAACAAACTTCTCAATGCTGTGTTGAAAGAAGGAACGGGCTGTGCTTCTTTTTCCTTCTTGTTCATCTTCATCGGCGGATGAAAAGTCCATAACATTGTCCACGGATGGAGCAGTGGTTCTCTCAGCTTCGCATGTTGCTAAGTTTTCTCGGATGTACTCGTCGAAGTCATAGCTAACTGTTTCATTGTCATTCTCCGAGTCTAGTCTATCTAATCCTGCATCTGCTAACGGTTCATTAGAAGCTACGATTCCGCTTTCTTCAAAACAGTGGGAAATGCACTTTTGCGTAACGCTTCTCCAAGCAGCAGAAATAAAATGCATAGCCTCCAGAACACTTAACTTTAGTTTGCAGGCGTAATTTAGGTTTCCGTTCGCTAGTTCAGCTACAGCTTTCCGGACAAGTTGCTTTCTGTAAAAAACCTTAAATATTGCTTATTAAAACATTTTTTTATTTTTTTTTCTTTCTACAAAAAACGTAAAATGCGGGAAATTCCGTAAATTAAAAACTTACAATCCGGGAAAAATTAACATTGGAGGTATACGGAAAAACTGGGTCCTGATGAAAAAACCGTAAAATGCGGGAAAAACGTAAATTCGGGGGACGTAAAATCGAGGTTTCACTGTATTGAATTTTACAGTTCAATTTTGGAATTTTAATGTTTTAATTTCATTTTATATTGAATTTTTGTCCAGAAGGTAAGAGGTCATGCATTAAATATTCAGGGACTGATTATATCCCCCAAACTACAGATTGTATAAATAATTCTTAAAAGTGATTTTAGTGTTTTGAAAGGATGTAATAATTTTTTTAAAGGGAAAAAAATTATCTTAAACTTAGTATCTGAACTAAAAATGTTTATTTATCAAAGCAGTGTTCTTTTTTCCTCACTTCTGAAAAACAGTTCTTATTATATAAGTACGTATAGATAATTATTCTATAACTTAAAATTTATGTTTCGCTAAAGAGGTGTAGAATGATCTTGTTAATTATAGATATCATATTTAATTTAAATATTTATTTAGCCTTTAAATAAAAACCTTTTAAATAAAATTTTTAAATATTTTTTGTAACTGAGCAAATTAATAATACTGTAAATTATGTGCCAAGTTATTTTAATTAATTCTGTTGACCATTAAAACTTTTCAAATTTAGAAATTTCCTAATCTTATAAATTTAAAAAATAATTTTACAACAAACTTTTTAAATCATAAAGTGTTTAAATGAACATTTTTTTAAAATAAAATAAAAATAATCATCTACTAGACTAAGATGATACAAAAGTTGTTTTAATAATTATATTGAACTCATAAAACTATTAAAACTATTTGTTGTAACATCTAACAAGCTAATAATTAATTTTAATGCAATGTTAAAACAAAATCTATTTACATCACATAATTTTGTTATTTCTTGAACTAAGTTCTGTGAAAAGTTTAGATTGTTTCTATGCAATAACTATATCTTTTTTCCTCCTCAAACTATATTTAGAAAAAATTTATGTTATACAAACTGGTAATAAATAATGAAATCGTTCTATAAATTAATGATATTTTTTTGTGAAAAACATTTGATTTTAAAAAATTAATGATATTTTCTGTCTTCAAATAATTCCTAAATGTTCTACTGCTGCTATTAGTCTTATATAACATAACTGTTAGTTTCACTGTCAATAATGTCGTGACAATAGTAATTTTATTATCTTTATTCAGTATGAACTTACTTTTCTACATATCAGTGGTCTAGAATTTTTTTTATCAGATTTAAAATGAACTAAATTCTTTTTTAAAAATAATAATAATGAAACCTAAATGTCTGAGAATAGTTTCTGCTTTATCTGTTGAAATTAATGACCTTGACCAACATTTTCCAGACAGCTTGAAAACCTTTTCTTCAAATGAGGAAATGTTTAATCTTTTAAATCACTCTTGCATGAACAACTTTGAATATTAATTAAGTTGCCTTGATCTAAAATAAAACAAAAATATCTTAGTTGTTAATAAAATAAATTATAAAAGCTATGATTGAATATTTAATTTTTTTGTTTGTTTAATACTGTGAAAAGCTTTAATTGTATAAATGTATGATAAATTTTTTAATTGTACAAATATATAAGAATTAGTCCCACTTTTAATATAATATATAAGATAATGCCCCACTTTTTATTTTTTTTAGAAGAGAATAATAACTTTATTGTTTATAGAAGAGTAACTTTACCATTGTTGTGTACAGTCTAAAATTTTTAGTAATTAGTAAAAAAATGTCTTCTAAATAAATAAATTTTAAGTTCAAATTTAAATTTAGTTTTTTGAAATTTTTTTTTACTGTTATTTAATACTATGTAACTTATTAATAGGCTGTTATAAAAGTAGATTTATTTATTTATTTGTTAAGAGTACATTTTCTCTTCTTTTAAAACATAAATATAAATACTTATACACCTAGGAAAAGTCTGGTTTCCCCCCCCCCTCTAACATTAACTATGAAATATTATTTACTAATATACCCTATCCTCTTGATCTAATCATGAGGAAATATCCTCTTGATCTTATCAAAAGTAAACTATATTTTATTATTGAATCTTAATTTTTATATTTGCAGTTTAATTTAAAAAAAATCTGTTTTAATTCTTTAAGATCCTGATCAGGAATGTCTTAAATTTGTGACATTTGAAGGATTCATAAATAATTTTTTAAAGATTTTTCTTTATGGGTAATAGGAAAAATAAAATGCATTGAATATATTACACTAATGACTACAATTTTAAAATTAACTGTAACTATTTTCTTTTAGCAATAGACTTTGAATTATTAATTTTAACTTCCTCATTGAAACTTATTAATTTTATTATACTTTTACATTCACAATTTTAAATAGCTATAGATATTACAGTCAATTTAGCTAGCTTTAATCTAAGTTTTAAAAAAAAAAATCATGGTAATAAAATTAAATATTAGAAATTAGCTTTGAATATAAAAAGTTAATTTTCTTATACTCTTATATTCATTATTTTTAATACTAAATGCATTTTAATCCAAATTTTAAAAAAAAATTCATAATTATATTAAATATTTTTATATTAATTTCATAATATAGAGTTCGTTATAAAAAAAATTAAATCTCATTTCTTTAAATGAAATGGAATCTTTTATTTATTTACTTTCTGTTTAAAGCTTCTTTCACTGATAGACCCGAATTCCGGAATCTCGAGCAACCGAAATAAGAGAAACTGATAACTTAAGAAAAACAGTTATAGCTGATTGATATATTTAAAAAAAGTTACGTTAATGAAAAAAAGTGATTTAGTTACAATTCGCATCTTTATTCAAGTTTATTATTTATTGTTGAATTAATCTCTTACATTGCATAAATGTTAAGTCATATTCAAAGTACGGAATTTAAAATATAAGCAGTCCTGAACGTTTCAAATTTGAGTTCCCGTTTTATAGTGATATTATTTGTTTAAAAGCTAAAGGAGTTTCTATATTATATGTAAACCTGGCAAAATTTCTATATAAGTTTCTATATTATACATAAACCTGAATCAAGAAACCAGTAGAAGTTGGCATCTTTTCTACTAAGTTTTACAGTAATGTTGACAGCTATGAATTAAAAAGTATTGTTCAAAGGGTTTAGTTAAGTTTAAACTGAATGTTTTTTTTTCTATCAAAAACAAAATGTATTAGTAATGATGCATCAATGACTAAATAATGCGTAATAATCTTATATATTTATTATGAAATATCAATCACGGCTCAAAATTAATATAGGCTTTGTTACCACTGAAATTTGACTCGAATCACCGTAAAATAATTATCAGTGGTCCCCTGGCAAGCAGTTAATGTAAAGGGTTTGACAGCAGTTTTGTTTTGACAGCTATGAACTGAATAAAAGTTCATTCAATTTTAAACTGACTGTTTTTTTTAAATAAAAAAATAATTTTTAATGATGCATCAAAGACAAAATAATGCATAATAATCATGTATGTTTGTAATGATTCATCAATAGAGGCCTTCAAAGTTCGTGATGACCAGATACAATTTGACTCAAACCACCACATAAGTTGCTTTATAATTATATCATATAATTCTATGTATTTTTTAACAAAGAAAGATTTTTCATGTTTTATTAATCATGATATGTCAATGAAGTATGTTAGTAATGATACTTATTTTATTAGTCATGATACATTGGTTGCTCTGTATTTTTATTTGCTGTATCTCTCATTGTATAATTTCTAGTATTTATCTTTATTTTGTATCATCACAGAAACTGATCAAGAAAGCCACAAGGATGCCCACTATGCTCATTGTGCTAAAGACCTCTACGAAAACGAATTTCCACCCATGAATCATAAAAATGAGATGTAAACCTTTTTTTAATCTCTGCACAACCACACACATATCACCTGCTGCTGCTGACTGTGGACTTTCTGGCAAACTGATTTAATATACTTTATTGTGTCTCAAGCAATCACAATTTGTGTCAAAATGTATGTAAAGTAATATTTATTACACAAACCTTAAGCAAATTGAACTATGAAAGAAAATTCAGCATCTGTGATGTGTTTTTGATTTCTTTCCTTATTTGTAGTCTTTTTCATTCACAAGAAGTTTTATTCCCAATTTGGTGTAATAAACATAGGCGTAGAGGGGAACAACGGTATTTCTTTTATAATCCGTTTAAGTCACAAATATATATATCTATAACAGTTTAGCAGTCAGAAAAGGATTTGTGTAAAAAAATATATTTCACTATGTTGATAAAAACATTATCGTAATTAAAAAATTTACATGGTGCTTAAATTAAACTAAATAACTACCATGTTACTTTAAAAAAAAATCATTGAAGGTTTTTTTAGAAGCAACTTAAATAATTTTATAATTATTTTGTAGAATTATATATAAACTTTCCAAAATTATAAATTTTTAATAAAAAAAAAAAGTTTTTTCGGGTCTGAAAATAGAAATAACTTTAAACTGATATTTTGTAAAATTAATGGGGGAAGGTCATGTTCCCCCTCAATACTATGCCTATAACAATACTCTTCTGGACTTATAATAAATTTAAGGATTTGGGATGAAAAACATTTTAAATATTGAGAGATTGTTTTTTACCTGTTCTTTAACATAAGAAATTCCTGTTCTTTTTGTGAGAAAGGCTTAAAATGTTAATTTTTGCTTACAGGACTGACAGATTTTATTTAATGCTTGAATTTAGAATTTTAAAATTATTAAACTAAGAGAAAGTTAACAAAAGATTCTTAAATTAAAATGTAAGAGATATCAAAACAAAGGAAATTTAATCATAATATCTAATATTAGAATATAAAAGTTATAAAACAAAAAAAAGGTTAATAAAAATAGCTTATATTTAAAGAAAAAAGTTTTAAAAACAAGGAAAAGTTTACACAAAACTGCTTAAATTAGAATGTAAAAGTTATAAAAATAAGGAAAAAAGTTTTATATTGGAAATCAAAATTGACATTTAGTAACTTTTGTATTTTTATACCTTCTGAATTCCTAATTAGTATTTTGAATTAATGCAAAAATAATGAACTTGAAAATTTGTTAACTCTCTAACTCTTCAAAAATAAATTATGGGCCATTTAGTCAAAGGTATTAATATATTTTACTGATAACTTTTAATTCTTTCTTTGAATTGTGATTAGTTTAAAATTTCAAAAATTATTTATTTGATATATATTTTATCTACTGTTACTGCTTTTCAGAATTTTTATACATTTTAGTTTCATACACAGTACAATAATAAAGATTAAATAATGAAATCTCTAAGCTTATCATACCAGCTATTTAATTACTTAAATAAGATAAAAAGAATGTTTTTATGTATCTCGTAAATCTTATTAAATGTATTTTTTCAAAATTTAGAAACAAAATTTTTAAAGTAAGTAAAATAAATAAAAAACATTTTATTTTTTATTTCCATTGCTAAGTTAATTAAAAAAAACTTGAGTAATTCATTATTAGAAAAATTTCAGAAATTATATCTACTTTAAAATTGAATTCATTGTGCATTAATTAATAGTCTGCCTGATTTGCATTAAGATATGTAAAAATTTTTGTTTTTAGTTGTCATATATATATTTCATCCTAATTATCTTTATTTCATTGAATATAATTATGTGATTGCATTTTTTTTTTCATTTTAATCATGTGTTATATCTAAATATTATCATCATTCATTAATTTAAATATTAAAACTTTGTTAATATATACATATAAACAAACTTCAATTTTAAAGATCTTTGATTTAACATATTTTCATTGCTACTTAAATTATTTTTATGGCATAATATTTTTAAGCCATTTAAATCAAAACTTTTTATTATTCACTGTATTATATATTTTACTCCTTTTTTTTTCAACTGTTTTTATGTATGTAAATATTTTAGTATAGTGACATTTGTACAAACAACTATGTTTTAAATATCTTTAGACTTGCGCCTAGATAATAATAATTAAAATTTTTCAAAAAAATTATCTTACATTTATGAAAATCCCTTCAACAATGAATTATGCTGAAAAATCTTAATTATTTTATTCATTCCAGTTTTACTTACGGTTTCTACTGGGTCAGGGAACACTGTGATTGTCAAGGAATTTGATTTCGAGGGGGGGGTAGTCGGAGAACACTGTAATTTTCGGCCCAAGACAAGAAAATTTTGTGACAAACCTGAAAAATAACTCATTTATAAAATTTTTGAAACAATAAATAGCCAATGATAATCAAAGTTAAAAAGTTTAGCATCTATTTGTATTATTTCTTATAAAATGATAAAAATTTCTTTTTAAATATATTTGCAATTTAATAATACTATGTTTTTTACTATTCTGTAAAAATTAATTTTGGTTTTTAATCACAAATATGATAACTGACTACTTTACTGATAGGACTCTATTATTAAATTATTTTACATTGTTTTTTTTTTAGCTATTCTTGTATTTGTGCGAAATGTCACTTTCCACATTGATCAGTATGCTCGTGTATAATAACTCTAAATATTAAATAGCTTACTTAATTTTTGTTTTTACAAAATTTAATATTTGTCGTATCTATATCTTGTAATATTTGTATTGACAAACTAAACTTAATTGCTTGTTGCTTTAAAGAAATCATATTTGCCATGCATTGCAAAAACGTTATTTGGGATTTGAAATTTTCTTAAATAAGTTAGAGAATTTTATTTCTGAAATAAACTGGTAACCCTAATAACACTGATCCGTTATTAAAAAATGGTTTTCTTTGGGGTTATTTGTCCTCAAGTTAAGCTCAACAAATTGAGTTTTCTGGTTGCAATAGTAATAAAATTTTTAAAATATCGCCTCTGAAGATGTGTACTCGATTGCTTCATGTGCTAATAGCAATAGTAAAATGTTTTTGTCATTTATAATAAAAATATATCCATTTTCTTAATGTGCAAAATTAAATTGATTCAATAAAATATTGGCTGAAGAAAATTGCAGAAATTGTATTTTGTGAAGACTTGTCAACATTCTAAGAAAATCTTAAAAATTAAATGAGTATTTAAAAATAGTATTTAAATAGTTATCAAATGAAGATCTATATAGGGAGACAGCTTAAAAGTGTTTAGAAACATTAAAAAATTGTTAGAGGAATTGTGAACATTAAAAAACTGTAGAGGATCAAAATTGTGATTTTTGTATGTTTTCGGATCATCCTCGGTGATGTTTCCCAGACCGCCGCCAATAGCCTATTGTGCAGCTGTAGTGCAACATAAATAAAATACCTACTACCTATCTAACCATGAATAAATAAGTAATTTCAAAATGTCGCTTGTTCTACTTTAAAATTAAGCATTACAATCTATTATATAGCAAAATCATTTAAAAACTATCATTCAATTTTTTAACACAAGTAATATAAATACAAAGTCAATCATTCAACCATCTTAAATAATAGTTTTTATTAGAAAATTATACCATTACATTCTTTAAATTATTATTCTTAGCTCATTGCAGTCAATTTAAATTAATGCTTAAATTGACTGCATTATTTCAAAATTGATTGTTAAAAATGCATTTTCACTCAATTAATTACAAAAAAAAAAAAAAAAATTATAAATAAATCCAACCAATAGCTTTAGAAATAAAAATGTTGTACTTCCTATGAATGGAGTAACATCTCATGTCTCTGAAACTTTTATAATCAGGTAGGTATGCAGTGTTAAATATTATTAAAACCATTAATTGTATAAAGTTGATTTTTTATTTCAAGTTTAGTTAAGAATTTGACAGTGCTCATAATTTTTAATTTTTCTTACTGATGTATGTTAGTTATTAATATACATAAAAAATACAAATGTTAAATATTAATATACATAAAAACAATTGATTATCACTTTATTTATTTTGGTCAACTGCCCATATGTTTAGAAGCTTTATTTTTGGATTTATGGTGGTGGTCTCTCTCTCTGTTCTTTAAAAGGAAAAATCATTTGATCTCACTTTTTTGCATGGTGGTCTTTAAAGATTCAAATATAGGTTCAGATTACGAACGAAAAGAATTAATATAGCTGCATCGTGTACAAGAAAGTGCGATTTTATGAAAATACCTTAGTTTAATATATTTTATCAAGTTATCTTTTAAACGGTTGTGGCTTATGTTAACTAATCCATGCAAAAAGAGAAAAGAAAAAAATTGTAAAAAATAGTGTATTATATGTTATATAGTATGTATAAATAATCTTATTTTTATTCACAGATCTTGTATTATAATGTTATGTAGTTATGTATATTTATAATTGTATTTTTTAAGTTTTATTGACAGAATTACCATTTTTGTTTGTTTCTCTACTTTATAACCAAAGTAATACATTACAAGTGTTTGTGTTAAAAGAAAAAAAAAACTTGAAAAGATTTTAATATAAAAAAAAAGTATTAGTGTTGAGTCGTATATGTCTGTCTCATAAACTGAGAAATTTAGAAGGAATATTTATCGTGTATAACCTTGAAAGATTTCGATCTTAATTGTGTTGTATGTCGCCTTTATTATTTGTTGTGTAAATGAAATATTTGTACAGAAAATACTAAAACCTAGATTTTGTACAGTGCTAAGAAAAACAGTAACAACTAAAATAACTTTTAATCAAATGGAAGATTTTCTTGTTATAAGATGAAGTTTTGATTTTTCTTGAACTATATCTTAAATGTGATAATAAATTAGTGTATTTTAAATTATAAAATCAGAAAAAATATCTATATAATTTTACGCATTATTCTTCCACTGACTTCCATTTTTAAAAATTTTAACCCTCATAATATGAGAATTAGCTATAATTTAAAAAATATTGTCTCAATCCTTAACTCAAAATGAAAATACAAGAATCTTATTAATTTTATATTTTGTTTCTAAAAATGCCTAAGCAAATATTAAAAATTTAGTGTACAACTAGTATGTTTCTTTATCCGAAGATAATTTCATACAAAAAATATTATTATTATTTATAGCAATAATGATAAAAAAAATTTTTTTTTGGCATTGCAAAGTTTCAGTGTTATGTATAATTTTAGACTGTGTAATTTTAAATAAGAAAGTAAAATAAATTGAAAAAAATCAGTTGAACGGCTTGTAAGTAATAAACTGAAAGAAAGTCTTTTTATAAATCAGAATATCTACACGTGGGGAAAAATGTTTCAAAGTTAAATTTTACAAATACACTTATAAGTTAAATTGATTACTTAATTTATATTTTATTTTTTATTGGATTTACATTTAGCATTTTAAAAAAGCGTGAGCCACAATTTTTAAAATATAGAAGAGTTCTAAAATATTAGTATTTATTTTATTGGCAAAATTTGAAGTTACAAATTCAACAGGGTTTAAAAATTTTTTAAAGTTTTTGTAACTTTTAATATTTCTTTACCTTTTTTGTAAAGTTCATTTTAAAATATCAAGTGCTTTTTAGGACATTTGTTGAAGATAGATTATACTTATTGAATGAGTAATGATCTTTGACAATAAATGATTTTATTATTTTTCTTAATTTTTAAATTTTTATCTGGATTCCTCTACACTCCCCCTCTATTATTTTTAGAACTCTCACACTTTAATTTCCTGAAGAATTGTAATCCACATTGTTGTTTGTAGGGAGCAGCAAGATGAAAATTTGTTTATTTAGTTCAATGCCACGCATCTTATAAAACTCGAGAAAATAGAAAAATTCCAATTATTTAGATAAGAAAATTCATTTTTAAAACATATCCCTAACAAAAATGTGATTTCTCTAAAGAGCAATAATGGATTTTATTAAAGAACGACTATGGCACGTTTGTTTATAGTGTAATAATTCCGTTTTTGCAGTTATGATTTTAAAAAAAGCCGATTTTATTATCCATCGGTTAGATTAACTTTATAACTTAAAATACACTCATTAAATATCAAGACTGAATCTTAGTACAATGAAAAGGTAACTACATCATTTGATCAAAAATTATTCGTGATGTTCTTTTTTTCGTGAACAGGACATTCAATTTAGAATCAAGGCTTTTATCAAAGAATGTCGGAGCCTATTTCTTTGACCATCATTGAAATGTGAGTGAGTGAATACAGTGTATTTATCTGAATTTTGACATTTAAATCTTTTGTGAATGTTCTCTGCTGTGAAGAGTGTGCCTGTGTTGTTGTGTACCGAGTCTATAATAACAAGCCAAAGCTGTAGTATAGATTTTGTAACACTTTTTTTTTTTTGGAAGCAGAAACCAAATTTCAAAATGAATTTAATTTTCAATTATTGATATCTACCTTCAATAGGTTTTGAATAAAGAAATATAACTGTGAATAATATGTCAAAATGGAATTTTATAAAATAAAAGTCTTTATGCTATATTTAGGATTGGTTATTTCTACAGCCAACAGATGCCAGATACTACACACATCTAAGTACCTCTGATAAGTATATACATAAGTACCTCTGATAAGTATATAAGTACTTTAATGATGTTGTGAAATTGTAACTCGTCAGCATGCTATTGGCAGTCAAATATTTAAGGCTGACAAGATACCTTTTAAAATTTAACTATTTATGTTCAGGTTATCGTGCCTCAGTGAATAAGAAACTTATAAAAAAGAAAATTCTTAGTCATCCTACTTTTCACAGATGAAACCATTGCTTCTTAAAACATTGGAATCTTAAAGCAGCCTTATTTTACAGAGGTGGTTTTATTCCGGGATTTTCGTATAATTTTTCCGGATTTAAAAGAAGACGAGCAAATGATTCTTCTGCGAATATCTTTACTTTATATCTTATAACCGTCGTTGAACAACCAACCCGATTTAGGGTTTACGACTATCAATGTTCAACTCCATAGCCTTGTAATTTTGAAAACAATGCAGAAGACAAGGAGCTCCTGGATCAAGTATTGGGAGAAATTTGCCTTCATGAAAGACTTTTTGATGCAACTAACTCGCAGGTCGGATCTAAATTTAATTTGAGGTTTCAAGACTCGGCACTGGTTATAAAAAATACTTACTCGTGGAACTTCTTGCACAAAGCTCGTGGGTTCTGCGGAACACCTTTCGAGAACCGCTGTATTAGTAATTTTGAGACAAATTTTTTAAATTATAATTGAAATTTATTTTATGGAGTTTTCCTTATTTTAGCTTCCTCCGTAAGAACTCGACAAATATTTTTAGAAACTATTACTAGGCACAGGTTTCGTTATAAGTACTTACTATAGTTCAAGATGGCCCATATTATTGAATAAAGAAGGTTCTTGAATTAGCTTTTTAATAAAAATTCTTTTTAAATTTATGAATGAGGTTCATTTATTATTTTGATTCCTGAACAATTCATTTGTTTCTGTAGTTATGAAAACCAACCATAATAGAGGGTGTGGGTGTTAATGCTATCTTTGAAAACAGTACATTTAGAAATTTTTTGTGCAATGGATAAGAACAAAATTAAAAATAATTGACACACGAGTATAGCTATAAAAAATAGTTTTTGCAACACAATTAAAAAGTTTTTTTTTATGAAATAGAGAAGGATTGCATAAAAAAAAAAGTCACATAGAGTCATTAAGAATTGGGGATCCTTCACTTTCTGCTATTCGTTTTAAAATCGTAGTCTTTGTTTTTGCCCTTATTTCAGGGATTATGTCAAAAAATAAAATAAAAATTTATATCAAAATAAAAAAAAAGAATACATTTCAATTCAATTTACGATTTGAAATGAATCTTATCTTAATAGTTCAAGAATCTGAAAGCACTTTAAAGAATGTCAATTAATATAAGATTTAAAAATTGAAACACATGCATCATTCCTTTTTTATGAAATCACTTAATTTAGCAGACTTGTCACTTATGCAGATCAGAGACAAATAAAAAAAGTAAAAGTTCTATTGTCTACCACCTATTTGTTCAAACAAAGCATAAGACTAGTCACCAACTATCACATTAACAAAAGACTAACTCTGCGAACTAACAAGACATGCCGTTTGTTTCAGGAAAACCTGAACTAACTCAATGCAGACATCTTTCAATGTTTATTTGCAATCAATGAATTTTTTCTTTGCTCCTCAAGAATTCCATCGCAATATGCTAATTGCATTTTCCATTTACTTACAAAGAAATTCTTGTGCGTTCAATAGTTAAATTATGTGATTATAGAATTCAATACATGCATAATGTAATTGGCTGGCTCATTACTTACGTGAAATGGTGAAATACATATAGAAAATTGTAAAAACGAAATAGAGAATAAAAACCTAATAATTTTTTTTTGATAACTTCAATTATGTACCAATTTAAAATTTTCATATACCACATAAAAAAAATCGTACAAAATAAGACTGCACAAAAACAGGTTTTTATGTTATGACAAGTACAATGCAAGAGTTGCTTGGAGAAAAATTCTTTGCTGCATTAATCAAGTATATATGCAAAATTACAACTTAATTTAATGCATTATATGAACACTATGAGTTAATCTTTATTTATTTAGTGTTCCATCTTTTTACATAAAATGATTGAATAAATGTAAATTGCATACAAATGTTAGTACATTATCAAAAATGTTCAACTCACTTTGTTTTAATTATACCTTTCTTTCACTTTTATACCATATTCTACTAGCTAATATAAAATAGATATGCAAAATAAAAAGCATCAAATAGGTACTTTAAGTTAGCAGATACTTTGTTTACAAAAATTTTATATAACTTCCTCAAGATAATTTCAAATAATTTTACATCTTTATGAAGTTTCTTACTTAATCAAATGAATACATTAAATATCCTTTTATAAATTATATCTATAATTATTTCTATTTTATAAATTACATCTTTAATTATATCTCTATGACAAAGAAGATATAACATTAAGACAAACTTTTTAACTGTTCTCATGACTAAAGTAATAGGCAATATTTTTTTGGAATATGGCTACTTTGTTCAGCATTTCCTAGTATTTTGAAATTCTTTCATGGAAGAAAAAATATTAAAGAAAGTGGGATTTTGTGATCCCACACACAAAACATATGATTGACTAGACAAGACTTAGTTTAACTTTAAAGAATTTTTTAAAAAGAAAGATCACTTTTTTATTTTATTTTGGAGTATTTTCTTTAAATTAAATAACTTAATTTTATTAAATTATGAATAAATCAACTAAAAACTCTACGAAGTAATTACTGAAAATGAAACAAATGTTTGAGAGAAAATTTTGAAATGAATCAAAAATCAATACAAAGTCATATCAATAATTACAAACACAACTACTAAAGAATTATACATATATTTGACTTATAAATTATAACATTAAATATTTTATGAACATTTATAACATAATCTTACATTAAGTTGTATTAAAAACATTATCAAAAACATAATTAAGATCAAAGTAACACAGAAGAAGAAAATAGCAATTTGTTTTGCACACTTACTTAATACATAGTAGAGACAAAATGCTGTTTTCTAAAAAATTAATTAAATGCATAACTTTGCAAAACTTTAAATATTAGGATATTATTATAAAACTTTAAATATATAGATTAAAGCAACCAAAGTAACACAGAAGAAGATATTGGTAATTTGTTTTTCTCACATGCACTTACTTAATACATAAAACATAGTATAGATTCAAAATGCAGCTTTCTGAAAAATTCAAAAATTAATTAAATGCATAACTTTTAATTTTAAATATTACATATTATTAATAAGAGGCTACAATGGACTATAAAACTATCTTTCTTAATTAGAATACTTCCTTTGGAAGAATCTAAAAAAAATGCCATTAACAGTTTTGAGTAGTTTTTATAAAAACTTGCATTGTAAGTAAAAAGGATTTCAGTAAAATAAAAGTAAAAAAAGGTCACTATTTTAATGGATAATTGTGAACTAAATTACTATTCATAAAAACATCAAAAGTTAGATGCTTTCCGTAAAATAAATACTAATTACTTGTTAATAATCTTGGTATTACTCTATGAAATATCAATAATTCTAGAAACCAGCAGCCTAAAATATTCACATTTGCAAAATAAAAAAGAAGCAGATAAAATTTCAGTTAAAATTTCGATTCTAAATTCTTGCATGAGGGCAGGAGTCCTGTAGAATTTTGCATGAGTGTATTTAGAATGAAATAAAGAATTCGTGAATTATCATTATTCATACAATATTCACAAATCATTGTTATTCATCATCATTCATTTTTAAAAATTCTATACTCCTAGTAAAGAGACACAAAAAAGTTCATCGTTGGCTGTGAATAACATAAAAATACTCAATAAAAGTTTAAAAACTGTAATATTCTCAGTAAATATATACAGCGTAACTAATAAAGGCAGATAAATACAAAAACCATAAAAAATAAAACTCTGTTAAAAGATACTCAGTTTCGAATAAATGATTAAAAATAATACAAAAATATTTCTGAAAATATAATGAAATTAAAAATGTTTTAGTAAAAACATGCACATCAAAATATTAAAAATAACACTAGATTCATTATCTCTCAATAAATGTATGCAGTGGAACTAATTAAACTAAAAAACTACTGATGAATACTAAAATATCCATAAAAAATAAAATCTTTAAAAATTCCCTATCTTCAGGATATCTCATACAATATAACATCAAAATATTATAATGGCACTCAAATTCCAAAAAAAAGTAGTTAATAACTAGTGATAAAATTTTAATAAAAATGTTCATTCGTCCAAAAAAAAAATTTTTAAATTTATTTCGCCAATAAGAAAATTACTTCCACTGTATTTAATAGTTCAATTATCCTAAGATTCATTTCTGAATCGACAAAAGAAAAAATTAAGTCAAGAATTTTAAAGTAATAAGCTGTAGACTAACTTTTACAATTTATATTTACAAATTTGTATTTATTTCATGATTATAGAATTTAAAATTCATAGCTTGAATTAATTTTTGTTTTTTAAAAATTTTGCCATGCATTTTTTTAAATTTTTTTTTTGAGAAAAATATCTGAAAGGTAATTTTTGCATTTTTAGCAACTTCGTGAATTCCTTAAATGTCATCTTTTTAAGTTTGTCCTCAATAGAATTTGATCTTCAGACAAATAACTTAAAAAAAATCTAGAACATCATCCGCAGGATCCATATAAATAATATCTTTCATATCAGTGGTAAGAGACAATTTTTCTCTTAAGTTTTCACATATTTTAATTTTATTTTTTGTTCAAGTATCAGATACATGAAGATTTAAATCATTCAAATGATTTGGAACTTTTACAGATTCTCCAAATGGATAATACGATTATATCTATGTGCACTCATAAAGTTGCACTGAAAAAAAAATTGGAAATAAATAATTTAAAACATCACCAGGAGATTTGTTAGACTTGTTCATTTTCTTTAACTCGACTTACAATGTATGGTAATTTATCAAGAAAAAAACTTTTTCTAAGTAACTAATAACTAAGTAACTAATAACTAAGTAACTAATGCCATCTTTTTCTTTTCTTTTATCTGCAGTTTGAAATGCAACCTGTTAACACGACACAGTTCAGCCAGCTCCAAAGTTTCAACATGAGACATAGTATTAATTCTTTTTAAATAACAAGAATGCAGGAAACAGGTGGCCTTTTCTTCAATAAAACAAAATAGAACTTTAGTGGATATCAGTTTGTTTTCTTCAAATAACAAGTCCCATTCATATTGATTTACTTCAAATTTATTTTTCATTGCCCAGCAATAAATTTCATTGCAGTGCATCAAATAATTTCCTAATACATGGCAAATTTTTTAATCCCAACCCATTTTCCAAGTCTTCTGGTAATGTAACTTCATTTGCCAAAATAGGTACAGATTCAACATCTATATCACTTATAAAATGAAATTTAGATGAAGATATAAAATTTTTTTACCATTTTTGGATAGTAGGTACGGGAAAGAAGAAAAATATTCTATCTAAGTCATTCAAATGTTTTTTTTTTAAATTGGCTGAAAATTTACTGGCCTCCCATAATTGCATTTATTCTGATAAGAATTATTTTGCATTTTACTCTATGAAGCGATGCTCACTATATTTATAGTATATTTCAGCAAACTCAATATTACGAACACCCAAACTATTTATAAGTCTCCCAAACTTCTTTATCATACCTTTTATATACTTCTTTTGAGGATTAACTACGTTGGGGATATCCATTATTATAACTAATAAACAATATTAAATTATCATTTTCAAGCAGAAGGTTAAAATGGAAATTTTACCTGTTCAGAAACCGAAACTTATATTTGAAATGAACTGATAGGTTCGCTTATAATCTTTATACATACTGATTTAATCTTTTGTGTCTGTTGGATTTGGCTTGTGTTGAACAGAAATAGGCTTGAGTTGAATAGAAATAGAAAGCAGGAAACGCTTTATGTGATTGTTATCTTTTACAAAAAGTTCAGAAGACTCAAATTGCTTAATTTTAGAAAAAAGAACTTACGATTTTTCATTAAAACTAAAAATTCCAGTCACATACAATATGTTATATTTATATCCTTTTCTTGGCTATTCCTAACAAATATCTAAATTTTTTTCTTAAAATCTGCCAGTTTAAAATCCATTGGAAGATTGTAGTTGACTAACAGATCAGGATACAGAAATATCCCCATGTAAAAAAATTCTAATTGCTCTTTTATAAAACAAAAAGTTAATATTAATTTCAATTAAAATTCCGAAAATAACAAGTAAGTTGATAATAACAAGCAATGAGAAAAAAATCATCTTATAATTAACTTAATGTTGATACTTTTAATATTAAGATCATACATTAAAGAAAACAAATGAATGACCAGCAATGAAAAATAAAATTGACAGTTTTAAAGTATAATTACATTGAAATATTTAATTACTGTTATGTAATTACTACACTGCTAATAATAATTACTACTATTAATCATTACAGTCACTCAAGTAATTACTATAAGAAGACACCAGAAAAAAATATTTACTTTTTTCAATATGTATAAGTTAACCTAGGAAAACATTTTAAATAATATTTCATTAAAAAGTTATTCTTTAAGTAAAAAGATTTTATCTAGAATTATTGAAAAAATATTAAGATTTTTCATCATAAAAACATCTTGTGAAGCGTTTATATGGTTTTATTACCTTAAATAAGACCACATTTAGTAAACAAACACAATATTTTTAAAAAAAAAATTTTTTATTTTGAAATATTTTTTCGTGTATAGTGGTAGAAATTGCTTAAAGGCACAGTAATGATGATCAAGTAGGAAAATATTTTTACTTCTTTATATTTCAAGACAATAAAATAGCAATTTAAAAATGTAATAGATATTTTTTATTTCATATTTTTAAATGTAGTTTATTTAATCTAAATTGTCTAGATAAGGGATGGGGAAACTACGGCCCGCGGGCCAACTGTGGCCCGCCGGAAGATTTTATCCGGCCCGCGAACAGAATTTTAACTAGCCGATCAGTGGCGAATATATCTACTTTGTTTAAAACTATTTTTGTTGATTTCTTTTTTAACAAAGTACTGATGACCTTTTCACTTTCTCTACTTTTGTTCTACAAAACATAAATTAATTAAAATAGTTAGCACAAACAGCTTTAACTGGTAAAATGTTGAAAGCGAAAGTTCTTTATAGAATAGCTGTAGATTAGCTCCAACTAGTATTTGTCTTTCTCGAGGAGCAGACATATGGAATCTAATATAGGTGAATTGTACTTCACATGAGACTGACTACGCGTTTTAAGTTCCAACGAACGGATTTATCTGCCGGCTTGAGTTCTAACATAATTTACTGCGTATGGAATGGTTGCACACATACAACGTCATTGTAAATAATGGTGAAATTATTAAATGTATAAAATGGCTACTGCCTTTTTGAGTTATTTGTAAAAAATTTTATCCCAAAATGGCAACTAAAAAACGCAAAGTTGATGTAGAGTGACATGCACTCAATGATGAATTGACTTTATTTTATTTCAGAAGTTTTTACTCGGCCCACCAAACTTTTTTTTCTAGATTTTTGGCCCACGACCAAAAAAGTTTGCCCATCCCTGGTCTAGATAGATGAACTTGATGCATCATCATCATGTTTACAAATTAAATCCATTTCACAACAGATGCAAGAGAGTTCTCACAAGGCTTCAGCCCCCTCACATTTTATAAGTCCCGTAGTGGACTGATCGTTAAGACACGGTTCCCAGCAGATCACCAAAGTCAAGCATCACTGGCTGCGGTCAGTGTGCGGGTGGGTGACCACTTGGATCAGTCTGCGTAGGGACCGAGGGTGTGCGGTATTGGTCCTCGTTAAACTGTGCTACTGTTAAGTGCTCGACTTCGCGGGCAGGTCGTCGGGCTACCGAAGCGGGGGTGCCATCCCCTCCGCAGAGGATCAAAATTGTGATGGCATGTCTTCGGATCATCCTCCGGGGTGTTTCCCAGACCGTCGCCAATAGCCCATTGTGCAGCTCTAGTGCGACGTAAATTAACAACAACAACAACACATTTTATAAATACAGAGATTAATGTTTTTTATTTAATATTTGCAGAATTAAATTTACAGTGAAAAATTTATAATTTTTTTGTCTTTTTTAGAAAAAATATGTATATTTCAAGCGAGCTTTAACATACCCATGGTGAAAACTTCTACCAAATTGTCCCTTACTCATTCCCCTCTTGGAAAATTCTTGGTTTCAAATTTCATAAAAAAAAAAAACATTAAATGAGAGATAAATAATTTACAGGTAAACAATTTCTTCCCATAACACCTACACATACTATTATTGAATAAAGCATAAAATGTGTATTATTTGTGCTTAATTTGTGTTGTTCAATTCATAAATAACTCTTTTTTTTTTCAACTTTGATCTATAATTTTTACTTTCGAACTGACATGCATACTTTATAGTTACCATCCCTGATTTTAATTTTTTTTGAGATTTTTCTAAGTCTATATATTTTTTAAATAAATTTTAATTTTTATTAAAATTTATTATAAAAATATAATTAAGTAGTAGTATTTTTATTCCTCATATGCAAAGTGCAGAATTTTGTTCACTTGTATAGATTGTAAATACATATTTTATGACATTCTTTAACTGCCATGTGACTTAGTACAATCTGCATTAAAATAACGCTAGTTCTTATTTAAAATATTTTTATTACAAAATATATAATACTCAATCTTACATTCTAGAACATTGTTCTAATGAAAGTATTTTATATAAAATATATATATATATATATCATATGATAAATAAATCAAATAAAAAAAATAAGAACACTACAAGCTCTTAGCCCATGACAAAAATTGAAATCAAAAAATTTTATCATATAATTTGCATTTGCTCAATATGAATAAACAAGTGGCAATGTATTGATTTGACAATGTATAGTAAAGGAATATTTCCATGATTAAAAGGGGGAAAAATTGAAATTATTTGATACAGAAATGTATTTAACAATTATTATTCAAAAAGATTCAGGTAAACAAATTTATCTTCTTCAGTAAATTAAAAATTACTACTTTACACATATAAACAGAGTTGTTAAACATTTTAAACAGAGTTGCACTTATTGGTATAAGGCTGAACAAACATTATCCAAGCACTTAAAGAACAAAATTTGTTTATTTTTGCTGGAAAGAGGAGAGGGGCGTTAGCAACGCTTTCATAAGATTTAAAATATTTATAGTTTCAATTTTTTTTAATTTCAGAATCAAGAATTAAAATTCTTAGAAAAGAAAAATTTCTTCAAGGAATTTCAGAATTTTATGAAACTGTAATAAAAATATTCAAATTGTAACTTTTGCTCAAGTAAAATTATTATTTTATTTGAATTTAAACTTAAAAACTCGACAGTGGTGTGCAAAGAATAGGGCAAAGAACCTGGCAGAAGGCAACCAGAAAAAAAAGGGATTGAAGGTACCCAGTCAAAAAACTTACAACTGAAACTTTTTATACTTATTAATTATTTTTACTACTAAATTAATTATTTTTGCATTTGGTTCAATAGAAATATCTTTTAAATTAATTAAACTATATTTTTAATCAAATTCAATAATAAGGGTTATTCAAGTTTTAATCTTCTTTTGCATTTAAGAAAACTATTTAGAATAATTTGGTGAAAGTATTTTCTTACTATACAATAATTTTTTAATATTCCCATTTTTAAAATATGGATTTTGATGTTAAATAAAGTGGGGAAAATCCGAAATTGTCAAAAGCATGCTGACATAATATTTGAACAGCCCCTATTATTAAAAATATAGTAATATCAATCAAAATAGAGAAAGAATCAACTCTGCAATGTGAGTAAATAAATTTACAACAATATCAATAAACAGTAACATATGGTACAACACTATATATCAGGTTAAAATAAACAACTAGAAAATTTGAAATTTATAAAATATAGTAAAATCAAAAATACAGTAAAATCAATCAAAATATAAAAAAAGAGTAAACGCAGTGATGTGTGTTAATAAAGTTACAACAAGATCAATATACAGAAACATACAGTAAACACTATAAATCAAAAGTTAAAATAAACAACTAGAAAATATGAAATTTGTAAACATGTTATTCTCTAAAATATTCGATAGAGAAATACTACATATCAAAAAAAATTTATACAGATTTGACTTTACAGATTGATAATTTAGGAAATATTTCTGAAGTCAGTACCTGCTGCTAAATAATCGCCGAGCTTCAGAAACTTCCGCAAGAAAATAGACTCAGAAAGAGGCAAACTTAAAAAATAGAACTTGTAACCGATTCAAACAATCCATTCTACATTTTCTTTAAATATTTTAAATTAAGCTAATCAGCACTTTCATATGATGCCTGGGTAATTACAGTTGGTGCAAACAGATAATGATATGAAAATATTTCCCACTCTTAATCCGCTAATTAAAATATTTTTACTTAATCAATTTTCAATTATAATACATTAAAAGATACAATTTTAAAATAATCAATAAAATAAAAAGAGAACATTTTTAAGCTTTATCATTAAAACTAAATTTAAGTTCTTCAAAACTTTAAATTTTTTTATTACTATATTGTTATCTATAATGAATTTCTGAGATACATAAAATAAATATTTGTAACAGTATGAGAAAATCTAGGTTCTTGTAAAAAAAAGTGACAATTCTTTATGCAATTATTTTGTTTAAAAAAAAAAGAATAATGATGGTACTACTGTAAAACCCCCTTCACTATTTTCTTAAAGGCCAAAAAATTGCACAAAAATACGATTTTAAGCCAACAATGGAAAACTATTTACCTAATACATGGTTTTTTACCTTGATAAATCAGCTTTTTTTGTTGTAGAAATATAAAGAATACAAATTACTTTTATGTGTAGTTATTTTAAGCAAATAAACTGTGTCACAAATTTTTCTAATCTTATATTCCGAAACATTAATTTAATTTTTTTTAGAACAGAAAAATTAATTTTTTATTTTAGTTCTTATTAAATATGCACAGGTTACAATAAGAATTGATTTGGTGGAATTTTCACAAACTTTCCAGGTTGAAGGGATTTTACACAAGTAACAAAATAATCACTTAATTAAAATCTTGAAAAACATACACTGTTAGCTGTAACAAAACATAATTTGCCTCAGAAATGAAATTCACAATAAAAATGAAAAACAACATATAAATAGATAATTTAAGGTTATATTAGCGATAAATGCTCAAAATGATCAGTACTTATCTAACCCTCTTATTTTTATTGAACATTTGTTTAGACACTGACAATAAATATTTGGCTAAATAATGATTTGTTTATTAGGAATCGAACAAATTGATATAAAAATTTAGAATTGGCAGGTATATATTATTTCCCACAGAAGTAAAGGTATTGTCACTTTAGTTCCTATGCATTCGCATTCTAGGCGTAAGTTTGTGCAAGTAAAAAATGTTTTATTTTAAAATTTTATTACTTATAAAATAGATCTTATACAAAATAGGCAGATTTTGAGAAGAAAATAAATGTTTTTAGATTTAAAATACGCAACTAGTTGTCATTTTTTTTATTTTAAAATTAAATTTTTCATTACATAAATAATACAAGAAAAAATAAGTCTTTAGAAAATTTATTTCTCATAGAATTTTATTTATATCCCATAGAATTTAATATTTTACTTAATGCAAAATATCCAAGTTAAATTTTAAGAAATCTACCTCTTTATCTCAACTCAGAAAACTTCAAGAACAATTTGATTTAATAAATTGTTTTATAAAATTTTAATCTATTTTTTTATTGAAATTAAGTAATTTATTTTCATATTGCTTTGCATATGATTAAACATTTCTTAGAAGGTTTAAAGTTAGTTTAAATCGATTGAGCACACCCTTAAAAGATTTTTTTATTTAATTTCTTACATACAGATTTAACTACATAAAAATTTATTCAGTGATCTAATCTTTAGAATTTGGCTGAAATCATTATTTTGAGCATCTCTAAAATATAACAGATATATCTAAAAAATAAACTTGTTTCTGTGCTGACTTAAAAATAAGTTACAAATAAAATAATAAATTCTATTCTGCTTAATATTTTTGCTTCATTTAATATGAATAACCACTTAAACTGTTTGAGTAGGAGTCAAAGGTCAAATCTTCGGAAGATAAATTTTAATTAACACAGGGTTTTCCAACTCATTTGAAACCACTGAAAACTTATTTGAATAAAAGACATAATAGATGGGATATTTCTTTTTTTTTTTGTGAAAGCAGAATAATGTATTATGTAATTGAATAACTTATCAAAGGATTCACAATAGTTGAGTTGGAATGTACTTTCTTCTTCACCACTACTCACTTCATCAATCCTCATTTAATACAAATAACCATTTAAACCGTTTAAGTAGGAGACAAATTCAAATCTTCATTGGAGAAATTTTAAATAACACAGGATTTTCCAACTCATCTGAAAGCACTGAAAACTTATTTGAACAAAAAATATAATAGATATGAAATTTTTCTTTGTAAAGATAGAATGACGTGTTATTTAATTGACTAATCTTATCAAGGAATTCATTGCAGCTGAGTTGGAATGTACTATCTTCTGTTGCACTACTTACTTCAACTTCAATAAGTTCATCTATCTCTCCGTTCTTTTTCAGCAGTATGCCACATGAATGTGCGTCTTCATTTTTATCACTCAACATTGAAATCTCTATTCGATTGGAACTTTCACCGATAGAAAATAACCCATCTTGGAGTTCAAATCCCAAATTGGGATGTTTGTTTTTATAGTAATCTTGCAGATAATTAAACACAAATTCCTCACTGAGCTTTCTGAAGTGGTCTGCTTCACTACCATCATCAGGTTCTTCAATTTGATAATTGTCAGAAGATGAAACCGAAGTAACTTCAGTTATACGTACAGTTGTCGAACATCTGAACTGACGGTGAGGCCTTCTTCGTCTGTTTCTTCTTCTGTAATAAGTTTGCGGAACAACTTGATTCAATTGTCGCTGCACTACACTTGAGTCTTGTTGCTTCTCGATATAACTATCATGGTTGATGTTTCTTTGTTCTGAATGAGGAATTACACTACTTTCTACTACCTTTTTTCCGGAAATGGCGAGAAATTCATCTTCAATTGTTTTAAACTGGAAACGTTCATCCTCGGTCAAATCTTCCAGGAATGTCTCTTTGTCAGTCGCATCATGTGGATCCATGTCAATTATATGTTTTATATTAGTATTTAGTCTTAACGTTTGACTTAAATGATCGTGAATGTTGGATATCTGTTTAATCCATTTACCAGTGACATAAAGAGTCAATCTATCGAAGTGATAACGATATTTAGTAGGTTCGCCGAAGGGATACTTCAAATGAATTTGTGTGCATTCAAGCAGTTCCAATGAGCAAACTTCATTATATAAGCGTTTCAAAACCTCAGCATGAGATTTGTTTAGTTTCTTTGATTCTTGAAAAACAATAAATGGTAATCTACAAAGATAAAACTCCTTCAATGAGTTATTACTTTTGCCATCCACTTTTTGAACTTCTTCTTTGAATGGCAATATATTTACACCACATAGTTTAGCAAGTTCTAAAGTATCTTCGTGACTCATACCACTGATTCTTTTCAAATAATGTGACTGTAATTTGCAAGTGGCGGCTTTTTCTTCAAAATAATATAAATTCTTAGCAGGTACTAATTTGTTTGCTTCTGACAATAGGCACAGTTGATAGTTTTCTATGTCTTTCTTAGGTTTGATTTTTAATTGCTCAAGTATAACTTTAAAAAAGGCACTATCTCCCAATTTGGTATTTTTATTCACAGCCTCAAGTAACTTCACGATGCATGGCAATTCAATTTGATTTTTGAAACATAGATACTCTTCTAATTCTTCTGGCAATTTATCATAATCTAGAATAGGAACAGAATCTGGATCAATTTTACTTATCTCATTAAATTTAAAGGAATACAAAGATGTAGACGGAAACATTTTCTGATTTTGTGCTAACAAACTTGGGGATGAATCAAATTTCTTTTTTATATACACTAATAATGGAGAATTGCTAGGGTATCTCTTGTTAGATTCCCAATAAGTAGTTAATTCAGTAAAAAACCATTTAACATTTTCCTTAGTAGACAGATGGTCAGAATACTTCTCGTAAATTTCACTAAATTTTGGATGCTTAATTCCTAAATCTTTAAAAAGTCTCATTAGCTTTTCATTTTTGATATTTTTAGCTGTAATGTAATGATCTGATATTAGTTCGTTATCTGTAATTATTTTTGTCAATATAGGAATTTTGCAAGCAGATGCAGACAAATAGCACTCACTCACTGCTCTGAATGTACCGCTTTTAGTAAGTAAAGGAATTTCTTTTAATAACCTCTTTTCATCATTTTTTTTATCTGATGTTAATGATTTATTGATAGTATCCCATTCTTCAGCAATGTAAGCGAGAATTTCATCATGATTATCTTTAGTTATTTTTTCAGATGTTTGATTTTCTTTAATCCATTTAAGAACACTTTTTTGAAGCACTAACAATGGGCTCATGTAAGATGATACTCCTATTTTCTTTAAAAATTTTATAATACAATCAGACACTTTCTCAGTGAACACTATTTCACTTTTAGCAATTGCACATTCTAGTGCTTGGCATTTTGGAAGAGCAGCAGGAAAATAGCAAGTCCGGGCCTCCTTCAAAGTTTGGTCACATGTTAAAATGGGTGTCTTTTTTAACTCTTCTCTTTCGGCAGCAGTTAACTTATGTTCCATTTCAGGATAACAAGGGGCAAAATACTTTATGATAGGATTATAGTTCCATAATGTTAACTTAGAGTTTATGATGCCATTTTTAATCCAAAAAAGAAGACTTTTGCGTAAAACATCAATGGCATTTAATCTGTCATGTACTCCAATTTCAACAAAAAAATCTCTAAGGGTATCCATGTCATACACCCCAGAAATTTTATCACCATCTGATATAATATCTGCAAGTTCTTCAATTGTGGTGGCATCTGGCACAAAGCAATCCTTAGCCAACCTGAACTGCCTATCTTGTGTAAGAACAATAAACTTCTCCTTTAACACATTGATCTCAATTCTAGTAAAACTTCTAGCATGCTTTGCCATATATTTTATTATTTGATCATGATTGCTTTGATTTATTTCACTACGTAAATAACCACGTTCAATCCATAGTAATACACTTTTTCGAATAATTTCACTTGGTGAAGTCAAGTTAAAGGCTTCCAATTGCGACAACCAACTTTTAATATCATTATGATTTTTAGTAGGTAAATAATTGTTATCAACAGGGTTCAGCATAAAATAATCAGGAATAGGACATTCATTATTTTCAAGTAAAGCATTTACAGGCGATAGATATGTGCCATCTTTTGCCCTAAGGAATGAAACTGACTTTAGCTTCTCACCTAAACTGGTATAAGGACTTATCCTTTCATACAGATAAGATATGAAATCTAAGTAGGAAGTTTGATTCAACTGGTGGCGGTATTTAGAAGGGAAAAAATCAAGAAGCTTCTCATATGTAAAATGCTTAGCTTCATTATCCGACAATGAGTTTCTATTGTTCACTTTGTAATCAATTAGATAAGGGCATATTTGATCATCATATATTGCTTGAAATTTTTGTCTAAAAAAATCAATATCATCAGTCCAGGCTTCTCCAAATTTAAGCAAACCTGATCCTTTATGAGATGGCAACCAACGTATCTCATTTTTGGCTATATTAAAGTTTTCTAAGAAAACTCTACAAAACGCATTAAACTGATGATTGATTTTCCGAACTAGAAACTCAATCACATAATTTTTTAAGTGCTCAGTTTCAGCTAAATCTTTCAGTAAACTTAATTGAAGATATCCAATTGATTTTATCAAAAATTCATTCCATTCATTCTCGTGCAATTGGGTTCGGTCCAAATTTAGAATGAAGCTACTGTTAAGGTGGTAAGGTAGAGATAAGTGTAATTGTGTTGGTAAAGTACTAAAGCAAAATCCATCAATTCTTATTAATTCTTGAAAGGAGTTGTCACATTTTAGTGCAAAAGTGAGTGGAATATCAGTAGCTTTTTTTATTTTTTCAGGATATACAAATTGACTTCCACCTTGTATCAAGTTCCTCACATTACTCGGAACAGATTGCTGAAAAGTTCTAATCAACCAACAACTGGTTAGGTCTTGGTTATTAAGAAAAGAAATTTTCTTAAAATTTCCAAAACTTTTAATGAATCTTTCTATGCAAAACTCTTTTTCATTTAAGCAAATTTTCATTTTATTAATTCTGTGCAAAAACAGCAGCAGATCTGGTTGTTCAATAAGCTCTGTTAATTGTTCTTCAAGCAATTTAACATTATTTACTTTTAAAATGATATTCACTCGCTGACTGTAAGAGTATTTATTCTGTAGTGGCAATTCATTATCAACACAGAGAATTGGTATAACTTGCCAGGGCTTACTTTCTGGGTCAGGCCAATGATTCTTGTCAAATCGGAATTTATAACCATTTGAGCATATGTAGATGCAGTCAGACAAATTAAACAAAGACTTAAAGCCAAGTCCTTTATATCCAGTCTTACTTAAATCATTTGCTTTGACCTCTTCAATTTGCGAGGCATAATCACAAATTCGCTCTACGTCGTTATAATCAAATTCTTTACCGTTGTGTTGAACAATTAAATAACTACCATCTAGAATGAATTTCATTTCAATCGCCGTTAGTCCTTCATCATATGCATCATCAGCATTTTGTAAAAGTTCAAAAATAAATTTGTTTTGTCCACTTAATGCTGTTTGAATTACTGTATTTGAAAGATTAGTAAAAGAGCGTAACACCCGAGAAGGTGTAGTATACTCTTTAAAAATACCTGCTATGTGTTCCTCTGGTTCCATCGTAATATATGGATGTTACTTCAAAACGTTTTATGTTATCAGAACATTTCAGTATAAAAACAGAAACGTCGTATCCAGCGTATAACTTCCAAATGGGTATTAACGAAAATATATATAACATCTAAAGGGAAATTCCCTATACCGAAACCGAAACTTTTCAGTGAACTTCAGTTTTATACTTACGCTTGTCACCTTTTCTTAATAGAATAAATTTTTGCTTGTAAAATGCAGATATGGATGGCTTATCTACTAGCATTATTGAAATATCAGCAAGGTTTTTAAGAGAGAGTCAGCCTTACTGACCTAGAAAAACACATATCTAAACGTTACTCATTACGTCATGCAGCTAATATTTTCCATTAGTTATGTATTTTCGTCTGCTGTTTTTGTATTAAACTTTTTATAAAAAAAGTTCTTTTAATTTTTATAATGATTAAATCGTAAATAAAATCGAATACTTTTATACTTGAGTTTTGTTTGTCGTTTAATTAATTTTAAATTTAATGATAAAATATGCTTTCATTCTATTTCCACATTACAACTAAATGGTACATTCTCTGTTTATGAACTAATTTATTATTGTCACATTTCTCTTACTAAAATAAAATTTGTGGAAAGAGTAGCAATTGAATTACTCTTTAAATAGTACTTAACGGAGTGAGTTAATTTTTCAATGATTTATATTTAATCAAAAATATTTTTTTTCAATTTGATGCAACAAAACTTAATTTTGGTAAAAAAATATGCTCCTAACGCTAAATTTTGTAAAAAATAAAATTGTGCTAGACAAAAGTTTAACATGTATATTTCATACAAGATTAATGTAAATATAAATTATGAGTAAAAGTAGTATTTTGTATAAAAACTTACATTTCCAATGAAAATAATTTATTAAAAGTCACATAGTCCTTCATTTTATATCTTACTTGAGATTAAGACCAAAATCAATTTATACAGGAATTATTATTTTTTTACTCTTATTTTTAAAAGCTTAACATAAATTTTAAATATGTTTATTGATACGAAAAAAAAAATATAAATTTTTTTTTTTAAGTAAAGAGTAAAGTTAAGTAATTCATTTTAATTTTAATAGTACGGAAAATAAATACTACTTATTGTTACAGTTATTTTTGAAGTTTGTTAATTTTAAATTACCTTCTCTGACTTTTTGTCGTAATTTCACATTCCCAGATTCTGTGGGATCCCTATTTTAAAATCTAGGTTAACTATTTTAAAAGAATCAGTTTAACAGTATTAACCTATATCAATTATAAAATTAAAGCATTCCAATAAAATTAAAACCTTCATAAAAGTAAAACTTTTTCCAAACAGTCCATTGTGGATAGTAGGGTGCTGAAAGTTAAGGCTCGACAATTTCATGACCAACATAATTGTGGCTATGTGGGTACCATTGCGCACAAGCCACCTTTACTTCTTAGACGAGTTTTCTACACAGGCTTTCTTACTTTCAGTTTAAATAAATCTTGATTACAATCGAATCATTCGTAATTTTTGGTAAACGCATTAAATATTTTTTACAATTAAAAAAAAAAATCAGGCGACAATTTTTTTTAAGTATATTTGAAATATCCCACACTTTTTTTCCTTACAATTAAGCTTATAACAAAAATCGAATAAATTAAAATAAGTACAAAAATTCATTAATAAAACAATTTGAATTTATTATGTTTATGAAACTGGATATTTCGAGAATCAAAAGAAAAATTACCGTTATAAAAAGAGCGTTTTCAAGTAGTTTAAATGTTTTTAAAACTATATACTTTTTGTATTTTAAGGCTCACATTGAATTTTGACAAAGGTCAATAAATCCTGTGTCCGGCTACCCAGCCGCTATCTGTTCGCAGAATATAAAAAATATTTAAACAAAAATTCGAAAAAAGGAAAACAAAATTCAGGAACAGATAATATAAAATTTTAATAAGTGATTTTTTAATATTCAATCAATAATATACAACATAAAAACCTTGGAACTTAGAATAGCTAATTGCATTGTTCAAAGGAAATTCCACCACACAATAGAAAGATAAATCAGAACAATAAAATTTAAAAAATGCAAACTAATGAATTCTTTTATGTTAATTCAAAATATAATTGTGCTGATAAAATATGAGACTTTGAATGCCTATTGTTATTTTCGGTGATCATTTTCTATGTTTGTCTCATTGCTATCTAGACAAAACAGCTACTTTTTTTTTTTTTTAAATATAGTGATTATAAATCACTTCCGAAACTTGGTCATGATTTAACTACTGATAGAATAATTTTTAAGAAGAAACTAATTCACATTTCTTGTTCAAAATTTAAAAAGAATATATTAAAAAAATTTAAACGAAATATTTGTAAAAAAATTGTTTAGCCAATTTATTTTTTCGTATTTCCTTTCAACAATCTAAGTTTTATACATTTAACAGCTAATATTCATTTCAATAAATACTATTTACATGCGTAATTTATACAGCACCTTGGGTGATTCAGCGAGAATATTATACTAAAAAGTGTGCTTAAAAGTGCTTATTTTCGATTTTCAAAAGCCCTTAAAGGCGCTTTTTCTATTGGATGTTATTAGAAAGTTCTTAATTTCCCCTTTTCCAAAATTAGATTTTTTTTTTCTTTAACACTACGAATTATGCAAAAATCGCGGTTTTCACGTTGTTATTTTCAACGTTTATACAATTAATTCACCCTCAATCCATTGCGGCGTAATATGAAAAAGCACCAATCATTTTATATGTTTGATGAAATACTTGCTCTGGCACTTGATTCTTGCACTCTTATGTGCAACTCCCTTGCATTTTGCAAGAGATTCTCAATTTCAGACTTCATTTTCTGCCCTCTGAAATCAAACCGAATCTCCCGAATTTTAGCTGACCACAGGGATCAACTCAACAGTGTCGAATTTATTTACCAATTAACAAAGGAAAATTTAATTTCCCTTGTTTTATCGTCCTCAAAATTTCCGTCTCCCTTTCATTTATATAATTTTATAAAGATAAGAATTAATTAAGATTTTTAATCGCAAGATTAAAAATCTTATCCACCAATTGAATAAATTTTTTAAAACTTTTATTGTACTTCATTACTTTCTTTTTTACCTATTACTTTTTATTATATTATTAGATTTAACATTTTCCGTACCCTTAAGTTGTTTTATGAAAAAACTGAATAATATTTAGAGGCAAGCTTTTAAAAAAGTATGTAGTGAGCGCTTCCCCTTTTAAATACAGCAAAACATTTTATGTTATTCATATTTGTCTCTCCAGAAACTTTAAATCATCTCTTAATGATTTGGTTTAAAAACAATTGAAAAGGAAATTCAATTATCTCAATTCGTTAAATATTATTAGTGTAGGGACCCTATAACAATTTACTTCTAACAAAAATTTTTAGCTTCAATACTCATTGTATTTACATTTCAAATTTATTTAAACATTTTTTGATCATTTCATTAAAAAAAAATACTAAACTAACAATAGAACTCTGATCGATGTGCCTTGATCCTCAGAGCTGCCTAACTTTTAAGTCTTAAACAAAAATAAATTTTGTGATAGCAGCGTTTTCAAAAGAGTAATTGAAGGTAGTCAAATTTTGATCATTAATACTAAAGGCAACTTTTAAAAACAGATATAAAAAATTTTACGCTTTTTCATCTTGTTCCATTTATCATCTCGTTACGTTTTTTCTCTCATATGCAATTATACGTTGCAAAAATTTAATTTAATTTAGATAAAGCACAATATTAACTACTTTTTTTTTCTGGTTTTGAAATTTAAATGTTACATAAATTTTTTAGCTGAAATTGTTGGTTGAGCATACTTAAACAATTATATAATTGTTAAGTATTTCAAGTAAAAGTACCATTTCCAAGTACCTAAGTAAAATTATTTTTACATTGTAAAAATGTATCGGCAATTTTTTTAATATAGATGTTTTCCATGTTTCACTCCCCGGTAAAATTTCTACAGTGCGTTTGGGTTTTGTTATGTAAAATTTCAGACACTATTAGAATAAAGTTACCTAAGTATTTATCCATTTCATCTCAGTTAAAAAAAAGAAATGGAAGAAAATTTATGGAAGTAAGTAGTTTGAATATTTTTAATTTATTCTCTTAATCATCGTAATTACAAAATAACAATAAGAATTTAAAAATTCAAACAATTTCATTTTTAAGGGAAATTTTTTTTTTTTTTAAAGTAAAAAAATTCCACTCAGAATATGAATAATGTATGATAATTGTTCAGAACATATTATTAGAGTAGAGTATTATTAGAGATGATCACATAGGCTCATTTCTAACGGAAAAAAAAAAAGAATACTACATTTAAAATTACACTTGAAAGCAGTGGTTGGAAGTAGCACACAAGTAATAAAACTACTGTAGTCGCTACTTTTTTTGTAGTTTGTAGTGTAGTGTGCTACTTTATTAAAAAAGTATTGTAGCAAATAGTGTGACGTAAAAAAAAAAAACTGTAGTTAGTCCTGGCAACTACTTTTTAAGTTAGTTTCACATATAAACGTACCTAGTTCTAACCCAACTAGTGAATCATGTTTAACATAAATTTTTTTTTTTAAAAAACTATTTAAAACATAATGTGAAAATTAATTACTCCAGCAATTGTAAATTATGCAGGTGTATATTAATTTCTCCAGCAAAATTCGGTTTCTTAAAGTAGTTTGTAGCCACTACAATTTTAAAAAAGTAGTTGTAGAAACTTAATACATTTGTTACAAAGTAGTTGTAGAAACTTAAAAAATAATGTTTTTCCAGCCACTGCTTGAAAATGATTAATTATATAAAATTTATCAGAAACCTAATTATAAAAAGAAAAGAATTATCAATAAAAATTTAGCTACTCAAATATTATATCTTAATTATATTTTAAATATAAATTCAAACAAAATCAATTGGACACAAAATATACTTTGGAATAAGAGGGAAGAAAATGAATGGTAGCAGAATTCGTAATTTTTAGTATTTCTGTATTGCTAAGTAAATAATGAGTGGAATGACATAAAAAAGTTCTTCTATGTCTGCTTCTATTTATGCTGCACAACAATACCGAAAATTAATTAAAATTATATCGCCGAATAATTCCACTACCATGTAAATCTCCTCCTTGCTTATTCCAAAAATGAAAAATGAAGGAAGACAATAATAAAAAATATAAAATCTAATATTATATAGCATCAAAACCAATGCAAAATAATATTATGGCGAATGCTAGATAATATTGAAAAATAGCACCTAGGTATTATAATATAAGAAAAGATAACAATAAAAATTACAAAATAGTGTATAATAGCACCGTTTTTTATTTTGTGGGTAGCATTATAGCAAGCTTGTGGAGTCTTCTGAATTCATTTGATGTTTGTTTCATTGAAAGAACGCGTTATATTGAAAACACTACAAGTATATTAATAATGGAGGGTGCGTTTTTTCAAGCTTAGGCGTAAAAATCAGCCAGAAGTAGTAATCTGGAAGTGTTACTACAAATTTTACCTCATAGCGCTATCTGTGCTTGGCTTAACACAGTCAACCATTCATAATGCTAAGAAAACAGCAACCTTTTGTATCTTTCTAATAAATTAAAGTTGTGCAAGATAATGATATATTTTCTGATATTATTTTATATTAGGAGTTACTTGATTTTTCTTAAATATTTTTCAAAATGTGTGGGGCCACACTTTTTGTTACACCTTCCCTCTCCCACATCACAAATCACTCCTCCTCTCTAAATGTGGCGTTAAAAATTTATTTGAATGAAATAAAAGCTAAAATGGATGGTTGACCATGTAAAGCTAAGCACACACTTCCGAGTTACTACTCCTGCTGATTTCTACGCCTAAGCTTGAAAAAACGAACCATCCAATATTATTTATTATACTTGTAGGTTTTTACAATATAACACAGTCTTTCGATCTAACTTTAAACGAAACAAACAAGTTAATTCGGAAGACTGTGCAAGCTCGCTATGGTGCTATTTTACACAAATATAGCCAAATAAGAGATAACACTCAAAACATGGCTAACCTTACGTTTTACTTAAGCTGTGATATTAATTTCATTAAAGTTGTTTTAGGCTCACGGCCTGTTAGAATTAATAAATTACAGAAAATTATTACGGTGAAATTACGGGTACATTTAAACACAAATCACAATAATAAAACTTCCAATAGCATTAAGCCTGCTTACACATCGCCTCGTAAGCATAACATAAGCCAAAGGACACACCAGAAGTTTTCTATAGTTTGTCTACGATAAGAACTACTCCGGCTACGCAGTCCGAGGTCGCTTGCTGCTTTGGAAACAAGAATAGCGCATTTTAGGGAGAGTAGCTTCTCTTCACTCTAGGGCTAACACAATAGATGGAAGAAAAAGATTCCCTCTCTCTTACCGACGAAAGCCAAAACCTGTCCTAAGAATTACCCCACATCCCTACATTAAATAGTTATATCTCATTAACATAATCAACATCATGGGTACAGACGAATGGCAAGGGGAGTTCTTGCTTCAGACAAACTAAATTTTCTTTTGGTTTTAAGAAGCTTGTTATTATTTACATTCAGTCAACCATACATAATGACACAAAAAAATACCTTTACAAACAGTGGCATACATTTATAAAAATTAAAAACATTTAATAAAAAATGATGCAATAATTAATACAAACATAGTAATAAGCTAAGAATGAATTATTTTTACAAATATGGCAAATTTTTTACCCTATTCTTAACTCACTTTTTGAGCAAATATATTATACTAAAATTAAGCTTAGATTAATTTTTGCAATAAAATATGTCATTACATAAAATTTCCCCATTTACATGGCACTTGGGCAGAATATCACAACGAATCTTTATCACAATCAATGTAAAAAACAATTTATGAAGTTCTCTTGCATAGTTTATATCTGATTTGTAAACATGCCTTAGATATAATACACACTTTCATTCTTAAAAAATACGTCTAAAATACAATGAATCCATTTCTTAGATGTTATTGCATACATCTAGGAAGTGAAATTAGCTGTTGTACTATGAAATTAACACTAAAATTTAAAAATAAAAAAGCTGAAGAAGAAAGTAATATGAGCTGTTCACTGCACACATTGATTAACTCTAAAAAACAAGATGTAGAAAGTGGGTGACAGTCTTCAATTCCGATTACTGAAATCAGTCTTGAGAGAACAAAATCAGCGGACTGAATTTAGTTCTCTAATAAAATCTCTTTCCAATTAGCTTTTTAAATTAATTTTTCAAAAAAAAATTTTCTTAAGAAAATGTAACAAATATTTTCTGTTAGATGAAATAATAATGTCACATTGCAGTGAAAGAAAACTAAACTACATCTGTTTGTGAATCTAATTCTCTTTGAAATATAGTTTTTTTCTTCTTAGAAATATGAATGCACAGGCACTGCTCTAAAGAAATTTCAAAACTAAATTTATTTTTGACCAATTAACATTGTAGAGTTTGCTGTTTACAAAAATTTGCAGAAACATATAGCTCTCTGATTTCAAAATGCATCTTTCCATCGGAATAACTTATTATATCAATGACTTGATTATTTTTTCTAAAAAAAATATTTATTCATTTTCTTAGTTTATTTTTTACAGAAAACAAAAATAACAGCCATTCTCATATATTTTTTTTATACCAATCGCTGAATAATACACTATTAACTTTTTTGGTTCCATTCATCTGTTTATTTTTTGCTTCATTAGTAATGTTTAATGTTATACCTCTATAAATTTTATTTTTAAAAAAATAATCATAATGTAGCTTTTCCCAGAGTATCAAAATATTTATACACACACAAAAAAAAAAGCACCATATGTAGTTCAGTCAATCCTATTCTTTTAAGTCAGTGTGACAGAATTCAGTCCACTGAATTTTCCTAAGACTGATTTCAGTCCCCAGGACTGAAGAGTGGCACCCATGTATAGCTCCAAGAAAAAAATTGGTGGTTAATGCAATATGGCAATCATGTAAAAAGATTTACAAGATAAGCTGGAATTTTTTATTTTGTTTGCTGTAAGAAAACAAACTAGATATATATATATATATAAAATAATAATCATGTCATTGGTATTATTCTATTCTTATACAAAGATAAATTTTGCAGTCCGTGATATATATTTTTTTTAAATTCTATTTAACAATGCTAGCTTCTGTTAATTGTTCAAAAAAAAAAGATGCCTTGAATTTTTTTTAGAGTGGACCCATGAATATAATGAAAAAATGTACAAATATTATTTCTTAAAAACTTCTTTTATACACTCTTTACTATTCGAGTAATTTATTTTAAACACAAGAAACTACAATTAATTTAAGAGCTTTAACTTAAGGGCACTTTTTCCTTTTACCGGAACAAGTAAATTCAGCTGTTTTATTTATAATTTGTTTTTGAAAAAATTACAATCACCTAAAAATTTTTTTTAAAAACTGTTGAATTTGTTTGCACCTGGTGGCTTTGCATTGAAGAGTACCACTTAAGATATTCCAAGAAGTGGCCTTAATCGAATTACGATGTAAAATAACTTAGATATAAAAGAGTAAGTGGAAAATTTCATTTCATAATTTTGTTTTCTTGTATGAAATTTGTTCAATATTTCATTCATATCACTAAATTAGTTCAGTGATCAGCATATCTTTAAAATGAAGAGATCTTTTCTTAGGATTAATTTATAAAATACAAATTTAGCAATAGAATAGAAATTTTTAATCCCTACATTTACATTCTAAAATCTTAATGATTCTATAAAATATTCAAATTAAAATACAGTCATAATTTTATTTTACTTCATTAAAAAATAATTGTTATTAAAAAAAAAAGAAAAAAATAGTAAATTTAGAGGTAAATTTTTTCAACCAATTTATAAAAATTGCTGCATTGGGATAACCTTATAAACAGCAACAGATTTTTTATTTCCAGCAATAGTACCTTCGTCACTAAAAGCATAACTGCAATATTTTTTATAATTTTTAGGAAAAATATTGAGAAATCTGTCGATATTTCGTGAACTCAATGAAAAAAAACCATTTTCCATCAATTCAGTTAATTCAAATTTTATAAGTTGTTTAATGTCACCATTTTTTCTCAGTTCAAAATCATAAGGTTTGCTATTTTCCTTTTCAGTTACCCAAGAAATATCTATCTTTTGTAACCTCCACCATAATTTAAAAGTGTTAAACAGCAATTCACATGTCGCATTTGGATACTTTCTTTTATAGTGTAATTGCAGAAGAGCAAAAACATAGCTCTTCATAGATCTCCTAATATTTGATTCATCTCCCTTTAAATCATCAAGAATGTTTTCAATTGAATTGTTCTCCAAAAATAAATAGTTATCATCTATTTCCAGATCATTCTCATCAGGAATTGTATTTTCCACTTCTTTTTTTGACGTTACAGATACAAATCCTAGTCCATCAGACTCTTCATCTTTTAAATCTTTACATTTTACACCCACTTTAACTTTTTCAACATTTTCCCCACTTTCAGAAATTGATGTTCTTTTCCTATCCGTGATTTTTTCTTTGATGATATGGTGAGACCCCTCATCAATCAATATTTCTTCGGAAGAAGAATCCACGGAGGCACACATTTCATTATCTGAACAGTCATCATCACTTGAATCCCTGTCTTCTTTGGGTTTAGTAGCATCAAGAGACCCATTTGTTTCTTTAACCTTCAGTGTTTCTAATTCAGCTTGTATTTTAGGAAATTTTTCTCTGTCCTCTTTACTACACCAACTTAACCAATCTTTAAAATCCTCATCAGAATCCATGTCAATAATATCTTCTATATTAGTTTTGACATTAAGAGTTTTTGATAAATGGCGTTTAATTTTAGTTGCAAATCTTCTCCACCTTCCTACAACATGTAGCGTTAAGTTATCAAAGTTATCCTTAACAGAGATTGAACTGCCAAAAGGATATTGCACACGGATTTGTTGACATTCGTACAAACGTATTCTGTCTATCTCGTCAAATAAGTGTTTCATGATAACACTGGGAGATTCATTCCGCTCCTGTGATTCTTGAATTACGATAAAAGGCAGCCTTGTCATATAATGTTCTTTTAAATTATTATTTATGACCCCTCTGACTGGAGTGACTTTCCTACTGAATGGCACGATATTGACGCCACACATTTCAGCAAGCTCCAAAGTATCTTTGTGAGACATCCCACTAATTCTTTTTAAATAATACTTCGTCAATTCGCACTTGGCTTCTTCTTCCCAAAAATAATAAAGCTTAGAAGCAGGTACTAATTTGTTTTCCTCGGAAAGTAAGCTGAATTGACTATTTTTTATACTGCCTTTAGGTTTCAATTTTAGTTGCTCTAATAAAATCTTATAAAAGGAAAGAGTGTTATCTGCACCAATAAGTGGATTTCTCTCAAGAGCTACAAATAAGTTCTTAATGCATAACAAATCAAGCTCCATCTTAAACCCCAGCCATTTTTCCAAGTCTTCTGGCAGTTTTTCATTATCTAAAATGGGTATGCTGTTTGGCTCTATGTAGTGAATAGGATGAAATTTAGAAGAATATAGCTGTTTAGCATGATACACTTTCTTATTTATAGCTAACAGACGGCATGTCTTAAATTTTTCCTTCAAAGTCAAAAGCAAGTCATCGGAAAAGGAAGTTTTGTTTTTACGCCAATAACGAAGTAAATTGGAAAAAAACCATTTCACATTTTCAGGATAATTCAAGTGATTCATGTATTGCTTATAAATTTCGAAAAAACATAGTTTACGTACGCCAAGACAATTCAAGGTCTCTGCCAGCAAATGTAAATCATAGTTATCAGAAACAAATTCATCAGAAGAAACAATGTACTCAATTCCTGGAATTTCTTCGTGGTAATTACTGCTTGATGAAGGCCAATAACAGTGATATGCTGGCTTTAAAGTGTTATTTCGTGTTAATATAAGCATGTTTTTTAGGTCTTCCTTTTCATTTGGTTTGAGACCAGACAAACAATTAAGACTATTATGCCAATGTTCAGTTATATATTCAAGAATAGCAGTATGGTTATCCTTTGTTATTTTTTCTGACAAACAACCCTCTTTAAACCATTTTAGTACACTTTTACGCATCATGTTTGCTGGCGCTATTTGTTTAGAAACTCCTATCGCAGTGAAAAATCTATCTAACACTAGCGAATCATTAACTAGTACTACAACTTCATTTGGACTTATAATATTTTCGAAGCCTTCGACTGTCGATATTGCATAGTCAAAAAAGCATAGTTCAGCTTCTTTAAAAGTTTGACTTCTAGTCAGAAGTGGCAAGCATCTAAAAAGCTTTTTCTCTGGAACAGATAAACTTTGTTCAATTGAAAAATAGTTCGATGCAATATACTCAATGATAGAATTATAATTTTCTTTTGTAAAAAATATTTTACGGTATTTCAACTTAGTCAAAATATTTCGTACTACAGTAAGTGGGTTAATATTGGCACAGACACCCATAAAAATAAAGAAGTTTTTGAGCAAAGCCATGTTATACACTGGGGAAAGTTTTTCTTCATCAGAAACAACACTAGCTAACTCTTTCGCGGGCACGACATCAGAGAGATAACAATATTTAGCGTAGTTAAAACGATTTTTACTAGTAAAAACTATTAAATTCTCTTTTAACATGTGAACTTCTTTCGAAGATAACTGATCTATGTGATTCGCAAGATATTCCATTATATGTACATGATTTCTAAGGGTAATTTTTTCCCAAAGGACACCTAATTCAATCCACTTCAATATACTTAGTTGAATGACAAGGAGTGGCGTTCTTAAAACTCTAGCTCCAATACGCTGCAGCCAATCCATTATTAATTCTCGATTTTCATGCGGCAAATAATTATTATTTACTGGGTTTAAAAAGCAGAAGTCCGGAATTGGATTATCACTCTCTTCCAGGAATGCATTTTTAGGAGATGTCAGTTTTCCATTTTTTGTCACAAGAAATGGAGTTCTTCTTAATTTGCTGTTACAGGAGTCATCATTATTGAGTCTTTCATAGAGATAAGAAATAAAATCAACATAGGAGCTAGGCTTGAATTGGGGGAAATAATTATTAGAAAAATCTCTCAACAACTGATCATAGGCAAAGTGTTCTGCTTCACCACAATTTAGATTAATTCTGTCTAAAACACGATAATCAATTAAATAAGGAGAAATTTTGGGATCCTGAACATTTTCAAAATTTTGCCTGAAGAAATCAATATCATCACTCCAAGCTTGTCCCAACTTTAATAGATACTTTCTTTGGTGAGATGGTAGCCAGGCTACTTCTGTCTTGGCTTCCATTAAGCCATGTAAGAAAGCTTGAGCAAAAATTTTGAATGGGTGCTCTATTTCTCTAACATAAAGTGAAATGACATAATTCTTCAAATATTGAATAGATGCCAAGTCCCTGAGTAAGTACAACTGCAGTCTACCAACTGTCTCGAGAAGAAATGTATTCCAGTCATTTTCGTGCAATTGCGTCCGGTCGAGATTGAGAATGAAAAAGCTGTTTATGTGATAGGGTAACATCAAATGTAGTTGGGTGGGCAATGTATTGTAACAAAGACCTCTAACTTTTGATATTTCTGTTAAAGAATCGGTACTTTTTAATGCAAAAGTAATTATTATATTTTTTGCATTTTTAATTTTATCTGGATAGATGAAACGACTCATACTTGCAATGGTATTTCCTATATGAGCAGGAACACTAGGACTGTATGATCTCGTCAGCCAAGTACTTTCGACGACATTGTTTTTAAAAAATACAACTTTGGTAAACTTACCAAATTGTTCCTTCTTTCTTTCTAAAACATAATTTTCATCATCAATATTTATTATCAATTTGTTAACTCTTTGCAAATATAAAAGTAAATCAGGATGATCAATAACTTCTTTGAGCTGAATCTTAAGTTGATTTACATCTTTCAATCGTAAGATAATGTTAACAGGTGAACTGTAAGAGTATTTTTCAACAAGAGGCAGTTCATCGTATTTGCACCAAATTGGAATAACTTGCCACGGTCTGTTTTCTGGGTTTGGCCAAGATGTTTTGTCAAAACGAAATGAGTACCCATTAGAGCAAATGTAAATAGTGTCGGATAAATTGAAAAGAGATTTAAAACCTAGACCTTTGTAACCAGTTTTGCTTAAATCATTTGCTTTGACTTCTTTAATTTGAGAGGCATAGTCACAAATTCTATCCACATCATTGTAGTCAAAGCCTTTGCCATTATGGCGCACAATAAAAAAGTCATCTTTTACTAAGAACTCCACTTCGATCGACCTATGATGATTTTCATAAGCATCATCAGCATTTTGTAAAATTTCAAAAACAAACTTACTTTGACCACTTAATGCTGTTTGAATAACAGTATTAGAAAGATTTGTAAATGACCGAAGAAGGCGATTGTCTGTTGTATATTCATTGAAAATACTTAAAATATGATCATATGGAGAAACCATTTTAGATAAAAAAATTTACCTAACATTAATGAAATAATATTTAATTAAACAGCATAATTTTTAAAGCCTAATAATCTCATTTAATTGTAATGTTACACCTCATTCCTGTTACATGGAGGGATATTTCCCGGTTTCGGAATCAAGCGTGAAAAATCACCTTCATTCGCTTTCAACCTCTAATGTAATGAATTGAAGTTGTGCGTTGAGTGATAAATGATTACAAAAGGAATTTCTTGTTATTTTGTTAAGCGGGATTTGGCAAAAGTAATAAAATTTTTCTTTGGTCAATTTTTCTTTTGAAGCACTGATCCTTATTTTATTTAATTTCCCTCAATATTTTTATGATTATTGCTATTGATGAAGCCTTTTTCTCAAGACTCTAAACTAAGAGGTTAGAAGCAGAAAAATTAGCCTTCGAAATGGATTCCTTTAGATATAATTCAAACGGAGCACACTTTCAGTTTTGTAATCATTTGCGTTCATAAAAACTTGTTATGTTCGAAAAACATTGATTCAGTTTAAAACGTTTAGCTCATCTCAGCCACTCCAGTTTTCAGAATAAACCCATTTTCGATATCGAAACCGGGATGTTTCCCTTATTACTTTTAACTTATAAACAACACAATTCTTAGAAATCGTAAGATAACAATTTATTATAAACCATTTACAAGAGTTCCGAGCTATTTAATTAATAATTTCAGCACAAAATTAAAATTTATTTGTTTCGTATTTTTCAATAATGTGCTTAATTGAAACCGAAAACTGTTGAACGCTTTGCTTTTAAATGGAGTCGCCCTATTTTCATATATTAGGCATTTTTAGTGAATATACGACTCCTACTCGTTTATTGCAGTCATTTACAAATCTTTCGAACACTGTAATTCAAACTGCATTAAGTGGGCAAAGTAAGTTTGTATTTGAAATTTTGCAAAATGCTGATGATGCTTATAATGAATATCAAGAATCAATCGAAGTGCAGTTCATTGTCAATCAGGGATTTTTAATTGTCCATCATAATGGAAAAGGGTTCAATTATAATGACGTAGAAAGAATATGTGACTATGCTTCTCAGATTGAAGAAGTTAAATCTACCGATTTAAGCAAAACAGGCTACAAAGGTTTGGGATTTAAATCTTTGTTTAATTTATCTGATACCATTTACATTTATTCAAATGGTTACTCATTCCGATTTGACAAAACGGCTTGGCCCAATCCTGATGAAAGACCGTGGCAAGTCATTCCAATGTGGTGTAGAGTTGACGAATTGCCTCTTTATGGACAGTATCATTACGACTCACCAGTTAATATAATGCTGCGCCTGAAAGACTCAAATGAATTGAAATCCCAGCTCAAAGAACTTGTTGATCACCCAGATTTATTCCTGTACTTACACAGAGTAGATAAATTGAGAATTCAATTCAACGATCAAGATTATTATCTTGAAAGAAAAATCGAAGCAGTTGCTGATCACTTTTATAAGGTGGTATTTCTAAAAAATCACTCAGTGGAGAGTACATGGCTTATTAGAACCTATGAGCAACATGTTCCAAAAGAAATTAAAAAGTGTATCGAAGGAGCCAGTCGGTTTGTCTATCCAGAAAAAATAAAGACTGCAGAAAAAGTAAATTTTACCTTTGCTTTGAAGAGCAACGAGACTTTGACTGAGATATCTGAGATTAAAGGTTTTTGTTACAGTACATTGCCCACACAATTACATTTGACTTTGCCATACCACATCAATAGTTTCTTTATTCTCAATCTTGATAGAACACAGTTGCATGAGAATGAGTGGAATCTATTTCTAATTGAAGCCGTTGGACATTTTCAGCTGTATTTACTGAGGGACTTGGTGTCTGTTGGTAACTTAAAGAACTATGTTATTGCTCTCTATAGAAGAAAAATTGATCATCCTATTTATGGTTTTTCTAAAGCTTTTGCTAATGGTTTTATGAAAATGCGAGGTGAAATCGCTTGGCTTCCTTCCTATAATGGGAAACGATTACTGAAATTGGGGGAAGCCTGGAATGATGATATAAAATTTTTTAAACAAAATTTTGAAAAAATTAAAGAACCTAAAATTTATCCCTATCTTATTGACTATGATGTATTACAGAGAAGCAAACTACTTCACGCTGAAGGAGAAGTTAAAGTTTTTACTCTTGATAAATTGATAAATAATTTAAGAAAATATCTGGATATGTTGTCGCAAAATGGTCACAAGAATTTCATCGCATATTTTCATGCACAACTAAGGAAGTACACCAGGATTAAAAGTAAATTAAAAAGTGTTCCATTTTTGGTTACGAAGAATAAATCTATCGTGGCTCCTCGAGATGCGGTGATCGAAGAAATCGAAAACCCGATACCGGATTTTACGTTGCTAAATCCGATCGATAACGAGTATTTACCTTTGGAAAATCGTGAACAAGTTAAGGAATGGCTGCGAGAAATTGGAGCTCGTCGTTTGAAATCTCCGGTTGAAGTTATTCGGGAAAGCATAGTTGCGTGGATAGAAGCAGGATTTGATACTCTTGAGGAAAGAATACAATATAAAACCCACATTGATGTAATGCATTATCTTTCAAAGAACATTTATCATTTTAATCCTAATTCAAAAGAATTTAAAAAGTTGAAAGACAACTTGCTCGTTCTTACGGAGGCAGATTTTTTTAAATATTCAAAATTATGTTATCTCCCTGATGCAGTTCCAGTGAAAGAATTGGCTGATGTTATTGATAAGAATGAAAAACTATCTTCTACGTATGATATGTGTGCACTAAGAGACTTTTTTATTCACATTGGCGTAAATAGTAAACTCAAACCTCTTGACGTACTGCGTAGAAGTATATTTGTATGGCTACAAACTGATGAAATATGGGAAAAAATCACGGTAGACAATTTTAAACCCATAATTAATTATATTGCTTTAAATTATTTTTCAATCTCTATAACGAGAGAAGAGAAAAAGCTGTTGAAGAAGCTTCCAGTGTTGACTTTAGGACGTAAACTTCATAAAGCAGAGTTTTGTTATTTTGATTCATTCACCCCTAAAATAAAAGGCTTAGAACGTGTTATAGCACCAGATAAACTAGTTTCTTCAACTACATATTCTACTAATGTCAAGAAATTTTTGACTGAAATAGGAGTGGCAACAACTATAAAGCCAGTAGATTTGTTGAGGAAAAGTGTCTTGAAGTGGATTCAAGACAGAGAAGATTTAACGAAAAGGATAACTCATGATAATCACCTTAGTATTCTCGAGTATATTGCAAAGCAGTGGTATTATCTCAAATCTGGTCTAAAGCAAAGGGAAATGAGAGAACTGAGAAAAATAATAATATTAACACAAGATAGCACTTTTCATTCAGCTTACAGTTGTTACTGGCCGTTAAAAGAAACTGATGACATTTCTACTGAAAAGATTCCTGGATTAGAACGCGTTATACCTCCTAATGTATTAGTTTCATCCAACTATGACTTAAATTTATTGAAAGTAACATTAAGTAATCTTGGAGTGCGGAATATTAAATTCACTGACATATTTGAAAAATATAGTAGTCATTTGTATCATACAAAAAATCTAAAATGGTTTTTTCACAATTTAGTTGTTTATTGGAAAAAATTTAGAGGATCACCCAATACAGATACTAAATTACTTTGTTATTTACAAGATAAATTCAAGTCGCCATCTTGTTTGTTGGCAAAAAATATGAAACGTTACTGTTCATCTGAACTTTATTCTTCAAAGTTTGAAGTAATGCAGTCAATAGATCCAGATTCTATTCCTGTTTTAGCCTATAATGGACACGTACCAGAAGATTTGGAATATTATCTTGGATTTCAAACAGAGCTTAGCCTTCCCTGCATTTTGAACTTACTTAAGACTTTAGAGAGAAAGCAGTTTTCCGGAGAAGAAAACACATTTAGATTTGCAAAAACTTTATTAGAGCAATTGAAATTGAAACCAGTTGATGAAGTTAAAAGTTGTAATTTCAGCTTATTTTCTAAAGAAAACAAACTTGTACCTGCTGTTAAACTTTATTATTTCCGGGAAGAGAATGATACTTGCGAGTTGACTAAGTGTTACTTGAAAAGAATAAGTGGCATGTCTCACGAAGAAACTTTGGAGCTTGCTGAACTTTGTGGCGTGAATGTCGTGTCGTTCAATCGGGAAGTTATTTACAAAGTAGAAGTTGCAGATTTTACTTTAAAAACATTTTATATGGCACGGTTACCTTTTATAGTTGTTCAAGAATCGAGGTATTTAAATGAGACTCTCGTTGTTATTCTCGAGCGCTTGTATAAAAGCATAAATTCTATAAATTTATATCAGTGTCGTTCGATTCAAGTGGTATACCCTTTTGGAGAGCCCATTAACCAACAATTTCACTTTAATAATTTAACTCTATACATAGAAGGCAAAAACTGGAAAAGATTTCGAACTAAAATCAATAACCATCTGAAAACGATCCTTAATCTTAAAACAGATATTGGAGAAATCATTGACATGAATATTGCGTCGTCTGAGGAAATTCAAGATTGGTTAAATGAACAGGGAAACGAAGATCGAAAAAAATATTTAAAAATAAAAGCTGATTTACAAAAAATTATATTAAAAAAAGATGAAGAGAATGAATTGCCTTTGTTTTTTGGTTCGAAATCTGTAGGAAATGATTTCAAAGAAAATGAATCATCAGAAAGTGAAGAATTATCAGTGGATTCTTCTTCTGATCCATCAAGTGATGAAGAATCTAGTATCAATACATCTGAAATTATTGATACCGGAATTGATTCAAGTAACAAAGATGATGAATTGTATTCAACTAACATGAAAAGAATGAATTCATTTTCAGAGCAGCTAAATGCAATGCAAAAAGTTACAAATATTAGTTTAATTGATAAAGATGTTAGAGATTTTAGTAATTTATCGCCTCACAATTTTAATCGTATTCAGAATAAAGCAATTAAAAAAATAAAAGAATCCATTAAAGATTCTCGAGATCGAAATTTAATTGATGAATTTAATCCAAAAAGATTACAAGAGAACTTTACCTTCACATTGCTTCAAAATTACTACAGAAAAAAGTATCCTAATTCTAAGTGTAAGCTGAATTTTGGTAATTTCACATTAAAGTGGTTATCTCATAAAATTGATGTAATTTGGCTGAATGAAATTGAGGATATTAGATATCCTTATGATATAGTGATAAGAAAGGATGGTAAAATTAAACAGCTAATTGAAGTAGGTTCAGCTGAATTAATCGACAATGATTTGTTTATGCTGAGTCACAAAAACATGTCTAAATCTTTCAAAAAGTTGCCTACTGGGTTTAGAGAATATTATTGTTACTGCTGTGTACTTAATTCTATAAAAAAGGAAACAGTAGCAGATGAAAGATTGATTGCTGTCTACAAAATAGTTCCTATGATGATTAAAAGTCATTAAAAAGGATTTGATACATTAAAATTTTAAGATAGTGTTAAAAATAGAATTTTTATTGTTTACAAATAATATAAATACAGTAAAAGCTTGACTATCTATAACTTACTGACCTGAAAGCTCCAGTTAGCAGAATTTTTCAAAAATTGTGAATTTTTTCAGCAATGCTTTTGTTATGGCATGACACTCTTTCTCGAAAACACAGTAAAATGGTAAATTGAAACTTGGACTTTTTTTTAATGTTACGGGGAATTTTTATTTTATCCCCATTCCAGTTGCCTATTTAGTGACTGACTGTGTAAAAATTATATTTTTTAATACATTCCAATATACTCTTTACACTTTGTTTGTTTAACATATTTTTCTGTAAAAAAGAAAAATGTATTCTATAGTATTTTAAATTCAGAATGTTTCTTCTATATTATTTATTGATTACAATACCTATCATTAATTTTGTATAAGTATGGTAGAGTAAAATATCAAACGTTTATGATGACTTAGTGATCAGATAAAACCCGTAAACCAAAGAATTATTGACAGGTGATGAAATAAGTGCCAATCAAAACACTCTTCTTAGACATGAACCTCACTACATTTGATGTATCTGCTAGCTATGGAACTTGATATTTTTTCTTCAAATCTTTTTTTTCTCTTTTGTTCTGATTTAGGTTTCAATTTCACAATTTTCCTTTATTATAAATTTTTTTTCTCCAACATTTTACTTTAGTTTATATTTGGTATTTTTAAAAAACTAAAATTTTAGACTTGTTTTGATTTAAGATATCAGAGTTCTCCCTAAGGCCGGCCGCACACTGAGGAAGCGAGAGGGAGGTGAAAAACCCCCCAGTTTGATTCTCGCCTCTCCACCAAACAGGTTTTCAGGGGGTGAGCTGAAAAATGACTGCACATTGAAGAAGTGTGCGCCTCCTCAACGAAGGCCTGGATTCTGCAGATATTTGTGTAAATTGGAGCCAAAAGACTATATCGCTAGATTTGGATATAATGAACATATATATATATGAATATATATATATATTTATGAATATATGTAGATATTTATGAATATATATATATATATTATGTATATATATATATAAATTAAATTAAAATGTTTAAAAAAAATTATGAGCAATTTTAGGAAGAAAATGACTTTTAAAAATGAGAAAATAAACAGCTTTCCTTTTTTTCCTTTAAAAAAAAAAATAGCGATTTATTTATTCTTGAAACTGACTGCTAATTTTTCAACATTTCTCATTTAACAGCTTTTAAAGAACAATTTTTGGTTCACAGAACTGTTCTTCAAAGTTTGTATTCCATGTAATTTAATTTACTATGAAAATTGCACATCATAATTAGCAATACTAAGGGAAAAGTCTTCATGGATATTAATTACCAAATACTATCAATTAAAAATATTTTAAAAAGACTTCATCAAAATTCATTAAAAAGTAACTTTTAAAATTGAAAAAAAAAATTTCGAACTGAAAAGAGCGTCTTTTTTAAAAATTTGATTAATCAGCTTCGAAAAATAATTTTTTATAGCATAATTTATGCCTGTAATATTAATTAAGAACAATTTTGTGCACTTAAAATTGTTCAATGAGCATTTTTATTTTTATTTGGTACAAGTTTATTTTTATTTGGTAAATAATATTTATTTTTTATTCTTTAGAATATTATCCAAGAGAAAATTACCGAGAATTTTACATCCTTAATGAAATTATTTAATATCGAGAAATATTATTACACTCTTCCATTAATGGATTTTGTTCAAGACTTATATAAAGCTATTACAGTGTAACGTCCCATATCCGGACGTCCCTTTTCCGGAAGGGTCAATTTCCCGGACACTTTTTAACAATCAAAATAAACAAACATTTCTTCATCTTCCCCACTCTCTTTAAAAAAAAAAAAAGTATTTTGACAGGTTTTTTCCTTTCTTAGCTTCTAGTGATCTATGCATTAAACCCATAAATCAACAGAAAAGAGAACAGAAGATCTACCAAGACCATACCATTAGTAAAGCTCCTCCTCTGGAATGCAGGAAAGGGGGGGGGGAGATTTGTTTTCAAAAGAGCACAATTGAGTCCCCTCCCCCCTTCTTTCCTGTGCAGCTGGCTAGTAAAAGAGGCATTTCCTGGAACCTTTTTGATAAAGTGTTAGGGAAAGAAGTACTGTGAAAAAGGGTAAACACAGCAAACGTTAAAGTGGAGGGGGAATCCCCTTTAGTTACACAAGAAAAAATAAAGAGAACCCAATCAGCATGCCACGCCTTTATGCTTGATTGATAGCCAATGACAGGAGAGAAAGTAAGAACTTGTCACTCCCCCCCCCCTTCAACTTGAATGACAAGTAAGAAGGAAATGAATTTTGCTTCTTCACCTACCCACCTTTATGAATGAATGACGGGAATTTCCCCTTCTTGCTTGAAACGTTCTAGTTCAAAATGGCGGAGAGAGCAATTAATATTTTCATAACTGTACATTTTTTTAGTTTCCTATATTTATTTTTATAATAGCAATAATTATTTTTTTTTAAAAATTTTGTTTTTGATTGATTAGATATCATTCTAATACTAAAACATTATTGCCCGAAAAATAATGTTATTTAATTTCTGCTTCTTAGATTCAGATCATTTTAATCTCTGTTTACCTTGGGGGTCTATTATACGGAAAAATCGATTATCCGGACTTCGGAAAGTCCCGCCGATTCCGGATACGCGACTTTCCACTGTATTAATTTATTATTCGATTAACATTGTAGTTGAAATTTATTTGCACATAACCTCAACAAAAAATAGGATTTTTTTTCTTTTTAGAAAATAGAAAGTAGATACAGATCCTATTCAATTTTCAAATTCTTAGTGAAAAATAATTAAATTAATTTATTCATAAAAAATATTGTTTAACATTTAAATTCATAACATTACATTTATGACTAATATGGTTAATTCAATTCAGGATCCAGGGGTCTGTCCAGGCCGAATTTACTACCGTTTAGCGGTACCTTCACAAATTCAACTTTAGGAAAAACGATAGTTTCACAAATTCAATTTCAGGAAAAACGGTAGTTTCACAAAATACTTTTTCTTAAAATTTCATTTTTGTATCCCTTAAGAAACGATAAATCCATATTTTTGTGTTGATTTTTTAATATAATTTTTAATTTTTCACAAATTACGTCTAAATTTTCACAAAATAGGTACCTGTCAGAAAAACCTAGACAGACCCCTGGGATCGTCAATCCAAGCGCGATCAAGATCACGCGAAGAGGAGGCAAGATTTTACGGGAGGCGAAAATAGGGTCAAACCTATTTGAGAGGTTTGTGGGAGTTTTTAGTCTCCAGGAGGGAAAAAACTCTTCACTCCCTCAATGTGTGCTTGCTAGTAGAAAACTATGGGAAACAAATTTACCCCACCTTCCGTATTCCTCTCGCTTCCCGCTTGCCTCCTCAGTGTGCGGCCGGCCTAAGAATGAAAAAGGGCAGGATGCTTCCTTTCTGAAAAGGGCACTTTGAGTTTTGAAAGGGCACTCACTTAACATCATTAATATTTATCAAAATGTCTAATATTATGTAATAACTGAATTTTATCCTCAATAATTTTTAAATTATCCTCTCGTACTATTTTATAAGTATATTTCAAAAAGTAATTCTCTCTCATTATTAAAATGGAAAAAAAATTGTAGTTAATAAAAATAATTAAAGGCATGTTAAAAAGCAATCTTTGTGCATATATATATTTTTTTCTCACGAAAAGTAAACTAAAAAAAAAAAATTTAATTGATAAACAGCTTGCCTTCTTCTTGAAAGCTTTCTTCCATAATTTAAACTAAAAACTATGAAAAATTAACTTTTAAAGATGCATTGTTTTTACAAGGTATTTATTTCAAAAATAATTTTGAAATTTAAAATCACTTAAAAATTTTATTAATATCCTTCCCCTCCCCCCCCCCCCCCCCAAAAAAAAGATACTTATAAAAAATTTAACCATTTGAAAATAATCCTAACAAAGTAAATCTTCGTAATAGTACCTAATCAGAATTTAACCTATAAACACAGATAAATTTAAAAGAGGATACTTTTATTGGGATCAAAGGAGAATTAGGGCCGGCCTCCCTTTAAAAAATTGCTTAGGGAGAACACTCGAGATATAATTTAAGGTCAGAATTCAAATTACAATTGCAAATCTAAAAATGTGTGACATATTTCTGTGGTTGTGGCATAATTTATATTAAATTAATTTATCTTAAGAATTTTTGAATGGATAAAAAGGTTTATTCTGTGGTGCCAAATGTTTATTCATTGACAATCATTGAGTAGGATATAGTTTTCTTAAAAAATTATATTTTTATATTAAGATAAAAATTTTTACGGGAACAAAGAACATGCGGGATATTTCCATGTCGTGATCTGCCACACCAACTACTATAACCACTCCTTACAGGGTGGCCACCCACCTGGAAAACCTGGAATTATCAGGGAATTTTTTTTATACTGGAAAAGGGAAATTTTAAAGAAAAGCTGGAAATTTTTTCTTTGATAGTTTTTTTAATTTTACTAATTTTAATTATTTACTAATTTTCTTAATTTAAATTATTTCGTCCATTATACCCACTTTTTTTAAACGGAAATGTATCACCAAACAGTTGAAATATCATCAACTTAGCGATACTTTGCTTGCATCATAATTTGCTCCATTACAGCTCTGTTAAACTGGAATGCTACATAAAATTCTCCCACGGTTGCTAAACGAATGTAAAAACCTTTGACCGCTATGCGACTGTGCAATTTAGGAAAGATTCTGGTGGAGGTGGAAAAAGGGATTAGGATATTACCTTCTGTTTTTAAATTTTGTCCTTGGGCTGAATTCATTTATGGCTCAAGTTTGTTCCAATGCTTTGGTGGTAATTTTTTTTTTTCTATTTTGACAAAATGTTTTTGTATTTTTAACTTCATAAAATTCTCCAAAAATTAGTTGGTTATAATTTAATAATAATAGATTTTACATTGCACTCTTTTTCTGAAAGCTTTTCTATTACCATTCAAAGAAATCTGTGAATTATTTTTTTTCTCAGCAAACCAACCAATCACACATTTTTTTACAATCGCTAATGTTTGTCGACAAATTGTTACAATTGTTGCATTAATGCTAATTTTTTCTATTTCATTTTAACCTTTTATAAGATATTTTAATTTTTAAAAAAAGGTTTTTTTAAGAACCAACTATATATTAATATTTAATTTTACTCTTTTGTTGATCAATATATGATTTTTGATTCAAAATTTTGTACCAAAACATTAAAAAATAAATAATAAATTTTGCCAAATTGTCAAAATAAATTATTTTTATCAAGATGATATGTTAAAAAAATAACATTTTGAATAAAATATTTTATAATATAGACACTTTTCTTGTACACATCCTACACTTTATAAGAAATAAAAACCTGGAAATTTTAAGATTTTTATCTGGAAAAATCAGAGAAATTTGAAATCTGATTTGAGTGGCCACCCTGTATTATTAGATTTAAAAAAATTCTTCCTCTCTTTAAATTTTGTAATTGCTACTTTTGTTCATAATAACAGTTTTAAATATCTTCTATATACAAGAGAAAAATAAATAAAAAGAAAATTAGACAATGAAAGAAAAAATTTTAGACAATTTTCTTCTTCCAGCAATCGCATGTCTGTTATGAAGTGTTCATTTTACTTATAGCATGCTGTTTAAAACCATTTTAATCACAAAACTCTGATAGTGATATGATTTTACAAAATTTTACTCTTACTTTGTAATGTGTTTATTCATTTTTTTTTCTTTCAAAGGGCAATTTTAACCATATGAGTGTGAAGCAGATATATTTCCATATCAATACTTGTTCACAACAACTTAAATCTTCAAAGTGTGATATGAAACTTTAGAATACATTTTAAAAAATGTGCTATGACTGTCCTAGAGCAAACTACTAGTTGTGCCTTTCTAGTTCGCCCTATTTTACAATGTTTTTTTTTTTTTTTTTTTGCTTACCACTTCTGTGTTGTTATCGAAACTTGGTGATTATTTTGGTGGAGGTACAAATTTGATCAAACATTTTGGTTTTTATTGCCAGAAGTACTAGGACTCTTTGGCAAGTTCTTTTAAAAAGCAATTACTAGTTGTATAATAAGAATATAATTGTAATAATGTACTTCGTAACTATGCTTATGTGTAATTTTGTAATCTACTCTGTATTTATTGGATGTAAAAGGCCCATTGTATGTAAGAGAAACCACTTGAATGTATGGATACAGATTGTGATAAACAGATGTTGTGAGAATGGTTTTTACCGAACAATATTGTATCTCTCATTTAAACATTGTCTTCATTTTTTTTTCAATTACTATGTGTAATTCCTAGTAGTGAGACTAAGGATGGATTCAAGGTAATTCTTAAACCCAGTGTCTTGAATTGTGTCGTTAAATTTTGAAAATTTTTTTTTATTGAATACCAAAAAAACAGATAATAAGTGAACATTTTTCTAGTGTACTATTTGTATTTTTTTAATGCTCTCTGAGATTATTGTGAGGTTTTATATTGATGTTGAAAAGAGTCAGTTTTTTTTTGTGATATTTTACACAAGTACGTTGTAGTTGAATATTTTTGATAGATTCCAATAATTTTATAATGGATTCCTAATACTGAATCTGGTTTAGAAATTGAAAATGCCCAGTGCCTTATTTTAAAATGTTCATAAACTTTTTAAACCTTTATATGTTTGTTTTTAAGTTAATATTGTGCAAAGCAATAACAAGCTTGATATATATTTAAAGAAAATACAGTTTTCGTTATGATTTTTTTTAAATTTCTGCTTGAAAAAAACATTCAAAACAATTCTTAATCTACAATTTTTTATAAAGAGATTGAAATGTAAAAATTTTAAAATAGACTAAATCTTTTTTTTTCTTTCCCTTCATATTTTCTCCTCTTAAAGTTCTTTATAGTTAAATAATTAATGACAAAATAGAAGTATTAATTATTCTACAAAATAAATAGATTTGTACCCGTAATAATACATGAATAGCAAGTTTTCAAACAACATGAAACTGAGCTGGACATTCCTTTAGGTGAACTGTCTAGAGGAGTCAGAAAAACTTGTTTTTGGTTTATGTAATCAAGTTTATAATAAATTCAAATTTCCTGTAAATTAAACATTTCTGAACAACTGGAAAATGCAATATTTATTTCTTCCACATCAATCAGAGTACTAACAATAAGAAATGGAAAGATTCCCTATTTAATTCATAAAATCAAATTAAATTTAGTGCAATTCATTCCTTTCGTGAGCTTCATTGATTTTTGTGCTTAAAAGAAATGTTTTTGATTCGAGGTAAATTTAATTATTGAAAGACAATGTCCCTTTTTCATTTAACATGGTATTATGGGCAATTAACCTTTTACACCAGACAGAAATATAAATTTTCCCCCTAGGAGGTTTGGAAAGGTGCTGGATTGAAATATTTCATTTTGTGGTACTAGTGTAATCTACATAAATTCAAAAGTTTCTCTGTATATAAAAATGAATTAAATTGTGAACTAGATTTTTAGCCGTTTAAACCAGTAATTCCCAAACTTTATAAGCTTATCACCCCCTTCAGATTTCGATTATCATTTATCGACACCTCCCCCCCCCCAAAGAAAAGATTGACACCCAATCACCCTCCTTTTTTTTTTGCTCAAAAAACCATAAGTTGTCGCTATAAGCATTGATAATACTGAATTTTTTTTTTTGAAAAGTGAAAATGCAATTTTTCTATTTTTTCAAAAAAAATAGTTATTTGAAGAAATATTAACTAAACAGAGCAGAGAAAAAAAAATTTAAACTGGAATCTGGGAGTATTGAAAGTAATGATAATTAAAATATGAAAACTCTTTTGTTTATCTTTACAATGACTCCCAAGTGCTTTTCGTTAAAGCATGAATGTTCACAGAGGTCTGCTTTAAAGCAAGTGTTCAGCCTATTTCTTTGTTCCGAGAGGATTCGGAGGACAGATACTTGGTCAACCCAAAATATAACGAGAAAGTTCAGAAACTAAATTTTTATTTTTAAATAATTGTCTGAATGATTAGTTTCATATACATTTTGATTTTCGCTTGCCTTTTATCATTTTTCTTCTTAATACTCAGTGGGTTATCTCCTCATTGAAAGGTGAAATCACCCATTTGGCTTGGATCATCCCCCAGTTTGAGAACCACTGATTTAAACAAATATTGTTTTGTATAAAACTAGTCTTATTGAAAACTTGTTTTATTTTAATTTAAATGTCTATATTTTATGTACAATGATTAAGACATTTTAATTTCTTAATTTTTTTAATGATGTGATGAGCTTTTTGGTGACATTCCTTACAAATATACATTTTTATTCTGTTTTTGCATTAGGTTTTTTACTACATTATGCATTCCATATAAACATCTGGTTCCTTCTTGTGCATGGAGAATTTTAATTTATTTAAGTAATTATCACATAATAACTTAATAGCTGTTATAATGTGTATGTCAATTTTTTTCAAATTTATTGCCTTGATTTTAAAAAATTTAAGAAATTCTGATTGTTGAAATTAGGAATTGTAGAAACCAATTTGTTTAATAACTTCTTATTTGTTTTCATATGTAATTTTGTAATGATTCATGTTAGTGAAATTTTTTATTGTCCATGCTTTTATATAGTTTTATGATCAGATTCAGAGTTTGGAAAAAATCTGAATTTTTTTTTACTTTTAAAAAATGTCTTTAATTTATATTCTATAAATTAAAATATTGAATTTCTTTTAAGTCATAGCTAAAACTTATATATATATATAACACAATAAAGACTAAAGGGATAAAAGAAAATACTATGTACTGTTGTATTGAGATATTTTCCTTTGGCTATATGGATATTATATTAGAAAGCACTCTATTTTGCAGATATAATCATGTGAGCTGATGATGAGATTGTATCTTTTCATTATTTTGTTTTTGACTTTTTAATTTATTTTTTAAATAAAAAATTTTTTTACTGTTTTTTTTTTTTTTTTCTTTTTTAATAAATCTCTTTTATATTTTTTCCATGTCTTATTTACAGTTTTAACGCATAATCCTATCTTAATTTTTTAGTGATTTGGAAAAGCAGTGTGAACACATTAACCAAAAAATTAACTTGCTTGCACTAAAATTTATGGCAATTAGCAATTTTTAAAAATTTTTTTATATGGTTCTTTATTTACCCAGGTAGATAGCCGACCCCGATCAATTTTGTAATTCTATTGAATTGTCTACTAATAAATATATAGTATTTTTATAAATTTAAAATTATGTTGCTAAGTTTTTCATAACTGGTACAATCTTAATTTGTAATGATTTGTAGTAGTCAAGCATATTTATTTTTTTAAATTATTCACTTTTCAAGTAATCTAGCTCTATTGTTGAAAGATATGTTTTTGTTTACATTTGATTATTAAAATATGTTTTCAAAATATTTTTTTCAGTAAAATTCTTTTTTTTTAAAATTTGTGATTCTGTTGAACTGAGTTATATATTTTTCAACAAAACAAAATTCTTTTCTTTTTTATTTATTTATTATTTCATAGAGAATTCACAACTCCATCAATTCTGTCTTTATTTCTTAAAAGAAAAAAAATCAAAATTTTTATATTTTTTAATAACTCAAATTTTACAAATTGCCAGGTCCAATTTGGTTTTAATTAGAAATGTTCAATGAACTTTCTAATCATATTATATAGTAATATTTTGTTTAATAAAAATTTGTTTTATGATGAAATCTTTATTTTATTGATGTACTGTGTAATATATTTGCTTTTAATAATTAAAATTTTTAGTTTTTTTGTTTTATACAAATTCAGTAAAAATTACACAAACTGTGCCTATATTTGTAACATAACTATATGATTTGGAAACTAGGAGATTGCAAATAAACTAAGTTAATTGCAGGCACAAACATCTAATTGGTTTCTGTAAAATAACAAACTAGAACATAACAAGATAAACACAGCATAATGAAGTACGGCTATCGATATGTTTCTACAAAAAGTATAATTCATGGGAGTTGTTTCTATTTTATTTATCTATATTGAACTAAAATGTTATTGACAGTGTATGAAGTTTTTGTCACATCAAAGCTTTTAAATTGTTATGATATTAAGTTCTTCAGTTTTAGCAATCAGCATTACCACATTCTTTCAATTCAGAATTATGAATAAAATTGTACTAATTTCATTTATAGCAATTAATATATTCTTATAAAAAGCACAATTTACGGAAACCCAAGTTTTTGGTTTATTTCTGACTAGCGTTAAAAAAAGCATGAAATGAGATAACATAATATTAAGGTTAAAAACAATAAGTATATTTTTTAAAAATGTACACTTACCCCAGATGTTTTTTGTTATCTTTATATAATTTAACAAAATTGCTCTCAATACTTAACTATTGTTAGAAAATTTTAAAGAGTTTTTATGCTTTCAAACTCTAGATCACTTGTCAGTATATCCTCTGACATTTTTATTGTTTTCATAACTATCATCAGGAGCAGGTATTAAATCAAATACTGAAGAAATTAAAAAGTAATGAGATTGAGGTGTGTTCAAGTCGATTAACTCACCAATCTTTGAAAGATCTTCAATTTCAACCATTTGTGAAATTTTTTTCCGCAGGGCCAATGTTCCCGTTTGATACCGAGAAGCTTTATTAAATCCCTTTGTAAAGCATTTTAGTCCAATACTGTTGAAATTAAGTGCAGAGCTTCCAGGAAATTTAGTCTTCACTTTAGAAATATGCCATTGAATTTAAGAAAAAGAAATGATTACCTAACCAATTTTTTAGTGTAACATTCTTCAAATGATTGGATAATTACAAGATTCAAAGGTTGAAGTTTGCTAGAAAAAAGTTCACTTACAAATTTTACAATTAAAAGCTCCCTTACTTCCTATGGCAGACCATACAGTGCTCTACCCTTCGACTCAAGGACACTCTTCTTTTTGGTATTTTCTTTAATAAAATATTATTTAATTTTAGTTCAGGTAACACATTTTAAAATAAATAAAAGCCTGCAATAGAATTGTGTCCAACAACCAAGAGGAATATCTTCAAAAAAAAAAAAAATTCTTTTAACGTTGCTGTATTTAAAACAAATGGTCTAATTTAATATTCTTTACAAGTTCACATTTATTTCATGAAAATAATGGGCCAATGCAACTTATTAAATGTGATGTGTATGATGAGTTCATGAATGGTTTTTCCCAAAATAAAATTCCAAACGTTTCCAATATAAATAAACAATCCTACATTTATTCAACTATTAAATTTTCAACATGGCAAGGTTATGAAAGACAGTATAAATCGTGAGTAATTGTCAATATAAAAAAAAGTAACAACTGAACCTGGAGCATACACAAGTAGGTAGGTGCGGAAATAAAATTTTTGCAAAATTCTAATATTGAGTCCTTAAAAATAACAATCAAGCCTGTAATCTAATTATAAAAATGTTAAAAACAAGTTTAGATACATTTAAAAATTCTCTCCCATTGTTTGCTTGCCAAAAATGAATTTGTAGTTGTTCTTATTGCAGTAGTGATACTCTTGGCAATAAAGGACACACTTTTTAATTCTTTCACTGAACAGAGTATAGGTATAGCATATAAAACAATAATTAACAATGTTCAATTTTTAAATTGTACACATTTGCAAAGTTGCATGTTTACTTTCTTTACTCTTATAAAAATGTTAACAGGTACACCAAAAATTAATAAACATATTTTTCATTAAAAAATCGTCCTCAAAAATAAAATATGTAATTAGTAATTTCATTAAACATAACTTTGTTTAAAGAAAAAATATATATTCATATATGCAATGGCAGAGACAAAAAGTACGGGGACAAAAGTAAAAATTGAGACAATGCTTGATAAGAATGAATGACAGTGACAGCTTGAGACAATGAATTTATAATTGATTCATTTAATTGCATAAAATGTTTAGGAAAATACATGACAATAAAAATATAGACATTTATACATCTCATTTTACTTCCAAACAGCTCAAAAAGTTTTCAAAATAAAATTATTATTCATAAAAAAATATCCTTATTCATCATTTACATTATCAAAAAGCAGCATACATATTTCAGGCATTGCTGTGTGCTAAGGGAAGAAAAAAAAACAAGATATTTTCTGTAACAGTACATATATACCATACTACTTTTTAAAACAAGCAAAGTAAAAAGTATGATTTTCTCTATTTAAGAGTGCAACAAGCAAAGTTTACTGCAAAAAATAATAAATATTATTATTTTTTAAATTCAGAATTACTTTGTTTAGAAAATGAATCTTTTTCAGCAAAATTTTATCAATACTGAATAATTATAATTAATATGTAATAATAAATAATTACCATATAAGAGAAACCAGTACAGTCATCCCCACTCAATTGTATATCGGATAATCAAATAACCCACTTATACGAATAAAATTTAATGAAACCAAATCATTTCATATGAAACTAATGTTAAATTTTCCTCGTTTAAATTAATATTTGTTTCAAGTTCTTGCTTAATTGCATAAAGAGGTTCTGAAATGAAAAAAATCTGTTTATTTTTAAGAAATATTTCACCAGATGTCATGAAATTTTCAGCTAAGAATACAATAGGAGGTCACTTCAATAGGCACTTCCTGTTCATTTGTTGCTCTAAACAGGTGTTATGAGTATAGTTTAAATGTTAAAATCTTGCTGGCAGTTATACATTGGAATGAATGAAGAGTGTTTTACCCCTCTTAGACTTACTTCACTTGCATATTATTTAGAATGTAAAAAGGTACTGAGTGATTTGTTTCACAGGGAAGACTTATGGTCCCTTCCTGTTGTGCTATTAGTTCTGAAGTTTCAAAAACCTAACACTAGCCTATAGTGTGTCTTTTTCTAAAGTAGAATACTCATAGCTTACCCCAGTAAATTCCAGATGAGTGTGAAAAAGAATGATTTGAAATAATCGAAACAGAAAAATAATAGAAGTTTTAGAAGACATAAATTTCAAAAATCCCTAACTAAAATAGCAAATTAATTTGGTATTTCAAGGATCAAAAAATGAAAAAAAAAATCGAAATGCACCATTTTAATTGAATAGTATTGGCACCAATGGTATTCCTTTAAGCAATAATAATATAATATTCCCACATTCCATTAATTATCTAATTAAAATTTTTTAGATATAATTTCTACATTGTCTCTTTGGAATCAATTTTTTTTAAATATCAGATGAAATAGAAATATAATTGTGAAACTACTAAATTCCATTTTAGAGTATTTGTTACTGCCTGTGCAGAAAATAACAATGTGTGATACCTAAATTAATCACATAAAAAATTTATAATGTAAACTTGATCATTTAAAAGTTCACTGGTCATAATGTTTACAAAAAAAGTACATTTTTGATTTCTGAAGACCTCAAACTATTATGTTTATATACATAAATTCTATTGGTGTAAGTTTACGTGATGATAAATACACAAAAAAATTAACATTTTCTTTAATGTTAAACACCATAAAAAAAAACTTAGTCTCCATTTTGAATAATTAACAATTCAAGATTAGAATTTAGATTTCAGACATTTGAACTCCCCAAAACAGACTAGGTACCTAGTTCACTTTAATAATAACACTTTCACATTGAAATAAATTAGGACATTAATTAATATTAATGCTACTATTTCTTTTAAACATCTTTTAAAAAATTAATGGTTGAAGAGATTTATGTACACATAGCTGCCAACACGGATAGGGAAAAATCCAATAGATTTTACAAAATAATATAAACTTTTAGAAACTTGTTACAAAACGTAAATATTTTACACAAAGAAAATTGAGGGATTTTTATTCATCAAATTAAAAAAAAAAAAAGCAATATTTTAAAGTTATTATTATTAACATTAAATAAACTTGACATGTTATGTATTATTTTTACCCTAAATCTTGAATATCAAGAGGTATTTAATTCAAGAAAGGTAGTTAGTAACTGATTTTTATACATGAGGCTCGCTTCTTTATGTATTAGTAACACTTGTTTAAATATTTAAGCAAGCATTAATCTGCACAAAAATTCTATTTCAATAGGGGTTTTTTAAGATAACTTTCTCATATTTTAGAGAATTTTCTAAAAAGTACAAAAACCAGGAGAATTTTTATTAAACCAGCAGAAACTGGCAAAATTCAGTTGAGTTGGCAACTATGTGTACAGCTACTTCTAGACGAATCACTGTAACAAATGTTTCGCTAATTTATTCTAATTACAAAAACCAGTCAGTGGCAACATGGTAAACAGTGGGATCACAGTAGGTGACACCAGGTACCGACATGAATATATCAAAAAATTAGCAGACATAATCTAAGATTTAATCAAAACCAGCTTAAGAAAAAAAAGCTTTTTTTTTTCTTCAGCAAAATGGTTCAGGAAGAAGTAAATTTAAAAAAAAAAAGAAAAAGATAAGCTTAGGTCTAGGTAGTAAAAAAACTAAGAAAATAACACTAAACATCACTTAGCTATGGAATCTACAGTGATTAGAGATTAAAAGGTTGCTCCCGTTGAACCACTGAAAAAGAAAACAATTAATATGATGTAAATGAAACGAAACTACATAAAACTCTTACAAAACATGGGTAATAAAATATTGCACAATTTAAACATTTTAGACAGGTAATTAATTTGTACCAACATTTTTGGTCTTGTCCTTTTTAACTATTGCATTGCAATAATTTTATAAACTGCTGCAGGATTATTATTTTCTTCAGACATAACAGAACTTGATTCTCTGAGAATATGGAAGATATAACATTTTTTATCATCTACAGGCAATTTGTTTAGCAGCATTGTCATGTTCTTATGACTTAAAACAAATGACTCATTATCTTTTACTTCAGTTAATTCCACTCGAATGAACTGCTTGATCACACCATCTTTACACAATTCAAAGTCATAAGGATGGTTACTACTCTCCGTTCCATTTAACCATTTAATATCCATTCGACGAGCTTTCCACTGCAACGTGAAGGTATTGAACAGCAATCCACACCGTGAACCCGGATACTTTCTTATGTAACGCTTTTGTAGAAGACTGAAGACAAAGCGACCAATGCACACTCTCATTTTTGATTCATTTTCATTCAAATCTGTTCCAAAAATACTTTCAACCGACGTTTCATCATTTACAGACTTTTCCGACGTTCGGATTTCTGCATTTCGAGCATACAGATAACTATGATCTGCTCGAATCAGAGAGTCATCTTCCGTTTCCTTTTGCGAAACTTCTGTTTCGTTTTTTGCAATTGTAGACTTAAAGCCACCGTAACTCAAACCAACATCATGATCTTTTGATGTTAAACTATTCTGTGCAAAGTTTGAAGAATCAAGTTTCAGTATGTCATCTACAGATATATCTCGACCTACAGATGTGGTTTCCTCGACATCGACACACTTCACGCCAACCATCACTTTTTCCTTAATTGATTGAATCTCAATACCTTTCACTTCGCATATGGAAGTTTTTTTCGCAATATCTTTAGCCGCAATAACGTATAAAGATTCGTCATCAGAGGTTTCCTCACAGGAAGAATCTTCGATGGAAGAAACTTTTTCATCATCACTTGAATAATCTTCTCTAACCTCAACATCTTTTACAGAACACAATTCTTCTTTCTTTTTAAGCTGCAAGGCTTGCAGTTCAGATTGAATTAAATCTATTTTCTTCTGGTCTTCCCAACTGTATCTCTTTAACAAACACTCATAATCTTCATAGTCAAGAATGTTAACAATATTTGTTTCAACACTGAGAATCTCAGCAAGATATTTATAAATTTCAGTTTCAAAATCTTTCCAACTATTAACAACATGCATTGTAAATTTTTCAAAGTTCTTTTTTAAACCTACTGGTTTTCCAAATGGATATTGTACACGGATTTGTCCGCATTCGTATAAACTTAAAGAGTCTACCTCTTCAAACAAGCAATTCAAAATGTTACAAGATAACTCATTTCTTTTCTTAGCTTCATCAAAAACAATGAATGGTAACCGTTGCATGCATAAGTGCTTCAGAGCACCATTCGACTTTCCCTCTACGGGCATAACTTTACGACTGAATGGCAGAACATTAACATTACACAGTTTTGCAAGCTCCAATGTCTCACTATGAGACATGCCGTTTATTCTCTTTAAATAGCATTCTTTCAATTCACATTCAGCTTCTTCTTCCTCAAAATAATAGAGATCCTTAGCAAAAGCCATTTCGTTTTTTTTAGAAAACAGCTTAAAGGGATACTTTTTTATTTCATTTTTAGATTTCAGTTTTAATTGTTCAAATAAAGTTCTGAAAAAATTGAGGGTCATTTTTTCTCCGCTAAGTTTCCTTTTGTCTATAGCTTTATATAAGCGTGTGATACAATTCAAACTTAATTTAGTTTTCATCTCAAGAGCTTCTTCAAGAGTCAAAGGCAAACGCCCATACGCCAAAACAGGAAAATTGTCTGGATCCATGTAATGAATGTCACTAAATATTGAAGAATACAATTCTTTCGAATAATAAGCTCTCCTGTTTTTTGCCAGCAAATAAGACAATTTCAATTTTGAGAGTAAATCCTCTGGCACTTTGTTTTTCCTCCAGTAATATACTAACTCATAAAAAAACCATTTCACATTTTCAGAATAAATCAAATGATCAGTATACTTTTTATATAATGTTAAAAAATTCATACTACGGACACCGAAATATTCTAAAGTTTCTTTGAAAATATTTAAGTCATAATCTGAAGAAACCAATTCACCTGGAGAAATAATGGATTCAATTCCAGGAATTTGCACGTCATCCATTGTAGAACTTGGCCAAAAACAGGTACAAGCTGGCTTGAAAGTGTTATTTTTTGTTAATATTAACATTTTTCTCAAATCACTTTTCTCTCTTTGCTTTAAACTAGAAAAAAAATGGCATTGTGAAGCTATATGCCCTAGAATAGCAAGATGATTTTCCTTGTTTATTTTTTCTGAAATCTTACCATCTCTTATCCATTGTATTACACTTTTCCTCATTACTTCTATAACAGACATTTGCTCTGAAACTCCCAATAGTGACAAAAATCTATGAACAATCTGAGACTCATTGTTCAAAAGAACAATTTCATTTGCGTTAATTATATTTTCAAAGCCTTGTACAGTCGGAATTGCTGCTTCAAAGAAACAACTGCGAGCTTGCATCAATTTCTGTCCTTTAGTTAAAATTGGAATATTTTTAAAACTTTCCTTTTCTGACTCCTGTAAATTGCGTTCAACTAATAGGTAATTTTGCGCAATGCATTCCATAATCGAACTGTAATTATCTTCAGTAATTATTTTCCATATCGCATTACTTTTTATCCATTCTAATATTCTTTGCACCACACTCATTGGCCGAATTCGGTTTTTCACGCCAATTCTAATAAAAAAGTGCCTCAAAGTATTCATATCATACATAGAAGAAAGTTTTGCATCTTTCGTTACAACATCAGCCAGCTCTTTCATGGGCATAATATCGGGGAGAAAACAGGATTTTGCAAGACGAAATGAATTTTTTTCTGTAAGAGCCATCAAATGTTCATTTAGTTTAGCAACTTCTTCAGAAGATAGTTGATCAATATGCTTTGCTAGATATTCGATAATGGCAACATGATTATTTTTCATTTTTTCAGAAAGGCAGCCCAAATGAATCCAGTTAAGCACACTTTCTTGAATCACATGACAGGGTGTTTTTAATATTCGAGCTCCCATTTGATGCAACCAATCCTTCACTGATTCTTGATTTTCTTGCGGTAAATACCCATTGTCAACTGGATTTAGGAATAAATAATTTGGTATTAAGTTTTCCTCATCTTCTATCACTGCCTTTTGAGGAGAGACCAGTGTCTTATTTCTAGTCACAAGAAAGGGGATATTTCGTATTCTCTTGTTAATCGGAATGTTGCTCTTCAATTTTTCATAAGCATATGAAATGAAATCTATATAAGAGCTCTTTGTGAAATGAGGATAATATTTCATAGCAAAATTTTCGAACAGATGTTGATAATTGAAACAATGAACTTCTTTTTTAGGTATTAAACTATCTCTGTCTAGCACATCGTAATCAATGAGGCAAGGTCCAATGAGATGATCATATACATTATCAAAATTCTGTTTAAAAAAATCAATTTCATCAGTCCAAGCTTGTCCAAGTTTTAACAAGTGTGTGGCGTCGTAAGAAGGTATAAAAGGAGTATTTATGGCATTCATAAAACCTCCTGAGAAAGCTCTGGCGAAACTACGATAGGGATGCTCTATTTTTCTCACAAGAAGCGAGATTACATAGTTTTTTAAATAATGATCGGGAGTCAAGTCTCTCAGCAAACAGAATTGCAGTTTCCCAATGACCTCAATCAAAAATGCATTCCATTCATTTTCATGCAACTGTGTTCTATCAAGATTGAGAATGAAAAAACTGTTTATATGATAAGGCAACATTAGGTGCAGTTGAGTTGGCAATGTATTGTAACAAAGGCCTTTAATCTTAGAAATTTCCGTTGAAGCCTCATTACTTTTTAGAGCAAAAGTTAAAGATATATTCTTAGCGTCTTTAATCTTCTCAGGATAAATAAAACGGCTGCCTCCCCGAACTATAGTTTTAATTTCAGGAGGAATAGGACACTCATATGTTTTAGTTAACCAAGTACTTTCTAGACACTGGTTTTTATAAAACACAACTTTAGAGGTTTGCCCAAATAGTTCAATTTTTCGCTCTATAATATGGTCTTCTTCGTCAAAATTAATTCTCAATTTGTTGATTCTGTGTAAATATAGCAGCAAATCTGGTTGATCAACAACTTCTTTGAGTTGGAATTTAAGTTTATTAATATCCCTCACACGCAAGACGAAATTAACTGGGAAACTATAATCTATAGTTCCATACAGAGGTAACTCATTAGCTCCGCACCAAATAGGAATAACCTGCCACGGTCTGTTTTCTGGGTTTGGCCAAAATCCTTTGTCAAAACGAAATGAGTACCCATTAGAGCAAATGTAAATAGTGTCGGATAAATTGAAAAGAGATTTAAAACCTAGACCTTTGTAACCAGTTTTGCTTAAATCAGTAGCTTTGACTTCTTTGATTTGAGAAGCGTAATCGCAGATTCTCTCCACATCACTGTAGTCAAAGCCTTTGCCATTATGATGCACAATAAAAAAGTTATCTTTCACTATGAACTGCACGTGTACCGCTTTCTGGTGAGCTTCATATGCATCATCGGCATTTTGTAGAAGTTCAAATACAAACTTACTTTGACCACTCAATGCTGTTTGAATAACTGTATTGGATAGATTAGTAAACGAGCGCAGAACTCGGGATTCAGCAGTATACTCCTTGAAGATGCTAGAAATATGTGCATATTGTGAAACCATTTTTGATGAAAACAATTTACATATTTTGTTAAAAATCGTACAAACACAGGAAGAAAAAAAAGTTTGATCAGATTATAATTCTTTATGTATTTCGTGCAGATAAGAGTAGTAGGGGGAATCTGAAATACCCGGTTTCGATTTGAGACACAAAGTATTCTGACTCGAAACTTTTAACCTCTAATTAACAGAATAGTAGAAATCACATAAATCTCGGTGCTCTACTGCGAAGCGGCATTAAGTGATTCATCGGTAGAAATAAATCGATGATGAGAAGTAGTAGTGAAGTGAGGATTAATGGAGATGGGGGAAGAGGGGGAGCTCAGCACCAAAATTCGAGACGGGGTTCGTGTGACATGGACAATCAAGAAATGTAGAGTGGCATGGGGTATAATTAAACGACAATATAATCATAAACAATATAAAATAAGATAATCATGATGATCGATAATATTAAGAAAGGTCTTTGTTAAACATAAAATATTGGTAATCAAAGTGGGCTGCAGGTGGCGTAGAGCAGAACTCTCTACCTATGGCAACTCTTTCCCCATTAGCGTGTGGAGAGTCCTAAGAAGCGGAAGTACGTTAGCAGTGATTTTCATATTCGCGATCGCAACACTCGAATACGCCATCTGGGGAGAGACCGGTTTCATGCCTTTAGCCCTTCTCCCTTCCCTCTCCTCCTCTTTTCAGTTGTATAGGAATGTACTACGATATTTTCCCCTTTCTTAATATTTTTCCTTTTTATTAAATAAAAATATTTTTTAAAATTTCCATGATACTTTTCTTTAGAACTACGTTTAATGTAGTCTTCAGTTCCATATAGTTTTTCAAGTTGAAAGATTTTAATCTATATGAAAATCAAGAGAGAAACTAACGTACTTCCTTCCTCTATGACTTTCCACACGCTAATGGGGAAAGCATGTGAAGTGTTGCCATAGGAAAAGAGTTCTGCTCTACGCCACCTGCAGCCCATTTCGATCGCCAGATTAAAATCTTTTAAGTTGGAAAACTATATGGAACTGAAAACTACATTAAACATAGTTCTAAAGAAAAATATCACGGAAATTTTAAAATATTTTTATTAAATAAAAAGGAAAAATATTAAGAAAAGGGAATATATCGTAATACATTCCTATACAACTGAAAAGAGGATGAGAGGGAAGGGAGAGGGTCCAAAGGCATGAAACCGGTCGCACGATTCCAAACCGTAATGTTCCCAATCCTTAAGACGGGGAATATGCAACTTTTTCCCTCTTTCTCGGGAATACGTGATTCTAAGCAATGACGTCAGAATAAAATTGTGCGTGCGCAACATGCCATGTACTGTCTTGTGACGCTGTGCTGTGGCGGGAATCTGCAAAGCTTTACAACCATTATTATTTGTTATTTTCCGTTGAAACTGGAGAACGCGAAACTGTGAATTAATAATGCAGTGAAGTAAGTAATTTATCATTTTCATTAAACTTTTGTTTGTGATTACAACTAATAAATTTCTAATATATTTTCTGTTTTAATTAATTGTTTTGCTTTGACTGTTTATCTAATACCCCATATATATCGCTATAGTGTGTGTGCCATTAGTTTTTCCCTGCATTCATTGCTTAAATGTTACACGTGTCTGTAATGCAGTATTCAAAGGTTTGAATAATGCTGTGCTGTTACGTTTTTCTGTTATGTCCCCAAAACGTAAAGTTTTAAATTGCAATATGTAAATTTTTAGATAGCTTCATTTTGTTGTGCACATCCATGTGCAAATTGTTAAATTTAAGTTTATGCTTTAGAAAAAGAGATAAAACTACTAACAGGAAGAGAAGTTACTGTAGATATAGCACTAATGTAGGCTACATGAATAATTATATATATTAAAATTTAAATTGCTCTTAAAAATTTTGTTCACGTCATTAATTTTGATATATATGGGAGTTTTGTTATAAAAACAAAAAAATTACTTCAGCAACTGATAAAACCTATGTTATTTAAACAGAAGACTGTTTTATTATTAATAATCAGAATAGAATGTTTATTATAATAAAATATATATATTTAAAAGAGCATTATTATTATTTAGCGTGCAATAATAAGCATTAAATCCTTTTTTTTTTGTTTTGTTTACCTTTCAGATGCAGGTGGAGATGGAAGGAGCAATGGTTGGTTTTAGTCATAAGAGGTAATTAAATTATAAGTTTTTTTCATTAATATTTAAAATGATTATTGCTTATCCCTCAAGTTATAAAATATCAGAATTTATTATTAAAAGTTTGTCATTCAGATATTTTTTTTACTTAGATAGTTTTCATTTAGTTTAAATTAACACGCCTAATGATTTCTTTAAAGTAAAATTTTTTTATGATATATAATATAATATTTAATCATAAATTTCTAGGCTTTCCAACCTTAATAATTTGTTATTTTAACATCTGTCAATATCTTTGGTATACTACTGGATGTATTGTTATTATTATGACCTAGATATTTATTTTTTTCACCTAGGTGTATTATTGTAGCTTATATCTTGGTTGTTATATTGTAGCTTATAACTTGGTTCCATGGTCTTGGCGACCAATAAGTATTTTCAGATATCTGATATTTCAGTATTTAGACCTCTGATTTTTCGGACGGTTCTATATCTGTTGATTTCAATACTATCCAGAGTTTATCAAGGAGATATAGCTTAAACCTACAGGGAGAAGTTTGCAAATTTTATACATTAAAATTAAGTTTCAAATATTTTTTTTCTTTTTAAATTATGAAATTAAGTTGTGCTTTAAAATTTACTATTTCTCTAATAAATATAAATCAGAAACTATACATATTCCCATAAGAATGTATAAGTAAAAAATATTTCAGTACTCTAAATTTTGTTAACAGATTATGATACAAATAAACTAGTAAAGATGATTTTGTAGTGAAGATGGAAGATAATATTATATGTATTAACATATATTAATGAAATGTGCATGCACATTGTAATTGTTTGTTCGTTATTGGAATAATTTATTTGTCTACTTTTAATTTATTCATTCTAATAAACAATTATGTATACCCAATAAAATCATTAAATTATGTAATCTGTACTTAGGAAATGTGTGTTAAAAGTTTTTTTCATATAATCAAATGCAAAAAGAATAATTAAGATACAAACTGATGTTGTTGTTTTTTTTAATTAAAGGATTTTTTTAAATTAAAGTCGAATTAATTTATTGTAAAATATAGTAGAATTATCTTGTGCTGTGAATGTTTAATATGTGCTTTTACATTCCAAGGAATGATTTGACATGCTTTTAGGAATTCCCTTTATTTGTGCGTTTATCTATAATTTAAAACAGGCTTTACATTTTCTGAAGCTTCATTTCCGTAATTTTATAATGCACATAAATGGAAGACTAAAATCTGAAATATCTATCTCTAAATCGTTCCTTATATTAATTCCTTTGTATATACATATATATATATTTAGAATATTTCTGAAAAACTTTTTTTATTCCTGGGCAAGTTTTCTGTTGATTTAATTTACTTTTTATTATTGAAAAAGCCTAGATATTAAGCTAACCTTCTGACTTAAGGTTTTGTCGTAACCCCAACTATAGTTTTATCTAATACATAATTTGTAGAAAAATTTTCATCAAAAATTCAGTTGCTATGATGTTTTCAAAGTGATTTTATTTTTAAAATGTACTGTAATTTAAGTTAGTGCACGATTTTTGTTTCAGATTCTTGGAAAAAGTGTTGTGTAGAGTCTGAGATTTTCTTTGGAACTTTCTTCTATTATACAGCAGATACAAAGTTATTTTGTTCTAGGTATATATTATAGAGGGTTTTTATATCTGTCTTTTATACCATTTTGTGCTAAAAATGTTTTGCAAATGCTTTTAGAAATAAAAATTTATTTAATTGATTTCTCATTTTATTTTAATTCTTAAATAAACCCTACATTTATTTATTTATGGTATTTTACCAATTGTTGCAACTAACAATTACATTTGTATTCATAAATATGTGTAAAAAATCTGATTTTTTTTCTTGCAACCTTTTTTTCTTTCTCAATAGTTTTTTAAGTTAAACTGAATTTAGTAAACATTCAAATAAGCATATAAGAAATGAAATAGAATCTTGAGACATTTCTCAAATATTTAATTAATGAATTGAGTTAACATTGAAATAAACTTAAAATAAATTAACACATGTTAAAATAAAAAACATTAATAAAATAAATGATTAAAAAAGTAAAATAATTTCTTAAATATTTCAGCACAAGGACTGCAAGAATGGGAACTTTAATGCTCCCTCATTTAATAAGTACATGAACAGAAATAAACAAATTGTTTAGGTTTGATATTCAAAATGGAAAGGTTTAATTTTCATATATATTAATGTAGGCATATGGATATTACAGCTTAACCTAGTCTGGAGTAATTTAGTTAAAAAAATTTTTCTCTTAATTATACACATGAGATAATACAGCTGTATTACAATAAATAAAAATGATAGGTTTGGTTGCGCAAAATTAATAATCTTACACTATTAACACTGAAGATTTGTGATAACTAGTAAATCTCAGTACATATACACTATTTTCAAATAGTGATAAGATAACATCGATAAAGATTTATGTCAGAGATTTCTTAAGTGTGAAAATTATTGTTTTAGGAAGTAATTAGTAGTTTAATTAGGTTTAGTAATTTAAAATAAAATTGCTTATGAATATCTTTTTTAACTTGTAATTGATTCTTATGTTTTTAAAGCCGTCTCAAGAATGTCATTCAGTTAGGGAATGTGGAAATAAACATTTTTTGCTTATGAAGTTTATTCCTGTGAATACATTAAAATATTTTCTTAAACTATTACCATGATGGGAAATAAAAAACAGTGCGTTTTAAAAAAATTATCTGTATAAAGTAATCGACGTCAAAAGAGTGTAACCTTGCATTAAGTGTTGAATAGCATTAGTTGCTTCTGAAGTTTTTTTCCCCATAAATAAATTAAAATAATATGTATCTCACTATAGGATATTTTAAAACTTCCAATTTGCTTTTTCATTTTTATGCACTAAAAAACTTGTCCCAATTTACTGATATTAGTTTTTGAGTTGGTTTTGCAGAACATGTGCACCGTTTTTATACAAATAATAGTTACTTAGGTTTGAAATATTTTGAATCATTCATTATGAGTGAGGGAATATAAAATATGAGTTTCAAATTTCTTGCTCAATATGAAACCTATTTAAAGACCAGAAACTTTGACCAATTTTATTCATAGTAACAGCATTACAGGTATTGATATTAAACGGTAAAGGTTGAACGACAAAGCATTAAAATTTTTTGCATTTGTAACTGGTAAGAGTTGCGAGCGAGGGAATGATATTTCATAATGTTGAATTATTAATGAAAAATTTATTTCAAATAATACTTCAAGCTTATACTAAGCTGAAATATAATCTTCAAAATATATTTTGAACAAATAACTCATTCATATATCTGGGGAGGAAAACTAATAGTCTACCATTTAAACTTTATAGCAGAGAGCTACCCAAATATCAGCAGAAAATAACCAAAAGATTGATTTAAAAATATTTAATATTTCCTTGTAATTAGAAGAATTTGTAGTATTTATTAAGATTTTTTTGGTTAGGATTGAAATTAATTTATGTATTTAATTCTCATCAGAAAGGAAATGGCTATAGAACATTACGGTTTTTTAAATTAAAATTTAAGTTGGAAAGAAACAAAAGTTTGTGAATCCATAATATGATACTATTAACACAAAGTTATTAAGTGAACAAATTTTATGTTTAAAAAAAGTGTAACAAAAAAATTAAAGTTAATTTTGAAAACAATAGGTTTAAATATATTAATTTGACTAGTGTGACAAGATGCAAGTTGTAAGCCAGTAAAATAGGATATTCTACAATCATGGCATTAAACAGTTTTTTTTAGATATCAAGTTTTTTTTTAAAAAAAAAAAAGCTGTTAGTGCTGATGGTCTTAAATTAAGACTTATGCAATGAAAGCAACAGTACATGAAAATAAAGGTTTCAAAAAGAATAAATACAAGATCTATACTCAATCGAAACATTTTTTATTTATAATATTTACTTTTAACAAACGTTAGTTATTTTCATTAAATACAAAAAAAAATTTTGATTACATCCAATTTACATTTTTAAGTCTTAGAAAGCTTTTCATGTTTTTGCATAATTGATAAAAGAGGAAAAGAATATAAAAATTATGGAATGCTATTATGGTTTAAAAAAAAAAAAAAAAAAAAAAAAAAACAGATTTGTAGAGTTCGAAAAAAAAAAAAACGCCTGAGTTTTATTTTTCCACCAGAAATCAAAAATTAACACTTGTTATTTTGTAGATCACCATGGACCAAAAAATGTAAGGATAGGGTCATGGAGGAAAAAAACATTAGCACAAATAAAATATGTTGAATAATAAAGTCAAGTTATATTTTTAATCAAAAATTGTTGCAGAATTCCTAACTTACAAAGTTTAAAATTTATTAAAAAGGACTTGCCGATCTTAGACAGTGAAATTTACATTATGAGCTATAAATTAAAACAAATTCATTAAATAGAATAAAAACTACAATTCTTGAAAGATAACCTTAAATTGGAACAATTCCAGTGAACTAAATATTTATAATCCCTCAAGAAAAAGCTGCCAAAATGCCCATTAAAAATTATTTAATTTTATTCTTATATTAAAGAACATAATGCTAGAAAGCTTTCAGTTACATTTCAAAAACAGGTATTAACTTTGTTATGTATAGCAAAAAAAATCTAAAAAAAGCACCCTAGTTTTTTAACTAAATAATTTTTATTTCAAAAGCACTAAAACAATATTCAATACCCACTGTGGATTATGAAACTATTATAAAGCATGTAATACTATAATTATAAAAAAAGCCAATTGCTAAACAATGTAAATATACTTTTTCATAAAATATTCTAAACCATAAAATGCAGTTAAAATAAATGTTGAAAACTAGATGAAAACAGAATTTTGGAAATACAATTTTAATAATATTACTGAAGAAAAAATCTTATATCCTCATAAAGAACAGAAAATAAAAATTAACAAATTTATTCAATACTTGAAACAGAATAAATTTGAATTTGTAAATGAAGTTTAAATAATGCTACTGTCGACTATAACAATTAATTATGTAAATAATAACAATTTAATAAATTATTATATATTTTAGTAATTGCAATTATTATCAATGGGGACTGATTTCAAAGCACATCTGAGATCTCTTATTTTATAAACAATATAATAAACTTAAACATTTTGTAATATGCACAGGTGAAATAACTTTACTTAAACCTCAAAGCTTTGAAGAAATAATAATCAATAACTTATTGAATTGAAATCAATAATTAAAAATAGTACAATTAAAACAATAACTTTATGAATCAAGGGTATTAAGAAAACTTGAATTTTTTTCTGGTCTCATACTCAGATCAAACATAGAACACTTGAATAATGCATACAGACCAAAAAAAAAATTATCTACACCTAGGAAAATAAGAAACTAGCAGTAATTAACTTGATCTGCCAAATATAATTGTAAAAATTTTTTTATCCCTATAGCATTTTTCCCCTTCGACTAATAATTAATATATTATATGCCTTTTAGTAAGCTGACTGATAGGCATAGTAGAAAAATCAAATGGATATTTTTTGGATTTGGATGGTTTGTAAAAATTATACAAGATAAAAAAATGAGGTAAACATTTGCTATATACAGTTAAAATCAAATTAAGTGAATTTCAATGCATTAAAGCATGTCAAAACAAATTAATCCTATTTGTTTTTAAAAAAACATATGTACCAGATAAAACGAGGAAAAAATTTTGCTATGTAGAATATCAAATTATATGAATTTCAAGCAACTAAGAAAAAGAATTCAAATCAATAGCGCAGCATGTCAAATAAACGAATAAAATCCATGATCATTTGTTTTTAAAATAATATAAAACTGAATACAATCAAGCACAGGCATGCATACAAAACAAATTCACCTGAACCTGCAATGTGCTGGGCAACTGGCTCGTTGTTGTATGCAACTGAATTCAACAAGTGTTCAATCTGAATTCAATATGTCTTTACTGTTCATCTAATTTTTTAAATATTTGCATAAATTTTACAGCAATTTCGAATGAGCATTGTTAAAATAGTCAATGATTTTCTCAGACAAAGAAATTAGTTTAAGTTACTACTATATGTGACCACTATTTTAACACAAAATTGATTAAGACATCAATGCATTTTTTTATTTTTTATAAAATATGATTAAATATAATATTTCACAAAATTTTAATGCATAATACTAAGATATTTTGAGCATGGAGATTATTTTACAAAAAAATGTAATTTATCAAAGACATTTTCATGAATACAGGTTTTATATATATATATTTTAATCAATTGTTTGAAAAATATAAAGGTAACAGAAATTTCAAAATATTAAGAAATGAAAATCCTTAAGTACAATAAATTACAGTCTATTATCACAGCTCTTTTTTTCAAAAAGAAAAGAAAGACTTAAGATGTCCATAAATAATGTAGAGCATTGTAAAATATTATGAAACCTATGATAAATGATAGTTAGTAGCAGCTGCTGGTCTAGGGAGGTTACTTGGAAGATCAGTTAAAACCTTGCTTGATGATCTATTACTAGCCTTTGTCATTGTCTTAATTGCACTGGTGATTTCACTGAAGATGCCATGTGATATTTAGTTCAGCTTAGCCACTGTCCATAATTTAGATATCAAAATTAGTTTCTGGATAAGAATCCTCTTTACAGTAGAAAAATCATCTCATTCATCAAATAGAAAGCTGTCTGCATAAATGTAGCTGAAAATTTAAAAAAAAGAAAGTGAGGCCATAAGCATTCAATGGAAGGGGTATCTGTTTAACGAATAAATGTAGGTACTCAAACTTTATTTACTAGAAATTCTATGTTTAATTAGGTAGGTACTTACTATAAGGAACCGATTTAGGATAAATCACGATTTTTAAACAATTTTAATAACATTTGATAACATTAAAATTTAAATATTTTTGACACTAAGGAAACTGAAGAATATTTTGTTAGAAACAATTTTTAAAAAGGATTATATTGTTAATTATCAATCTTTGGAGTCAGAAAACCACTATTACCACAATCTTTCTATTATGTTTCCCATTATCCACATTTAATTAAACACCACAAATAATTACTACTGTTAATTATTTGTGTTATAATTGTTACTTATTTATTGCACCTGAAATACATAAGTACCATAATTCCTTCTGTAGCAACAAAACAAAAAATAATAGTAACAACAAATATTAAATTATCTATTTCTATACATTGTGAAATTGAAAGGTGTTTTAAAACTAAGATGTGCCTGATGTAAGATGTTATATATTTTGTCACTAGAAATGTATTGTTTATTAAAAAATTTTCTCCATGCAACTAAAATTAAATTAATAGATACAATTGTTTATATTATTAACTGATTAGAAAAAATAATGCCGAAAACTAAAGTCATGCAGGATATTTTGTTAAGAAGAGATTAATAATTAATAGGTACTTTATTTACGTCGCATTAGAGCTGCTCAATGACATGAATTATGCATATGACTGTTAATGGAAGGATACTTAATAACAGTACAATTCAAATTCAATAAAAATTTATAAAGTAATATAAATAAAAAATTCTATAACTTAATATAATATTCGTAACGGAGCCAAAGCTATAACTACTAAGAACATATATTTTTAATAATTCAACATACCTATCATAACTGTTTATTTACATATTGAACGTAATTTCACTTAGTATCTATCTGTGAAAGGTTTTTAAAGGAAAAACTAACAAAAGTAAAAGCGTTAAAACTTCACAGTTTGGCGCGAGAAGAACCATCGGTACTCTTAAGAAAATTAGACTTACCTAGCATCACTCACGAACTGTTTATTAAATTAATGTGTCGATACTCCAACCAAGGAAATTAGCAGATTCTCTTCTTTTGTTTAATGAAAATGACATAAATAGTTGTTTCAGGCATGGCGATTTCAGCTTCGCACATTTCGAAGCTATATATCAACATACTGCGACTTTTCCAGAAGAGGTACATGCGCACAAACCTATTTTATTCTGACGTCATTGCTTAGAATCACGTATTCCCGAGAAAGAGGGAAAAAGTTGCATATTCCCCGTCTTAAGGATTGGGAACATTACGGTTTGGAATCGTGCAAACCGGTCTCTCCTCAGATGGCGTATTTGAGCATTGTGATCGCCAATATATATTATATATACGACGCACGATGATCAACCCAAATTGAGTAAAAAAAAGATAAAAATAAAATAGATATATACAATAGGAAAATAATTAATGACTCGTCTTCTGGATTGCTCACCACACGAGTCTTAATCATACTACATATTCCTTAGGGACGACCCTTTGGGGTCGCTACCCCTCCTCGGTCCATGTATATGTTACGTAATACTGTGTGTGTGAAGTGTAATTTTGATAGAAAACCAAAGTTGGGCTGGTGCTGAGTGCATTTCGTGTGCTAGGGCAACACAATATCCCTACGGAAAAAGGCAGTGATTGGGCTAAATTTTGTGTTGTCATCAATCAATTCTATGTCTAGGAGTGAGTTAAAACATTTGAAGTAATATAAAACAGAAAAGTATGAAATGTGATATTTAAATTGCAGTATCCTCACTGCTGAGTCAAACTCAAAAACGACAACTGCCCCCTGATGCAGTTGTGAGATTGTCAATTTCTACTTCCGAACTTTGAACTGAAGTGAACAGTAGTTTCTTTTTAAATATAAACAAGTTCATTCACGAGATGTTGTTCATCTGATATTTTTTCTCACTCGCGATCGTCAGCGAGATATGTTCTTATTTCATGTAACCTTTTATTATTTTATTTTAAATTACATTAAAATGTAATATTGGAGATGAATTATTATTTCATGTCTACTGCATAAAAGACAGGATTGGACTTCGTGATCGGGTCTAAACCTGTAGTGGTGACCTTCGAACGTGATGTGCTCACGCAAGTAACGCCCACTTCGCAATCTCTCAACGGTTACGCCTACTTCGATGGATAGTCCACATTGAACGGTTGACTTGCTATTTGTGCATGCATCATTCACCTCCTGCGCTGTTGCTTCTCAGTCTCGTCTCGAACATTCACACATCGCCTACACTCTCAACGCCTGCATACTCTCGACTGCTAATGGCAACACAGGAGCGACTTCGATTGTGATGTTAATACACCTCTCACATTCAGCACTCAAAAAATCCGGTGACTCTCTCCCGGTCTTTCACAAGTACATCAACTAGTGAGATCTGTTCATCGAATTATATCACAGATAAAATTCTGGTGGGGGAGTACTGTGGCGTAACTACCACTACAAAAGTTTAACATCATTCACTAGTATATAAAGCATGCTAACTTGATTCTATCACGAGGTACCTTTTGATAGATGAAGGTTGGCATGGCCGATAACTCCGCCCCCCACATTGGTGACCCTTGTAAAAATTATTTTAAGCATGCAGTAGCGACAGAGGATCTCGTTACATCCTTGCTTTAATTGAAATCTTTCACGCTTATAAACTTTCAAGGAACTGAGACGGTACTAAAAGCTACCAAATAAATCTTCATTTCCTACACGAATGGATAATTTCGCATGCCAGTTATTCTCCGTCTGATGATTGATTAAACTCCATCGCCAAAAGCCTCTTCAGTACAAGGCAAGATCTTATATTTGTCCATTTTCTTATCAGTTATTGGAGCTTCACCATGCCGAACAACGATACTCAACAAATGCAGGTTAACAGAGTAGGGTTGAAATTACCTCCCTTTTGGGATAAACACGCCGTACTTTGGTTCGCCAATATTGAAGCACAGTTTGTGGTATCCGGTATAACTCAAGATGATACTAAGTTTTATTGCGTGGTATCAGCCCTTGCCTCCGACATCTTGAGCCATGTTAGCGATATCGTGCTCTCGCCGCCAGCCACGGACAAATATGCAGCTCTTAAATCGCGATTGATAAGCGAATTTTCGGATTCTGAACAAAGAAGAATAAAAGCAGTACTTTCGGAATTAACCTTAGGAGAGGACAAACCTTCACATTTATTGAGGAAGATGAAACAATTAGCGGACAAAATTCTTGGCGACGATGTGCTAAAAACACTTTGGCTACAACGTTTGCCCAATCAAGTGCAGGCGATACTTTCAGTCTCTGACGATAATACAGAAAAGCTCGCAGTAATGGCGGACAAAATTCATGAAACCACAGGCGGTAATGTCGACGCAGTACGTTGCTCAAATCCATCTTCTGAAATGAGTGAATTGCGAACACAAATAGCGGAACTTACTAAACAAGTTGAACGCCTTTCCCGAAATCGCGAACGCAACAATTCTTTTCGCCAGCGTAATCGCTCACAAACACCCAAAAAGTATGATCAGTGTTGGTATCATTTTAAATTTGGAAATGCAGCAAAACGCTGTAAGTCCCCTTGCAAGTTTAAAAAACAGGAAAACTAGAGAAGAAATCACATACTCTGGCGCAATGTGATTTCAAACCCGATAATAGTAACCTTTTATTATTTTATTTTAAATTACATTAAAATGTAATATTGGAGATGAATTATTATTTCATGTCTACTGCATAAAAGACAGGATTGGACTTCGTGATCGGGTCTAAACCTGTAAAATAAACCTTTCACACTAGATCATAACATTTAGTAGAACAAGTGTTCAGGCACTAGGTTTCAACTCTAATTACAAGATTTTTTACGAACTGAAGAACAAGATTTCTTACGAACAGTTGCACTGAAGAAATCTCCAAAGCAATTGATGAATCTGCTAGCAGGAATTCGTCTCAAACAGCAACTCCCCTGTGATGCCACGATTGGCAGCACATATTTATTTCCTACTTTTAAAAATATCTTTAATTACTTCAGCTTATTTTAATTATCGAATTATATTTAAAATAAATCAAAGAGTCACATAAAATATTTATTCTTTTTTTATCAATAAATGTAATAGTCAATCAAAGTAACTAAAACAAATTTTCACTTCAAACTCAATCTTATAAAATACGGCAGATTTGAGCTCAGAAATCATCTAATTTATTTCCTTTATTGGAAACAGAAATATCCGTTTGGGGGTCGTTCAAAAAGCACGTACACAAAAATGGAGAAATTTTAACCCCTATATCCCCCCCCCCTTCGTACATTACCATACATAAGATCTTACTCCCCTCCATTAGAGTACGTACATTTTATTAGTCTACCCCCCTTTTTCATAAAAATTATATACTTATAAGAATAATTAGTAAGTTATAAGTATAACATTTCTAATTATACTTACTAATTACATATAATTAGTAAGTAGCAGATATGGAACTCGATATTGCTTACATTTACACTGTCCATTCCTCCCTTTTTTTAAGAATAATTTGCTGAATGAGATTTGTCACCCCATGAAATGAAAAACTGTCTTTTCCATGAAGCATATAAATGTTGATTGAAAATATGTCCGCGCACCAGCTGCAATAAATGCGCATGCGGTTTTAAAGACGCCAAAAAGGGCTGTTGTGCTAAATGTTGTAAACATGAACAACAGTTAAGTGAAAACGATACCAAAACCAGCCAATAAGATTTCTCTACCTGACAATGAATTACGGTTGCCGAGCAACGTTCATCTTTAAAGTGTAATTGATTTTTCTCTTTAATTAAAGTTGATAAAAATTTTAATTATGATTTAATTAATAAAAATTTTAATTTAATTGATGATAGTTTTATGAACTACTAGGAGAAAAACCGAAATTTAATCTGATGTTTAAAGGTTACTAGTTTCAATGCAAAATTTCTGCCTTTTAATTCCAAAACTTGGTTTTGGGAACTTCCCTCTTAAATTTAATTCACGCTTTAGTCTCTCGATATTTACTGATGAATAAATAATGATAAGATTTAGAAAACAATTATATTATTGTTACGCAATCGAAATATTTCTTGTGACTTTTCTGTTATTCTTAATTTTGATTGATTTGCTCTAAAATGTCTGTTCAGTTTCGACATGTTATGAACATTCATGATGAGTACACTACTGAATCCAGTGTGCTCCGATCGTTCACAAATCTATCGAATACTGTCATCCAAACTGCATTAAGCGGGCAAAGTAAGTTTGTGTTCGAAATTTTACAAAATGCCGATGATGCTTACGAAGAGATACATAAAACAATTGATTTAGTGTTCTGTGTTTGCCAGGACCTTTTAATTGTTCATCATTCTGGAAAAGGATTTGATCATAATGATGTGGAAAGAATATGTGACTATGCTTCTCAGATTGAAGAAGTCAAAGCAAATGATTTAAGCAAAACTGGTTACAAAGGTCTAGGTTTTAAATCTTTGTTTAATTTATCAGACACTATTTACATTGTCTCAAATGGTTACTCATTTCGTTTTGACAAAACACAATGGCCTAACCCTGAAGAAAGACCTTGGCAAGTTATTCCGATTTGGTGTAGGGCTGATGAGTTGCCTCTTCATGGAACAATCAATTATAGTTACCCCGTTAATTTTATATTGCGTGTGAAAGATGTTGATGAACTTCAGGGGCAACTTAAAGAGCTTATTGATCAGCCAGACTTGCTCTTGTATTTGCACAGAATTAATAATCTGAGAATTATTTTAAATGGTGAAGATTATTATATTCAAAGGAAAAGGGAGCAGTTAGGTCAATTTGACAAAGTCTCGTTTCTTATCAACTGTTTTTTAGTAAGTACATGGCTGATAAAATCCTATGAATCTCCAGTACCCCCAGAAACTAGGCAGTATATTCAAGGGGCCAGTCGTTTTGTCTATCCAGACAAAATTAAAACAGCTAAAAGAGTAAATATTACATATGCTTTGAAGTGTAATGAGTGGTTAACCGAGATTTTAAATGTCAAAGGGCTTTGCTTTAGTACACTGCCAACTCAGCTGTATTTGACATTACCTTATCATTTGAACAGTTTTTTCATTCTTAATCTTGATCGAACACAATTGCACGAAAATGAGTGGAATGAATTTTTGATTGAGGCGGTAGGGCAGTTGCAGTTATGCTTGCTGAGAGATCTGACTTCTCTAGCACAGTTAAAAAATCAAGTTGTTTCACTATATGTGAGAGATATTGAACATCCTTATCGTAGCTTTGCCAGAGCATTCAGGAGAGGTTTGAATGATGCTAAAGGGAAAATACCTTGGTTGCCATCTCACCATGGACAACATTTGCTAAGATTGGGAGAGGCTTGGAGTGATGACATCGAATTCTTCAAGCAGAATTTTTACAAAATTAGAGATCATGCAATATATCCTAGCCTTATTGATTATAATGTGATGGATAGAATCAATTTGCTTCAACAAGAAGGAGAAGCGAAGCACTTCAACCATGATAACCTGTTTAGGGACTTTCCTGAAAAGTACTATCCTCAATTAACTCAAAAATCTCACATTGAATTCATATCATATCTTTATAAAAAATTCAAAGAGAATGGCCGTATGAAAATTAAATTGAAAAGTTTTCCATTTCTTTTAACTAAAAATAAAAAGCTATTGCCGCCTCAAGAAGCTGCAATCGAAGAAAGCCAAAATCCAATACCCGACTTTTCACTGTTGGACCCCGTTGATAACCAATATCTGCCCGAGAAAAATCTTGCAGCGATTAAGCAATGGTTTTGCGATTTGGGAGCTCGGCGTTTGGGCACTCCGATTCAAGTTATTCGAGACAGCATATTAACGTGGTTAGATTCTGGTACCGGTATTATTGAAGAAAGAATTAATAAGAAAAACCATGTTAAAATAATAAATTATCTTGCAATTAATATCAATCAGTTGAATGAAAAAGAAATTGTGAAACTTAGAGAAAAATTGCCTGTTCTAACTGAAAACAACTTTTTCAGGTCCGTAAGGCAATGTTATCTTCCTGATGCTGTACCTGTTAAAGAACTAGCTGATATTGTTATCTCAAATGATGAGAAACTGTCATCTGCATACGATATAAAACCTGATACAAAGTCTTTACGAGGTTTTTTCATCCGTATTGGTATCAATAGCAAACTCAATTTTCTGGAAGTACTTAACAGAAGTATTTTTGAGTGGTTGGAGAAAGACCAAATGAAGGACATGATCACAAAAGACAATTATAGACCCATAATTGATTATATTGCTTCACATATTTCCTCACTTGATCGTCCTTTACCAAAACACAAGAGAGAGTTACTGAAAGATTTTTTAGTTTTGACAATGGATGAAACATTTCACAAAGCGCAACATTCATACTTTGATAAAGCAATTCCAAAAATAAAAGGTTTACAGCACGTGATAACTAAAGGCAGACAAGTTTCCACTAGCGACATTTCTTCCAATTTAGAAAAATTTTTAACTGACATTGGAGTTAAGAAAACTGTAGATCCATTATTGTTTATTAGAGAAAGTATTATTAAATGGCATAATGAAGGGGAGAATTTGTCTAAAAGAATAAATAGAAATAATCACCATGAAATTCTTAAGTACATTGCACAAAATTTGAATTCTATTAAATCTGGCCTTGATTCAAAACCGAAACAAAGAAATGCTTTGAAAAATATCATTATATTAACGCAAGATAACACTTTTTCCCCTGCTTGCAAGTGCTATTGGCCAGCATCTGAAAATAATGAAGAGATTCCTGGAATAGAAGATATTATTTCTCCCAATGAATTGGTTTCTTCAGATTACGATTTGAAGTCGATGAATTTGAAAGCAGCTTTAGAATATCTCGGGGTACGCAACATTCAATTCACTGACATCTACGAAAAATATAGTAATTATTTGAATAATGAAAATAATATGAATTGGTTTTTCACCCATTTAGTTACTTATTGGAAAAAAAACGGAGCATCGCCTAAATCGGATGGGCTGCTGAAATGTATGCGGAGCAAATTTAAGACTGCATCCTGTTTGTTGGCCAAAAATAAAAGAAAATATTTATCGATGAACTTATATTCATCTAAATTTGATACCATGCATTCCATAGATCCGAATTCTGTGCCTGTTTTGGCATATGAAGCATTGCCAGAAGAATTAGAAGATTGGCTTGGATTAAAGAAAGAACTTGATTTATTGTGTATTATGGGGCTATTTAAAGCTGTCGAAAAAAATCCATTATCGGGACAACAAAAAACATTAACGTTTTACAAGTGTATTTTGGAGCAACTGCGATCTAAATCTAAAACTGAAGTTAGAAGTTGCGGCTTTAAGTTACTTTCCGAAGAAAATTATCTAGTTCTCGCATCTAATCTTTATTATTTTAAGGAAGAACAAGTCAAGTGCAAATTAGAGAAATGTTACTTAAAAAGAATAGTTGATATGTCTCACAGTGACACTTTAGATCTAGCAGAACTTTGTGGAGTGAATATTTTACCATTTAAGGAAGACTTTAACTTCATTAAAGAAACTGCGAGTGATTCTCTAAAAAATTTCTATATGGAACGTTTGCCATTCATAGTTATTCAAGAATCAACAGAATTAAATGAAAATCCCAGCATTGTTCTAAAACACTTATTTGAAAAGTTAAGTGTTTTAAAATTATATACTTGTGAACGTATTACTGTGCAATATCCTTTTGGTGAGCCAGTAGACATCAACACTCATTTTGATGACTTCATAGTGTACGTTAATGGTAATTGGAGAAATTTTAAATCTGAAATCTATGAACATATGAGAACAAAGCTAAATCTTAAAACAAATATAGGAACTATTTGTTCCATGGATGTCAGTTCTAATAAAAGTGTTCTAAACTGGTTGAATGATTATCATAATGAAGGTAAGAAGGTATTAAATCGAATAAAAGCTGAACTACAAAAGCTTTTGTTTAAAGTAGAAAATGAGGACATTAATAAATCACATTCATTAGACAATTCAACTAATGGTAAATATCTTTTAAAAGAGAGTCATACATCAGCTCTGGAAGATTTTGTATCGGTCGGTTCTTCCAAAAAGTTATCAGTCTGCGAAGACTCTGCTGATGACTATTCTTCCTCAGAAGAGGCATCCGTATCCACCAGCAGCCTTGAAAATTGTGACACGAGCACAGGAACAAATAATAGAAAATCAGTTGAAAAGAATGTCATTGAAACAGAGCATTTACCTGAGAAGACAAAGTATGATGCAGTATCTTTAATTGACCAATTAGGAAAAAGATCTTCCACTTTAAGTAACCAAGTAGAAAGCTTGAAAGTTAATAAGAATATGAATGCCATATCTACAAATAATGTGAAATCAGAAAAATTTGACAATGATACAAATAGTGAAGATGATGAAGATTCTTCTTCAGAAGAGGCATCATTGTGCTCCAGCAGCATTGAAAATTGTGATACGAGAACAAGAACAAATGATAGAAAATCAGTTGAAAAGAATGTCATTGAAACAGAGCCTTTACCTGAGAAAACCAGATATGATGCAGTATCTTTAATTGACCAATTAAGAAAAAGATCTTCCACTTTAAGTGACCTCTTAGAAAGTATGCAAGTTAAAAAAAATATGAATGCCATATCTACAAATAATGTGAAATCAGAAGAATTTGACAATGATACAAATAGTGAAGATGATGAAGATTCTTCTTCAGAAGAGGCATCATTGTGCACAAGCAGCCTTGAAAATTTTGACATGAGAACAGGAACAAATGATAGATTATCAGTTGAAAAGTTTTTACCTGAGAAAATCAGATATGATGCAGTATCTTTAATTGACCAACTAAGAGAAAGAACTTCTTCAAGTAACCAATTAGAAAACGTGCAAGTTAATAAGAATGTGAATAATGTAATATCTACAAATAATGTGAAATCAGAAGATTTTGTTGAGCAAATTATGGACAATGATACAAATAGTGAAGATGAAGTAGCTTTGAAAAACTCAACAGGAATTAGAAATGATAATAATAATGTACTTAATACAATTATAAGCGAACAGGAAAATCTTCGACTTCAGAAAGTCAGAGCCAACTCCATTGGCAGAAATGTGTTAGATTTTAGTAGCTTATTGCCCCAAGAGTTGGATGTTATTCAAAACAAAGCAGTTAAAAATCAACTTAAAACATCTAGTAATAATTCGATGAAAGGAACATTGACGAATGAATCTAATCCGAAGAGATTAAGAGAAAGTTACGTATTTACTCTACTTCAAAACTATTATAAAAGAAAGTATCCCAACTCAAAATGTAAATCATCTTTTGGTCATTTCAGATTACAATGGCAGTCTCGCACTATTGATATTGTTTGGTTAAATGAAATAAAAGATATTTTGCATCCCTATGATATAGTGCTTAAAAAAGACGGCAATGTAAAACAGTTAATAGAGGTAGATTCAGCTGAAATAAGGGACAATAATTTGTTCATTTTGAATCGCCAAAATATTTTTAAATCTATAAAAAAATTACCAAAGAAATATGAAGAAAAATATTGTTGCTGTTGTGTTCTTGGGGTAGAGAATTTATCAGAAGTCGTAGATAAAATATATAAGCCTGTTATAGCCTATAAAATTGTCCCAGTGATGATTAATGACATTAAATAGCTCAATACAGTACAAATGTTGTGCCTAAAGGATCTTTCTCACTGCATTTTTTTACACACATTTCCAATTGCTGGTAAGGACCTTATTGGTAGAATATACTCCCCCAAGGAAAATTCCCCAATTAGTATCTTCTCTTTTAATTGGAAGTGTATGAATTGCATATTATGAGAAGACTCTAAATTATCTTCGATTATGCTTTATCAGGGTTGGGTTTTTGACGTCAAAAAGTGGTTTTTGACATGACAAGGGTATAATACTGGTTTAAACCGTCAAAAATGTCAAAAACTGAAGTTTGCCAAGAAAATATATAAACTTCAAAACTACCAACAGTTGCCATGCATTATATTGAAATTTAATTATACTGTAGGTAATCAGCAGGTTTTAAAATATTTTTTAATTAAAATTGAGGTAAAATAACAGATTTAAAATCTCAGAAATTTATATTCAAATGCATGCACAGAAAAATTTTGCACAAAAATTGTTTAAATATTTATATTTAAAAAAAAAATTTTTTTTCTTTTTGATACTTAAGAAAATTAAAAGTTTATTACTATGCATTTTTGACATATAAGGAACATATAACTAATATTTATAAGGAACTAACAAGTTATGTTGTATAAATACAAACTTGATACAAGATACAAGTGTATAAAATTTTTTTTTTAATGTTATACCGAATATCTTTATTATCCAGTATGTTAATTTGAATTTAAAAGTAGTTATATTTATGAATAATGATAAATATAATTCATATTGTTTATTATATTTATTTCTAATTATTACACTTATCATTTTAAAACAATTTTTATCTCTAAATTTTTTTTTCTCCACTTGTATTAAGAATACAAATAATGTATATCTTGAAAGTAAGAAGTAATTATTCAACAGCTGAATATTTAGATATTCAACAAAACTATATAGTATTCAGCAAAATGAAATTCACAAGTATTTGGATAAACTAAATTTTCAGCATAGTAAATGAATAGGCTGAATATACTGTAAATCGACACTAACTACTCTGCGTATTTAACAGAAAGCACTTAAATTTGTATTATCTTATGTTAAAAAGATTATTAAGAAGATTTAAAAGAATATTAAAAAGATTTTTCTGTAAAAGAAGATGTCTAATGTACAAAACTGCTAATGTTTATCTTTAAAAATGTCTATTTTTAGTATAATCTATATATACACTAAATTTGGTTATAAATAAATTTCTTAATAATATCACTGCAGATTTTCAATAACACATGAAAATGAATACATAATATTACAAAAGATGTGAGTTTTCAAAAGTACAAGATTTTGGTTACTATTCAAAATATAAGTGTTTCTTCAAAATTTTAAATTTATTTTTTCTAGAACATATTTAGAAACACTATACTTTAAAAAATATATAAATTTTATGTATTAATTAAATTTCACATATGAATATAGGTTTTTGACATTTTTGACAGTGAAGTTTTTGACGTGACGGTTTAAACCATGGATTAAACTGTCACATCTCAAAAACCTGCCAACCCTGTGCTTTATAAAGCATTTGAGTTTAATCTATTCTTAGTAAAATCTAACTTTTGGTATACTTTATAGGCACTATTGGTTTTTAACACCTAATCTTTCTATCATTCCACTTCCTATAAAGTTTTATTTCCAAAAAACCCTCTAATTTAGGACTGTATTTTGATTTTAAGTAATGTTAGATCTAATGAAATTTTATTTTGATTGAGTATTGAGTTATACGAAATTATTTTTTTCCCAACTCTTTTTTAGTTTTTGTTGTATTGTCTATGAAACTTGGTATATATTTTTTATGCTCTCTAAAGGTGAATGGTGAGATTGAAGTGTAAATTCATTTGTGATATTTTATACACATGTTATTGCATGGCAAATAATCAATTACTATGTTCTGTTACTGAAGGAAATTCTTTTTTTTGTAATTTCTTCTTTTTGTTTCATGTGATTTAAATATCTCAAGTGCCTTATTGAAATCTTGTACTTTCGGTATCCTTCTCTTCAGTACAATATAAATTAGAATGCTATTCATTAAGTCCTATTTTTTCTTACAATATAATGATTTTAGAACATAATAACTTGCATTCAAAAACTTGATAAAATTTTTAAAACTTTATATTAAAACAACTAAGTTTAAATTTATATTCAATTTACTAAGTTGAAACACAGTACGGTGTTGCAATTTTAATCAAATATATTTTTGAAATGAGTTTATGGTTTAAAATTGTAAAAGTTTTTTTTTTTTTCATAATGAAATTTTCAAAATTTGTTTATAATCTAATTTAAATGTCAATGAAAGTAATTTTGTTCTGCTATTTGATTTCGTAAATTATACAAAAGTAACTTTTAATTTACTTATTGATCATAATTGTCACATTTTTAAAACTTAACTTTATTATATAGTTCATGCGAAAGAGCTTACATTTAACTGATACAGTTTTACAAACTGATTACAATTTTAATCAAATATATTTTTGAAATAAATTAAATATGGTTTAATTCTTGTCTTGGTATGGTTTAGTCTTGATAAAATATTTAAAAATTTGTTTGTAATCTAATTTAAGTGTTAATTAAAGTAATTCTGCCATTTTCTGTTTTGATTTGCTATTTGATTTTGTAAATTATACCAAGTAATTTTTAGTTTACATCTAGTGGTTACATTTTTAAAACTAAACTTTGTTCAAGTGTGAAAGAACGTATATTTAACTGATACAGTTTTATAAACTGATTTTGACTGGAGCCACAGCTAGAACTGGACCACGTGAGAATTTTATATTGTGATAGATCGTTTTAGACAGTGTATTGTTATATGACATATGTTTGAATATTGTTTCTTTTGAAGCAGAACTACACAACCAGAAATATTACATCAATCTAAAATAAATAAAAAAGAATTATCTCTGTTTTGAAAGAAAATGTTAGTTATTAAAAAAAAATCCTTTACTGATGTCAATAACATTCCTTAAACTTTTTAATTAAATTAATAAAAATGAATTGATGCAGGACTGTACTCTAAAAGTAAAAATAACTCTAAAATCTGTTTTAATTAATGGTTTAAAAATACTGAAAAAAAATTTATCAAAATGTTTTACTTACATGTATTCTAAGAAATGTTTCAAAAATAAAAAAAAATCATAGTTAAAAGGCAAACTTTTTCCACTTAAGTAAAACAAAATTTTAAATTATTTTGGGGGGAAATTAGCTTTTTAAACATAGATATACTCCGTGACAAGTTAAGACCATTGCGGTATAGGATTTAGTAATAATTCGTAACTGCATATAGTTCCGTTTTATCTATCTATCAAATTATGCTTTCAAAACAATATAAAATCTTTTTTAAAGTTAAACTTGTTGGACAGAAATTTAATTTGTGCTATTTTTTATAAGCAAAAAGAAGACCTTCTATTTCAATGCAAGAGTTGTCAATTTTTTTTTTACATTTGCGAGTTGTTAAAAAAAATTTCTGCAAGGTTTTTACCCAACCTTTTTCATTTTGTTTCATTTTAATCCGATTTCTGCTATAATATGAAGAACACCGAATATTGCAAAAACGAAATCCGTAATTTTACTACTGTTCGTAAAGAACACATATTTTTTTTCTCTAAATTTTGAAGGAAAAGAAATACGGGCTAAAGCTCTGTTTGCTCCACAATTATGACAGCTCTATTCCTGATCATTCATAAGCATTCCAACAATATGTGCTGTTTTAATTTTTACCTACTTCTTGCCTTAGGCATTTTGTATGTGTTTTATGAACATGACATTTACAAGTAGAAATAATTACTGTAATTTATAGATGTATTCATAAATTTTATTTCATATGCAGAGGTAAGATTAGTAATGGTTGCGATACAATCCTCTTCCGCGTTTTTGTAAAAACAATGCCACTTCAGTAGCACCTTACTGCAATGGTGGATTGGTAGCATATTTACCGCAGACAATTGATTCTTTCCTCGGCCACCACTCTCCTTATATTTTACAGCATGCAATAGTGGGAAATTTGTAAAAGATTTTCTATATGTGCCTCTCAGTCCAATTAGATGACTGATCTGAAAATCTAGATCAGTATGTGCTAGTACTAGTATCGATTGCAGCATGAGACTTTGAGTAGGCCGTATAAAAACAGGAGTGCATATTAAACATTTGTGTTAACTACACATCCAAAACCTCTGCATATATGCACATTTTTAATTAATACTTTTATCACACTTTGCATAGCGCATCTTTGAAATCAAGATGTTCCTATTAAATTTTCCTGTATTAAAAATGAAATATCTGCTTTTCTGAAATTGTTGTATTATGATATGAGAGAACAGCTAAAGTAAAAAGTGATTTTGTTTAACCAAGCAATATTTCTAATCAATGTTCCATTATTATTTTTTGTATATTTATCCTAGTAAACAGTCTCAATTTTCGAGTTAAACAAATGTGTGTATTTTCATAACTTTTACTATTTTATGTGTATTGTCTGTGTATCTTTCATATCAATATTAAAAAAATCTAGTGGAACCCTTATGTTACTTTTCTGATGGAATAGCTATAAATATCGCACGAAGCAACCAAAAAAAAAATTCAGGGATACAAAAGTGTAATTGTTTACAAATTATTGCTTATTATATAGTTTTAATTGTTTACAAATTTACTTCTTGATTTACATTCGCAAATAAATATTGTTTCTTAAGTTTTTATGATTTGAAACTCTTGCACAGTTGTGGGTAAATCCTCCGATATTTCTTCTCATCTACATTGTTTTCATCATTATCATTAAGAGCAGGTATTAAATCAGATATTAAATCAGATATTGAAAAGTATTGGGATATGTGTTGTTATTAATCTACGCATTATTGACTTTGAAAGACACATAATTTTTTTCCAAAATGTTTTCGTTTAATACCAAGAACCCTGATTTATTAAATTTATTTGTAAAACATTTTAGTTGACCCTGTTTAACGCTGTAGAAATCAAACTCAGAGCTTCCAGATCATTTATTTATTTTTTCTTCCAAGGCATCTTTCAAGTCACAGGAATAAAAAAAAAAATTATAACATAACCAGTTGTTTAGTGTAACGTTCCTTAAATGATTAGATCCCACATTTCCTTCCCTTTAACTATCCTTTTCTAGCTTTGCCCATTCCATCACCCTTCTAATTTTTACTCAAGGGGGGAAATCCCTGGTACTTTGGGATTATCTCGATATCGCTGAAAAGTAGCTTCTACTCCCATAACTGCAATTTATATCATATTTACGATTGTAGGGTTTGGCAAAACAAGAAACACTGCGTAACTTCCCGAAAATACTTTGATTCGCTTTTAGAAGGATTTATGTGGCGGCTTTTATTATTATTATTTGTGTTTAGAATGTTTATTTTGGAAATTGCTTTTCATTTTGATCTCGCTAAAGGATTTGCTAATTTTCGCGAGTGTTGACTGGTCAACAGGATAATCCCAAAGTACCAAATCCCCTCTCACCAACAAAGTAGAAAGAATATTAAAGCAACTAATAAACAAGTCTCTTTATTATTTTTTTTAAAGAAATGAAATGAAGAACTCAGAAAAAGTTTGTATGAGATCTGTTTAAGGAAAAAAAAAAGAAAAAAGGGAGACTGATCTGTTAGAAAACTTATTAAGCGAGGTAACGTAAAATTTGGGGTAATTTAATGTTATCCGTACAAGCAATTTTCTCACACACACAGAAAGTAATGTATGAAACAGAAAATGTAAAACTGGGGTTCCACTATATAGGTTTAAAGATTGAAAGAATAGTTCTATTTTAATAAAATTTTACTAGTCTTATAAATGAGATTTTTATTCAAACACTATGCCAAAAGACTGCCATTTATTTGTCAATGATGCAGGGCTTTGTTGAGGGCATGACAAATCAGGGCTGCTAAAAATTAAGGTCATCCAAAAAGCAGTTAATTTCAAGAGTTCAAACAAGTTTTTAAGTTGGAATAATTTATATAATTTGATATTTTTTGAAATTTATTATTTTTTCCTATGATTTAATTACTAGTTGTAATTGTATTTTTCAATATTGCTTATTTACAAGTTTGTATTAATTTACATTTGTAATAATAGTTTTAAGCACCTACTCATTCAAAATTTCAGTGTTTTGTAACGGTTAACTTTGAAAGGCAGCTTATTAGTTTTAATTAAGACAGTGTAGCTGAAGCCCTAAGCATGGTCCTGCTTTTTATGTGTGAGTTTTTAAATCAAACTTTAATTTTTGATGTAATATTTTGTATTTTAAAGAATAAAAGGAAGGTTTCCTTAAACAATATTTTTTGAAGCATATACTTTTGAAATAATGTTTTTTTAATGACAAATTTTTCTTGTGTAGTATTTAAGTTGTGTAAGTGTATTAACATTCCTTTGTATATTTGTTCCAAATAAAAAGTATTGATTATTAAAAATTACTGATATTGATTTCTGCTAAACCGTTAGTACTTGCATTATAATTATTAAAATCTTAACCTTGAAAATAAAAAATTAAAGTTAGGTTAAATAAGTTTCTTTTTGTAAAGTTTTTTTCATTCATGTATAGTGGTACCATATTTTCTAGCGCCATTTCTCTCCCTTTAAACTGTGAACGATTTTTTATTTTTGTCATTTTATTATTATTATTTTTTTTTTGTATTTTGGTGATAAAATCCTTTTTTTTCTTCTAAATTTATTTGTTCAGAAATAAAATTCAAACCTATTTTTTCTATCACATGCTATGTATTTCATGCTCAAAATCTATTTTGCATTGTAATAATATTAGTACTTCATCAGAAAATTAGCTCGAAAACAGTGGAAAAGTTTTGCTATAGGTTGTCTTCTTTAACATCTGAACATCTTCTTTACAAGATTTTTCTTCAAAGAAAAGTTTTGCTGAAACTTATTTAAATATTCGGTTAACCAGGCAGTCATCTTATTCACATGCTCAGTTACAAATTCACTTGGATTTGATATAAGCTAATTAAACTAATACTGCAATAAAATTGGTTTTATTATTATTTTAAAACAGTTGCTTTTAATATATTAAAGGTTTTTTTAAAACGTTAGATTTTTTATAAAGTAAATTTTTTTTTTTACAAAAATAAACTTTTTTATTTTAGTTAAATTTTGTATCAGGAAAAAAAAAAAGAAAAATTCATGTACATATTCTAATTACTTGATTGCTTACGTTTTAGCAATAAATTAATTACAATATCAATTTGTTGCATCCTTTTTATCGTGACATTATTTGTAGTTTTTCTATTGAACGACTGAATTAATTAGAAAAAACTATTTTGTTTCTGTTGTTGGGCTGGGTGCACATATAAACATATTTTCTCTTCCATTTCCGATCTAGAGTTGGAGATTCTGAATCAAAATGAGCTGTTTACAATAAGGTGCTCCACTTACTTAGCTTATTCTTTATATTTTGCAAGAAACAGGGAAAATTTCTTCATAGAACAATTTTCTAAGAATCTATCGTGATTAAAATACTAATAAGAAAATGAAAGATTTCATATAAAATAAAAGCTCCAACTTGGAGCTTTTACTTAATAAAAACATAATTCATACAGTTGTAGGAATAATGTTTTAATGAGATATCTTTAAATCTTATTAAGATGGATCTGAAAAAGACTTAAACCTTATGTGTAAGGAATGCTAACAGAAAAGAAAAACTAAATTCAATACGTGATAAAATTAAAAATATTAACTGATGCAATTTAGACTTTTTTTATAATGTTTTCTAGTTCTGCTAAAGCTTATAAAATTGCTTGATCCTTCACACAAATATAATTTGAAAAAAGAATTTGCATTAAGTTCAAAATTGAAAATGGCCTTCAACATGTGACATTTAAACTCTGTAGTTGCACTTCAGTGGGCAGTAGATTGGCCAAAATGATTTTTATGACAAGTTTAACAATTAATAACCGAATCTTAATACCGTTACGCTTCTAGTACATTTTCCTACATACCTGATTTCAAGCTTCTAAGTCTTATAGATTTTATGCGGCAAAACAATATCTAAAATAGGTAAGAAAAAATTTCATATGAACACTTAAAATTACAATGGTTATTGTACAAATAAGAATTTTTCTTTTTTAAAAAAATTTATCAGTTCATAAACAAATATGGCTCTTACCGCATCAAATTTCAAGTCTGTCTGTAATTGCTTAAATATGACCTGTAGAGTTGAGACATTGTTATAAGTTAATAATTCTCGAATTATTTATTGAATGTTAAATTATTTTATTCCGTTGGAGATCCTGTGCCTTTGTAACATGAATTAGTAGTTCCTAGTTCCGAATAGTCTTGAGCAGCAAAACATAGCATCGAGTTTAAAACTCATAACAGTGGTAGTTATTTTAACACAGAGAGATCAATTTAAAAGATTTTTTTATTATTAAATTCTTTGGGATCTACTTCGGTTATTATTGTAAATTAAGAGTTTTTGCATTTTTTGAACAAGATTTTAAACTATGAATTCAACTGAAGAAACAAAGTGCTTCACGCTTGATTCCGAGAATAGTGGCTAAATAACTATTTTTCTTTTATGCTAATACTATGAACACTAAAATGGAATTTCAAAAAACTGAAAATAAAACCTATTTTGGAATTTTTTTTTTGCAATATGTAGCTTGCCATACAAATATTTCGTATATAAAAATCACAAATTTTGAATATTTTGCCGCTTATATTGAGTTTTCAATTGCACAGCAGTGTTGTGGCGGAGCATCGTAACATATATAGATATACATCTAACAAAACTTTCTTTTTATCGAATGATCTAGAATTTTTTTGTCAGCGCTATCGCTGATCATTAAGGAGTAGTCTCAATATTTTGCCCAATTCATTAATTCACTGTCTTTTATCGCATGTTCTCTTCTATTCGCCTTGCACTCTGAAGAATCATTGACAGTAGTTTTTGTAATTGCCATTACGATGCTAGTCTATAATAATGAGCTTTAATGATTTAACAGTCTTAGAAATAAATATGTGTAAAATACAAATAGAACAAATGTAAAGGTTTTGTTTTTGCAATGTGATACAAAAGGATAATAGGCAATATCGAATTTTTTAAAAAAATGCTCTGGCAATTACAACATAGTATAAAAATTTTGCTTCAAGCTATGTTTAAAAAGTTCCAACACAAATACAATAAATAACGAAATAATTCATAAAATAAAAGTAACTATGAAAATGGAAATTATTAAAGACTATAGACAGAATGACTTATTATGTTTTAAACTTTATTTAACGTGAAAAGTTTAAAAAAAGAGAGAGAGAAAGCGATAGAGAAATACTAACGAACACCTAATATCAGTTTCGGTTTCTTTTTCCTGCAATTAGTATGGTTTATATTCTGGAGTATTTGCTTGTAACCTTTAAACACAGGATTTTGCCTGATTTTCAGATTTGATTTGTCTGCAAGACAACACGTGATTTTCTGTGACCAATAAGATTTTCTAGCTCAACTGCATTGCTCTTGTTTTGCAATGGTAGTTTCAATGAAGCTTAAGAGCAGAAAGTAACTGTAACATTTGGACTGGCATATTATTTTAAATACAGCAAATGTGTTCCAGTCAATCATTGGGCACTAATACGTCATTAGTTTTTTTGTAGCCAATAAGGAGCTTGAACAAAATCACACCGTACACGTCAATGGTTTTTAGAACAAAATGGAATTGAAAGTAAAAAATTTGCATGGTTTATATCAAATGGTTAGATGTCATTAGTTTAAGTTATTTTTGAAGGCAAAATTTTATTTTAGTTACTTAAAATCCAAATTTTTTTCATAAAATAAAATAAAAGAAATTTTATCTCTGGGAGGCGGTAGTTTCCGGTTTGTCACTTCCCTACCGTGAATGTTTTCTTCGGTGAGCTAAGTGGTGGATAAGATGTATGGGTGGATCTAAAATTAATTTCATATTGTAAATATTTTTTCAATTTCCCAGTAGTTTTGCTTTATTTTATAACCTTTTTAGAAATATTTTGCTGCACCAATGCTTAATTTACAAGACGGCACGGAAGATTCTGTACTGACAGGCAGCGATTCTGCTAAGGTAATTTTGATAAATAATTTTGCACAATTTTATTATGATATTCGTAAGACATTTTGCAAACATAATTCCATTGTTTGCATTTAATTGTTCAAAAAAGAAAATTCTATAAGTTAATATTGTTTAATATTAGACCTAGCTTTGTTTTAATTTCGGTGTTTTTAATCACTCACTGCAAATCTTCCCTAATTTTTGGAGTTGCACTTTATTTATGTATTATTTGTCCTTATGTTTCATAATTTGCTATTTTCATTTTCTTTAAGAGATGTATAATATTTTGTAAATTATCAGAATATTTTCCAACTCCTGTCTTCGATTAATATAGTTTATTATTGCATATCGAATGTTTGTTTTGATAATTTTAAATAGCGAAATCTTATTTCCTTTATTGCTTAGTAAAAAATTTTGGTGTAAATTGTCATAAATACTTGTCATAATTACCACTATTATAGATATATTGAAATTTTGGAAATCTTTGCTTTGAAAATAACTCAGTGTACACTTAGTATTTCTTTTTTATTAGCCATTGTTCCTGTTTCCTTTTGTTTACCGTTTAGGTAATATTTCTGTAGCTGTTTGTGGCAATTATCATCGCCAAGGCACTAGCAGATTTTTGTGCTGACAAAAGTTTAAAAATATCTATTTTTGCAGAGTTTGCTGTAAAAGTCTAGTTTTTTGCTATGATTTATAATAGGGGTTTCCAACTTATGTGAGACCAGGGCCCGCAATTTAAAAAAACAGCCGAATGGTGTGCTGCAACTTTATCAAAATTTTATTTAGGACTCTTTTATGTTTGAAGGACCATTAAATATTACTGTCAGATTTTTAATAAGTTGTACAAAACAACGTATTGAATTACAAATTAAAATTAGAAGTAAATTTTTAAGCAACATACGCGATTATTTTTGTATTTGTATCAGGGTTGGCAGGTTTTTGACATGTGACAGTTTTTGACTGTTTAAACCATGGTTTAAACCGTCACGTCAAAAACCTCACTGTCAAAAATGTCGAAAATGTCAAAAACCTATATTCATATGTGAAATTTAATTAATGCATAAAATTTATATATTTTTTAAAGGATAGTGTTTCTAAATATGTTCTAGAAAAAATAAATTTAAAATTTTGAAGAAACACTTATATTTTGAATAGTAGTAGTCTTGTACTTTTGAAAACTCACATCTTTTGTAATATTATGTATTCATTTTCATGTGTTATTGAAAATCTGCAGTGATATTATTAAGAAATTTATTTATAACCAAATTTAGTGTATAGTATAGATTATACTAAAAATTAGACATTTTTAAAGATAAACATTAGCAGTTTTGTACATTAGACATCTTCTTTTAAAGAAAAATCTTTTTAATATTCTTTTAAATCTTCTTAATAATCTTTTTAACATAAGACAATACAAATTTAAGTGCTTTCTGTTAAATACACAGAGTAGTTAGTGTCGATTTACAGTATATTCAGCCTATTCATTTACTATGTTGAAAATTTAGTTTATCCAAATACTTGTGAATTTCATTTTGCTGAATACGATATAGTTTTGTTGAATATCTAAATATTCAGCTGTTGAATAATTACTTCTTGCTTTCAAGATATGCATTATTTGTATTCTTAATACAAGTGGAGAAAAAAAAATTAAGAGATAAAAATTGTTTTAAAATGATAAGTGTAATAATTATAAATAAATATAATAAACAATATGAATTATATTTATCATTATTCATAAATATAACTACTTTTAAATTCAAATTAACATACTGGATAATAAAGATATTCGGTATAACATTAAAAAAAATTTTTTATACACTTGTATCTTATATCAAGTTTGTATTTATACAACATAACTTGTAAGTTCCTTATAAATATTAGTTATATGTTCCTTATATGTCAAAAATGCATAGTAATAAACTTTTAATTTTCTTAAGTATCAAAAAGAAGAAAATAAATTTTTTAAATATAAATATTTAAACAATTTTTGTGCAAAATTTTTCTGCACATGCATTTGAATATAAATTTCTGAGATTTTAAATCTGTTATTTTACCTTAATTTTAATTAAAAAATATTTTAAAAACTGCTGATTACCTATAGTATAATTAAATTTCAATATAATGCATGGCAACTGTTGGTAGTTTCGAAGTTTATATATTTTCTTGGCAAACTTCAGTTTTTGACATTTTTGACGGGTTTTTGACGGTTTAAACCAGTATTATACCCTTGTCATGTCAAAAACCACTTTTTGACGTCAAAAACCCAACCCTGATTTGTATAAATATTTTCTTGGATGCAAAACCTGAGAAATAAATTTTTTTGCTCTGTTGGTATGTTAAACTCCCTGAAACGAAAAAGGCTTCGCAGGCCGCCAGTTGGTAACCACTGATTTACAACCTTGTAGTCGTTCCCTTCATGTGATGTTTTTCTATTCTGTAAGGTTTCTTGCCGGTCACTAATTTGCTTTTATCAATTTTTGGTGCAGGTCTCGATAATAAAATCTTTCTCTAATTTTTAAATCAATTAAGTAAAAATAAAACAATGGCTAAAAATGCTAAGTAGTAATAAAAATATCAAAATAAAATAAAACTAGATTTCTTATGGTGCTTCTGTTTGTAATTTGAAAAATTTTATACTAAAAATGGCCTAAATTAAATTTTCTAAATTGGGATAACATTTTATGTATAAAGTTGCCTAGAAAGAAATCAAAGAAGTGAGTAAACTCAAAGGGCGAAACTTTTGTTTTCAGTTGGCATGAAACAGCACCATTATGAAAAGATCTTGTCTAGGTGGGCAGGGGTGTTTATCATAATCTTCGTCATAAGGGAGTCGCAAAATATAAAATATTGAATCTTAGGTTCTGTAAAGCTTTTATTTCTATTGTGGATTTTTCTGTATTATGATCTCTACTGTTAATTATAACCACAAGGCACCAAATAGACTTTTAACCTGCAAATGTTTTTTAAAAAAATCTTAAAAAGGGTTGCCCAGCGGATGGCTCAGAGTTGTACCGTTTAAGATTGTCTTAATCTGTTTTTTTTAATTTTTTTTATTTAAGTTTCTTACAGGCATCTGCCGGGAAGTTGCCAAGACTTTCCAATTATTTCGCTGCTGATCACGATACAGATATGTCGTGATCATCATAATAACATCAATAACAACCAAGTCTTCATAAGCTTCCAGGCTGAGGTTTACAAGAAACTTAAAATAAAGAAAAATATCGGAAGGAGACCAACTCAAAGAGTATAACTTGTAGCCACTTGTAGACAAACCTCCTCATGTTTTTCTTTTCATTCCAAAATCCATTTCTTTTTTCATTTCAAAATCCATCTTTCTTTTCATTTTAAAATCCATTTGGTTTCTTAACAATTGTAGTTGGCGGAACTTATCACTTAACGGAAATATCCCAGATAAGAGCTTTATTCTTCATTGGTGCAATGAGAGTAATATTAATATAATTTTAAATGAAATCTTTATTATTCAGTTATTTTGAACAGGAATTTTGTTAAATGAAATTGTCTCTACCAAAGCTCAAAAAATGTGAGATTTTTAGCTTTCTAAAAGGGATATTTTCATATCAGTACCTGTTTGAGTTGACGATTTTCGATAATTTTTCGCCTTTTTATTGTCATGTGTGCCAATTGTCTCCAAAGTTACGTGAATTATTTATTTATTTATTTATTTTTTTTTTTAAGCACAGGTAAATGGATATGGACATCTTCCCAAATTAATGCCTGTGCATTCTGGAGATTTATTGTTACAAATTCTAAGCTTTTCAATGTTTATTGAAATGAGTTTTGAAATTTTTTGTTATGTGGATTTATTTAATACATTTTTAGTTATAAGAGCGGTGATCGCATATTGACAATTTAAGGTTCATGCATTGTGTATTGTTATGTTTGCCTCTATTGTAATTCTTAGCTATTATAATGGTTATATATGACTATTTAAATACAATTCATAAATCACTTTAAGGACATTAATATATGTTCATTAAATCAATAAGAATCAGTATTTTTATGGTTGTTAAAAACATTTGAATCTACTGACTAAAACTGAATCACACATGTTATAATTCAAAAATAGAGCTCTACTATAAATTTTTTAGTATATAATATAAATTGTAAAACATATTTATTCAATATTTTAGTAAAGGTTTAGTTAAAAAATATGGCAGAATTTAAACCATTTAAATTAACAGTCAATTAAAGTAATTGAAATTATCACAAAAAGTGATTTTTTAAAGTAGTCTCACTAATTTTACTTTGTCTTCTTGATGTTAAAGCAGTTTCATTTACTTTTATTTTATTTAAAAATGTAATTATTATAAAAAAATTAAAAAAATATAATTCTTTGTCATGCATAAATTTGAGTTACTCGATCTTTTGTTGAAGTTGCCATTGATAATTTTAATAGAAAATATATTTTATATGCTACAGAAATTTTGTTGAGAGATAACTTTAAGTTTATAAAATAGGCATATTATTCCTATGTTTATAAAGCAATAGTCAGTCATATGTGAATTTATATAATGCATGTCATATTTAATGCATGTGCATTAAATATTGAAATTTAGTACATGTGTACCAAATACTAAAGTGCATGCAGTTTTATAGGATTGTTTCTATATACTTTTGACTTTTTTTTATTAATATACATTAGTTTTATTTATTCTTCTAAGTAATTGTATTTTTCAGAATCGCTCCGACACAGTTGATCTTTCAGATCAGTCTCTCGTAGTAGATATTTCTGATGCATTAAGTGAGAGAGATAAAGTTAAATTTACCGTCCATACAAAGGTAATATTTTAAATTAACTTTTGAATTTTAGATTTTGTAATTTTGTTTGTTTATAGTCAATTTTATTTTGATTTTGTAGTATTTGGTAGGTATCATTATAAATTCATAAACATTTTGTTCAAGATGGATCATGCAAATGTATAATTATTTTTCTTCTAATTAATAACAATAAGCTTTAATTAAAAACTGGAATATATATTTATATTTTCTTCTTAAAAGTAATGGGCGTCACAGACATCCAATATTTGAAGAGGGCAAAATTCACATACAGTCGAAATTCATTAATATCAAGACGAAGGGGAACAAAAAATTAGTTCGCGATAGTTCACATTATCAGTTCAAAAATTTATTTGATGAAAATTGACATTTTCTATTATCTTTTCATATTTTCCAATCTTAAATTTTTATTATGAATATGCATTTCATTTCAATAAAAATTTTTATTTTGTACTTTATATTAAATTAATAATTTCTATAGATCTAATGATAAATAAAACGAAATTACTTTAAATAAAAAAATAAAGCTATAAAGGAAGAAAAAAATATTATTGTTCAGACTAAACTCAATAAGTAGGTACGCTTAATTTTTTAAACAAAAAATTCTGTGTAAGCAAATAAAGAATTATTGAAAAAGAATCAACATGGTAATCGTAATAGGCCGATGTTTTGATTTCCTATTCGTACATGCATTCAAAAAGTATTCTAACCTATCAATATCCAAAAAAATGATTCAATTTTTCATTTTGCATTAGAAAAGAACAATTTTAATTACTTTCTAAGCATACATCAGAGGAAAGTAAACCCAAGTATATTTAGTGTAGGAAAAATGCTTACCCATATTGGTTTAAATCAATTTATTTTTTTTTAAAAATAAAACATTAAGTCAAAAATATTTTCATAAATATATTCATTGACACCTGTTGGCTGAGTGGTATCACTTCGTGCTGTTGTGCCACAGGTCCTTGGTTCGATCCTCGGGCCGGACAAGGTTGACTCAGCCTTTCATCCCTTCAGTGGGTCAATAAAATGAGGACCAAGCATGCTTGGGAACTAAACACTCCGCATTGGGCTGACCACCCAACCAGAACATCTGCTCTTGCACTGCAGAGCCCAAAGGTCAAGAAAACTGAGATGGGCACAGTAGGCCTTGGCCTTCAATGATGGGCTGTCATGCCACTGAGTTTAGTTTAAATATGTTCATTAGGGTGTGATTCAAGTGTGATAATGAAGGTTTTATTCAAAGAAATAATAAAAGTGTAAATAATTTTATTTCAAAATAAACTGATACATAAATTTACAAACTTGAAATGGATAAGAATGGCATTAAACTGTTACATTATAATTTTCCAATATACTCTGTTTTATGTTTGAGTATTCAAAATACTTTTTAAATCTTATTATTTACCAAGAAAGACTTGTTCTGCTCAATGAAACTTGCAATAAATTTTTTCCCCTCTAATATATTCTGATCAAATTTACTCTTTATTGGATGTATGACAAGTTGCCTCCGGGTCTTTTAAAGCTTTAGGATGTAAACCAAAAATAACCATGATTTTATTCATTCAGTTATTAGTTTGTTATTAATAATAATTTTTGAATCATTTTAGTTAGAAATATCTACTATTATAGCTATACTGTTTTTAAATAATATCAAGTACTATTAATTTGTCAGATGTTTAGGCTGTAAAGCTAAACATCTGATAGCTTTACAGCCTCTAATGTTAGGCTTCTTTTTTGAATTAAAAAATCAGATTTAAATCAAATCCTATAGTTTTAATTTTTTTAAAAACATGAATTTTACTACATTGATTTTCAGGGTATAAAATGGGTATATCTGACCTAAAAAAATCTCTATATATGTATATTTTAAGAAAAAACCTTTTTATCTGATAAATAACTTTATATGTAACACTAATTTTAAAAAAAAAAAAAGAATATTCAAAGTTTGTCCTAACTTTTATCATAGTATTTTAGTGTGAATTATTCAATGTTTTTAAAAATTAAATATTTATAAAGATCATATTCAGTAATATGAACTAAACTATAGTAGGTTTCTACTTTTTATTTCTTGCTTCAAAAATGTAGTTCTTCCAACTACTGACCATATTATGAATTTTGTCGTAATATCTCACTCAATAAGTCTTTTTATAAAAAAAATGTAATTTAGAAATATTAGTTGCTTTGTTTAAAATTATTTTATTTTGTGATTTAATTACTCTGTAAAAAATATTTTGTAGTGTAAATGTTACAAGATTAAATATGTATTTTTGTGTTCATGCTGCATTTATTCTTTATATTTTTTATCGTTTTATTCCCGTTTAGACTACTTTACCAGTATTTGCTAAACCTGATTTCTCGGTGGTTAGACAACATGAAGAATTTGTGTGGTTACATAATTCCTTTGAAGAGAATGAAAAATATGCTGGCTTTACGGTATGTTGTATTTAACAACAATGCAAGTTGTACTTTTAATCTTTCATTTAAAATTATTGTTCCAAAAGTATATACAATATTTCAAAAAATATTTTATGCATTTTAATATTTTATACCTATTTTTTAAAAATTTTTGTTTATATATTTTTTTATTTAAGAGTGATTAAGTGTTTGAAGTTTTGGAAAATCATCAAAATGATGTGGTATCCTCTTATAATTATGAAGTGTCGTTTAATTTTCGGACTCTGCTACATTCAAGGGAAATTAATTGGTTGACACAGCCTCTTGAAGAGTTGCGAAATTTTACCAAGTGACTTTTAATAAAATAAAATCTGCGTAAATGTTTGTTTTCCTGCATATTTTTGAGTAGATATTTTGAATTTTTTTTTTTTCTTACTGTGATGGATAAATTGCCTTCCAATTCGTATGCTATTTCAAATAAGAGGAAAGTTTTAAAATTTCTTATTGTAATAGCTGCATTACACTATCTATATTGCTTCTTTTACTACAATTTTTAAAGTGATAAAATATTTATAGCTTAGAATATTGAGGATGGGAACAATTATTATCTAACTAAGTATTCGTTGCACGAGCTGGCTCTAGTGCGATTTTCTGGGGGCCTGAAACAGCTTTGGGAATTTTTCCCACATCATTCAGGTCATATTTATTCAAACTCTATGGCAAAATCGCCCATGAGCAATAACGCAACTGGGATAGTCAGCGACAAGCTGAAGTGCTAAACCGTGACTGTCCTAGTGTGCGTCAAAAAGAGCTTAGGCTAAACAGGAACAGTTTGAGGAAGATCAGTGGTTTTCTTTCTGGACACTGCACCCTCAAGAGGCACCTATGCATAATGGTTGTTCTATCTGATCCTCTTTGTCGAGGTTGTCGTCTTGAGGAGGTTTCACTACGTATACTTTGTGGTTGTGAGTCTATTCTGCTCAAAGATTTCTGTGCAACATTGCATTAAGGCCTGGGAATTAAGATTTTCCTGTCAGGTGTTTGCTGAATTTCGTTTCAGCTATAAAGCTTTCTCGTTAATCATGATTTAAGATTTGTGTACAATAGACCTCTGGTTGACGTGTCCTGCTCTTTTGAGCTGTTCAACCTCTAAGTATTAGTTAATTTTATAAATTCGGTGTTTAAAATTAAAACTCACACACACATTGACCTTTTCTTTTGAATTAGAACCTCTATCATTGCACTTTATCTCACTGTGTTTGCTGCCAGATGCTTTACCTCCTTCCATGCTTTGCCAATTAAGTTTCCTAATAACAATCCTTTGCCTATTTTAGGCTTTACACCTTTTTTCTGTTGCTTCCAGTGTTTCTGTCAAACACTTGTTTTACTTTTAAGCATCTCGGTTTTCTGTAAAACAAGGCTTATTTACTTTTGTGTATGTTTCTTAATTTCAAGATCGACAGATTTTTTTTGCCGATTCCATCGTTAATCAAAGTTATTTCTCAATAATTTGTTCTATGGTTTTATGTTATTTCATTTATTATTGAATTATTTATTTTATGTAGAGTTGTTTCTTATTTCTCCAAGTTTTTCCAGCAACTAAGCCAGCATCTTTATCCTAATATAGTTCACAAGAATGCAGTAAATGTGTTTCTTCTTAATATATTGTGTATAATATGTGTAGGGAAAATGCAGGGAATTTTTTACAAATATCAGTGGCCACCCAGATAGTGCATTTTTCATTGTCTGTGATCTGCAAAGACAATTGAATATGTTACATTGTAATTGCATTATTTGTTACATTAGACCAGGGTTTCTCAACCTAACTGCACTCAAGATAGTTTCTTTTCCTCCCTTCCTATTGTGTTATGTTTATTCTTCTTTTTCACTGTTTTTATGTATACCTTGTCATTTATCAAAAAAAAAGAATTAATTATTTATCTTATTGCAGATACCTCCTGCTCCACCGTGCCCAGATTTTGATGCTTCACGAGAAAAGTTACACAAGCTGAGTGAAGGAGAAGGGACCATGACCAAAGAGGAATTTCTCAAGATGAAACAAGAACTTGAAATGTACACTTGATTTCATTTTAGTTTCATTAAAACAATAATTAGAGACTAAAATGTCATGACATTAATTTAAACCTCTTATTGATCTTTGAGCTATTTAGTTTTTAATAAATAGGATTGTATTTAAATCTGCTTCTGATTTTTCTGTTCTTGATTGATTTGCGAAATAATGTCTTACTTTACAATCAATTTTTTACCAATAATTTAGGTCACTTTTATTATTATTTTTTTTAAGGCATTGATTTCTCATCTCATTTTATGCCTACCAACCTCTGTATTGTTTTTCTGTTTTAAACTAGTAAGAATTTTTAGTTATGTATAAAAGTTGTAACCCATAACTTTTATCTTTTTTCTATAGGGAGTATCTTGCTACTTTTAAAAAAACAGTGGCAATGCATGAGGTTTTTCTTCAACGTCTGGCATGTCATCCTATTTTTAGGAATGATAGTAATCTTAAAGTTTTCTTAGAGTATGAAGAAGATGTGAGTAACACTTTCTTAAGTGTTTCTTCATTGATATTTTAAGTTCTTATTAATTTATTTTGTTGCATATGTTTTTCTAAAGCTCAATGTCAGAGGAAAGAACAAAAGAGAGATATTGTCAGATCTTTTTAGTAACCTGGGAAAATCTGCTGATGATTTGTTGCTCTCAACCACCCAAAAGGTATTTCTTTATTTTTAGTAGAAAAAGCTGCAGTAAATTGTTTTATACAGTAGAATTCCGATTATCCTAGTTAATGTGAACCAAGACTCACTCGGGTGACCGAAAAACTCCTTTAAGGTGAAGAGTATAAAAATGGAGAATAAAAGAGTAGGTATAAATGTAATATATTTAACAAATGCAAAATTTATACAAGTACACCACATACAATTTGTATTATAATTAAAAAGCTTACTTAAAAACACTTAAAGAGCATACTTTACATAAATTTTTAAGAGTCACAGTTTTTACTTAAAAAAGTTCTTAATCGTTTTTTGATTTACATTACTTTGGCTCTTTTCTGCAGCATTCGCCATTTTTTTAGGGATAAACAGGAAGGCTGGTGGTGCCTCTCCTTGTTGTGCTATATATTCAATAGCACTTTTGATAGCTTTGATGATGATTTTTCTATGTTGAGAGATTTTTCTATGCTGATTGACATTGTCACTGTCTTCATCATCTTCGCGGGATTCATTTTCATTATTGACAATATTAACGATCACTTCATTGGTAATCTCTTGTCCATCAGCTTGTTTTCCTGAGTATTTGGAACATAAAATTAAAATTTTTTTCAGCTGTAATTTTATAAACAAAAAATAAGTCAGAAAAAAAAAACTTGAAATATTTTATAGCTCGGTTAAAGCGGAAACTTGGATAATCGGGGCTCTACTGTATTAACTTGCACTGTGGTATTCTATTCCTTATTTGATACATAAGTTGTAATGAAAGGAGTTTAGATTATGATAATAGTTTGCAATGTTCCTTAGATTAACGACATTAAAAATATGTCAATCTTTTAACATTACTCGTCAAATTTCTCTTTTGAAATGGATTTATTATTTATTGTTTTTCACAGTACTTTATGGCATGTAACTAAATGGCAAAAAAATGTGCTGCACTGTCAGGTTTACTTGAAAGTTATTGGTAAATCTTTTGTGGTTTAATTTTATGTAATATAATGTAAATTTATTTTCAAGTATAAATACTGCAGACTTTTTTTCTTTTTTTTTCTTCTGCTGATGATTTAAACTAAGAACGTAATTTTGTGTTAACTTTGTATATAAATAATTTTTGTTATTTCTAAACAACTAAATCTAAACTTGTATTTATTTAAATTGCTTTCAAGCTATTTCTGATTGAGTAAGCGAAAGCTTCTGAATATTTCTAAATTATGCTCATTGTATCCATCAGTTCTAAACTTAAGTGAGTACCTACTGTTTGAATTTTTTTTTTTTTTTACTTTTTTCAATTTTAAATATTTCTGAAATTGCAAATTTGTTCTTGAAAAGTTTGGAAAAAGTTCCCAAATTTCATTTTAAAAATTGACTGGGAACTTTGTAATGCACGACATTTATGTAAAATTGAGAGTAAAGAAGTTCAATAAAGGCAAATATTTCTTTTATCATATTTACTCGTAAATATTGAATACAATACTTCTAATTCCAGGTACAAAATTATTGCAAATAAGACATTGCCGGCATCATCAAAAATAAATGAATGTCACGAGATAAATTATTAAAGTCAATTTAATAAGTAGTTTTGTTATAATAATTTTATTAGCATGTCACTTAATTTTAAAATAGCAAAAAGAGAAAGAACGTTACATAGCATAATACCTATAAAACTGACTCAAGAGGATAAAATTTACAATATTATGTACGGTTATTTTAAAATTTTCGACTATTGTTTTTTTAAATTATGAATTATTTTAATGATTTCTTGTGTTTACATTCCCATCATTTATTTTTTCAGGATGTTGATGAGTTTTTTGAGCATGAAAGATCATTTTTAATTGACTATCACAGTCACATTAAAAATGCAACAGCTAGGGCTGATAAGATGACTCAATCGCATAAGAGTAAGTATTTTTAAGTTCATAGGAAGTTTTAAAGGGAGATACAAATAATATTATTCAATCAAATTTAAATAGAGTAGGAAGTATCTTTTTTTTTTTTTTTTTTAAAGTGTGAAGTTTATAATAGTTTTAACATAGTTTTTACTTTTCAATAATGTATATTAAAAAAAAAAAATTAAGTTAAGAAAGTGTGTTTTCTGTAAATTTTTGTTTTACAATAATATATTTAAAAAGAAAAATTTAGACATAAAATTTTATGAATGGGTTATTTGCACTTGCAGAAGATCGCAGATGTTTTTCACACATGTGGCGTATGACGTCAGCACCAACTGATCGCTAATGAGCAAAATGGCGGGTGAAAGTTGAGCAAAGTTTCTCCGCATAAGTTAGAATCTTAATTAACATGAAGTCAATTAAATGCTGGACCATAACTCACATCTAGTTTGTTGAAATATTATTATTTCTTTAAAAGCATATAATTCTTCAAATTTGTTGAAATATAATTAAATAATATTTCTAATTTAATAGTTTGTTCATTTATTATTTGTTTATGTATTTTATTGTAATTGTGATATATTTTTGTTTTCTGTACCTGGCAACTTCAATGCATAGCTAGTTTGTTTACGTTTTACATGACTTCATACGTGCAGAGCTCATTCTAGACAGAAAAAAGGGCAGGGTGCAAAAGTTTAAAAAAAAGGCATTATTATTCTAAAAGGGCAATAATTTCTTTCTATGGGCATTACACGTTCAATTAAAAAACATTGTTAATTAGTAAAAGAATTTTTTTTTTTTAACTTTACTAAACATAGCAAAGCAAATCATATAAATTACTAATATGTATCAATAAATTAACATATATATCGAGTTAATGAGCTAATTAGCTTAGTAATTTATTTAAAATGCATGCATATATTAATAAAATAATAAATGTATGTTTTTAAGTGTTTGTAGTTATGATTTAATAATTAAAATGATTAATAATAATTATGGTTTAATGATAGTGGAAGTAACTGCAAACTTTGAAAGACAAGTGCAACAAGGGGGTGTGATGGCTATTTTTCTTTCCCATATAAATCTATGTATTGACAGCAATGACAATCTAAATAAAAAGAGTTGAAAATAACAAAAGTTTAGGAAATCCATTGCAGAGTTTGGGGGGAAAATAAAGGACTGAGGAAAAAAAGTGCAAAAAGAGTATGGAGTCTATTATATCAGGGCACTAATTTACTTCAGGGGCAACAGGGTGGATTCTTTTGACTAAAAGGGCAGCAGAATGCTGCGCCCTGTTTACCCTGCCTAGAATGAGCTCTGCATACGTGTCTTTGTGTTAAGTAAAAAATATGGAGAGAAGGAATTGAAATCTTTGTGAAAGAATTTGTGTGAAGGATTATAGAATATATCACTTACGAGAATCGGTACTTGAGGGGCTCGGGTTACTTGTAATAGAATGGAAAGAACAGTTGCGTAACATATGCCACGTTTCAATGACCAATCAGGATCGATATGCCCACACTACATCGCTTTTAAGTATCCTATTCAGTTGGTGTAGTACTTCACAGTAATTTTTTTCAATGAGTAATTTCTTACCAATTGACTTCACCTCCCATGACTTGTAAAATAGAACATAGTGATTTGTGATGAGTATACTAACAATCCTTCATCTATATTTAAATTCATTAATGACATTTATTAGTAAGAATATTTTATCCAGAAGACAAGGAAATTCCTAGATCAGTACCCCGAGAGGTATTGATTTGTTATGGAAAAATGGAGGACTTTGCGACTTGACGGATTTAATCTGCATCCGTCACCATTTACTACACAGGGAGACTTTGGTCGGCCTGGGATCGAACCCACAAACTCTTGGACATGGGTCCAGTGCCCTACCAACCAGGCTATCCTGGCCTTAGTAAGGACATCGTGAAAATCAAAATTTAGTTCATTCTTTTTTGGATGTGAATCTGTATTTTATAACATTAAAATGTCTTCGCAGGGCAAATGTAATTCCTTATAATTTCGTTAATGCAGATTCAGTTATAACTTCTACATTCAAGTCTTTACAGTATATACAATAAATAATAGTATATCTTAGTGAATGTTTAGTTTTCTGATGTGCTGAAATAAATAGTAATAAAGAGCAATTCCACCTTTGTGGACGTAGCATTTGTACACTTCGAATGTGTATAAATTAACACTCGTGAAATACTTCTTTATATTTTTTGTTATAGCTTTTGGAGTTTTCTGAACTTGTTCTGATACTTTACTTCCATGAATTTGAAAAATTTTTCAAAAATGAAAACTGACTGTTATGGATGTAACTCAATATGCTATTCCCTATAAGTTTGAAATTTTGCTTTTTTGTTTTAATTTTCGTTGAATTGCCTTGAAGCAAGTGCATGTTAACATGCTGGTATAATAAGATCGATGTGATAGTCATTTTTCTGTATGCTGATTAACAGAATCGTCTAAGGTTGATATAGCATTGATCAGGAATGGAAAATTGATCAATTTGATTAAGGACCACAAGTTTTTTTACCACATTCTCCAAAAAAAATTCTAGAAAATCAGTCTTTATCTTCAGATTCTCTAAAAAAAACTTGTATCTTTTATCATTTGATGTCCTTTTTTCTCCAATTTAATTTGTGTTGTCTCGTTTCAACTTAGCTGTGAAGTAGAAAATCAATCAGTTTCACTAGGAATCTGTTTCTCCAGTAAAAGAACGAGTTCTTTTTTTTGCCAAGTCCTATGTCTCCACTTTCATTTGCTTTTTAAACAGTTGCCAGAGTTTGCATGTTATTAGTCTAATATGTTTTCTCATACATGCCTAGGAAACACGAAAGAGATGTGTTAAAATCAAAACATCAAAAATGTATGATTGATATGTAGTAATTTGTAAAGAAACAATGAGGTTTTCGTAATGAAAAACACATTTTCCACTCTAATTTTTATTTATTTTTACCTCTTTAGAAAAACAACAACTTGTTTTTGTAAATGGTTTTCTTTTTTTTTTTTTTTTTCTTTTTCAGGTGTTGCTGATACTTACATAAAAATATCATCCTCTCTTGTTCAATTGGCTACTATAGATGGTTCAGAATTAGAAAAGTAAGATTCATTTCGATTTCTTCCCTGCGGTTACATTTTTGTAAATTATTGTTATTTGTAAAAGTTGATACAAAATTATTGTATATAAACAAGTTCAGCATGATCTTCATTGTTTCCTGACAAGATTAACTGCCTAAATATATACTTACATATACCTTTACTGATTAGAAACAGTCAGAAAATTCATATCATTCTATGAAAAGTGGTTGGCTTTTAAGCCATCTAAGGAAGATTAAGTGTAAATGAAAACTTTATACAAAATAGTGTAAAATAATGAAGACATTAAATGGATCTGATTCGGAAGTTGCTGGCACCGCTATTCTGTACAGAGGTGTTTTCCTACTATCTGAAATTAGTTCAAGCTATTTTTTCCTAAGAGCACAAGTATTCAGCTTAAATAATTATGTATAAGTACTAAATATCACATTAACTTTTAGTAGAATTGTAAGAAGTTTAAGTAAGTTCTTGTAAAAACATTTAACAATTGTTCATTGCCTGATAGACGATAAAAGTACTCTGATTTTCACTTAAAATACAACAAAAATAGGTACATACATTAAGCAGTGAGTTTGTGGTGGCTCACATCTGTAGAGAAAAATATATCCATTATTTTTTTTTCCTTTCTATTAATTTAGAGCGTGATCATGCAATATAATGCTATTTAATTTTTTATAAACTTCTGGCATCGCTAACTTTTTTTTTTGCATAAAACATATTTTTGAAATGTAAATAAAGTCTAATCAGATTCATAAACTTTTCAGATAAAACACTTTGCATGCTTACTTCATGTTGTAAATAACGTAAACTTAAGGTCTACGTTAGGTTACGCAGTTTTAGGTTATACTGACCTTAAACTCAATGCATGTTCTAGTCAATAAGTTGACTTTTTAAACCTTACCCATAATTTGCAATTAAATTTTGGGAGATTAGACTTATGCTCAGCTGCAGGTTTGGACAAGAGATTTTTTTTCAATTTCTGACACTTAGCATCAAAAACTAAACTATTAAATGAATTAACTCATAAAATAGTTATTAAATTATTTTATGCTTGCGGGAAATTTCGAAGTTAAATTTTTTAAACAAATGGAACGCTAAGAATTCATTGTGAGGGAAAGATCAAAACTGACATACTTTCAGAGTGTTTTCAACCGTTTTATTAAATTTTATAATAAAAGGTGGAACTAAAATAAAGGAGTTATTTGTCTCAATTATTATTGAAAATTTATTTGTCTGAGGTTTATTTTATTTTGTGGAAAACAGTGTTTAATGCTTAGCTAAAGTATTTTTGACATGCGTGATTTTCGATTCACTCTTTCGATTTTTAAAAAAAGGGGATCGAGAAATTACTATCATTCTTTTTAAACCAACAAAGAAGCCATAATTTGTTTTATTAGGGTAACAGTTTCAAATGTTGTATTTCATGTTTATGTTAACACAATTGTTTCTCACTAATGTTATCACTTGCGTTTAATGTTTTTAATCTTGTTATTAAATTTTTAGAAATTATTTATAGCTTATTTGTTTATAATTTTCATTATATTTTAACAACAACAATATCCTCAATCAATTTCTTATCCCTGGCATTTTCATGTATTTAACCACAAATGTTTTGGCTTCTAAGCATTCTAAATCCGGATCTAGGCAAACCGTTTAATGGTTCTATTATTAAAATATCTGTGTGTGGAATTATTATTTTTTCTTCTTCTAAGAATTGAGTTCTGTGAGCTATACTGTAAATATTTCAGCTCTTGTTGTTATTGTTAGGTACTCCATTCTGACCAAACAACCAACTGACAAAAGCATGCACAAGCAGAATGAGAAATTGATTGATTACTCTTTGAACATGCTGAGGTAGGGGGAAAGATCTTGGAATGACATTATAATAATTTCATTAATATAAGGTCATACCGAGTTATAATGAATGAAATTCTTTTTAACTAAAAACTTAACCTTTGAAACCTTATTCATGAAATTAGTTTTAATTAAATCATACAATAAGCTCCTAAATATATTTTTCATGGTTTTTTGTGACCTTTGAAGGAATTTAAATGTGATGCATTTGCATCTGTTTTCTAGTCTTTATATATGAAATTCAGTTCCTGCTGCCCACTAAAATCGCATCCATTCTGTGAGCATTTAGTTTCCAGCTAATTTTATAAACCATGATGCCCACACGTAAGAAAAATATTTTCATGGTTTGACTTTACATATACACTGAAAGCTAAATTGATTACTACATTTATATTTTATTTTACTGAGTCCGCAGAAGACATTTTAATTAAACATGAATACTATTCAAGATTACAGAAGGTTTTTAAAAAAAATACATGTTTGTTTGATTACTAAGATTTAAAATTAAATATCTCAACATTGCTCAGAAGTTTATAAAAGTTCCTTTTCTTTGTTGCAAAGTTCATTTTCCTTTATTAAGTGTTCCTATATATATAAATTTCGAATTGAAGTAAATGCAGTTTGATCAAATATACTCATTACCATAAAATTTAGCACACTTAGAAAGAGTTGCAGAATGAAACAAAAATTTTATATATGTAAGTACAATATAAATGAATGTTTAAAAAAATCAAAGCAAAACTACCATTTATTGCAGGAAAAATATAAATGAATAAAAAGGTTTTAATACCCAACATTGGCACCCCTAGCACAAACGCAGGATGCCTCGATGCCCGACTGTGTGGACGGGCATGGAGGCTTATAAGTCCCTGTTGTCCTGTGGCATCTCATTCTAGAATTCCTATTAGGACACCTTTAAATTGACTAAACTTAAAGGTTATCCTACTTGCCATCCTGCGTATACTTGTTCCATGATAAATCTGGGGATCAAGCAGGCCAGGGAAATGTGGCACATATATTCCTGTGACAATTTTGCTGTGTGTCTGCCTTGCATTGTCTGGTTGAAAAATGGCTCTTTGATGTCCTGCCATGAGTGCACCACTTGTGACTAAAGGTTGCCATGGCTCCTTGGATCAATATTAGGGATGATCGTGTGTCGTATCAAGTAGCACACCAGCTGTAGAAGTGGTGTGCTGCTTTACAGTGTAGGTAGGATTGACACCCACCCATTTTTGCCTTCCTTTAAAGTGGTGTTACTATTAAAGGGGGTTGGACTGTAACCAAATGGTGTCTGATCGCTTTCAGTTTAGAATACAGATTTAATTTGGTTAAAGATGACCATCCTGTACGAGTGTGGAAGCCCCTATGTGAACGCCTCAAGTCCTGACAACGCTGTACAGCAGCACACTGCTTCTACAGCTGGAGTAATGGCATGGGAAGACATCGCATACGACACAAGATGACCCCTAATTTTTATCTGCGGTGTCATGACAGCCTACTGGTATGTTCGTGACACCCTTCAGCCACATGTATAGCCACTCATGGCATGGCTCCTTGGAACAATGTCTCAACTTAACAGTGCTTATCTTCACGCAACAAGGGCGTTGGAGAAATACTTTCACCACATTACCACCCTCAGATTCGTCACCGAATGAGCATATCTGGAGCACTTGTTTCGTCAAGCAATCCGGTTTTTAAGCGTAGTCGATTTCATGGTATTTTTACAGCAACTGTGGAACGAGATGCCGCTTGACATCAAAAGGGACACTTATGACTTAATGTCCTACTGTATTGTATCCCGTGTTAGCGCTAGGAGTTGCCCAAGGAATTTCCTAAAACCTGCATTCATTTTTTTTTTTCTTCAATAAATCATAATTTTGCATAGATTTTTTTTAATCACTTATTTATATCAACGTTGTACCTACGTATGTAAAATTTCTTTTCATTTTTACAACTTTTTCTAAGTGCTCTCATTTTTATAGCATTGAGTGTATTTAAAGGTATGAATTTCAGTTAGAAACTTTTCTGTTTTATGAACTATGCTTAAACTTGACACTTGAGGTATAATCAAATGTTTTACTAAATGATCTCAAACTTTTAATTTTCCAAAAAAAAAAAAAGAAGCAAATTTTTTTTTTTTTTTTTTTTTTGCAAACATAGAAATTGACAATTTGACTTTTATTTAAATTTAATTATAAAATTGATCAAATTTCAGTGATAGTTAAATTTAATCTGGAAGTACGTTCATCTGGGAAATAAACTATTAATCTTGTTAAATCGTTGATACTCAATCAAGTTGTGAGGAGTTTGTTAAAAAATAGAATTCAGTAATTCCTCTACAATTTTGAAACTATGGGTTCTTAGGATCCAGGTTAAGGATTGTGTTAATAGAATTAATTTAATGAACACTAAGTCATTCAGTATATTTTAATGTTAAGTATTAAATAAATTTTTAAATTTTAATTGTCTAATTGAGAATAATAAGAGATTTTTGATTCTTCATTATTTATGGAATTGGCATTGACGTAAGTTTTACTGAGATCGGAACCAGTTTAAAATCCTCTAAATAGCTATTTATCTTAACAGGAAAAGCAGAAAGGTTTGATTTAGGAAAATCTTGGATTTAACTGCTTGTTTAAGGCTTCATTGTATTAGGATTTTTTTGACTTAATTCATTTAATTAAATCTTTATATGGTTGTTTACTAAGTGCAAGTCTGAAAAGTAAACTTTTTTTTTTTGAATGTCTCATTTTAAAGCACACATGCACATAAAATAGTTGGTAGAATTTTGTTGTAATACTGATTAAACAAATTTAAAAATGTTTTATTTATTTTTTTGTTTGCATCATATATTTATTCTATTCTAGGTTTTTCAGTAAAGTTTCTGACACCTTTGAAAAAGCTAGAGTGAGTTGAATGCTTTTTGTTTGTTGCTGTATCTTATATCAATTTATGTAAATGTTTTGAAGTTAAACTGGGTGAAAAATATTGTTCACTTTATCTAATTCAAAAGTTGAGACTCAGCACAATTTAATTGAAAGAAAACTATTAACCTATACTTTGCTATTTCAATTAATGATATAATCAATATATTCAATAAAGTCTAACTTCACCAAATCAAAATGCAACTGTGATAAAAGAAATTAGTATACTAACCTATTCAATGTTATAATTTGATTTAAACAGATTTGTTGTTTAGCTTATGACAGCAAAATTGAAATGTACTTTAAATTTTTAATTATTAATCGATGTTCTAGACATCACATTTTCTGTTTTTACGATGTCAATGTTTCAATATTACAATGTCAAAGTTCAAAATAGCAACAATTAGTCAAGTTATTTCAGATATTTAGTAAAACAAATTATTTATCAGTTTTCTTCTAATGGCATGAAGGTCAATATGCCAAGAGCAGCAGGATTATTAAATTCTCTCAGATTAACTGAAAGATATTTTCTAAAACTTTTGTCCAAAGAAACTGCTGATAAAAGTTAGACAAGGGTGATTCGTTTGTTCATATATCCGCAAAAGTAGTCAAAAACACAAATGAGTCTCTACGGGTACACCGATTGTAATGCCAAATTGTCAGTTGCATGGATTCTATTTTCAAATTTTAATTCTGAAAAAGAATTTTCAGTAATGTATTTAGTCGTTATGAACATATTTAGTTGTCTCAAAAATATCAGTGCATTATAAAAGAACACGTTCATATTTTGATAATTTCATCAAGTTGGCTTGAGAGCAAAGAAACCTCTAGCCCGGGAAACTCAAGCAATAAGCGAATATTCGCAAATCTTGTCATAAAAGGGTTAAGTTAGTATCATATCATGTATAAATTATGTTATTCATTTTGTTTAAATGAATGTTAGAAGATGGAAAACTGCATTAGAGATTGTTATGCAAATCAAATTTGCTATTTCACTGCTTAATATCTCTAATGAATGCGAAATAAAATCACTAATGGGAGAGCATAACTTTCAACTTAACTGAATTTTCTTGTCCATTTTCTTGGTTCTTTTTGTTGATTTGTTTGCTTACTTTTTGATGAATGTGTATTTCAGAAAAGTTTGATCAATATTATTTGAGTTTCTGCTAATAGCATGATTTCTGTAAAAGCTATTTTAATTAAATAGTGTGATTTCATGTCAAAATTAAAAAAATAGTTTTTTGTTTGCATTTAAAAAAAACTTTTTAACTCCTTATATATATATTTTTTTTAAGAATTAAGATATTTGGAATTAAAAGAAATACCCAAATTTCAGGTAAGCCTTTGTACATTTGTGCGAGCAAAAAATAAAAAAAAATAAATAAAAAACATAATAATAAATAAATAATTACTTTTTAAAAAATTGCATTTTTGTTTTTAATTTTACCTTATACATTACGTGAATTTTACACAATATTTATGTTTGGGATTATACTTGTTCAAATTTTAAAGCCCACTGATAAGATAGATTTACAAAGTATAACTAAATAGTATATTTATAAAATGTATTTTTTTTGCTGTGTTTTAAGATTTCTTTTATATATTATAACTATTAAAATTTAGGAATTAAATGGGCATTATGTATTTCCTTGTTTTGATATGTTTTTTATTTATTTCGATTAGTTATATTTTATTAAAAGATAAAATATTAATATTTTTTTATGTAAAGAAAGTGGAAGGTCGAGTGGCAACAGATGAAGATCTAAAATTGTCTGACACATTGCGTTACTACATGAGAGACACAGCAGCAGCAAAAGTAAGCGCATTATACAGCACTTTACTTCATTGCATCTGATGTTATTTCCAGTCTATCAATTTTGTTTCTTTTTTTTGTTTCAGAATCTTCTCTATCGAAGACTTAGGTGCTTAGCCAATTATGAAGCTGCAAATAGAAATTTAGAAAAAGCAAGAGCAAAAAATAAAGACGTCCACCTGGTAACATATCATCTGCCTATGTGAAGAACTCCTCTCGCCAAAAAGTCTAAGGCCCTCTGTTGCTATGGAAACAAGAAACAACATGTTTTAGGAGCTTTGCAATAGACTGAAGATAAAGGTCTTCTTACAGACCCTCAAAACCCTGTCTTAATATTGACCAATCACCTCTTTCAGAAGTAGTTAAACCCCACAACCATAGTCACTGCCACTGTTCAAGACTAATGGAGAGAGGAATTCTTTACACAGACAGACTATATATATAATTTCACCCTTTCTCACTATAACTGTTTTAAGTAGTTTCGAACCATTTTTCTGTGAAAACTTTTTGCTGATGTTTTTATTGTAAATTACTTATGAAATATATCTATGCGCAATGTTCGTACAAACCAGTAATTGTGAGGGAAAATGAGATTCAAAAAAGTCAAGTAATTATCAGGGGGAAAACATAATTTTACTCCAAAACTAAGAGTTGTTAGAGAATTTAGTGTATCCTCAAGATTCTGTTATTCAAACGCGTCTCTGGAGTGCTGTTCGAGTTAATGAACTTGAGTCTTTGCCTGGAGAGTATTGCATAGATATCTATACATGCCATGGGCTAATTGTAAAATCCAACTCTTTGCAAATTTTCATTGTCATTTTATAGTGTGCCTTCTGGACCGACTTTAATAAGTCGAACTAATCATGTCAGTAGTTTACTAAGGGTCGAATTTTAGAATTATCCTACAACATTTCTATGTTTTATCATTTAAATCTCATTTTATATTTCCTATATTATGTATAGTATTAATTTAAAATAGTGATTCCAAATTCAAATGAAAAAGTTTTGGATTTAAAATCAGCATTTAACGCAAAGTTCTCGAAAAATTCAAATTGTGTGCAATGAAATGGGACAAGCTTGTAAATTTTTCACCTTTTATTCAACTAGGGATAATTATTCAAACCTGTAGGTTTTGTGTAGATGGTTTGCCCTTCGTGTTGTTAGTGGTATTTGCAATAAGTTTGTTGTTCTGATAAAAACTCCTCTTTATGAACTCTCATTGCCATAATAATTTGAGCACCTAGTAAGACTTCTCGGAATAAATAAAGATGAATCTCTGAAATAAAGACTTGACAGAAATTTTACATGCATGTGAACAATGTTTATATGTTGTGATCAATGTTGAAGTAAGTGATTAAAAAATGATTGCAGGAAAGAATACAAATAAAGGTTTTAGTGCCCCCTTGGACGACTTCTAGTGTGAATGCAAAATATATTAGTCTGGCATTGAAGTACATTAAAGTATCTTTTGATGTTCTACAGCATCTTATTCCCTAGTTGATATAAAAACACCACTAAATAGACTAAACTGGGAGACTGTTCATCTTACCCGAGTGGCCACAGGTATTCTCGTTTAGTGAGAAATCTGGGGGATTGAGCAGACTGAAGAGCCATTCCCCCGACATTCTACCTGTGTGAGACTGAGCATTGTTTTGTTGAAATATAGTTTTCGAAAGCCTTGCCATGATGCCGCAAATGAAGGTTAGTGGTGCTCGTGTGTCGTATATGCTTTGCCCCCCATACCATCGCACCAGCTGTATAAGTACTATACAGCTTAGACAAGGTTGAGTCCCACATACAATTGGCTCCATTTGTAGTGGAGTTGCTCTGCAGTGAATGCCTGAACGCTGTACTGCATAACACTGATTCTATAGCTAGTGTGATGGTATGGGGTGCCATCACATACAACATGCTATCACTCCTAATATTAATGTCAGTGTCCCATGACAACCCTGCTGTACTTTCATGACACCCTTCAACCACATGTGTTACCGCCTATGGCAGAGTACCCTGGAAACATTTTTCGACACACGATACTCGACCACACACAGCAAGAGTGTCCCAGGAATGTCCTGTCCCACCATTTGTCACTGATCAAGCATTTCTGGGACTGCAAGTTGAATGGCCTCTGAGTTCAGTTGATTTAACGATGTTTTTACATAAACTATGGAAAGAAATGGCTTTGGACATTGTATGCCTCAATTTCTGTTTGTATTTCATCCTGCATTCACACAAAAGCTGTCCTAAGAAGATATAGAAACCTTATTCATTTGTAATTTTTTATGCAATAATTGATCATTTTGCTTTAATTTTTTTTTATCACTTACTAAACCACCATTGTACTTGCTTTTGTAAGATTTCGTTTCATTCTGAGAACTCTTTCTAGGTGGTCTAATTTTTATGGCAATAAGTGTATATATTCTACTCAGTATTTCAATGTTATTTATAAATTTTTTTCCCTTAAGAATTAAGAATTCATCATTTTAACGAGAATGCCATTCTATAAGAATGAGTAATTTTTGTTGCTAATGTTGTATTTATTCATTCTTTTAGGCTGAAACAGCTCAACAGGAGGCCTGTGATCGTTTTGAAGCCATATCGAAACAAGCAAAACAAGGTTTTTACTTTTGAATTTCATTTCCTTAAACTTTCTCAATTATTTCTTCTTTCTGATAGTAAAACTGACACATTTAAATAAGTTGAAAATATATTGTTTTTTAAAAAAAATTATTGTTTATGTAATTTCTAGAACATGTTAATTTTGTGTAATTTCTATTTTTTTTGCAGTTTCAATATGAGCATGTTCTTGTATTCAATTCAATTTGCTTTAAAATTTCAATATCTTGAAGGGTTTTCTCTGTTTGCATAATAATTTTAAACATGTTTTTTTCTTCCATTTCCTATGTTTCTTTATTTAAAAACTGCAGCTAGTAAATTTTGCATTTGAACTACTTATTTAACAATACTTATGCTTTTTTGTTTATTGATTCTTTCCAATGCTAAATGCTTGTGCATATTTTTGATTTTAGTAATATATAATTTAAAAACTACTGCAGAGTAAAGTAATTAAATGATTATTTGTGTTATGAAAAACTTTCTGATTGACAGAGTAGAATTAGATGGGAGCAGAGAAAACTTTTAACTTCCTTTCATTTTATAAATGAAGAGTCACATTCTTCTTGGTTCACTTTTTCTATTAATGTTTCTTGTAGTCAAATTTACATTAAAAAAATTTCAAAATCTTTGAAGTTCATGCGCACACAGTCCAAATTTATTAGGTTTTTTTTATGTGTCTTTTTGTTAAGTGTTTAAAGAGACTTTTGACTTTTTCCCTAGGAAAAATGTCCAGTTTTAATTCTTTATTGCTTTGGAAAAAGTGCTTTCTCAGCTCTCTTTTTGCTTCTAATTTTTTAGTTAACATGTCCTTTGTTCGAACATCAGGCATCTTTTTGGGTGTCTTTTTATTAGAATTGTATTTAAAAAAAAACACCAAGAAAACAAAATTTAGACTTTTTCACCAGAAAGATCAGGTTTTTGGTCATTTTTTCAAACTTTTTATTTCTTAACATTAGAAAATCAAATTGAAGAAATCTTCTGAATTAAATACTTTCCCTCAAGCTATTTAGCCCCTTTTAAGATAAGCTAACTAATTACTTATGTATATTTTACTGTAAGATGCAATAAATCATGTGTATACAATCATGTATACAGAATCTTGGAGACTTTCCCATGTCCAGATAATAGTTTTTAAGGTAAACTAAGGCCAGAACTGGTTCAATTTTTTTTTTAAAGAAGAAGGTTATTAACATCCAATTTTCAAGCAAAAACATTATTTTTTTTTCCTGTTTAATGTCATTTAATTAACTAAAGAATGTTCAAAATGATAATATAAATGTCGCTGATAAAACAAAATAAAATGGAATGAAGTTGGCAATAAGTTTAGCTTTTGTGAATAAAGATGCATTTTTGACACCTCTCCCCTTTTCTTTCATTGAAAAATTGGCAATGCAAATAATCATAATAATACTAAATAAATAAAAACAGGGTTGTATTAAAGGGTTGGGGAGACAACTGGAGCTGCAGCTGCAGATTATTGAAAGACCTTACCAGGAGCCAACATGAAATGCAGTAATGGAAAAAAATGTTTGCTAAAAAAATATTAGTAAATTCAAAATATCATATTTTTTTTAAAAAAAAAACTGACATCCTCCTTAATGTGACATTTTAAGATAAAAACTTCATATTTTATTAAGGTTTTGTTTTCTTAAAAATTTTTGTTAAGCACGGTTATGAGAGAGAGGAGAGAACAAAGAATCAATAACATTGTAATATTTAGTTTATTCTTGTGAGAACGAGAAGTAATATACACTTCATTGCATCATCAGTTTTTGAATAGATGATTCAGGGTCATTAATATAACGGGGTCCGTAGCTTTTTTAAAAGGTATTTATTTTGGATTTTTGTTTTTTCAAAGCCCTTAAAGGTTCTTTTTTTTGATCAGGTATTTCTAAAAAGCTCTTAATTTTCCCTAGAATGGACTGGCCCACCGGCATACTGGGACCAATCCTGATGGGCCCTCTCAATTGGCGCCCCTTCTTGGTTATTTTCTGTTGAAATAAATTTAAAAAAGAAATCTATTAATTTTGCTTTGAATCCTCGCTTTTCAAGGAAAAAATTTATAAATGAATGATTTGTAATAAAATTTTGTTTCATCATTCAACTTCTCTGTTTACTCTTCTCTAAGGAAAAAAGTCTCTCTTTTTTTCTTTCTTTTTTTTTTTTTTGTTCCATCTGACCACAATAAGCTAGCAAAGAGGTCAAAGGTTACAGCATTTAAAAGTTCCAAGATACTAACAACTTCCCCACCTGCTTGATCATTTTATTTCTATTTGAAATAATTTAAAATCAAAATTTCAATTCATTTTAAATTGACTAGTATTTAGTAATTGACTATGTAATTAGACTAAAACAGTATGCTTTTTCTAATAGTTGACTATGTGCAGTGCTTATTGTAAAATTACCGCCAGTTATTCGGAGAGTGTAGGGCTAAAAATAAAATAAAAAACGTGCTTAAAAATTACTAATATATTTTTGATGTGAAAATTATACAGTTTTTTACTGAGTTTTAATGAATTAACATAATCATGAAGAAAATAAAATCTTTATCTTGTGCATTAGAAATATGCAGCAAAAATTTTAATAAGCTAATTACATTTTCTTAATTTTTTTATAACCATCGTTGGACAATTTTTTAATTTTTTTGGCTTACGACTACTAATATTCAACTCCGTAGCCTAGTAATTTTTAACTCAATCCAGAAGACAAGGGAACTCCTAGATCAAGTAGTGGAAGAAATTTGCCTTCAAGGAGGACTTTATGATAGAACTAACCTGCTTTTGTGTTACAGCGAGAGGAAAACCTCCCATAGTTAGCCTGACATCAAGGGGACTCTAACCCATGATCCATTTACCACTGAGGATATTTTACATCAGAACTGTGGTCGGTGCAAGCTGGATGCGAAATTCCTATCAACCAGCCATCGCTGGGATTGGAACCTGGTTCGCTACATTGGGAGGCACATGCTCTATCCCCTGAGCCATCACGGCTCCAACTAATTACATTTCGTAAAAAATGCTCTCTGTCTCTCGCCGACCCCTGGAACTTCTCATGGAGTTGATTTCAGATTGCTTTGAGATCTAAAACATTGCCTAAAAATTCAAGACATTGAAGTAGTAAAAATTCCAAGACGTTAAAGTGTTATTCGTTCATTTAAAAGAAAAAAAAGAGCAACTTTGCATAATTCTACTGCTAATAATATTGACTACTTAATGAAATAAAAGAATCTTCCCCCTTTTTCTCTCTCCAACCCTTTCTTTTTTAAATATAAAAAGAAAATCATAAAAAGAAATCAGGAGATAATTGTTCCAAAAGTTATTACAAATTTAAGCTTAGTAATAGCTATTTGTCATTTTCAGTTAATTGGTAAAACTGTTTATGCAGTTATTTCAGATTGCTTGCGCTTGCATATTTATTGATACAGCTAATACTGAAATTAATGAATATATCATATTCATGCTTTTATATTTATAAATTGTTATTTTCAACACAATGGCTTTTCGAGTTATGAGATTTGTATCTTAAGAAAATAAATTTAATAGAATATAAAATATTCTATTAGATAAGAGTTTTATATCCTGATATTATTTTATTATTAAATAGCTAGTACTGGAATTAATGAATATATTTAGTTATAAGCTTTATTTGAAAATTTACTGGATTTTCCAGTAGACTACTGAATTTTGCCAGTTTTTACTGGTTTAATTAAAATTCTCATTGTTTTTGTACATTTTAGAAAATTCCTAAAATTAGAATAAGTGTCAAAAAAAAATTTCTAATTGAAATAGTTTTTGTACCAAGTGTTGCTTGCTTGAATATTTAAATAGGTATTACTAATACATAATGAAGCAAGCCTCATTTATAGAAATCGGTTCAAAACTTTTTCTGTTCTAAAATGTTCAATTTATGTTTATTCAGAACTCTCTTTTTAAATTAATTAAAAAATATCCTTTAATGAATTAAATGCCTATTAATATTCGAAATTATGAGTAAAGATAAAATATAACATTTCAAGTATGTGTAATGTCAATCATAACTGGAAAATATTGCAGTTTTTCTGTTGTGATGACTATAAAATTCCCTATGTGTAAGATATTTAGCACACCATGCAACAATTATCATGGAATTTATGTTTCGTAAAAAACTATTTTTATTTATTTTTATTGTAATTTGATTGGTGGTCTTACTTTTCCTTTATATTGATTATCTTTCAACAGAGCTGCAAGACTTTAAAATACGTAGAGTTGCTGCCTTCAAGCGAAATTTAGTGGAACTTGCTGAATTAGAAATAAAACATGCTAAGGTATTGTTATATAATATATTTGTAATAATCAATATTGACCCATTTTGTCTAAAATTAGATTTAAAAATAGCTTAACATTGTGTGTTATTATCTGTTAAGTCTTTCTAATCTCAAAAGTTAAAATGTGCACTATTTTTAATTTTTTACTACCTATTGCCAAAAGTGGTCCAGTATTATAATTTTGGCGATTATCGCATAGTAAATAATTGAAGGATTTAAATAAAATACTAGCGAGTGAGAGAAAAAAAAGCCTCTTGGGGTTCTTTACTTTGCATCTGTCTAATAACATAATAATAAGTTTGTGTCTCTCTTAAGTCCTGAAAACTTTTTTCTGCTGGGATCTTTAAATATGGACAGCGAGTGCAAAAGGCACATTTTGCCTAGAATTCTCAAAATCATTCAAGAAATTTAATTCCTTCATTTGGGAGGGACATGTGAAAAACTTATTTTTCTCATAGGTTTATCATGTTGCAATTAAAATGCAGACTTTTTTTTCCCCTCTTAAATTTCAATGTTTCCTAGCTTACAATTTTATTTTTTTCGAAATGAGTTTCGTTGAGTTTATTGCACAATCTCTAATAATCTTTGTTTTCTTATGTAGGGTAAAAATAAATAAAATCAATGTGATTGTGGCATATTTAGCGACATCACTGTTGTTATTTTTTAATAATTAAAAAAAAACATAGCTTTCAAAATACTAATTGAGAAGAAAATTATCTGAAAATGTGTCCTTACTTTGCTTTTAGTTATGCTTTTGAAATGTGCTTGTATAATTTGAAATGTTTTAAATGAAATGTAATTGAAATAAAATGTTTTATGCTAAAAGTGCAAAGTCTGCAATATTTCATACTTGATTGCTATAAACTTCATGAGTTTACTTTAAATAAGTAGCATCATTTTTTTTGTTGCCAAATTATGAGTATAATCTTTATTTTTATAAGTTAAGCTTCTTTTCTTTATCTTTTAATGTAAAGTGTGTGGGAAAAGCAAGAATAAAAAATATTATTTTGAATGTGTAATTTTAATATGAATTTCAATTTTGCGCATGATAGCATAACATCAATTAATGATTTAGTAATTTTTTTTATCCTGTTAGCTAGTAGAATAGGTATTATAATAGTTTTAATACAAAACAGTTCCATTAAGTATTCTAAAGGTATCCCACATGTATGTAAATATAATTTGATAAGATTTTTCACTAAATAAATCTAATCTGAAATTTTAAAGGGTTCCATTTTATGTTTCTGTTATTGAACAGTTTAAATAAAATGTAGTTCTTTAAAGCATTCTGCAGCTATCCTTAAGTATGCATTCATATTTTATTATTTTTAACATAACATGTTATTTTAACATTTTGTTTTAAGTTATTTTTAATAAGTAAACCATTTTATATACATAAAAGAAAATTTATTAATGAGCTGATTACAGAATAATTGGGCAAGAATGATTCAATTTTGTTATGTATCCCCAATTAATTAGGATGTATTCTTAGTTTTATGATACATATCAGGGAACTGAAATATGTTCTGTAAATCAAAGGAAACTTTTACTTTATCTTAAATTATATTTAATAACCAGTCAATATTTTACTTAAAAGTTTAGGTCCTTCACATCATTAACATTCAAGGACCTATTTAATTTGACACACATTTAAAAATGTTTAAATATAAATTTAACTTTTATTTTAACTCCAATAATAATTTAACTGAACAAATATCAAATCAAAGTTTTTGAAAATATATTTAAGAAAAATTGATTTTTATTTAATCAAAATTATCTGTTTCATTTCTGAAGGACTGGTAAAAAGTACCCAGTTGTTTTTTATTGAAAAATTATTTTAAAATTAAATTTCTTCGTTATTTAAAATGTATTTTATTACCTTTGAAAAAGTGGTTAAGAAACTAGTTTATGACTGATTAAAATATTCTTAACTGTTTTAGATTAATAACTTGGCGTTTTTTTTATTTAGTAGGCATTTTCTTTCAAGTCATTGTTTCAGTTTATATTTGGATTTTCACTGTATTACTTAAATTATAAAACAGTAAATATAAATCCCTTTGAACTTAGTTATAGTGTTTTAGCACCATAATGTGCACATTTAAATTTATATTTTAGTCTAATAATTAATTTTATTAAATTTGCATTGTTTTATATATTGTAAATAAATGTAAAACAGGCTATTGCATGCAATTTACAATCAGACCTCGATATAAGGTCATCCGCACATAAGGTCACCCCGCACATAAGGTCACTTTTCCAAAGTCCTGACTCACTGAATAGGAATTCTTTGTTACAGATTATCGGATATAGGGTCAAGTTTTAAAAATCGTTATCGCTTAATAAGGTCATTTTTATCTAAGACGAGGGGATCTCTTTTCTAACAAAAGCCTATTTAACTTTATTACAAGGCAATTACCCCTGTCGAGTTCTAGGAACACGTTGCAGCCAGCGAACAAGCTACAATTTCTGAAATTGTTTCACAAGTTGTAGACAGTGAGGACAATGCCAGTGTTCCTGAGACTGTAGCTGTTACCCAAGTAGAAGCCTTCAATGCAATAAATGTCATACGAAATTTTTTTTCAAATCATGAGGGAGCTTAGGAAAATTTTAAGAAGTTACAAAATCTAGAAAACATTGTTCTAAAAATTAAACTAAAAACGAGACAGACCTGCATAAATGATTATTTTAAATAAGGTAAGATGTAATGTATGTATGTACACTTTGAGAAAATTTGAAAACAGCTTTATTTTAAATTAAATTTTTAAAAAAAAATCTAACTTTCTTTAATTCTTTACTAATTTTGTTAAAATTTTATTGACTTAAATATTTAATTTATGGCCAATCGTTTTCGTTTGTATTACCATTTTTAAAAAATCATAATGTATACTATTTACGTGCTTAGTTAAGAACTGCTAATGAATCTGTTTAAAGGTGACCCTGCTTGTAAGATCACTTTTGTGATGTCCCTTAGGGTGAACTTATATCGAGGTCTGACTGTATTTAATGAAGTTTCAAACAGACTCTCATTTGTTTCTAACATAGCTCACAACTCTTCTGCATTTTGAAGATATACATTAAAATTTTGTACTTTCTTAGAATTACTTAAATATTCACATACAGTGCTCTTATTCCATGCTCAAACAACAATATCCTCAATTTTTGCTTTGCTTCAGCCTAATCAATGTTCTAAGTCACAAATTATTAAAAAATATAAAATGTTATGTATCTGATAGTAAAAAAGATGGTGTATTTTTTTCTATTTCTAATGTATTTGAACTTGTTGTGTATAAATATTTTATTCCACTTGTAAACATGTAAAGTCTTTTGCATTTTAAGTATGGTATATTTCTGCATGTAAGCCAAAGAGTATGATCGCTATTATTTATTGTTGTAATTTGGAAATTCACCCAAAATTCATAACTTGTATGTAAGTGGATGTAAAAATAAAAGGCATCTATGCTTTGAAATAGAAATGTACCCACTCTGCAAGCATTTCAGGTGAGCATTGCGGTCATAACATCAGCTCCAACTTGTTTTATTTCTCCCTCTCCCCTCATATATTTCAATTACCATTAGGGATTGGCAGAAAGCCTAAGTAAAACATTACAAAGGAGACCAAATAAAAGACGTTATGTTTAAAAAACCTGCTATGCTGGTAAAGGGATCATTCTCAGCTTACAAAACTGATAAAATGAAAGATAGTGTAGTCCTTTTTTCAATTTTTTTATGTAGGCATTCAGTTTTCAACTATTTTTATGGTTTGTATGTATGTTTTGTAATATTTCTGGTATCACACAGATATAATGATAATCACTAATGCTCGACAAAACGCAGGGCCGGCGCTAAACATTCACCCCCTCATCAAATGTGGTAATAGCGTAAATTCGGTGAAGTGAATTGTGTTTCTGTGAAAGCATTGGCAAAATAATTTTTCAACTGAAAAGAAAAATATATATGTCCCCTTAAAAGATTCTGATATTACATTAAAATGAATCTTTCTACTTTTTATTTGATTACAATATCCTTTTTATTTCATTACAATAATTATCCTTTAGATATGTTGTATAGCTAATTAGGATTCAACTAGAAATATTATATGAGTATAAAAAAAACAACAGCATAATAAGTGGTAAATGTATTTTAGCATCTAATTATTTTTGCATTAACCATGTATTCTAATGACAGTAACATATTGTTTATTAAAATAAACTTATTAAAAATTTAAAACGGTTGCTAAAATACGAAAATTTAACTTTGATTTTATAGATCACCATTTTTCAATGATTTCGTAAAACCACCTGTACTCTGTTGGCAATAGACATCCTCCAAATTTTGTTTAAAAATCTGAGTAGTGTAAAAACCAATAAAACAGAATTAAATTATTCAAAAAACTTATCTTCTACCAGGATCCTTTTTTTTTTCTGAATGATTACAATGACAGGAGTAAAAAATAAAGGAGACAGTAAAAATTCTTTTATTAAAAAAATAAGGACTTAAAGAATGAACTGTTTTATTTAAAATGAAATATATTTATTTAAAAGATAGTCAGAACATCAAATGTTGCTTCAGGTTTATCTTTTTATTTCAACTTTTGTCTAAGAAGTTATCAAAAATTAACCCTGACTATTTTTTTCCTCAAAGACAAAACAAACATCTGCATTTTTAATCCTCTATCCCAGTGTTTCCCAAAGTGTGGTACGTGTACCCCCTGGGGTACGGGTACAGTTTAGCGGGGGTACACGTTCTTATGTGAAATATCTTGCAACAAGCAAAAATTTCAAAAACTTTTATTTAAAAACAAAGCTACCCATAAAAATTTAGGATTATGTATTTTTCTATTGGCTATTTTTTGCAGAGTTGACAGTTAATAATGAGTGATGTCAACAGCCAGTTGTGATTTGTAACTTTTGTGCAATTTTTTTTTTATAGTAAAGGTTTGTAATAAATTCTACTTATATTGATTATTTTTACAAAATATAATTTTATTCCTAACATTGAACATGGATTGCAGGTTGGTATCTACAAAACTTTGTACCAAAAAAGCATAGTTTTAAAAAAAAAATACATTCATTTTTTTTGTTGGTGGTACGCAGCGTTACGAAAAATGTAGAAAGGGTACACAAAAGTCATAAGTTTGGGAAACACTACTCTATCCCATTCATTGCTCATTTACTCCTTCCCAACAGTAAAAGAAAATTTGTCTAATTTACTTGCTAGAAATTTATTCCCTAGTGCTGGCCTTGAAAAGGTGAGGTATTTCTATTGGCGATATCCTCCTGGAATTTCCAAAGTTAGTGGATCCGATTATAAGCTGAATCCTTCACTTTAGCTTTTGTAAGTTGTCTGAAAATTCTCAGCTTATATTCAAAAATATATGGTACATTCTTTTGCAATTTTAATAAAAATATTAGCAGCATATATTAATATAACTTTCTAACCTTCCTTAAATTTGTTAGTGATTTAATATTTTTTTCCAGGCCCAGGCCCAACTTCTTAAGAATTGCCTTCTTTCACTGAAGGAAGAAAGTCTATAAGGAAGATCTTCTGCATTTCAATAATACTTGACGCCTTGTGCTGCCATACATGGGGTGCAGCGAACACTTCCTACTAAAATAAAGGCAGCCTTTTGTGATTAAAGGACTGATTTTTTCCAAAAAAGTTTTATATTATATAAGAATTGTTCTATATTTGTTATTTAATTTTAGTAAAAATAAAATGCTTTTGCATAACTATGCACACATTAGTACTATTACCTTGATTCCATCATCTTTAAAGAATGTGAAACATTCCAAATATTTGTATGCATATGAATATATATTGTTTTAGTTAACCAAAAATGTATGTTTATTGAGTTTGTTACTGATTTTGCTGAATGAATCAAAGAACAAATCAAATTATTATGTTGTAAAATGTGTAAAAAATGATGCATATTTATAGTTTTTTGGTTTTAAAAAAGTAATTCAACTTTTTTTCTGACAGTATTTAATTTGTTATGTTCTATAGTCTGTCTTCATCTTTTTCACCAAAGAGTTTTGAATACGTTGAATTTTGTGCCAACCACAGTATTTAAAGCTTATAATTTTATGAGTTCTTGAAATATGACATATTTTCCGTGGTGAACAAAAGCTGTTTTTAATAAAGATCACAGCTGCCAATTCTGTATACAGTTGAGAGGTTAACTTTGAAAAAAATTCTAGTGTACTAGGAAGGGCCAGTAAATTTAAAACATTTTACATCTTTTAATGCTTGTGCAAAAAAAAAGTCATTTAAAAAAATCTGCAAACTCTTATAACTGAATTTATATTTTCAGTTGCCTTACTCAGCTTAAAGTTAAGAAGATTTGACCGAAAAAGTTTAAAATTTTAGAATTTTTTTATTTGATTGCAGTAGTGCCTAAAAGTTAAAATTTCCTAAAGAAAATTTTATCAGTACAAAATATAACTCACTATATTCTACCAGGCAAGAAATACTTCAGACTTTTGGTGAAATTTACATCTTTCTAAACTTTAGAAGAATTCTTAATATTTCTACATTTTTTGTTGTTTTACATTATTATTTTAATCATGATTTATATATTTATAAATCTTAACAGTTGGATAGTTAAATTACACATACAGTGATAAAAAAAAACTTTAAATAAGTATGTAACTGATTAAAATGTTTATTTTTGTGTATAATGGTTTGACACGCTCTTCTATACATTTTTTTATGATTAGAGTTGATAACACTTTTCAGACTTTTTGTTCTTTTTCCCACTCCTTCTGCTGGTAATGAAATTTGATTGGCGAAAAAAGACTAGACTAAACATTGGTGGCATTGAGGTGGCAAAAGTTGAGTTAGTTCTAAAATTTTTGGTTTAAATTCTTCAGCTTCTTGTCCTATGATTTAGAAGATATCAATTTATAGTTATAAGATTTTGTATGCTTCTTAATTATGGTAGTTGACAATTTTTCCACGCTTTGAAAAGAAGACCTAAGACACTTAAACTTTTTCAGGCCACCCTATGCATACATGCAAAATAATTTCAGAAATTTAATAATTCAGTTGCTTACGTATTTTCACAGTAAGATATTATGTAACTGGGGGGAAAAAAAGCCATATTTTGTGTGAATTTATTGGAGGTTGGCAGCTACATAAAGAAGTTATAGTTTTATTAGTATATTTTATTTTCACCTTTAACTGCAACTGTTACAAGTATTGCACTGCAATTTGTTTTTTGAGAATAAAATTCATTAAATCAAACCAATGGATGATTTTGTTCCATTTTTTTATTATTATTATTTTATTTCTTCGTAATTACCTTTCAGTCATGATTTTTTCTGATTATTTTAAATAGGATTGTTTTTTTTGTATAATGTGTGCTCTCTTGTAATTACAAAATTGTTACATGTCATCTTTTCATTAAACATATTTCAGAAATGTTATGTGTTTTAGTTTTTGTAATGCAAAACACTGTAGACTACAGTCATTCCTAAAAACTCTTACCTTAAAATTATTATACGAGCATTGCCGTAATTCTAATTGTTTAAAAACCACAACCCCAGTAGACTTTAAAATTTATCAGTAAGTATTCAGTGAACCCCTTCCCCTGCAAGAAAGTAGACTTAGAGGTTGGACAGCTCCAAAGAGCAAGGCACATTGACCAGAAGTCTATTGTACCCAAACCCTAAATCATGATTAACAAGAAAGCTTTATAACTAAAATAAAGTTTAGCAAACACCTATCAGGTATGTCTTGGAAGTAATGCAATGTTGCCCTAAATTCTAAAATTTTTGAACTGAGTAGACCTCACAACAAAGTATATGTCGTAAAGTATCCTCCTCAAGATGACAACCTCGACAAAAATGGTCAGATACAACACCCATTATGTGTCTTCTGATGGGGCAGTGTCCAGTTAGACCAATGATCTTCCTCTAACTGTTCCTGTTTAGCTTAAGCCCTTTTTGGCGCAACTTTTCAGCTTTTGTCTCTGACCATCCAAGTTGCACTATTGCTCATGGGCCTTCTTGCCATAGAGCTTGAATATAGATGCCCTGAATGATGTGAGAGAGATAATTTACGTATATTTTACCCTTAATAGTAGCTTATTCTTTAGTGATTAGATTGTCACACAAGAACCAATCTCAATTGTTTCATCCTTAGTCCTTCCTTTTTCTGAACAGTTTCTCATAGTTCCAGTAGCACACCAGTTTCTCCTTATTTTTGAATGAGAAAACTATTGTGTCGCAGAAAAAATTCCGAATAATTTTATCCAGAGACTCAAAGTTGGAGGGTTAGAGAGCTGACCTCAAATTATGCTAATTAACCTCAAATTATGCCTGTGCTAACTTTTTATAAAGAGAAAAAATATTCAAAAGTGCAATTTTTTTTAAATTTTAGTAACTCAAACTATTAAATTGATTTTGTTCAAATTGTATAATTTAAAATGACATAAAAATTTGTCTATCTTACAAACCTAAACTTTTTTCGATCATTAGTGGAAATTATTAGTGTGGCTTGGAATTTTCCTTAAATAAAGCAATTTTATAATTGTGTTCAAAAAAACTTAGTTTGATTAAAAAGTTAGGGAAAAATTGGTAAAAGTGAAATCAATTTTAAAGGACTAGTCTTGGACCAAATTACAAATCTGTCAACGGGGGAAAAAAAGAAAGATGTGTAATGTTTACATGGAGAAAGTAATGTGTCTGTTTTTAGAACTTAATAGTTAGCACTTCTAGCTTTTAGATAGCACAATCCATCCACTGCTTCTCATTTAAGAAACTTCTGAAATTTCTTGGTGTTATTTCGACTCATAGTATTTAGTTAATTTAATATGTATTTGCACAAGCGATCACAATTTATATGCGGATATGACGACTGTTGGATTCTTTCTCTTAAATTGTATTGAATATGACACTGAGAAAATCTAAAAGGTAGACTGTGGGTTAATCTTTTATCATTGCTGACAGTTTTCTCAATCTTTGATTATGGCAAACATATCAATTACTAAATATAATTAATACAATATTTTATACGATTCCACTTTTATTATATATGAGTTTATTTAATATATTATTTTCTTTGCAAACAGCTTTATATTATTTTTAGTTAGAAAAATAAAAAAAATCTAGGCATAAAATTATTCAGTGATGTGTAGAAACGTATATCCTATTTTATGATTTTTAGATCCTGCTCACCAATCCTAGAAAAGCTTCTGCAGTTCATTTTAGGGCTTCTTGCAATCTGAATTGGATTTTTGAACTCTTTTTGCTTCAGATTTTATATTTTATTTCGATTATATGCCCTTACAACGTTTGGGGGAAGAGTTAACACAGTTACGTCATAAAATGAAAATTTGTCTTGCTGTCCATTTTAGGAAACAACAATAAAAACTGCGGTAACTTTTATTATTTAGCAAATTTTTATTTTGAACAAGAAAATGCTATGACTACAGATAGTTTATTTGCAATTTTGTGTTAACACGTTGAATGTCACACTAATTTTACATGGCTTGGCCATAATGATTTTTGTGTTTTCTTTATTGCATTAATTTCTTCAAACCATTTTAGCAACGATAATAATATAAAAAAAATTAAAAGCATTAAAAATTTACTTGAATTATGTGTTTCTAATAATCTTGGCTTCGCCGGTCAACCCCGTGGCGCTACGAACATACTCAGTGCCAGTCACTGGTGAACCTACGTGGTGCTATGAACAAACTCAGTGCTGGTCACCAGTGACTCCCAAGGCATTCAACGTATTAAGATTTAAAATGTATATTGCATTTCCATCAGTTTTTTTTTTCTCCTATAGCTTCCGCATAATAAAAGTCTTAACTGTGTTTTATTTAAATAAATCCTTATAGTTTGATTTTAAAGTATTTGAAAATAACTTTCAGTATTTCCTAATCATTTAAGCGTGTTGTTTTAAATTAATTTTTCCTAAAAGTCGAGCATCGCTGGAAACGCTGAATTAGTGGGTAGATGACCACTTTGCAAAGGGTTAAAGTGCTTGACGTCTTGCTTAGGCTCTTCAGTTACCAAAGAGGGCGAGTCTTCCCTTTACAGAGGATCAAAATTGTAATGGTATGTATTTGGACCATTTTCAGGGATGTTTCTCAGGATGTAGGTTTAATTCTACATAAATAAAAGACAACTCCTTTCCTCACGATTTGATTCATAGGGCCCCTCGCCTGCTGGTTGGGGGGGGGCAGAGAAACCTCATCAGAGCAGTTCAGGCGACCCTATCACACTGTCCCCCCTCCACCTTTTACATATATATGTATCTATACAGATACAAATCTATAACATATATAGCACAAAAAGGATAAAAAGATTTTTCATTATTTTATTTTCCTGCTTTTTTTAAAAATTTTTTTTATTATTTTACAAATATTTATTTTTAATTTTTCTTTTCATTAATCTTAATTGTTTTTTTTCTCGATATTTTTAACTTGCGTAGCACAATAAAGACAGAAAGGATAAAAAAAAAAAAAAATTTATAAAAACCTCAGAAAATAAGTCTTATTTACTGTGCTTAAACTGTAAGTTTCATAAAATAAGTTAAAAATACAAAGAAGGCATGAAAAGTGATAAAGATTTATAAAAAGAGATGAAAAAATATAAGAATAAATTATTTTTTAAAAAATATGTATATTTAAAAGCCAGAAAACAAAAACAAAAAAAAGATATGATCTCTTGATCAGCTCACACTATTATAACTGCAAAAAGGAGTGCTTTCTAATATTTTATCTATATAGCCAAAGTAAATTTTTTGTTGTTGTTTTGTTCTGTTTTTTGAGCGATATATTTTTCACTTAATGTGTATTATTTTGTTTCAATTTTTCTGAGCGTTCCTCGTACTATTGTATTGATATATTTTGCTTTGGCTACATTGATAGAGTATTAAAAAGCACTCCTTTTGTGGATATAATCATGAGAGTTGATGAAGAGGTATCTTTTCTTTCTTTTTTTGGGCTTTTTAATTTCATTTTTTTTTTTTAAATCTTTTAATATTTTTCTTCTTTTTTCATCAATCCTCATTATTTTCTATGATTTCTCGATATTTTTAACTTTTATATATATATATATATATTCCTTTAACCAAGGGTGAGAATTCCTCTACCTATTTTACGAACGAGTTATAAGAAATAATTTCCTTTTTGTTTGCAAAACTTTCTCGCATTTTTATGGATGGTGTTTTCAATAGGAATGTAAACAATAACAATCTCGGCACCTACTCTAGTTCCGGTTAAAATGTTTGCAGCTGCTTACTACACGTTATTCTAATAGGCGATGTTTTCAAACGGATAATTTTGTTTTCAATAAAAGAAATAAATTAGATAATTTCTGAGCTCAAATCTGCCGTATTTCATAAGATATTAATATTATTATGTAATTCTGGGGAGTTTGGAGTGAAAATTTGTTTGAGTTATTTTGTTATTTATTATTAAAAAAGGTGACATGGTTGCTAGATTTTGAATATCTCGCTTTTTTGGCAGTCTTGATTTGGCCTCTTTCCATTTGTTTATTACTGTTTGTTCGTGTTACAAGCTGTGCACCACCTTACGTTGGCGTTAACACTTTTAGTATTGTAAACACAAGTATTGTTAGCATTGTAAACATAAGTAATAAGTAATCATTGTTTGCAAGAATCTCAAAACACAAAGATGCCAAATGCCTTTAAAATACAACTGAAACAGTAACCCGGAAATTTAGGCAGTCCCGAGCTTGCAGCGTTCCCTAGTGTAGAAAACACCATCCATACTCTTCACGATTATGTTTTAATAAATACAATTTACAAAAGACCTTGCCCGAAACCAAACCTGTTTAATCCCACCTTTATGTACATATTAACGAGTTTCATAGATAAGAGGAACCCGCAAGAGGAAGTGAAGGTCCTATCTTCCCGGTGGCAACGAAAAATGGGTTACTTTTTTCAATCAGTGTGGCGACTTTTTCTATCTGTTAAATCGCCACATCGCCAGTGTTCGTGTGCATGTTTGTTGTTAATTTCACGTGCCGAAATTTTACTGCATGGAGTAGAAATCTAATCTGTTGTGGTAAGTAAAAATTATTAATATGTTAGTTTTATACATTTATTTTTAACTAATTAAATTTTAAAACATTGCATGAATGTTAATATATTACGTTCTATAAAACGTAAACATCTTTCACGAGTTATTTTCCATTGAGAATGAATTTTATAATTCAACTTTAATAGAAATTTATTTTTATATGCATTAATTGATTGAGCGGTTATTGTTTAAAACATTTGTTGGATAATTTTTGATAACCTAAAAATGTTTTCATATTGGAATATTTATTCTGTTTAAAATATAAATGTTTTGATCATTAAGAATGTTTTAGTTAAATCAGCGGTAATATAGCAAAAATGAGCTTGCTTAAATTTTTGGAAATTATATAGTCTGTTATTAAAGTATAATAATAAATGAACTTATATAGAGAGAAATGCTTGTGTGTTGTACTGTTTGTCATTAAAATTAAGGTACGATGCTAAAATTTATATAATGTCTAGTTTATAATAAGGAATGTTGAAATATGAAGGTTGCATTTTTTAGGATAGCTGTATTAAGAAGATGTGGTGATTAAAGTTACAAGTATTTTAGATCTTCAAATTATCTTTATTTATTTCAAAATTGATAGATGAGATTTATGTATTCAAAATAAATTAGTTAACTCTGTAAATTTTGTCTGTGTGAGAAATTTATCCCTTTTGACATTGTAATTCTTTAATGCATAGTATTTTTAATGATACTTTTTTTCTCTAGTGGCTCATGATTCATGTACAGCAAAGATTGGAAGCATCTCTATGTACCAAATACAGTTAGCTGATTGTGGAGAAGATAAACTTGGTGAAACAGTAGCTAGAGAACTGCCTATTTAGATAGTTTATTAAACTTTCTATATAGATGTTTTTAAAATGGTTATCTTTTTATTGTTTTTCCAAGCACGGTATAACAACTAAAGCTTATTTGCAAACTTAACTAGATGTTAATTACTTTCTAGGGTAAGTCGTTCATTAGATTGTAATTCTAGATTTAAGATTGTTCTAAGAAAACTTATTATTACATTAGCTGTATTTTTTACCTCTTACTGCAATTAATTTTGCATTGATGACAACAATAAAAGTTACGTGCCATTCAGACTCCCGAAACTGGTAAGTTCCCTTTTTCGAGTAAAACATTGCAGTTTTATCAAAATATTTTTAGTTTAATTTTGATCTTTAAAGATGTGAAAGTTTTCTGTAATGCAAATAAAATCAGCTTATCTTCTAGTAATTTTATATTTATATTGTCAATTATTTATAATTTCACATTTATGTGGATATATTTGTAAGCATTTGGAGTTTTCATTATTCTCCTTTTGTTAGTTGTGTACATATAATCATATCATGAAATGTAATCCAAAGTTCTGATTTTTCGTAATTATACAAAATTTAATCGGCAGTTTGGGATTAAGGTTATTGTTTCTAATTTATAAAAATTTAAGTATTGTTTTTGAAATTGCACATGATTAAATGATCAAGTCATTGATGATAATTTAAGTTCTTTATTGTAGGGTAAAAGTACAGTTTGTTAAAAGTAAAATTAATTTTGTGTATGAAATGAAAAAAGCAGGTATATTGTATCAAACATATGCATGATCTTATTGTCTGCTGTTTAAGTTATGTATTAATTTCACAGCCTGTGTATAAACTCTTATATAGCCTTTTTGTGTTATGGGATGAAAGTTATAACAATTGTGTTTTATGAATGTTTTTAATTGTGTAAAAGCTAGTTATTGGGACATCTATCAGAACAGATGTCAGTAAGCACATTTGCATAAGTATAAGTAATTCATAATGAAGCAAACCTCATTGTCAGAAATCGGGTCAAAACTTTTTTTCTTCTAAAATGTTCAATTTATTCAGAATTTTCTTTTTAAATATATTATAGTAATAGAATCTTTTAAATATATTTGATTAATTAAATGCCTATTAATATTCAAAATTATGAGTAAACGTAACACATAAAATTTCAAGTATAACATTAATTTTAACTGGAAAATATTGCAATTTTTCTATTTTGATAACTAGAAAAATCTTTAAAATTCCCTTTTGTGTCAATTATTTAGTACATTCTGCAACAGTTATGAAATTTATATTATTTCGTGAAATCTACTGGATTTTTTTCCTATCCGTGTTGTCAGCTATGATTTCGCAATTTTTCAGAGGAGAGTTTCGTCAATTTCAAATATAGTTATTAAGGTTTATACTTGCTTATGTCTGTGAAACTTTTTTTTTCATATGCTGGTAATTTATTTAAAGTAGAAAATCTATGCAATTAAATTCTATTAACCACATTAACTTTCACTGGTGTAAACAATAAAAATTGCAGTTAAGAATTTCTGCAATAACGCAAGAACAATGAACTATTTTCATAATTTGTCTAATTATTTAGGCAATTAAGTTCAGAACAATATTTAGGTAAATGTATTTCCTTAAATGTCTTTCTATTTTTAAGTCTACTCTACTTGATTAAGCAAACTAAAATTGATAAATTTATTGTGTTATATTAGTTGTTATGCTCTCGAAAATGTAAATTTTTTTTTTCTGTAAATGCTTAACCATATATTTATGTGTCTAAATATTTGAATCTAAAAATTATATTAAGCATTTATAGCTTGTCTTTCTCAAACTAATATTACTGCCATGCTTAGTAGGTAAGTTTAAAGATATGTCCAATGTTCTGTTTGAAACAAAATACTATAAAATGCTAAGACACATGTTTCAAGTTTTTTTTTAAATATATTGTTTTAATAAAGTTTGAAAAAATTACTATTAAACCTATAAGTAATATTTTAGAGTTGTGAATACCTAATTAAAATTATGAGTAGGCTTTAAATGAATGGCAAATATTATTCTGAATTTTTGTTTTATTTTCAATGGCACTTCATTTGTGAAATTTTTTTCTTTTGAAGACCCAAACGAAATTTAATATTTTTTTCTTTTCTTCTAAACTAGTTTCTTTAAGCATGTAAAATATAACATTAAAAGTTAATAAAATAGATTTTCATATAGAATTATTGAGTGAATTATATTAAACTTCCATTTTTAAATTAGATGTTTCTTGTAAATGACAGTTTCTTGTATTGGGTAGATTTACATAATCAGTTTTTTCTAGCCTGACAAGAGTTTACCATTCCTGGTATGTATTTGAATATAATTCCCATGTTTGAAGAAGCTATCACTAATTAATAATTTTTAAAACCGTTCTATGAAGAAAAGAATCCTTTTGTGCAAAATTCTTATTTATATTTGTATCTAAAACTATTGTTTGTATGCTTATTAATACATTTATTTGAGATTATTAATTTAGGTGAAGTGTATTTAAGTTGAAGTCTTATCGAAAGTGTGATGTCTGTCTGCTGAAATTTCAGAAAAATGGAAAACTGTGACAACTATTTTATTAAATAAAGTTTAAAATTGTTCATATGACCAGTAGTAATTTTGACTTTTTTCATTCATTATAGCTTCATACTTAAAAAATTTTTTTATTTAAGTATGAAATTATTTATTAAGTAAAAATTCATACCCAATGCAGCTACAAGAAGTTGATTACAGTATCTTTGTACAATAAATAAATTAGTAACGATATTTTTTATTTTTATAATGCTTAAAATATTTCATTATAAAAATCTACTGGAATATGTTTTGAGTTATCAATTTGAAATATGAAAACAGTGTGTAAATATCAATTTGCGATATCTACCAACTTAAAATTCTACACTTTTAAATTCTATTAATTTTTATTGCAATTTTTCAGAAAAATTTTCTGTCCTATTTTCCTTATCAATATTAAGTACATTTTTTAAACGTTTGATCTTCAGGTAATGAAACAATTTGGGAAATTCCATACGAAATGCTATCAGATCCATTACGATGGAACAATTCCTCAGCAATAACTCTACTTGGAACAATTTCTGAGCTATTAACACCTAGAACACAAAATACTTATAAAAAAAAAGCATAATATAGTCAGAAAATAAAGGTTATACTTTTTATGGTACATTTCAAAAAAATTATTTTTCTCTTGTAAAATAATGGATGTGAAATTTTTTAAAGTAACCCAGAAATAGGATGACAAGGAAGAAAATAAGCTTTTCGAAATCTTATGAATCATCATTGAGGAAGCGTGTAGAAGATTCGCATCATAATTTATATTTGTACTTATTAAATTTAGGATATTAATAAAAACTAAGAAGATAAAATACTTAATTATGGTCATGGATTACATTTTTCTATCATCCTTTGTATTTGAAGCATTTTGCAATCTGATCCTCTCTAAATCCGCTGTTTTTCCAAATTATTTGACGGTCTAAAAAAGTATTTTGGAATCCATTCGATGCAAATATGTCAAAAAATTTCACGCGACGTATAAAATTAATTAGTAAGTAAAAATAAAATAGATATTTCGTTTCATGCTAACTTTATTTCAACAATGGTTAAAAAATATAATATTAAAAGCAGCGGGAACAATTTTTCAAAGAGACATTTATTTTTATTTATTTATTTTAGAAACTAGTTCATTTTAGATTAAACAATAAGTCATGCATTTTATTGAAAATTGTATTACCCTAAATTTCCGGTGCATGTATTTTACCTCTACGAGAATGAAAATAATAAATTGAAAAAACCCTAAAATACTAATTAAGCGTCCCGAAAATTTATATGATTGGATGGGAAAGGGTAAGAAAAGAAAAAAAATTTGGACTATTTAAGTCTTAATAGATAAATTATAATTGATATTAAATATATAAATAATTTCACTGAGGCACCTATTTCTTTTATATTCCTTAATAATGTTTTATTTTTATACGAATACAAAAAGTTTCCAATTGTTGAGCCTAAGAAAATAATTGATATGAAAATTTTAACATCGTTTTTAAGTATGCTAAACTAAAAGGCATACACTCGCCGTTACTTACTTAATGATTTTTATAATCTTAATTTTTTCTTAATAAGAATGCTCTGAATTGACATATGTTTGTACAAATCATGTTAAAAATTTGAAATTTTTAGAGCCCAAAAAATAACATATTTTGCCAGCATCGACAATAGTTAATGCGAGTATAAGTAATAAGACATGTTGATGTAAGTATAAGTTAAGGCATTCAGGGCATGTTGAGAAGCCATAGCAAGCCTCAATTTTGATGTTTTGTTTTATAAAAAAAATAGACTACACTAAGTTTCTCACTAATTTAGTTTCAGTAAAAGCTTAAGATTCTTAAGAAAAGCTTGACGTCATTACCAATCCAAGTGTTGTATACACAAAAATGCCACTTTTAAATACTCTATTTCCTGTAAGAGTAAATATAACAAATAATACTTTATTTTAACTTAATTCAGTTTTGATTGAAAAATAGCGTGAATTATCATGAAATACAATAGAAAAACTGGGTATTTACATAAATTTGTCTAGGCTTGTATTTAGCGAAATAATCTCTTTGCCCAGAACAATCAGAATGTAAAAAAGCTAAATACAGTTTTTTTTCATTCGTAACTTATTTCCGTACAGTTTTGAGAAAGTAAGACATTTTATAACATGCATTTATTATTTAACCTTGTAATTATTAGATATGGAATGTCCTTAAAAGCTAAAAGAATAAAATTACATAATCTGCCACTTAATATTGTTATGCATTTGACTCAATCCGGTCTTATAAGGTCGAAATGAAATTTTTTAAAGTTATTTGATAATGAAATAAAATAGTTTTAAGCACCACCATTTGCTGAAATGTAAGAAAATCTTGCGCCATATTTCACATTAATTCATAGTAATAAAAGGGATATATCGTATAAAATGGAACTTATTAGTTAAAAATTCTAAGAACATTCATCATAGTCTATCACGTTTTATCAAGAAATTAATCCTTGAAAAATCAGAATTTAAATTTTGAATTCGATAATGCTGTAAGTTATTTCAAATTGTAAAAGAAAAAAAAATCAAAATTGAACTTTTGATTTTAACAAAGGTGTCTTTAAAATTTATGTCACTGTATTAATGGAAAATAAAGGTAATTAAAAGAAAATTTATCTTTCGTAAATAGCAAATAACTATAATTATAACCTAAATAAATACAACAATTAACAATAATGCTTAAATTTTGTTGCATTGTTAAATTTTTACTTTGCTAAATTACATATAAATTATATAACTTTTTAATTCATAAAAAGTATTATTTTATGGATTTAAAGAAAGAATTTTTTTTTTTAAAATCAAAAGTTTTGGGTTATGGCACGTACTTTCTTAGGTTAAAGAAAAGATATAAAAATCGAGAATAAATAAAATAATATCGACGAATAAAGTAATATCTAATCGGATACAATAAGTATTTCGGACATTCACCAAAAGCGACTATGTGATAGTTGACATTCTCTTGATTTCAGTCATTCACGTTAACAATTATGCTGTAAAATATTTGTCAGAAAGAAAAAGTAGTTATGTATATATATAGAGCATACTAAATAAATAAGAAGAAAATTAAGAAAAACAATAAGTTTTATTTATTGAGCTTAAGCTGCAAGTAAATAGAACTCATAAAATAAATTCAAAATGTAGAGAAAACAAGGGGAAAATTACAGAACAATGATGAAAAAAGAGAAGAAAAAAAAATAATAAAATAACAAAAACCGGAGAGAAAAAAAAAATTATTACAGTTAAAACATTTTCACCCTGCACAAACGAATCTAATTGCCAAAGTTGCATAGTTTTTGCGTGGTTCCCCCGAACTTTCAAATGTAGTTAAAAATTACCAATAATACTTAGATTTTGTTTTGTTTCACTAAAAAATTTTATTTGAATTATTATGTATTTTTTAAAAAAAAAAATCCTTAAATGATATTTACAGTAACACTTACATGAATGTGATAATCGTGAAATGATTTAAATTAAAAACCATCTAAAATTTTTAAATTGTTCATAAAAAGTTATCTTTTAGGGTGTTAAAAAAGGACTTGGAAAAATTATATGCTTACTACGCCTATGCTTAAACGAAAAAAAAAAAAAAAAATTTATTTCAGTCACAGATAGCATGTATGAAGACCAGTTTGTATGCCATAGCATAGACTAAATGGGGATGTAAAGTGATTATTGCTAGATTTATTAGTTAGTTTGGATTGCTAGATTTATTAGTTTGATTATTTGGATTGGTATAATTTATTAGTTTGATAAATTGGATTATTGCTATTTTTCTAATTAATTTTAAATCCATTTATATGCTCAACAGTGATTCCTTAGATTTTGATAAAATTCTGACTGAAACATTTATTAGCGTCACCAAACATGAAGTTTTTAATCAAATTGCGACTTCAAGTGCCACAAGCATTTTTAAAATATATGAACAGAGTGTTCCGTTTTCTCATTCTTAATATAAATTGTTTATATACATGTATATTAATAATTTAATCTAAATATTATACTCAATTATAGGTCGCAAACTGATATGCGAGGAGTAACAAAAAGATAGTTGGAAACTATCGAATTCCTAGTTAAGAAGAAAAGATGAAAAAACGGCAAAACCAATTTGATTGCCTAATGATTCTTAGATATAGTTTTACCGATCTCCTTTCAATTTCTTTCTGTTCCACCCGAAAATCGTTATAATGTATCGTTATTTACCCCAAAACTGGGATTTGCTGGTTTTCACAGATATTGTTTTTTTGTAGCTTGAATTTTATTGACTATAATTTATTTTCCTTCTTTAGACGAAGTTAAAAAGCTGAAGCGTCAAGACAACGAATTTTCGAAGAACCATTCTTTCTCAGAAGAGGCTAACATTAACTTTAGATATAATTTTTAAAGCTGTAGATTAAGAATAATGTGCTCCCTCCTTTTGCTTAAATTTAAATATCTAAATTCAAAAATCAATTCATGTATATGCGATTAATCTGTTTTTATTTTTATTTTCACAGAAATGCAATTGCATGTCAATAATGCTTCTCCTAAGAAGGTTTAAGGCATTTTCAGCGTGGGCAGAAAATCTCTGATTTCAAGCTTATTGTGCTCTTGAAATAATATTCAAGTACAGTAAAATCCCGCAGTGGACTGATCGTTAAGGCACGGTTCCCAGCAGATCACCGAAGTCAAGCATCAAGCACTGACTGCGGTCAGTGTGCGGGTGGGTGACCACTTAGATCAGTCTGCGTAGGGACCGAGGGTGTGCGGTATTGGTCCTCGTTAAACTGTGCTACCGTAAAGTGCTCGACTTCGCGCGCAGATCGTTGGGCTACCAAAGCGGGGGTGCCATCCCCTCCGCAGAGGATCAAAATTGTGATGGCATGTCTTCGGATCATCCTCCGGGATGTTTCCCAGACCGTCGCCAATAGCCCATTGTGCAGCTCTAGTGCGACGTAAATTAACAATAATAATAACTTTCTATTTTCATTTCATTTCTGTAGTGATTTACTAATTCCAACACTAGATGGCAGCTCTGCATTAAAATACACTCCACTAAAGGCTCTGTCAATAGTTTAGAATTGCAAAATTAAATTATCAAATTAATTATTAATAAGTAATTAACTAAGTTAATACATATTTCTAAATCGAGTTGAAAGTTTATTAACCTTAAAAAAATATAATTTATTATTCATTTTTTATATTTTAGTATATTGTTATATTCTAAATCAGACCTAGTACAACTAAACACTCACCAAAAAAAAGATGGTAGTAAATTTTTTTTAAACGCCAATAATAAGATAAACCACAAAAATAAGGCAAACCTGAAAACCGGTTTTTCGTTGCCATCGGGAAGATAGGACCTTCACTTCCTCTTGCGGGTTCCTCCTATCTACGGCACTAACATATTAACAATGAGTTTCAATGACCTTTGAAAACATAACAATAATAATCGTATTACGTTTGTTTATTTTGATGAAAAAGATAATTAAAAATCTGTTATAAATTAAAATAGTTTTCTATTTACAGGCTTGTGTGCTTAATTAATCAAGATAAAGACTCAGTACAATACTGAGAGGGACAACACGAAGATACATTCACGGCGGAATTCGAACCAGCTACCTTCACGCTTCGCTTAGGGGCACTGCTGCTCTGCCTTGTTCTCTTCTACAAGCGAAAGCTCATTTAACTAACGGTCGTTATATATTCTTTGGTTGGGTTACCAAAGCAGGGGAGCACCATCCCTCTGTAGACGATTAAAATTGTGAAGGCATGTTTTCGGATCATCCTCAGGCCCATTGTGCAGTTCTCAACGTAAACCAACAGCATTTAAATATTAAAAGATGACAAGCGTAGATAATAAGACAGTTACTCATTGATAAAATTTCGGTTTCGATTTGGGAAATTTCCCTTTTCGTGTTTCATATAAGTTGATTTTCTTACAAAGCATCTTTGAAATTATGTGCTCGGTATGTTAATGTCGTCGTGCTGAAATTCAACATATTCAAAAAGTTTTAAAGTAACATACTGATATTATTACGATGGAAAATTCCAAGGTAGCAAAGGAGCACATAGCAGGTATTTTTAAAGAGTATACTACACCTTCTCGTGTATTACGCTCTTTTACTAATCTTTCGAATACAGTTATTCAAACCGCATTAAGTGGACAAAACAAATTTATTTTTGAACTTTTACAAAATGCTGATGATGCATACGATGAAGGATTAACGGCGATTGTAATAAAATTCATTCTGGATGGTAATTACTTAATTGTTCATCACAACGGTAAGGGATTTGACTATAACGACGTTGAGCGAATTTGTGATTATGCCTCGCAAATTGAAGAAGTCAAAGCAAATGATTTAAGTAAGACTGGCTACAAAGGACTCGGTTTTAAGTCATTATTTAATTTGTCTGATTGCATCTACGTATGTTCAAACGGATATTCGTTTCGTTTCGATAAAAATTATTGGCCTGATCCAGAAAATAAGCCCTGGCAAGTTATACCAATTTGGTGTGTCGATAATGAACTGCCTCTACAAGAGAATTATTCTTATACCCAAAAAGTGAATATCATCTTAAAAGTTGAAAATGTTAAACTGCTTGAAAGCCAACTGAAGGAGCTTATAGACCAACCAGCTCTTCTGTTGTTTTTACACCGAATTAATACGATGATCATTAATTTAAATGGAAGAGAGTTTTGCTTGGAAAGACTGGTTGAAAGTTTCGGAAATTTTAAAAAAATTCGTTTTCTGAATAATCGACAGGTGGTTAGCTCTTGGTTAGCAAAAACTTATAATTTAACGATTCCAATTGATGTTAGGAAATTAATTCAGGGAGCCAGTCAGTTTGTATATCCCGAAAAAATCAAGAGAGCAAATGAAGTTTCTGTTTCGTTTGCAATATCTTGTGATGAATCCTATGAAGAAATAAAGAAGATTAATGGACTTTGCTTTAGCACATTGCCAACTCAACTACATTTATCATTACCATATCATCTAAACAGCAGTTTTATTTTAAATCTGGATCGAACTCAATTGCACGAAAATGAATGGAATTGTTTTCTGATTCGCTCAGTTGGCACCCTTCAATTATATTTACTTAAAGATTTAGCTGGAGTTGAACATTTAAGAAATTATGTAATTGTACTTCTTGTACGCAGAATTCAGCACCAGTTTAGCAAGTTTTGCACAGAATTCTCGAATTATTATGAATTAGCTAAAAAAGAGATAAGTTGGTTGCCATGTTATGAGAAATCAAACTTGTTAAAACTGGGAGAAGCTTGGACTGATGAAATTGATTTCTTTAAACAAAAATTTCAAAACATCAAAGATGACCAAATTGTTCCTTATTTGATTGATTATGAAGTAAAAAATCGAAATTTACTATCATCCAATGCTGGTGAAGTTCAACGTTTCACTTTCATAAAGCTATTTCAGCTTTATACTGCAAATTATCGTCAACAATTTAATATTAGATCACATTTGAAATTTATTTCTTATCTGTATGAAAGAGTAAAGTTTAATACTTCTGACTTTTATTCTTTAAAATCATTGCCTTTTCTTATTTCAAAAGATGAACGATTCATAACACCTGTAAATGCAACACTTGAAGGTTACAGTAATCCTATACCTGAATTTTTTATGCTAAATGCGATGACTGTTGACAATAAATTTTTGCCTGGAGAAGATCAGGAAAATATTAAAAATTGGTTAACTGTTTTGGGAGCTCACTACTTGACCTCTTCATTAGAAATACTTAAAAAAAGTGTATTCACCTGGATTGATGATAATACTTTAAATCAGAAAATCACTTTAAACAATCATTATAAAATTATACAATATATGGCAGAGCACTCTAGAAAATTTTCTTGGTATGATTTTGATAAGTTAAAACAAAGATTTATTGTTCTGACAGAATCTAAACAGTTCAAATATGCTCGTTTGTGTTATGTGAATGATGCCACAACAATTAAAGAACTTTCAAATGTTATTTCAGATAATGACACAATTTCATCCATGTATGATATGCACTCTTTAAGAGAATTTTTCATTCAAATGGGAGTTCACGACAGGTTAGATCCTATTGATGTTTTACGCAAAAGTATTCTTGCTTGAATTCATAATGGCACTATTATGTCCCAATTAACGTTATTGAACTACAAACCGATCATTAAATTCTTTGCCGCATCTTATCTATCTATGGAACATCATTTAACTCCAGGCGAGAAAATTAAATTGCAGAAATTGCCTGTATTGACCTGTAATAATACTTTAAGAGAAGCTAAAATGTGTTATTTTAAAGAAGCCATTCCAAAGTGTAAAGAATTGGAATTTGCAGTTGAGAGGAATGAGTTAGCATACACTGAGAATTTTTCTGAAAAAGTTATTGAATTCTATAAGAAAATAGGAGTATCTAGTTACATGAGCCCATCTAAAGTACTGCAGAGAAGTGTTTTAAAATGGATTCAAGAAGGTACAATAAATCAGAAAATCTCAAAGAGAAATAATTTACAAATAATTCATTTCATTGCTGAAAAGTGGACTTCCTTGAGTGCAAGTGACCAAGAATTTCTAAAAAAGTTTCCTTTACTTACAAAAAATGATTCATTTAATGTAGCTTGTAAATGTTACTTTTCTACAAGTAGCAAAATATTTCATCTTAGTGTTCAAATTCCGGGAATAGAAGAAGTATTTACTCCTGGTGAAATAATATCAGATAGCTATTTTACTACTGAGAAGGATCAGATGCTCCTATCAAATATTTTTTCTAACCTCGGAGTAAGATTTCTAGAGTTTGACAAAATCTATGAGAAATATAGTAATCATTTGTCAAAAGTCGAAAATGTAAAATGGTTTTTCTCTGAATTGACTTCTTATTGGGAAAATCATAAAGTAATTTCAAACAGTGACAAATTATTGGTTACCTTAAGAAATAAATTTAATTCATCATCTTGCCTTTTAGCGAAAAATGGCAAATTGTATTCTTCTACAGCTTTGTACTCTTCTAAATTTGTAGAAATAAGTAAAATCGATCTAGATTTGATTCCTATTTTAGAATATGATTTGTTATCACCCGATTTAGAAAAATATTTTTATATTAAAGATATACTTGAGTTGTCCTGCATTATTAAGTTACTTGAAGCCGTAAGCAACAAACCTAAATTGGGAAATGCACGTTTTTTTAAAGTAATATTAGAGCAACTAAGAAATAAAGTGAGGAAAGATTTAAACAATTGCCGATTTCGTTTATTGTCAGAAGAAAATAAAATGGTGCTTGCAAAGAAACTTTATTACTTTAGAGAGAAGGATACATCTTGCAAATTGTTGTCTTGTTATTTAAAAAGAGTGAATGGCATGTCTCATGATGAAACTTTGGAACTTGCTGCACTATGTGGTGTAAATATATTGCCATTTAATCAAGAGATATTAAAAGTGGATGCCAAAGTAGATGATTCTTTGAAAGAATTTTATCTTGACAGATTGCCTTATATAGTTTTTCAAGAGTCCAAGCGATTAAATGAATCTGAAACAGAAGTATTAAGAAGCTTGTATGAGAAAATTTGCTCCATGGAATTGTTTCAATGCAAGGATATACATTTGCAGTATCCATTCGGAGAACAGGTTAAAGTTCAACATCACTTTGATAAATTGAGGCTGTATGTCACTCGAAAATGGATTAAACAGCGGTCTAAAATCCATGATTATTTAAATTTTGAGTTTGGTTTTCTAACTGATATAAAAGATATTATTGATATGGACCCATCGGATAAAAACGATTTTGAAGCATTTTTGGAAAATCTTTCTGAAGAAGATTATTCAACATTTAAAGCAATTGTGGAGGAATTTCTCGCCATATCAAAAAGAAAAAACACCAATTGGCATTTCGACCTTCATCGTGGCCTTAACGAAGTTCATCACTCAAGTTTTAGAAGACAACAACACATGGATACGCGATTGTCCACCTCAAATGAATTACCAGTTACTGTTAATCTTGAAGATAACAATTTTCAGAATGAAACTTTTAGACAAGGTGACAATTTTCAAGCTGAGACTGTTACACAAGTTAGCAATTTTCAGAATGAAACTGTTACACAAGTTAGCAATTTTCAGAATGAAACTGTTACACAAGTTAGCAATTTTCAGAATGAAACTGTTAGAAGTGTTCAACAAGGAGTAAGGAGATGCATAGCTCCTTATCTTTCTCATTCAATTGTTTCCTCGTCAAATTTTGAAAAAGAACTCTTGGACAAAATACTATCTAAACTGCATGAAGTTCCAGTTAGTGTTCATTTAAAAGATAATATTCCTCATGATGAATCAATTACACAAGTGTGTTTTAGAAAGAGAAAGAGGTCTAGAATAACATATAGTCAGTTCAGTTATAAAACAACTGTCGAAGCTACAAAATTTGTTTCAAATTCTTCCGTAGAAAAAGGTAGTCCATCTCTAGAAAGCCACAAGGATGTGTCTCAATTTAAAATGCTTGGCAAAAAATATGTGTTTGCTTACCTGCAGGATTACTATAAGATTAAACATCCAGATTTGATGTGGGATTTGCAGGATAGGCAATTTTCCATTGGGGAAGAATCCAATAGGGTCGAAATTACTCTACTGAAAGATGAAGGATTTGATATTCTTATGAAAAAATGTGGCGAGATCGATTAAATTATTGAAGTTGAAGTGAGCAGTCTAAAAGATAATGATACATTTCAGATAAATTGTTGCGAATTTATTGAAAAAATTGGCCATTTGGAGGCAGAGTTTTATCATTATAAAGAGAAATATCGTATTTATTATGTCTTTTGTACAAATGATTTTTCAGTGCATTCTGATTATTTGGAAATTCCTTTATTGTTCAAGATATTTCCACTGAAGATGGAAGTTAATAATTCTGGGATATTGAAATAATTCTTTGTAGTAGCTAATCTTGTTGAATGATGAAAATGAACCAATGATGTATCTTATTTTATTTTACAGATAATCATATTTTTAATGTCATATTTACATTTTTTGAGTTTTAATACTTTGATATGCTTAGTTTGCCTTAAATTTTTCTTTTGTTAAATGAAATATTTTATATTTAGAAATATCTGTTTTCTGATAAAAATATTTTTTGAGATGTTTATAGTTTTAAAAGAGTATCTAGTATTACCTAATAGGTACTAATACCTATTTTACTAATATCTGTTTATTGATGCATATATGTTTCTTTTTTTTTTTTTTTTAGATCTGATATTGTTTATGTTTAATTGCCATTTTTATTTTTTGTTAATAAATTATTTTATTAATCCAATTTCTTTATATTACTCTGATATTGTTTATGTTTAGTTACTTTAAACTGTAATTTTCGTTGAACGAAACAAAGGTAACTAGATTATTTTTTCATATACGTATGTATACACGTTTATCTTGATCAGGGGGCTCAAACTGTAAACTTTTGTTACATTAGATTTTAATATTTTTATTTAGTAACAAAAGTCACTTTTTTTTAAAAAACTCTATACTGATTATTTTTTGCCATGCTCTCTATATTTGATATAAAAAATTTTCATATGCTTTTTTAGAAGATCTGATACTTTTTTATCACATTATTTAACTCTCAGATCCTTTTCAGTACCTTAAATATTATTAAAAAAAAATTTTTTTTTAAGAGATCTTAAATAATTAAAAGCATTTTCTTATTTTGATATTATTCTAAAACTTTCTTTAATCTGTGAAACCATCATAGATATTTAAGACTTTACAGTCTTAATTATATACCATTGAGGCTTCTTCTGATTTGATTGGACAGTTTTGAGTTTCATGAGTAAAAGTAAATATCATTGTTGGTAATTCTTATTCTATTTTACTGAAACTTCTCTTTATAGATTGGAGTAATCACCTTAATTATTAGTGTAATTCTTAAGGTCTTTTTCATTTATTTTATTAATTTTTTGCTTTGTTCATAACATAGTTACATTTTATTCTTTAAAAAGAATGCATTTATTTTCATTAAGAATTGATTTATATATAATTCAATTCTTAATGTTTAACATTGTTTAAAAAAATATAGCAATATAAAAAAAAGTTTAAATTAAATTTTTTTATGAAGTTTATTAATGGATCATATTCATATTGTTTCCAGGAGCTTGTTCTGTATTTAATTATATTTATTTTCATATTATTTAAATTTAATGAGTGCATTAATGTGGTTAATTATTACAAATTTTATTTAAAGATTGATTTTAAAAAATGTAGCAAATATGTTTATTTTAAATATTCAAAATTTTTTTGTTTATAAATAACGTCTCATGTATAAATGAGACAACACAATGTATTTAAATAATATATTAATTAGTTCATATTATTTCTAGTTGCAAATTTCGGTAACATTTATCTTATATTATTAATTTTCATATGAGGTCAAATTTTTGATAGTTTACTTCATGTTAAAATCTGGTGAAATTCTAATTATTATTCTTAGGTAGAATTTTGAAAAAAATTAAACTTCTTTATCTTTTTCTATCCGATAGGTGAAAGTTTCTTTAGAACTACTTAGAATTTAAACCATTTTTCTTTGTTTTTAAAATATATTTTTAATAAATAATCAATCTTATTAGTTAATGTACAAAATTCAGTGGATTTGGGATGGATTTTTTTAAAGAAATGGAATTGTGTTTAGAAATTCAGAATGATATAAAAATCATCTCCTTAAATTAAGTGATGGAAATCAAAGTTCCATTTGTGGAAAAAATTAAAAATAAATAAATAAAATGCTGGGATGGCGAAAATTTTTTCAAAGAAATGATATTTTTCATATAAAACTGAATTTTGGAGACTGAGTAAGAAAACTGGAAATGCATAATCCATATCATCGTTTATTTTACTAATTTAACAATACACATGGCTTAAAACTTTAAAGCTTTTGCAAAAAAAAATTCATGATGTCAATTTTTTATGCAGTAGACACAAGACTAACTGATAATAATAATACTCAACTTTAATACTTAGATAATATGAAATTTTTCTAAATGTTGATGAAAGATTACTACAGTAAAATGTTAATTACTATTTGAATTATACAAAAAAAAATATGAATAAACATTTTGTTTCAGTTAATTAATAATTACTATTTTTGTAATTGTGTACACTACACTGTAATATATATATATTTTACCTCATAATTGATAAATTTCTGTTTGTACTGCACAACTTACTCAATGTAATTTTTTACACAGGTCTCCTTTCGTACTTTGCTTTTTATTTATTTATTTTACTCTACCAGATGATCTATAACTTTCATCAATTGAAAGTCAACAGTTTAAGGAAATTAACTTTTTCTGTTTAAACAAGAAAATACTTCTAATAAAAGGGAAAAAATAAATTATAGGTACATGTTTCTTAGTATTAATCTCAATCAGATCCCCCATATTAATTTTTCAGTGTTTTTCATTATATTAGTAAATAGGTACCAAAAATTTGACTCTTATTATTTTTGTTTAGTCTTTTCTTTTGTATCAATTTTTATATATTACTTTTCATGTGATATATTCACAAGAAAAACCATTGTATGATTTAATATTTTATCAGGGTTCCCACGGTCCTTGAGAGTCCTTGAAAGTCCTTGAATTTTTTTTGTGCTAAATTTAGGTCCTTGAAAGTGCTTGAAAAACGTCTTAGGTCCTTGAAAAACTTGATACGTCCTTGAATTTGTCCAATACTGCCGACGGCCCTTTTTATAAAACACCCGCGGATCTTTCTCGTTCTTTCTGTTTTATTCCTGAGCTCTCTCACATGGTTTTTAACGCCGCCGTTTCTAACCCTGCCTAGCGTCTTGGTGTCTGCCAAGCGCGCGGAGCACAGCAGACAATCAATGCGTTCGGGGTGAGACTCCACTTCATCTTCTGTCGCATATGCTTAGATCTTCTTTTTTCTTATCGAAACTGGAATGCTCTCGAATTTCGTAACAATATGTACCTTGTAGTTTTCAATAAATTTGCCGTTTTACCATCCGCACTTGTCCTTACGTTTGCGTCATTTCAAAACTTAATTGTAAAGCGTATTCGCAAAGGGACGGCTTCGTATTTGTGTTATGTAGTTTAGACTAGTTATGCCTGGAAAGTGCTATTTTAATCCCCAATGGATGGATAATCAAGCTTATAATGAATGGATTTTATCGACGCCCGAAAAGAAGTTCAGAGCCAAGTGTCGATTATGCATGAAGGAGATCGATATCGCAAAAATGGAAGAATTTGCTCTGAAATACCACATGAAAGAAAGGTAAAACAAAAAAGCAGTCTCATGCCCTGAGTTCTCTTTTTCCAAAGACATCAACATCTAATTCATCTGGTGTAAATACTCCTTCAACATCGTGTGCCCCAAGTGAAACAGAAACTTTAGTGGCCGAGGTAACATTGTCTTCTTATCTGGCCAAAAGGAATGTGCTTGATGCTGAAATTCTCTGGAGTCTGAAGTGCATCACTAGTAATTATTCATGTAACTCCTGTGAAGGGATTAGTAAATTGTTCTCCAAAATGTTTGCTGATAGCTGTATAGCGAGACAATTTTTTTGTAGTGCCACAAAGTGAGCCTATTTGGGCTCCTTTGGATTGGCACTATACTTCAAAGGGATTCTTATAAATGAGCTGAAGAATGTTGATTGCTACACTGTACTCTTTGATGAGACGTTAAATCAGTCTCTACAATCTAAGCAGATGGACATTATGGTAAGGAATTGATAATAAAGTTTGCACTAAGTATCTTACCTCCCAATTTATGGGTCGTGGAACTGCAGAAAATATTTTGTCCTCTTTTTACAAATGCATGGATAATGGTTAAAAGCTCTCTAACATACTTCAATTATCCATGGATGGACCCTATGTCAATTGGAAATTCTATTAGAAGCTTCAGTGTGAATTAAAAGAGAAATATTCCCACCAGGTCATATTCATTGGCAGTTATGGATTACACATAACGAATAATGCTTTTAAACATGGTGAAAATGGGATATGTTCCTTCTAATTTTTATTTTCAGAAAGAATTGTTGCTGCATAACATTTAGAGAAGGTTGTGTAAATTATGGATGAATAATTTCAGAAACGATGTTTAATAAAGGAGAGGAGGGGGTTATGGAATAGTCATGGAATACTGAATAACCAAGATTTAGCTCCTGTCTTTCATGCAGCCTTCACATGGAAATACACAGGATTAAAGGATTTCGCCATTAACACCTCATTACTATTAGTTATAGATTGTGCTGAAAATGATTTTGTGAATTAATATGTAAAACCAGTAGGGTTGTTTTTAAAAAAATATAAATTTTAGTCCATAATACATATACTCTCTTCTCTCTATATAGGCAAAGCATTTAGGTATTATATTTGAAATTAATTATTGCCACAACAAGCATTGTTGCTTCTAGTAAAATAGAAGAGAATAATTTTTAAAATTGGTCTTAGATTAAGGTCCTTGAAAATTTTGTTGAGGTCCTTGAAAAGTCCTGGAAAGTCCTTGAATTTCAATCTCATTATAGAGTGGGAACCCTGTTTATTAATATTCTTATTATTTTCATTGTTTAATAAGCCATTTAAAAATATGCATATATAGTAAATTGAGAATGTGACAAGTGTTTCACATTTTCTGTAATGCAGCTTTAGAAATAAGACACCGAAAACGACCTCAAAGTCCTAAAACTTAAGAACTGGAGGGGAGTTGCCATGGACAGAGGGAGCTGGAGAAGGCGTGCTGTTGAGGCAGCCAAGGCCTGCAAAGGGCTGTTGCGCTCCTGAAGAAGAAGAAGCTTTTAGAATTGCATTTATTTTTGATATACAGTACTGCTTTTCTTAATTTCAATATATTTTTTTACATATATTGTTTTTTTTTTTTTCCAAGTAATTTTTTTTCTTCAAAATATTATGTTTTAACAGTGCTATTTTATAATATTCTATTGCCTATTAAATAAGTCTTCATATTAAAAATATTTTGAATAAACTTTGTATATAATTCTTTTTAAATACATATGGTATAGTGAAAAAGAATATTTTTCTTCGAAACATTTTTTTGTTGAAGTGAAAAAAGTATAAAGTGGTAGAAAAATGATTGCTCATGGAGTCTAAGTACAACTTACTCAACATAATTCACTTTAAGAAGAAGAAAAAATTCACTTATTTCTTTTCTCCTTTTATCTGTTTTATTTTAATTTGAATTTTTAATTCAATTCTATTTGCAAATTGGCTATTGAAATGGGTTGCAAATAGTGCATAGCATGTTTCTTTACCTTCATGGCAACACTAGGCTTATTTTCCCTATTAGCATATGAAAAGACATAAGGAATAGAATGTTCATTAATTCTTGTCTTGATTTTTAAACTGGCTAAAATGTTTAAATATGTTGGAAGCTATATGCAACTTCAAGGTTCAAGGGTTTACAGTGGTTAACGGAACAATTTTCAAACTTTAGACAATCTAAAATTTTAAAATATTATGTAAAGTGTAGTATTCCCAAACAATCGAGAAGAATAGAAGCGAATTCGAATATAATTGTAAAAGCGTATAATCGACAAAGTTCTCTGGAAAATATCAGTTGAAATATTAATTTGAAACTACTTTTTAATGGTTAAAAATAGTATCTTATACAATCACTTAAATTAAAAAAGAAATCATCAAACCTTTTTTTTTTTTTTTTTTTGACAGTTTTCCATCCTGTATATAGAACTATTATTTTTTTCTTGTATAAGTTATTTACATAGGGATCACTTTTGGTAAATCATTAATGGATGTTCTCCTTTCATTGGCGCCTCTGTATAAATGAAAATGTTACGATGAAAAGAGAATTACATAAATGAGTGTTAGATATTTTAAATTAAAAAAGAAGTCAATTGTTGGCTTTTTGTAATAATGTTATGTAGTATAGCTATAATGTGTAGCAGATATAGATAAAAGTTAAAATATTTAACATTCTTATATATTTAAAAGTACTAATGAAAGAAGAACACCAATTATTAATTTGTTGTCCACCAAAAGTAATTTCTCTCTATGTAAATAACTTATACATGAAAAAATTGGTAGTTCTATAGACAGGAATGGTAATGAAATCACTTTGAAATGGCCATAAAAGTAAAATTACTGGATGAAATGCTATTGAACTTCGTAATAGTTTAAAGGCGGTCATGGGAGTTCATTTTTCACCAGAAAAAAAAGTTCAAGAAATGGGACAGAAAACTTGCTTCTGTTGTTGCATCAGCAGTGGAGGAAGCATCAATGAACATTGTTTATAAATACGCTGTCATTTGAAAAATTTGGATTTATATTTGTATATAATATTACAATTGAAAGAAAAGAGAATAAGATAGATTTATAATTTAATTTTATTAACTGTTTATGAGCCGCAAGAGCATATAACCCTTAAAATAAGATAATCGTGTGAGGAAAAAAAAACAAAAAAAGAACTAAAGAGAAAACAATGAAAAACTGTTTTTAAAATAAAGAGAAATTAATCATGAAAAGATAAAAACTTCTTTTTCAATTCGCATAGTGACAGAGATGCCAACTGCTCCAGACACGCAAAAATAATTTAAAAAACGGTAAGTAACTACAAAGTAAATTTTGCAGTCCCGCAGTGGACTGATCGTTAAGACACGGTTCCCAGCAGATCACCGAAGTCAAGCATCACTGGCTGCGGTCAGTGTGCGGGTGGGTGACCACTTGGATCAGGCTGCGTAGGGACCGAGGGTGAGCGGTATTGGTCCTCGTTAAACTGTGCTACCGTAAAGTGCTCGACTTCGCGCGCAGGTCGTCGGGCTACCGAAGCGGGGGTGCCATCCCCTCCGCAGAGGATCAAAATTGTGATGGCATGTCTTCGGTTCATCCTCCGGGATGTATCCCAGACCGTCGCCAATAGCCCATTGTGCAGCTCTAGTGTGACGTAAATGAACAAATCAATCAAATATTTGACTATTTTTGCTTGCTTTTTAAAAGGACATACGAACTATAAAGTGGTGAATTATATAAGCCTACGAATTACTTAAAAATAGTGGTGGATAAAAATCTACTAAATTGAATTTTTTAAACCAAGAGTTACAATTGATAAACTACCACTTTGAAATATATGTTCGCTGTCCGGAGCAAGTTGGTATCTGTGCAGTAATATCCACAAAAATTTGCGTTCTGATGTTGTATTATTATTTTCGAAGCAATATACATCAATACAACAGTGTGAGGAGTACCAAAAAATTAAATTAATTATATTTGTTACCATAATTTAATTAGGTAAAAACAATACAAAAATTTGAAATTAAACATAAAAAAATAGGTAAATGGAGGAGAGCAATACAAAATAAATTCAACAATATCTTTCCTTAACTAAGTTGCCAAGTTATAAAATATGAATATAGAGTGGATAGAAAATTTTTTGAGTTATGTTTTCTTTGACGTGTCTAAGAAAGCGATTGTGTAAGAGTAAGTTGCTTGTGGAATTTTAATTATTTAAAAAATTAATCTTCCAATTTAATTTTTATTATTAAAAAGATCAAGTATTTTCTAGTATTCAAAATTACTATTTAGGATACTTAATTAATCAAGGTAATCATTCAAAAAAGAAAAGTTAAGAAATGTGAAATGCTATCTTGGAATACAAACTTCAAATAATATTTGATATATTCTAAAAAAAGTTTTTATTAGTGGAAAACCATAGATAATAATCATGTATTAAGGATAATGTAACCATTACTAATTTCAATTTACTTTCTTTACAGGAGAATTGAACTGACCTAACTGATGCAATAAATTATTTTTAAATTCTATTAATTTTTAAATCAACTTTGAATGCTTTTTATAGAGGTAGGTACTTCATTTACGTCGCACTAGAGCTGCCCAATGGCCAACATCATTTTGATCTTCTGCGGAGGAGATGGCTCCCTGCTCTGGTAGCCCAGCTACTTACGCCCGAAGTCGAGCACTTTCAACACCTACTTCAACTCCTTTTGTACTCAGGTTGCTTCAAATGGAAATAACTATAAATCGTGAATAGGGGACCACCTACAATGTTTTATGTTGTCGTAGGCTAATAAGGCTAGGGGTGCGATTTATGACCAGGCATTCGACTTCTGCCACACCCATACATCACTCCCGTTTATAGGGTGGACGCAATATCCAATTCAGTACCCCCAGAAGTATTTTTTTATTACAGCAGCCAACTCAATTAATGGGTTTACGACTACTAATGTTAAACTCCGTAGCCTTGTAATTTTGAACTCAATCCAGAAGATAAGGGGGAACTCCTGGATCAAGTATAGGGAGAAATTTACCTTCGTGGAGGACTTTTGATAGAACTAACCCACATTTGAATTACATGGAGAGGAAGACCACGAGAACCTCTCACAGCTAGCCTGACGGCAGGGGATTAGCAAGTCGGTGCGAGCCAGATACGGAATTCATATTTTGTTTTTAATCAACCAATTTATTTAAGATGTTACAATAATTCGGTAAATGAATAATAAATTTTTGGTAAATGCTGCTACAATAACGGAATTTATAATGTAAATAAATATTTAATCTCGTCGTAAAATAAATGCAGCGAGAACAGCCCTGAAGACAAATTATTTATAAACGAAACTTTCATGAAATGGCAACAACTTGGATGAAAGCGCGTATTTCTGAAATGTAAATACAGCTGATTTCATTTGTATAAGTTCTAAAATTCTAAATTTTTGTTCGATATTATTCAGATCTTGAATTTTTTTTTGTATTTAAGGAGATAGAATTGAACAATCAAAAGTGATAATTATATTTCTAGCCTATCAGAAATTATAATGACGTCTTACTCATAATTTTTAAGAAATGTCTTAAAAATTATGTTGCGTTATTTGTTTACCATTTGAAAATTACACTCCAACTCACTTTGAGAGTATGTTAATTTATATATATAAAAAAAGAAAGTTAAATTATGGGTAGCTTTATGTGACTTATATAATTTTGAGTGAAAAGGGCTGGTGACTTAAGCGGCGCTGTCTATAACTGTCTTATTGTAAATTCTTCTGATATTCTGTTTTCATTGTTCCTGAAAATAAAAGCGTAAACTCAAGGATGTGTTCCTAATATCTTGTTTAGTACAAAGTTTGAAAGTTTATTTTCTATTATTTAGAAGTTGCTTTTGCACATAGCATTTTTGGATTTCTATTTTTTTTTTTACCAAGCTCATCCCTGGGGTATAGATCAATATAAAGATTTATGGAAATTAAAGCATTCTAAACAAAATCCGTGATTTTTAAACAAATTTGGCCAAAATTAGGTGGCAATGAAAGGGTTGAAACTAGGTTGAGATTTTCACATTGTCTTCTGTGGCAGAATAATCGCCAAGTTGTAGAAATTTCCGGGCAGTGGCCTGTGAGAAACTAGAAAAAAAAAAAAAAAAAACTTCACAGAAAGGGACCAATTTAATAGGTATAACTCGCATAACGTCTACATTTAGAAAAAAAAATCGCAAGTCAAAAATCTATTTGGTACCTTGGTGATTGTATTTGGAGCAACAGATCATGATGCAGAAATATCCGAGAAACTAGTTACAAGAGTTAATCAATTGCTTGCAATTTTTTTTTTTTTTTTTTTGAGATTTTGTGTTTGCAAAATAGTATTTATTTTATTTAGGTCTGTATATAACCCCTTGTTACGTAATCCTCTCCCTATATTAGATTTATTTCAAGTAAAAAGAACTGTATAGCAAAACATTACTTATCAAAAAATGTATCAAACAATAGTAGTTTGATATTTCCTGATAGGGTTCATGTAATTTAGAATTATTTATTAAAATAAAATAAGAATTATGTCATCTTTACTATTTTTTACCGACATTTATTAGATATAAAAATATTTTTATCCCTTTTGCAGCATATAAGGAAAATTTACTTTTAAGTAATAAAAAACAGATAGGTACAATCTCAAAATATTATGTCAGTAAATTTTTGTTCTTTGTCATTATTACTGAAAAGGAATGTAGTGTTCAAAAAATTTTCATTATTTTCTTTTCTTAAATTTTTAATATGCATACAATTTTTTGTATTATTTTGAAGTGTATAAAGTTTCAATGTAGGGTGACCTGGGGTAATTATTGATCAAAAAATGCAAACATCTATTTTGTGAAAAAACTATTCAAGATAGAATTTTAATATTTACTGGAAGTTTGAAGCTATATGAGATGAGTCCTATTCTACCTTCTTTTGTTTGAAAATCTAATTAGAATTTAAAATATTTTAAATTTTTAGTGATCAAGAATTACCCCTGGTCTTGATCATTTCTGGGGTAATTCCTGATCGCTTCTGGGGTAATTACTGATCACCAGTATTTATTGTAAAGGGGCTGTTTAAAAATAATTATATAATGGTAATTAGCAAATAAGACATCAAGATCAAACAAATAAACCCAAAAGATATGTTTAAGCTGCTAATAAAACGTTTTATTTAAAAGCAGGAATAAAGATTAACTCTTCAGCTCTGGCAGCATCTCTCACACTGAAATTTTCATTTTCAATCATTAAAAGAAATTCACTATTTTTGCTTTCTAGAAGCTTAGTATCCTTTTTAGGCTTATAATTTCTCACCATATTTAAATTAGGTTAATTTATCAACTTAAAAATTATTCTAACAATGTACTCACATAAAATTAAGATAAAAGCAAGGTAAGACAAGCTAGAAATGGTGCATATCAGAGCACATTTGTCTTGTATACAGTTAAAAACAAATTTTGTGATTATAGTTAAAATATATTTTATAGTTGTTCCACTTAATAAATATGAACTGTTATTTAAGAAAAGAAAATTAACTATTTATTAGCTATTTTTTAAACTATTTATAAGAAGAAATGACAATGATCAGGAATTACCCCAGTGATCAATAATTACCCCATCTGTAGAAGGCAACATTTGATATAGTTTCCTATAATCAATTATAATGTTTACAGTAGATGTGAAACAATTAAACAAAAGCTTACACTATTTTTATATCAAAGAAAAAGAAAGTAACTCAAAATATTTATTATTAAGAGAAGGAGGGGGATCTTTGCAGAAATGTGCACATTTTGAAACCCATCTTTGAAATGGAAAATACAAAGAGCAGTTTAAAAGATACTTATTTTGTTAGATCAAACAAAAAACTATTATTAACTAAATGTAGTTATACTTTAGTAAAGTGTACAAGCATTCTTGTCCATGTCTCAAATTTAAAAAAAAATAATTTTTTTAAAATAAAACTTAGGTGATCATTATTTACCCCAGAAACAGAGTGATCGTGAATTACCCCGGGTCACCCTACGTAGCAATACCTATCTGGTAGCAAACAGTTAATGGCTAAAATCCACTTATATTGTATTAGAAATTTTTAAATTATATTTAATAAACTTTGAGAAAAGAAACTACTTTAAAATTTCAAAATGTTTAGCTGTTCAAGTATAATATTCACTAAAAGTGTTATTTTGTGTGCTGTCAGAGACGGTAATGTAATGGTTCTTTGTTTGGGAAGTAGCTTCCTAATTTCCTTTAAAATCTGTCTTCATTTGTTTTCTTTTTTTCTCTTGCCACCCAGGGCCCAAAAGAGAGAAACATGCATTCATTTTTAATAATAGCATATAAACAAGAAACGTGTTTGGTTCTTTGTTACCAAAATTTATTTATAGTTGACAAAGTCATTGTAATGTGGTAAAAATGAAGGTTAAAAAAATTATTTTTTGTGAAGAATTTTGCTATTTTTTTCATGCTTTTAAATTCCTTTTTATTGAACCATGTATTTTATTTTTATTTTCAAGATGAAGCTATGAAATGGCATCTGATAATATCCATGTTTCTGCAGTAAGTTTTGAATTTTTTAACATTGTTATGTACTCTTTGATAAGTTAATGTAATTTTTAGGAAGTAAAATAAATTTTTTTTTAAAAAAATTGCATTCAATTTTTGTAAAAGAATCATTAAATGGCTATATCCAGCATTACAGATTTCATTTAAAGTTATTAAATAAAATCTTTAATTAGACTGTTTTAGGAAATTAAAATGTATAGATTTTTTTAAAAAATAAACTAATGCAGGGATCTGTCTAGGTTTTTATAAGGAAAGGTACCGGTTTTGTTAAAATTTAGACATAATTTGTGAAAATTTAAAATTATATTTAAAAATCAACTCAAAAATATTGTAAAGTAAGAAGATATGTTCAAAAATTGTCACTGCAAATAAAAATCACTAGTAAATTTCTATATATTTTCTCCTAATATATTCAAGGAAATTTTTGTTATTGCAAAATTTTGGGCTTAAAATTGTATCCAAATTTAAAAATCCTTGTCCATTGTTAAATTTTAACTTGAATTAAAAAAAAAAAAGCATGCATTAACAGTACTTGCACTGAAAGTTATTTTCATTATGAGAACATATCCCACGGGATCATATAGAAAAAAGTTTAACAGGCAAAAAAATGTTTCATACAAAAATAAAGGTCTGTTAGAATAAATTTAGAACAATGTAAGAATGTGTAGAATAATGTTTTTCAATAACGAATTTCAACTTCCTGTCGTTTAATTGCAAATAACTCTGCGAAAAGAAGTTGCTAAATATGGCTCAAATAACCGTTTAGGCTTACCATACCTCACTATCTGACCAAGTACATGCTACCTATTTGTTATGTGGAATTAACCAGGAATTTATCGTTTCTTATGGGGATACAAAAACAAAATTTTAAGAGACTGGGAAGAGAATCTTAGAACTTGTTTATTTTTAAGAAGTATTTTGTAAAACTACCGTTTTTTCTAAAGTTGAATTTGTGAAGGTATCGCTAAACGGTAGTAAATATGCCCTGGACAGACCCCTGTAATGTAATCAATAACTAAGAGCCCTTTCCCTGTTGATCAAACTCAGCTGGGTTTGGAAAGACAGATTGGGAAAGTTTTAAATATCCCTTTAATCCTTTTTATTAATTATTGCATGATCTTTTGACACAAACCTGCAAAATACAAAGCCATCGCCATAATCCCTATTAGATTTTGAGTTATAAAGTATGTTATGTTTTAGATTCTCTTCCAATTTTTCTCACAAAATTTTTCCATTCTAGTTTTGTAATCAGCAGTTTTTGAAAGGTAGTTGAATAATATGTCTGTTTTTACATTTTTTGATTAACACCTTTGTTTTTATGCAATTTACATTATAAGAAATTTTAACATCATCGAAATCCGTTTAAACCTTCATAAAATAAAATTTTAAAACATATGAAAACTGACCCCTGTTGATTTAAATTTCTAACCCAAGTTAAATTTCATCACATATTTTTATTACTTTAAAGTTTTGTGGAAAAACTCATAAAAGTTATTTATTCTAATTTGGAAAAAGTACCTCCTATTGCACCCTTTGAAAAATATTGTACTGTTGAATAATATGGGCCTTTTAACTAGCATGTTATAAATTTTTTAGATTTCGATCATGCATTTTTAAACGAACAAACTTTTTATTTCTAGTTGGGATTAAGGATTATTATTTTCTTAAATTTAATGATTATATTTATCTTAACATTTATCAGTGAAATTGAAGGTGCACTAAGCTTATTTGTACTAAGGTGCTTAGGAAGTTAATTAAAAACTTTGTTTTTTATTTTGTAGAAGATAATTCAATGATGAATATATGTTTTAATTACTTACATGATATATTTAATTATAGTTAGTACGTCAGCTAGAAGAACTGAAGAAGAAGAAAGCTCGTAATATCAAGAAGCTAAAGGTACTTTTTATTCTTATAAGAAATTAAAGCTACTTCAACATGAGTTTGTCATTCACAGTGCCATATTGCGTAACATTTCTGAAATTTTTTTTTACTTATTGTTTTTAAAGTTTTAACTAAAGATGGATTGATAGTTTTTTTAAATTCATTTTAAACTGAAATAAAGAATAAACTGAAGTAAAGTATGGAGATAATGGAGCCCCTGTGGCAGAATTTTTTCTGGCTTTCTGCGACAAACCTAACTAGAACCAATATCTTTCTGCAAGATATTTTTATCGTTATAAATATATGTGTAATGAATTTATAATAATAGATACACTTCATGTTTATAAAAAAGCCTACATGCATAGAATAAAACTATGTAGATTTTTTTTCTTCATTTCATAATATAAGTTTAAATTTCTTAATAAGTTTAAAGAAAAATTGTAAATGTATAGATCTGCAGACAAAAATGCTTACTAGAGCATAAATAAAGATAACCCAGAACCTGTAATAAGATAGAACTTATGAAAATAGCTAAGAATGGACAAAAAGATTAAATTAACAACATAACTGAATTTGAAGTATCAGCTTAAAACAGTATGATTTAATGTTTCATTATAGTAATTATATCAGGTACAGAAACAAATCAGGTGAAAAAATTAATATTGAGGTTGAGTAATCAAAATCAAAATAATAAAATAATATTGACTCTAAAAGCAAAAAAATTAAAGCAATCTATTTCTATATGAAAACAATTAGATTAATTAGATTCGATTAATTTTGTATTGACTTCTGTATTGTGTAAATATATAGCATTGATTCCACACGAAGTACGCAGATGTGGTTTCCGACTCAATACGCTCAAGACTATTCAACATCTCGAAACGAAATCGTCTTCATCAGTGCTGAAACATCGGTATTAGAGCCATACTCATTGGATCCGATTTTTTTCACATGCGTATGGAAACCTATTTGAAAGTGTTTCGCCATTAAATATTTTCCACCAATCTGGTTTTCATTCGCATGCCAAAAAATCATAGATAGTGAGATATCTTAGGCTTTATTACATTTATCGTTATATTGCGAGTGTTTTTTTATATCGACGGCTTAATTCAAAAGATATAGGCATTTTATCATCCGTTTCATCCTTGCTATCAACATCCTACTAGTAAGAATATTTGGTTCGAATCTAGAAGGTTTTTTTTTTCTTTCAACATTAGTAGCGTGGAAAGCTTCTTTCCTCTTTTCCTGTCGCTTTGCAGAAAAAAATCTCTGACATCGCAAGATATTGTCATTTTCCATCTTATTTCTTCTTCGGAATGCCGCCTTGAAAAATAAGTTCAAAAATTTTTTTTTAATTATTGTTGCTTCACAAGAACAACAAATAACCTTTTCGCTAGACATTATTTTTTTAAAAAAGAAAAAATCTTTTTACGCATGAAATTTTTCACATAAGTGCAAAAAATATAAAACGCTCTGTTCTCGCAAGAAAACACAAAAAGCAAATTACTGCGCCAGCGATGAAGGCCGAAGTTGGCAAATGTCCCAAAAATAGCTTAATAAAGGGGAAAAATTTTTTCCCCTTTTATATCCAGTTACTGTTTGTGTTGGAGACGGACTAGGAAGATTAACGGAGGATCGCGAGTGCTTTCCCCTTCCACGGTACGCTAGAAAAACAGTTATTTAAAAACAATTCTGTAAGAAAATAATTTTGCAGAACCATTATTGCTTCTGCAGAAATTTTCTGTTTCTGTCGGAATTATTTTTTTGTAAAACAGTTTCTTTTTCTGCAGAATCCTTTTTGAGAACTTTTGTTTTTGCCAAACCAAAAAATTTTATTTCCCAAATAAGAAAATCTTTCTGCAAGAACTCAGTCCCTTTCTGCGACAATGTCGCTGTGTCGCCGTGTTTCTGCCACGGGGAATGGAGCAATTCCAAATTTTAATTTATAAGCTGATATAGATTTAGTTTCGAACTATTAATTTTAGATACTTTTATTTCCGTAATGCAAGTTGTCTAGAAAATGTTGCAACAATTTTTTAGGATTATAGGTATTTTATAAAGAGGGCAGGGTATTTAATAAAGATTGGGAATTGCATAACAGGCCATGACTAAAAACATTGTGGTGTGTGTAGGGGGGGGGGTAAGTGATACTAGCTGGCATAATGTGTACAAATGGTGTACTGGTTCACAGTACTAGAACAGATTTGTTAGTGTTTGCACCACTTGATACTGTGCATGTCCAACACCAATGGTGGGGTATTGATTGTAGCACACTTAGTTTCTGTGATTCTAAAAACACAGACATGTCTTTTCAGGAGATCCATTTATCATGCTATTGATTAGTATCACTATGTACTTTGAGGGTTCCCTTCCCTATGAAAAGTAATACAGGCCTGATGAAGGGTGATCATGAGGGACAACTAACAGCACCCACACAGTATTGCTAGATGCACAATAATGGGATAGTGCCTAGCAGGGTTGACTTGATTTAAATTACGCAGATTTTTTTGAATCATTGATTTGATTGAATTTGAGTTGAAGTTATTTGATAAAGTTTTTTATTGAATCATTGATTTGAATCGATTGTTTTTTTATTTACAAAAATCCTTTATTTAAGTCAAATTTTTTATTTTTTGATTTGAATAATTTATAAATACAGTGAAACCTCTGGGTAACGACCACTCTCTGGTACAGAATTTTTTCCATAGACTTAGTGTTGAAGAAAATCTTTTGGAGGGATCATTAAAACCTCACCCAGCGACCGGACATAAACCTGCACCAAATGCGGAAAAGGAAAAATAAGGAAACAGGAAAAAATATCAAAACAAAAAATTTATCAAAACAAATTAGTAGATTAAAACATATTCTAAATATTTGTGAAAAACTCTTGTTTAGAGAATTCTTTTTGACAATACAATCTCCACAGTCAGAGTGCACTAAAGACGGTGCTATCAATGATTTACTTTTAGAGCTGAAAGTTTAATTAGGAAAAAAAAGCTATTTTAGAAAAAACAAGCATCTCAAACAAACCTCTTCTCATCTTTTAAAGCTAACTAATTTTTATGATATAAAATGAAAAGCAAACTTACACAAAAAACATAACTGTTTATTTATTTATAATAGCTTTATCATTTATAATTGGTAAATTTGTTTTTGCACATAATTATATCAGTAGGAATCGTTTTTACAGATGCTAAATTTAATTCATGGATCTGTCTTTTCATGACACCAACAGAAGTGGCATTTTCGCATCAAGGGAATGACATTGACTAAAAATAAAATCGCTTCCAAAAAATCACGTACCTTCAATAACAATTATAAAGTCAACGCATGTAACCTCTCAGAATGACCAACTATCAACGACCATTTTGATGTGAAACGAAGAGTGGTCACTCCCGAGAGGTTTTATTGTATTAAACTTGAATAAAAACATGTAGCTTTCGATGAAATTAATATATAAAAAAAGCTCAGATTACCGTATACAAAGGTATGATTCAAGTTCAATCACTAATGAACTTTTACTACTAGTGTATCAGAGAAAAGTAAAATTTTGCGGTTCAGATTTTTTAATGTGATTTAGTTGTTTGAAAATTGTGATTTAAAAAAAGCTAGTTAGCATGCAATTTGAAATGCCAGAAAAAGTTAACAATAGTAATATTGACATTAAAAAATGTTTTTAATGTTCAAATCTGGAGGTGATTATTCATAGCTTATCCCTTTAACTTCTAATTTAAATAAAATTGGTGATCAAGCAAAACTGACTTTTGATTAGAATGAATTAAAATGATAAGATTTGTCGACATTAAAAATGACTAAAGAAAATATGAGTTTTTATGAAAATTCTTTTAGAAAAGTGTTTATATTTTTTTTATTATAAAATAGATATAAGGATTTTTATAGATCACTATAAAGATTAGACAGTGCATGCATATATTATTTTGTCAAAGTATGCTCCATAGTAGAATAAAAAAGTAAATAAATATTTAAAAAATGAGGTAATAAAAAGCAAAATAATTGATTTTTTCTAAAAATTTCTATTTTTATTTCAGCAACATTTATTTAAAAGTAAAAATCTATAATTTTTTTTTTTGAAAAAAGAGATAGGCCATGGCCAACCCAGCCTCCTCCATAGGCATGTCTTTAGCAATGCTATATTTTTACTCTTTTTCTTTTATAATATTCAATCAAACTATCTAACCATATCCTAGATATTTACTTATTTATTACTTTTTTTTACAGCGCAAATCTGGAAAAATTGAAGTTTTGAATGACAGGAAAGTTTTTGGTGAATTGAATCTTGAGCACCAATTTTTAAATCCAATACAATCTGTTAGAAATGAAATAAAATATTTTAAAGATGGTGTTCTCTGTCTGGAGAAAAATGAAACTGATTCCGATAACTCTAAACAATCACCAAACAGGTCAGAATGTCCTGGGGAAGATTCAGAGCCAAATCAAAAAAGATTGTCAGGTGATCATCAGATCATTGGCCACTCTGAATATGAAAATTATAGCAGGGTGGATTCAGAGCATGACCGGTTAGTTGGCCGTAAGAGATCAGCAACTGATTTCCAAAATGATGAAACTATTAGCCATTCTAAAAAGACTAAAATAATTGAAAATGAACTTTCTGAAGCTTCTAAAGAACAGCGTACAAGTTCAGAGGCAGTTGAATTTTCCGTCCTTGAAAAGGAATGTATGTTCTCAAGACAATCAGAATGTCCAATACCTGACAATTGTGATAACAAAGATAGTGATATCTGTAAAGTAATAATTAGTAACAGGACTGAGGTATCAAATCTCTTACCAACATCAAATTCAGAAGACTTACCTTTAGAAGATAAGGTAGTGTTTGAAAATTTAGAAGACAACACCTGCAATAATAGCTATATTACGAAGAATTTAGTTCCAGTGGATACTGATTTCAGTCAAAATGTGTTTGTTGAGGAAAATGATGGAGCAGAAAAAAGCCCCATCAAAGCAGTCATTATTCAAAAACGAACATTGAATGAAGGCAGTAATGATTTGAATTCATATAACAATGTTATCATTCCTGTTCAGTGTGATTCGAATGTAATAGAAGTGGCAGATACTGAGATAATGATTGCTTATCAATCTCAAGATGATATCATTTGTCACAATAAAAATTGTGAGCCTCTGGAAAAATTGGATGAGATTGATGATCAGGAAGTAAAAAATAAAGGAACCACAGTAATTGAAATAGCAGAAACGGAAGAGATGGTGAACAAAGATTTCCCTACAGATGTGGGTGGTTTTGAAGAGGTGGCAACAGAAGAACCTACTTCAGCTCCCTTACTGCCCCAGACGTTGAGACATCCATCCATTAACTGCACTTTCACTGATGAAGAAGATGAAACCGCTGATCTTGAAAACAGTCTTGATGTAGACAAGCTGCTGGAAGAGTCTGACTGTGATGAGTTAGAGATTGAAAAAGAGAACTTCTGTCACTCAGATTTAGATGAGAAGGAGATTGAAGAAGAGAACCTTTGTCAGTCAGATTTAGAGAATGAAAACCTATCTCAGTTTGCAGTGAGTGATTCTGAAGTCAGCAGCCCTTTCTCGAAACGAAAGAAATCAAATTATCTTTATAATGACGTCGATAAAGTTACAAAAATGGCTCCCTACAATGTTATCGACGTTGCTGCCGAATCTGAAATATTAACCATTCCAGAAACTGAATGGTTTGATTTTGCAAGCTACAGCAACAAAGTCGAGGACATTGCCGAAAATGTTTCCATCGAAACCGATTATGCCGATAACTGTGACAAAGCCGTGACAGTTGATAATTGCTATAACAATTGTATTGAAACTGATTGCAATGTTAACTCCAATAGTGAGCCAGTCTATTTCATAGCAAAAATTGATAAGGGTGCTGTTGCAAACGATAGAGCTATTGATAGCAATACAGATTCAGTGCGTAGTATCATCCAAGTCAAAGATGATAATAAAGGTATTTGCATTGGAATTGAGGGTACAGAAATTTCAGACTGCAGGGAAGAGTCAGACTGTTTCAAAGCAGATGAGAGTGCCCTCGCCCTTAATAATTGCCTTACAACTGGAAATTGTCATAAAGAGACTGAAATCGGCAATAATAATTTGCCTGTAAATAATTGCGATTCTGAGCAAAATTTTGAAGAAGCAAAAAATGGTGAGCAACTTTCTTCTCAACATGAGTTTGAAACAGACTCTTTTGGAACTGAGGATTTTCTAAAATTTGTCAACTTGCAGCAAATGCCATTCAGTTCTGATAGTTCAAAATCCAGTGGTCAGAGTGACAAAGTTGTAGATAGCCTAGAATCGAGTCTCAAGTTTCAGTGCTGCTTTCAGGTAAATATTGCTCGTTTGTTGTGTCTAACAGTTTTATCACTGTATATAATAACAAAGATTTAAAAGTGTCTTGTGTTACAGCCAGTTATCCCCGGGAGGATGCCTGGCTCCTCAATGAATGTCAGACCCCAAATTACCTCCAACATATGCTGCTGAAAAATGCTATAGTTATCATTGGAAATATAACACTTCTGAGCTTTTTAGACATTGACCATTTATTATTTAAAACTTTTTACCATTCTTTCAGTAATAAACGTTTCACAAAACATGATAATGTTTACTTGTCTGATAATTTATAATAAATCATAAATCATTAAATTATATTTGATTTGATTTTTTGCAATGCAAACATGAATGTCTGTACTAATTTTTATTTATTTATATATAAATATTTATATAATATTTTATTTTCTCGCTGTTATTGATCACTAATCAGTAAAAAAAGGAAAGCACTGTCAATTTTCATACAGTTGGCTTTTTAACAATTAGGCATTTTCTGTATTCCTGTGAACATACAAAAAATGAAGAGCACTCTGTTACAAATGTCAAAAATTTGTGTTAGCAGCTAGCACTTGGAAGAAAAAAGTGTGTTCAAACTAAAATTTACACATTTTTTAAATAAATATATATGTTTATTCATTTTTCTTTTATATACTAAATATTTTTGTTATATTTTTTTAATTATAATTTTTTTATTAATTGTTAGTTTTTAAGTTCATTACTTCTTTATTACTTTTCATACATTAAGTCAATATTTTATGCTGACTTGCATTCATTTCCTCATATCTATCATTCACAATGAATAAATAGTCCCATGAGAAACAATCCATTAGAAGTTCTTCCTATTATATTTATATATTGCATGCCACTAAATTCCAACCCAACTAATCCTAATAAAAAAACTAGAACAACTCTTTTTGAAGGGACACACTGATCCTTTAAATACATTTTTCAGAGTGAGAACATAAATGAAGAAGTGTCCCAATTGAAAGTGTGTTACTTTAACAGCAGTCATTATCTTTTCATTCAACATCAGACATGGATTCAAGTGTGGAAACAAGAAGATGATTCTGATTGGATGAAAATATTTGCTCATCAGGTCGATGTAAGAGTTTTTTTTTTTTTTTTGTTGCTCTGTTCATTCTTGTTTATGAAATTGGAAATAATATTTTTATAATTAATTAACATGTTCCTATCACACAATTTTCAACATTTTGTTTTAGTTCTCTGAGGAATTAGTATATATTTCTCTGTCGTATGATTTTTGTTTATATAGTAGTTTGCTTACGATGTATTGTTTATTTATAACTCGACCTGCCCTATTTAAGGGCATACGAGTGTAGATTCATAAAACATATATTATACACACATAAAACATCAGAAATTATATAGAATCACAGAAATTTAAAATCACAGATGTCAGTGGCAACAGCCCGACAGAGAAAATACAACATTACAAGTAACAACAGACAAAAAGGTATAACATCAATGACATCTGCCAAAACTGAGCCATTATAAAAAATAAATAAATAAATAGATAAAAGTCCAATACGGTCCCTTACGCAATTAAAAAAAATCAAAAGAATACAATACAAAAAATTTAAAATCTCAAGAAGGAACGATAAAAATGGTCCCAAAGTTAAAAAGAAACATAATAACATCACACACTAATACAAAGGACTAAGTAGTTAAAATCGTGACCTATAACCGGGCCCCCCCCCCAAAAAAAAAACAATAATTAAAAATTTAAAAACAGAAAAAGGTTGTAAGCCCAAGAGCAACCATCCAGTAGTTAAGCTCAAAGTCTAAAATTGGTAAATTTATAAAAATAAATAATAAAATAGTAAAACGTGATACGGTTGAGACACCCAGATTAGAGGTCGTGGATTCTGAATTATTATTAGACTTCCTCTAGAATATCCTCCAATGTTTGTTTAATGATGGATTTAATTATACCCCTGCAGGTCGAGCTTGAAAAGCATTGGACTTGATCTAAATTTTGAAAATGATTTCCACGGAGTGTTCGGAATCTTGGGCAATGCAAAATCAAGTGGTCAACATTTTGAAATTCACCACAATAATTGCATGCCGGGGATTTGTTAAAGAGTCTACTTTGATGGTCACCGAACACTCCATGGCCCGTTAAAAATTGGTTAAAATAGAAGTTTGCCTGCAGTCTATTATGTTTTGGGTCTTTTATGAATTTATAAACCTGTCTACCTTTTTCAGAATCCCGCCAGTCTTATTTCCATTTCTTATTTGTGTAATCTTTGACCATTGTTTTAACTTGGGCGATGGTGCTCTGGGACTCAATAGTAATACTACCGAGACTGATGACATCCTTTGCAACTCTATCCGCCTCCTCGTTGCCATCTATTCCTATGTGGGCCTTTACCCAATTGAGTTTGATATTGTTTTGCCAGAGTTCTTTGGTTTTTTCAACCAAAAGGGACACAGGTTTTGGATTATTTAAAGCTTGCAACGAGGAGAGCGAATCGGAGTATATTGTCGCATCGGGATAGTTATTTATTGCAAGCCAATTTAGGGCAGTTTTAATCGCCATCAGCTCGGCTTTATACACACTGCTGTTATTGCTCATTCTGATGGAGGTCGCATCAATTGTTTTACCGTTATTCCTAACAACAACACCTAGTCCTGTCCTTTGTTCAGATATGTTATTAGTATCCTCGGCAACCTCCATTGCTTATGATGTATATGCTGAACCAAATATAGCTGTACTCATGAGATACTTTTTATAGAACAGCATTTCTTTGAAATATCAACAAAGTTAAAATAATTTGCAATTTCCATAAAGGGTTAGTATACACCTTAAAATACAAAATCCAATCTCAATAAAAAACTACTAACTCGCAGACGTTCAAGAATTGTCTGCTTTTTTTCGTGATCTTGTACTGTTTTTCTATTAATACTTGTGTTTGCTGGATATATTTAAGACTCTATAATGTTTACAATGTTTTGATTCTTATTGTATAATATTTGATGAGGCCTTATATAGAATTATTTGCAAGGCCAAATATCATGTAACTGGTTGTAAATTTTTTTAAAAACTAAAATGTAAATACAGCAATTTTTATTAATTATAATAGTTTAATATAATAAATTCAAAGGATTTTTATCACCTTTGCTCTAAATCAACATGTAATAACAAGCTTTATCTATTACACATTTTATCTACTATTTTGTTTTGTAGGTTTAAAAAAATGTTTGCTATTGTCTTTAGGTTAAGAAAAAAAACTGTGAATTAAAAAATACGGTTTTTGAAACTTTAAAACATTTTTTATTAACTATTTTAAAATTCTTTTACTTCTAAAAAATATTTTTATTTTATTTTTATGTATTGTATTTCATTTGAAGCATGTATTTCTCACACTCTATAACACTAGGGTATTTAGTGTATAAATTTATGCCTGTGAGAAAGAAATTTTCATTACATTTGTTACATAAAAATAAAATAATAGAGCAGAAATAAAAAAAAATTTATGTGCAAAAATTATGTTGGGATTTTTTATTTGATTTATTTTACACTTGTGAAATTCAAATACAAATATTATACAGTGAAACGTCTTGAGAGCGACCACTCTCTATTCCACAGTCAATTGGTCGTTCCTAGGGGTTACCCTCGTTGACTTAAATGTTATCAAAGGTACATGTTTTTCCCCCAAGTAGTTTTAATTTTTCTTATTGTCATTTTCTTAGTGCAGAAATGCCACTTGTGATGGGGCCATGACAACCGGATCGATGAATAAAATTGAGCCTCAATAAGAATTACCTTTACTGATATAATTATGTATAAAAACAGCCAATGAATGATTGTACCAATTGTGAATGATAAAACTATTTTAAATAAATAAACAATTATGTTTTTTTTAAAATTTCAGTTAGCATTTAATTTAGCATAAAAATTATTTAGCTTTTAAAAAGGAGAAGAGGTTTGTTCGTTTGAAATGCATAATTTTTTCGAAAAAAGCTTTTTGTTTTCTAATTAAACTTTCAATTCTAAAAGTAAATCATTGATAGCATCGTCTTTAGTGCACTTTGACTTGAGGCTGTCGATCTCTGAGAGATCGTCTAAAGGAGCTCTCTAAATAAGAGCCACTTATTAATATTTTGAATCTACTTATTTGTTTTATTAATATTTTTTGTTTTGATATTTTTTCGTGTTACCTTATTTGACCTTTTCTGCATTTGGTGCAGAGTTACGCTGGGAGAGGTTTTGATGGTCTCTCCTAAAGGTTTTCATCAACACAAAGTCTATGGAAAAAATTCAGTGTATCCCAAAAATGGTTGCAATGAGAGGAGGTTGCTATACGGAGGTGGTCTTTTTCTGAAAGGTCTGGAATATACTTAATCAAGGAAAAGATAAGATGAAATTTAAAAAAAAAAAGATGGAATAAAATAAAATAAAAGTAAAGAAATATAAAAGAAAGAAAAGGAAAATAAAAAAAAAAATAAAGTGAAGAAAAATAAAATAAGATAAAGTAAAAAAGCAAATTATCTAAATCAAGTTTTTATTTGTATTTAACATCCTTAAAACAAGTGTTGTAAATATATTAATATTTGATTTTGTCCTTTGTTTATTTTATTGAATTTAGGATCTTCAGTTTAAAGAATTGTGTCTTTCTCAGAGTGAAAGCTATCTAGTGTTGGTTATGCTGTTAAATTCAAAACAAAGTCAACAATGTCTTCAATTTTTGGTGTTTGAGAGAGAAAGTAGATTGATCAAATTGATGGAACACACTCACTGGTTTGAAAATAGGTAATACTTTATTTATTTAAAAAAGGAACTTTTGGCAACAAATTTGTTGCCTTCTTTTTCCATATCATGTTTTTCTTTGCCTAATTTATTGAAATAAAAATATGACAAAATAGACTGCCCAAAGTAGTAAACATTTGCAACTTAAAGTAAAAAAGATAAAAAGAAAGTTCTTTCTTAGATTGTTTGACGAATTTTCATGAATGTTGCATATGTTATCGCGAAAGCTCAAAAACCCTTAACATGCACATTACGTATTTAATGTGCAGATTTAATTTAAGGTAATTCATTAAAGTGCTTAAATGTTTCTCATAATTTACCTCGGTAATGAGCATATTAACAGCTTCCTTACGGTTAAGTTCAAAACTTTGTTTCTCTCATTCTACGAAATAATTTATTGATGCTTGATTGTATTTATTGACTCTTGAGTTTTAGAAAAATTAATAAATGACATTCTGGTAATTCCCTTGATTGTAATATTTCAAACCGTTTGATTCTTTGTACTATAGTTTTGAAAGGGATTGATTCTATCAATTAGTGTGTTGCTTGTTTAATTGTAATAGATTGATTTTTTAAACAACAAAAAATTTATAAAAAACATTGTGTTAATTTTAGCATACAGAAACGTTGCTGTTGTCCTAGCAAAGATCTCGTCTTCACTTTAACAAGTGTTTAGTAGGTTTTGTGCAAAACATCTTGGTAATTTAGACTACTTAGATAATCTAAGAAATGAAATAATTTTTTGGCACTTTGATGGAGCTCCCTAGCACATGAATTTAGATAATCTGTAGAACAACTGTTATTGATTTGTAAGAACTGTTGTTTTAGATTTAAATAAACCAGATTTAAAATAATTCAGTATCTGTTCAAAAATTTATATATATTAAAAATTTAATGTCTATGCTTTCTTAATTGATTCTCTACGGTAGAATTTAAACTAGTGTAAGTGAGTTTTTCTGAAAAAAATTCTATTTTTATCTTTATTCAAATCGATTTATATTTGTTATAATTTTTAACGTCAAATTCATTTTATTTTATAATCAGTGTTAAACAGCCAACTCAATTTTGAGTTTACGACTATGATAATTTCCATAGCTTTGTAATTTTGAACCCGATCCAGAAGACAAGGAAACTCCTGGATCAAACATTGGGATAAACTAGCTTTCGTGGAGGACATTATGATGGAGCTTACTCTTAATTGTAATACATGGAGAAGTAAATCACGAAAACCTCTTACAGTTAACTCAATAGCAAAGAGATTTGAAGTCATGATTTGTCTACCACTAACGATATTTTTATGTCAGCACGAGCTACGAGCAGAATTCGTATCAACCAGTCATTGCTAGGATTCAAACCTAGGTCACCTTATTGGGAGGCGCGTGCTCTGCTGCTCTGACGTCTAGGTCATTGAAATGTTTTGACCTCTATGTTATTCAAAAATTTTTTGTATTTATCTAAAATGAATTTGATGTTAACTAACCATTCAAAAATAAGAATTTAAGAGTATGGTATATAATGCAGTCGACCTTTCAAACCCCTTAAATGTTACAAAAACCAGAGTGTTGTCAAAAATTTTTATATTTGGTTCTTTCAACATTTATACACTCAATATATCAGAAATTTGCTATCTTGTAATCAAAAATACTAATAGAATGGGTTGTCTTAAACAATATATAAGTTTTTAATATATAATAATCTGGTAAAGTTTTAATGTCCATTGCAAACAGAAAATATTGCAGCCAACTTAAATTTGTAGCTATTAGTGTAATATATTTTTTAATAATCTTTAAAATGTCCTGAATATTTTATTATGTATTGCTTAATGGCTTGTATAAAGTTTATCCTATTTTACCTTTCGTAAAATTAACTGTTTTTTTCCCTTTAAAGTTGTCAGTTAAATAATTTATAAATACCTAATGTCACACTTCCTAATTTTTTTTTAAATTGTTCAATTCTAATAATTTTAATAAAATAAGCAATTATCAGCAAATCAGCATTTTTTCAATCACTTTAAATGTTTTTAAATAAAAAGTGCACATTATTTCAAATAGTAAAAAGAAATAGGTCTTTTTTGTTTTTGTTTTGTTAATATGTTCCATTTATTGTAATAATCTTTTTTTTTATTACATATTTTTCTATACCTCATAAATATCTTTATATTTTATATACTAATCAAATTCTTTTTATTACTTATATATACATTTATACATTTATTACTTATATATACATATAGGGGAGAGTCAGGTAGCCCCGCCCACCTAAGAAGTTTTGCTTATATTTCTGTATAATATTGAGTAATAATCAATATTTTTGTATGTTTCTATTGTTTTACCATCTAGTTAAATAATGCAAAAAGAATAAACCAAAAAAAGAATAGTTTAACTTAAAAAAATAGAAATTTAAAAAAACATGTTTTTTAGCTCCTTTCAAGATATGTCGGGTAGCCCCGCCCAGTTACAAAAATTAGGTTTTTTGGCTATTTTTTCAGGTGTAAATGAGAATGACTAATGTATCGACAATAGATAAACCTCATTTATCATTTTTATCACAAAATTATTTTATTTATTACATATTTATATACTTTTAGTGAATTCTATCATTTAATAACAACAAATGTCATACTTTTTATCATTATTAATGTATATTAATATATTATAATATTAATATATATTTATATTAAATATTTAACGAAAATAATTTAATTTAAGTAACAATAATTAATAACAATAGTTGTTTTTCTATATAAACTTATTTGGTTGATCTCTTCTTATAAATTTAATATTAAATACTTTTTATAAAATTACAAATTCACTTTGTATTTTAATTGCATTCAAATGCTTCTGTAGATTGATTCGTTCACAAATAAGTAAGCCAATAGCTTATCATAATATTTATGATTTCTTGATATTAAATTTAATTAGGATATATCAATTACATTTTAAAAATATTTAATTTGCATTTTTAAGTATATAAATTTTTGCATTTTTAAATAGATAAATTTATGTTTCATATAATATTAAAACATATTGGTAACTGATATATCCAAATTAAATTTAATATCAAGAAATCATAAATATTATGATAAGCTATTTGCTTACTTATTTAATTTCACTCATTTGTTAACGAATCAATCTACAGAAGCATTTGAATGCAATCAAAATACAAAGTGAATTTGTAGTTTTATAAGAAGTATTTTATATTATGTTTATAAGAAGAGATCAACCAAATAAGTTTATATTGAAAAACAACTATTGTTATTAATTATTGTTACTTAAATTAAATTATTTTCTTTAAATATTTAATATAAATATATATTAATATTATAATATATTAATATACATTAATAATGATAAAAGGTATGACATTTGTTGTTATTAAATGATAGAATTCACTAAAAGTATATAAATATGTAATAAATAAGATAATTTTGTGATAAAAATGATAAATAAGGTTTATCTATTGTCAATACATTGGTCATTCTCATTTACACCTGAAAAAATAGCCAAAAAACACAATTTTTGTAACTGGGCGGGGCTACCCGAAATCCAATTTTTTTGTAAATTTGTAATTACTAGAACAATTTTTCACATACAAACTTCTTTCTTTGTGCAAATTAAACGTAAGACTACATACTTTAATGCTGTATGTATTAAAAAAATTATTTTTTTAGTATTAAAATGAAGTTTAATAGAAACATTCAATCAATTTTTCTTAATTTCATGACTTCTGTATTCAACATATTTTCAAAACTATTGCTTACCATGTTACCAGCTGCATAAATACTTGAAACTTTGAAAATAATCTTTTTTTAATATAACAATTAATGTCCGATGGCCCATTGACTTGAAAAAATATTCTATACACATGAAATTGACTGTGGGCGGGGGTACCCGCTGGGCGGTGCTACCCGACTCTCCCCTATATATATATAAATAAGTGAAAAATATAAATAAAACATGGAGAAAGATATTTTAAAGAAGAAAAAATATTCACAAATTTAAAAAAAAATGGAAGATATAATAAAAAATTATGTTGAGAATATATCTTTTCCTTATTATTTTTTCCAAATTTTTTAAATTTTACAGTTTTTTTAAATTTTACAATTTTTTTAAATTCTAAATTTGTGAATATTTTTTCTTTTTTAAAATATCTTTTTCCATGTTTTCTTTATATTTTTAACTTATTTTATGAGTTCTAAGTACTTGTAGCTTATGCACAGTAAATGAAACTTAATATTAGTTTTCGTCGTTAATCTCTTTTCTTTTATCCTTCTGTATCTTTATTATGTCATACATACATACATATATTATATATATATATATATATTCAATTTTTATGCAGTGAAAATCAAGCTGTTTTCCTTTGTGGTTTGGAGGATTTAAAGTTTGCATCAGCTCAAGGTAATCAGGATGGATTTAAAGTGTACTCCCATTCCTTTAGTTGCTTAGAAGATAATCCCCGTCTTCTGACGACCAGTCTTGGATCTGCAGCAGATAGTCTGCACAGCCTCTGCAGAATAGACAAATTACCCAATGCTCTTCTTGGTGTGAGTAAGACCATGCTCTATGTGTGGTAAGTGAAATTTCTGTATTATATATAGGCCCAAAAAGTTTTTCTTGGAAGGGCCAAAAAGGTTCTTGAGAGATAGGGAATTTTTTTAGTATTGTTTATTTTCAAAACTTGCAATTATATTTATTCCTAATCAATAATAGATTAATTATTTAACATTTTTGTAATATGCTTAAAAAAAGAAACCTTTAAGTAAACCTTAGCTATAAAATGATTACATACTCTGGTATGAATCACGAGTAAGAATTAAAAAAGATAACGTTATTGTGTAGAAAAGCATTCCCACGACATCCTGTTGTGCGTCTGGGAATTATCGATGTTAAGACTCCGTAATTTCTTAACCAACGTCATGATTGTGGCAATAAAGGATTTGCATTCAGCACAGACTGTCTTTACATCTAGACAAGTTGTCGTGGACTTGGAACCCCCTTTAAGACTGTAGCTTTATATCCTGCAGCCATATTAAAACATCTCATTGTAGAATAATAAAAAGTTATTAAAGGAACATGTGCTCAATCAGAATTCTTATGTGTAATGATGAGCTATGTATTTTATTTTATTTATTTCATAACTTTTTCTTTCATTTGCTTTACAGTTGTAATGAATTCCATGTTTCACTCCTTTAGGCACTTACTCGAAGCTCGCTTAGTAACATCAGTTCACGTACAAACAGAAAACTCTGTTAGCATTGAAGACTGTGTCTGGACTACTGTTGAAAATGTAAGTGTTTTTATTGAGAATTTTTCTTGAACAGAAAATGTGTGCATATTTAGAAGGAAATGCAACATACCTATCTTAATTTCTGTATACATCTATTAAATTACATATGTTTTATTTTGCAAACAACAACTCACAAAAATCTTTGCTACTTATGTTTATTTTGTACAAACATTTTAAGTGTTTTATATTTAAAACAATTTTGTAATGATCAATCAAAGTAGTCTTCTGAATATGGTGAATGGGGTAGAACTCACACATCCATCCCAAAATTAAAGTTGGTTGGTTATAATTTTTTTTAAATAAATTGAAATGATATATAGTATACTTGATTACTCGAGAACCCTGTTATGTCAAAAATTTACTTTTCCCCATGCCTTATATATCCACGTAACATTAATTTAAATTCCTGTGTCAAAGAATTTCTAGTCAAAATGTTATGTCGAATATTTTTCAAAGTAAAAAGGAATTTTTTTGGAAAAATCACTTCGTTCAGCCACTCAACATTACTGTGCCCCGCGAAAAAATGCTACCCACATAAACAAACGTTTCATAAAATGATCAGAGAACATGGAAGGCGATGACTGGGCAGCTATTTTGCGAATAGAAAAATTGATTGATGATGAATTTCAAAAACAATGTCGACAGGCCCAAATGGTAAATTTTTAAAAATAAACTCTATCAATTTAAGTTTATTTTAAACGTATTCGTTTATATTTAATGCCTAATTATTTTTGTGTTGCTTTTAAAAACAAAATTATCATTGCTGCATTTGAACTTATTGTCAACTATTATACAAATATCTTTATTAGTTCTTTATCTGATGTTTCATGACTCTGCCTTTTATATTATTTAAGAATTTATTTTTTCACTTTTTAGAACTAATTTTCTGAACTTGTTATCTCAAAAACTGGTTACCTTGAAATTTTTTTAGCATCCTTGTAACTTTGAGGTATAGAGAGTATGTTATGTATATATACATATATGCACACTTGTAATGTTTTGCACAATTATATGTAGGGACTAGTGTTTTTAATGGCCACTCACACGGAAGAAAAGGAAAGTTCTAAAGTTTGCCAGCTCCTTGCTGCCAATCTCGCTACTGGTTTCTGTGAAGTTGTTCAGGCATACACTCTTCAACCAGCCAAAGAAATCAGTTTGCTTTCCAACAGGTAATAAAACATTTTAACACAGAACTCTATAAAAGCAGCATTTTGAAACAGCATTTTCTTGCAAGTTAAAATTGTTCCTTTATTCATCAAATTAGAATGAAATAGATATTTATCATATGTATGCAGCACCACTGTGTTTATGGCTTTAAGTATAAAATTAAAAATAACTTTTTAAATAAAGTAATTTTATTATATTGGCAGTTATAATGGTGTGTTTGAAATTAGCAAAAGTATTATTTTTAATGATTCTCTCAGGAATAATCAGCCTGCAATTTTTAAATTAATAATTGTGCAAGCTATGGAGCAGTTGAAGGGCACTTCAAATTGCTTTAACCCTTTTTATAAAGCTTCATTTTTCTTCTTTCTATCAGGTGATTTTAAATGGATAGATTTTGTTGCATAATATTAAAATTAGATTTTGTTGCAATATTTTTAAGTATCTGCAAAATATTAAAAAAAAATTGTCTAAAACAAGATGAATGATAACATCTTGCTCATTGAAATCAATAAAATCCCCAGTTCCATGTCTTAGTGCAGGGATGGCGAACCAGTGGCACGCGACACAATATTTTGGGCACGCCTCCGATCACAAAGTTTACTATGAAGCATATTAACAATTCAATTAAAATTCACAAAAAAAAGAACAATTAATGCCAAAAAAGCAATTAATAACCATAAAAAAAACAAGCTAACAATAAATAACTAGCAAAAAAAAAATTAACAGTTCTGCTTAAACTAACATCTTATAACCCTAATATAAGTTATTTGCCATCTAATCTGCAACAACAGAAGTCACACTGATGTTACTTTAAGTTGAATTACGCGTATAACTGAGACATTGCAAAAGTTGAGAATTGCATTTTTTCGTAGTAAATAAAGAGTTTTGAGTTGATAGTATTTAGTATTATTATTTACCCAATAATCACGAAGTCAAAACTATTTGTCGGCACGTCTATGACCTCATTAAAATATATTTTAGAAAAATGGCACTTTGGTGCATGAAGGTTCGCCACCCCTGTCTTAGTGTGTTGGAGTTTCTTGCTTTTGTTTACTTACTAGACATGACTATTGACAGAAACTTATGTTGATAATCAAGAATTGACCTTGTTGTTCTCTGTGTCACCAGAGTGATATGACCTCCTCAAGAACTGCCCTTTCATTTTTGAATTTTTAGTGACAATCCTAAGGGCATAAGATTAAAAAAAAAAATATTATATACCTGATTTAACAAATTATCTCCTAGAACCTTTTTTGTCTAAGACACTCCTACATTTATGTTTTTAACTTGTAATTCTATGTCTCCCAAAGTTTTATTTCATAACATAGTATAAGAATATCTTTAATCTTTTTAAGGAAAATGAACTTAGTGTACTCTGAACCATTCCTTGCTGCCTCTACTGAAGATGGTGCTTTCATTTGGTTCATTGATGATGAATATTGCTGCGCATCTTTAATGTCACCCAATTATTCTTCCATTGCCATAGCTCCATCCAGGGGAGACTCTTTCCTGGTAGTTGTGGGTTGTAGTGGAGGATGTGTTAATTGCTATGAAATGAAATACGGCTGAGGAAAGTGTAAAATTTGAATCTGTGAAATTTTTGCCTCTGAGCGCATGAGATGATAGGAATTTACTCTTTGTTGATTTATTATTTAAAGTAAATGTATCAACAGTTGAACTGAAAACGTTAACATGTATACTAGAGTAAACCGAAATCTTTTATTAGTAGTGTGAAAAGTTATCACTATCATTGAAAAGTATGCCAAGTCTATATTGATATCTTCTGTTGCTTCAATAAGGCAAAAGTTGTGAAATTTTGTTAAAAAATGCTAAGAATTAAAAATGTTTAGATTTTGTTCATAAATTTGCACACTACTTAAAAGTTACTGTTTCTCAACAAAAAAATTTTAAGCAAAATTTCAGACTTCAAGTGAGATATGTATTTATTTAAAGATGTATTTAACAGAGATGCCAATTATTACAATTTATTGGTAATTATGATTTCATGGTCAAAATTATAGTCTTACAGTTGAATAAAAAAATATACGGCTTTTTGAAAATTTCCATAATAATTTGTTTAAAATAAGTTTATAACTGATATTAAATTAATTTTATTACGTAATTAAAGAATGCACCTATTAATTTAAAAAACAGAATGAACCCTCTATATTGAATATGTTTAAAATTGAACATAAAATGTTTTTATGGTGAGCAATAAATTTAGGCATAGTTCTTTGCCAGAAACTAGTTATTTTATCAGAATTATATAAAGTCTATGAAAATGTTTTTATGATGTTTTCTTAATTTTATATATATGAAGAACTTTCAACTAAAGGATTAAATTTTTTTGCTACCCTAATTAAGATTTAAAAAAATTTTTTAAAAAAAATATTTGAATGCTTATTTTTTGTTGAAACATTTGTATAAATACTGTTGTATACTACAACCTGTATAAATACTGTTGTACAGAAATGCTTCATCTCAACTTTTGACCCATTGAGGCATTCAGAGTTATAGGTTTTGTATACATCCTAACAATGGTAGTTAACAAAATTCTTTTGCACTAATTATAAATTTGAAATTTAAGCCCATTTCTATTACAAATCTCAATAGTTACAAAGTATCTCAATAAACAAAATCAGATCAGAAAAAAAAATAAAGCAAAAATATGTTTAATATCCTGCGTAATTCAATTGTAGCTATTGAAAAAATAATACAAGTGAGTGGTGGTAACTCTAATCTGATACAACTGACGAAAAAATGTGACTTTTAAGAAGTTTTACTTATTATAAGTTTTGTTTTTCAACTCTCAACAGTATTTTTAAAAGCATGTTCATGCATTTATGTCATTTAAGAAGAGTACAAAGCCTTTTTAACTAAATCGAGCCCCAAAAAATTTTCATTTGCGGTCCACAATGAATTTATTGTGTATAGCAATTGATCATTTCATTGATAAGAACAATTTCAAGTTTTTAAGAAATTAAAAAACAGTACAACAAATTATGCATAATATTTATGTAATGACTATGATATTTTTGACTGAAGTTAAATATGCTTCTTTAATGAAATTAAAATGGGTTTTTAAACTTTTTCAGTAGAGAAACTAATTTTATTACTGTACATAGAAGTATATTATTTTCACCTGTAATCATTTAAATACATCTTCAGTTGCATTTGTTATGAATAAGTTTTGGTAAAAGAGACTTTTCTATAACCTTGTCTTAAAAATTTTTTTTTGCAAAAATTTATTTGAGACATTAAAATAGTACCCAATATATTTTAGAACTATGTTATAATTTAGTATTTAAAAAAAAAAAAAAGATCTATTCAAATTATATACAGTATACTCTGGACTTCTCAAAAACATTGTTATTTAAGAAAAAAAAAACTTTACCCTTTACATGCCCACCTAATATTAATTTGAATTCCTATGTTGTCGAAGAATTTCTTGTCATAACCTTATGTCAAATACTTTTCGAAGTAAAAAATGAATTTGTTCAGAAAAATCACTGTGTAATCACTGAGCAACATTACTGCGTCTCATGAAAAAATGCTGCCCCCATATTAAAACGTTTCAGGAACATGGAAAATGATAACTTGGCAGTTTTTTTTTTTCAAATAGAAAAATTGATTGATAAGCGATTTCAAAAATGATTACGACAGGCCACGATGGTAGAGTTTTATTTAACAAACTCTATTAACGTTAGTTTATTGTAAACAAATTCTTTTATATTTAATGCCTAATTATTTTTGTTTTGCTTTTAAAAACAAAATTATCATTACTACATTTAGACTTATTGTCTACTATTATACTAATATCTTTATTAGTATTTATTTTGATGTTCCATGACTCTACATTTTAGTATACTATTTAAGAAATTTTTCTTTTTACATTTTAGAACATATTTGGTTCTGAACTTGTTATAACGAAGACTCGCTATTTTTTTAGCGTCCCTTTAACTCAGAGATATCAAGAGTGTACTGTATATATTTTTAGAATTTCCAACCGAATGGCCGCACATTCGCAAATTTTTAAGGAATTACATAGATCTTTTTTCTAGATTTCTATCACTTCATTTTTTTTTATCTTCAAAATTTTGGAACACTTCCACTGCACAAATTTTAACAGCAATGTTTAGTTCATCAAGAACCAGTGGGCTTGAAATGGATGAGGTAAATTTGTATTTCTATATTGAAGTCTTTTCAAATTCTAATGCAATGCACTATTAATGCTGTTAATAGAAGACATTTTTTTATTTATAAAAAATTAGATATTGGGAGTAAGAAATCTAATATAATTAATACAAAATTAAAAATGTTTGCTCTTATTTCCACACATTATTGAATACAGGTTTTAAATTCTTTCCAGTAAATAAATATTAAATTGTTTAATCAAGCCTTTCTAAATTTTCAATATATATAAAATGACTAACATTTATGTTATTTTTTTAAACACATGGATAGAGATTTGTTAATAAAGCTAATTTAAACTTACATAATTAGTAGTTCTGTTTATTATTATTGATACAAAAAGTTTGTTTCATATTAAATTATCTTTAAGTTTTCATTTAATTCCTATTCAATTTTTTTAATTACTCATTTATAATAATAGTTATAAAGACTTGAGCTTTTTAAGTAATTGGTAAAAGTTATATTTATCATAATCATTATTTCTAAATGTTTTATGATTGTTACTTTTATTGATTCTTTTTCATTGTAGCTATGTAAAATTTTTGTGAATGAAAGTATAAATAGAACATTCTCATATTTTTGTATATTCCAAAGATTTCTGTGTATATATTTCCATGTGGATTTGTTACTGCAAATAAAGTTTAGACAAAAATATAAGAGTTTTGAAATTGTATATATGAAGTACAACTTTGATGTTGTAATCTGTGAATTGCAAAAAAAAATTTCGAGTTAACCCTTAACAATCAAAAAGTATTTGAAGTTTACTTCATACTAGATCCAAGCTATTTTTTTATATAAAAGAAAGTTATGGTATTTTTAAATCTTGCCTATAAAAGAAACTAGGTATCAGAAATTTTATTAATTGTAAATATGGTGATATGATAAAATAATTTTTGCTGTCACATATTGGACCCATTAAACCATGCTGCTTATATGACAACATTAGTATGTTAAGGAATTATTGAGTAATAAAGAGTAAGTAAGATGAATGCAATTAAAATAATCAGCGAAATTCAATGGACTAATTCTAAAGTAATTCATTTGCTATTCCAGTAAGAAAGAGATAAAGCTATTTGTTCCAGAGTTGTTTAATCACTCAAAAGGTTTACTAAATTTTAGTTTTGTACTCTTCCAAAAATATTATTTCTAAATATTCTTTCATCTTGATAGTTTGAATGATTAACAATGGTAGTGAATTTGTATGATCAGTAAGAAGAAGTAATGACTAGAATTAAACACTTCTATTTTACTTTATAACTGGAGTCAAACAGCCAACCCAATTTTGAGTTTTCAACCATCAAAGTTCAACTCAATAGGCTTGTAATTTTGAACCAAATCCAAAAGACAAAGGAACTCTTAGATTAAGCATTGGGACAATTTGATATAACCAACCCATATTTGGATTACACGGAGGAGGAAAACCACAAAAACTTTTATTGGTAAGCCAGACAGCACTTGAATTCTACCCATAAAAATCTGTCTACCATAGAGGATATTTTATGTCAACAATGTGATTGGTGCGAGCTGGGTGCAAATTTTTTTATCAACCAGCCACCACTGAAATTTGAACCTGGGTCACCACATTGGGAGGCGAATGCTCTATACCCTAAGCCACCATAGCTCATATCTGAAATTTGAGTAAGATAAAAAAGAAAGGAAGCATATTTTTATAGAATATTATCAGCGTTTTAATAAAAAATTTGTGCAATGCGAGATCAAAGTCAAGTTGGATGATGATCATGACACACGTGCTTCCATTTACAGTAGAGTAAATGAGTTTATATATGGTCATGGAAGTTATCTTCTCCTTAATGATCTACGGCAGTATTGTGTGTGACTGACAAATTAAAATGTATGAAATAGTTGAGGCCACAGGCATATCACAAACAGCGATTCTGCTATACAAGTAAACTATATGAATCCTTAGAAACTGGGACATTCAGAGCTCCCCTTTTTTTTAAAAAAAAAAACTTAAAAGCAGCTCTTTATTTCAAAGAATACAAATCTCTCCTGAAACCACCATAATTTTTTTAAATTTATTAAACATTCCGTTTCTTATAATTACTTTTTCTTTTTTGAAGTTTAATTTTGCCTAATCAAATTTGCTGATACCATTAATTGTTTTTGCTATGGAGAATTACATGTTCCAGTGGATGAATCACAAATTTTTTCATATTCCATTGACAATTTTTGGTCTATTTAATGCATTTAAACTGAGAAGGTACAGTAATTTGAACAAGTTGGAGGTAGGTAAGAAAAATTTCAGCAAGACAAGTGGCACGTTTGCTCTAGTAGGAAAATCCATAAGAGTGCATATAAATTTTTTTAATGCTGCAACATCCACAGTGTTTTAGTCTGGTGTACTGGTCAAACACGAAAAAATAGTTCAGAGGAATACGATTTACGCCGAATGAGGAAGCCATCACCCAAATATTTTGAGAACCTTTTGATATCTTTCCTTATTGCAGGTCTAAAAAAAAAAGAAGCTGAAAATGGAAATCCAAAAACGTTACATACCAAAGTTTTTTTAAGTAATTGATAAAGTACCTAAAATTTGAGGATGATATAACAATTTGCTGGAAGCATATATCCATAAGAATATTATCAACATTTTGATAAAAGTCTGCACAATGTGAAAAGCGAGATTTTTGAATCACGTAAATATGAATCCCAATATTAGATTTTTAAATCCCGCAAATATGAATCTAGTCGTGATGTGTAGATTAAAATCTCCTGAATGCTGATCACGATATGCAATTATAAATTGCACGATGAATGTTAATCTCGATGTGTGATTTTAAATTGCATGAATATGAATCGTGATGCGAAGTTTTAAATCCTGTGAATACAAATTGGTGAACATGTCGCTTTAAATGGCGTTAATCTAATTTTAAGGCCTGCTGAATTCATACCATTTACAGAACTTTAATTTGATGACATTGCATCTCTAGTTAGTAGTAGTGGTGACTCACTAAAAAAAAATGCCAATATTGATGAGAAATGTCTTAATTTCATACGTGTGTGTTAAATATCAAATAAAAAACTCTTTTTTGAGAATCTAATTTTGTTTCTTTAATTTGAAAATAAAATTTTTTTATACAGCTCCAAATATTAAACATATAAGTAACTCTTTATAAACTACAGATATAAGTACGATATGGCGACATTTATCATGTATATACAGGGAAACCAACATGTGCTAATGCTTTTCTGTAGTAATAAACATAATTCAGAAGTAAAGTGTGAAAAATAAAAATGTCCAATTATTTAACTAACAAATTACATTTAGTTTTGGATACTAAAGCATTTAGTTCAATGCATAAAAATTTTTGTTAAGATATTGATTGAAAAAAAAAATTTTTTTTTGCTTATTCTAAAGTCAATTAGAAAAATTTTATGCAATAATAAAATTGTTAAAATATTTAGATTTCATGAAGTTTTCAAAATTTGAACTTGTAAAAATGTGGAAATAAAATCCATAGACATTATATGAAAAATCTAAAACAGTTGGTATCCCTGGTATTTTGATATCCAAAAACATAAAAAGTAATTTAATAAAAAGGATTAAAGTTAAAAAAAAATATATATATTGTAAAATAAAGATTCACAACAGCATAGCTGCTAACACAAAATGAAAAGAATTCAGCACATTTTTCAACACAATCAAAATTGTATAGAAACTCTGATAAAAAGCAACTATTTCCCACAATTTTAGATAATCATAGACTCTGGATCTAAAAATTTTTATGCCTATTGTGTTAATTTTGAATGATAAAAGATATTAAAGTTTAATGCAGATTTACTTTTTATTGAAGTTAGTAAAAATTATTTTTGTCGAAAACGTCAATTTTTTTAAAAATAAATATATTCTTACGAAAACTCATTTATACTATGTGAACATTTAAATAACTAAATATTAAAACAAATTTTATGGTTTGTTTCCAGAAAAGATAATTCATAATTTAAAAAAAAAATCTTTTATGGCCTAGTTAAATGTCAATAATTAACACAAAAGAGGAAAATTTTCATGAGTATGTGAATTAACATCTGAGTTGTAAAAATGTAATCAAAATGGAATATTAATTCTTTTTATAAAAAGATCATTTTTAAAGCTTCGAACTTAATGAAATGTCCATTCACATAGTTCAGAATTTTGATATGGGTCCTACAGACCTAATTTCTTTCTATATTGACAGCTTTACTTTTAAATTTCAATTTCTACCAGAGGCCGATTCACTGTATTTAGTAATAGCATTATTTTTATAAACTTTTAAGCAAGAAATATGTTGAAGGAAAATTAAAGGGACCTTTCTTTATTTTAAGTATATTTATATATAAAAAAAGAAAAGAAGAAAAAACAAGTAGGTGTAAAAAATGTTCTCTTTGTAATCTTCTGAAAAATCCAGTGGGTTAGCAGCTATGCATTAGTTTTTCATAGTCTAGAAATTGAAATAACTTGAAGAATAAATGAAAATGCCAGAGAAATATTTGTTAATATTGAAAAAAAAAAACTAAATTAAAAAAGAAAGTTAAATGTAAGTAGGAAAGTCCAGACAGAGACATGCAGTTTTCATTCAATCTGGTTAGCCTATATCTGGAGAAACACCCGGTCTCTAAAACTAGGGTTAAGGTTAATTCATTGCAAGACAAAAAAGAAAACTTTAATTAATACAAATTAAAATAGAAAATATTAGTTAAATATTAATTTAATTGTACTAATAAAAGAACTAACAAGGTAATAAAAATCATATACAAAGTGTACATTCCTGCCAAAAAAATGCTTAACATTATTTTTCCAATTTCTGAAATACTACTTTAACGTATTGATAAACTCAACATAATGCATGGTATGAACCACATAGATTTTCATCAATTTTTTGATAATTTATACATTTTACTCATTTTTTTTATGACAGTTGATTTCTACTTATGTCCACATAGTTTATAAAGTCTCAATAATTTAATACGACTTCATAGTGTACCGCTAATTTCAAATTGTAACATTTGAGTAATCACTTTTTATTTTATTTTGACACGCTCAATTAGGGAAGATTCCATCATAAATCTATGTGATTTGCCGACCACTATTTTGGCAGCTATTGCTACAGATAACCACATGGTTGTTAATATCTTGAATTTTTAATACTCCATTATAACATACAATGAATTCTGAATCACACATTTGAGTAATTAATTCTCAACCCACTCGATTGGTCTGCAGGATTTTGTGAATCGTTTTCTCAGTAGTCATCACATGTTTTTTAAAATCTTAATGTTTTACTACAATAATATTTCGTCTTGCTGAACTTTGAATCGCGCATTTTAAGAATCTCTTTATTACAACTCTAATATGACAATTCACCCGTAAACAAACTTGGTTTATAAAATCTTGATTTTTCAATGCAATATTGTTTTGTACGGAAAATTTTGAAGAGTACATTTGAAAAATCACTTTTTGATGTACTCTATTTTTGACGATGTTATTGTCTCCATGGTTGTGATAATCACATTTTCAACAGTTGTTGGTAAGAATTTCCACAATGTTTTTAAAATCTCGATTTCTTTTTTCGTATAATTCTATTATGATCCACGAATTTTGAATGCGTAATTTTTTTTTTTTTGACAGGAGTAATATTTTTACGCTAGCCAAGAAGAAATGTACACAATTATTTTACATTGTAGTGAAATGCTGCCGTAGTTACAAAACTCCGGATTTTGTTTATGTTATATCCTCCCACAACAAATTTTTGTTTATTATTATTATAGCTGAAATCGGATAAAAATCATAAAAAAGAATTTCGTGGGTAAGCGGAGAACCGCCCTCTCTAATAGAAAAATTACAGGTAGTTTTATCATTTATTTTTGAAAATATTAAGAAACATTTTAATCGATCATCTAATTTTTAAAAGGTCTGCCTCCTTTTTGATTTTACAGGACATAATAGAGACAAGTTGGCGCAATTGGCAGGTATGTACATACAAATTAGATTAAGAAAAACAGATTACTATGAAATAACTATTGATATATAAATCTTATTATTTACAGCAATGGTTAAAATTGTATTAATAAGTAACATTAATTATATTTAGATTCAAGTAATTATCCAAAATGATTTTATACAAGCATATTAAAAAAGTTTTCAATTAAAAGTTACATTATCTCAAAACATCTTTTTCAAACGAAAAAAAGTTTTTATTTCTGGAATATAAATTCTTATAAATCTTTTACAATAAAAAAAGTATTATTTGGAATAGAGCTAATATACAAATTCAACGATAAGAAATACGTAAATGCATAGAAAAATCACAATAAATCAGATGAAAAAATTAATAGCACATTTTAAAACTGCTAATCATCGGTAAAATTGTTTTAAGTTAATTATTCTAGTTTCTTTATAACAGTTAAGCATCAGTAAAAATGCTTTAAGTTTCTTATTACATTTAAATAATTTGTGTTTTTCTCTACAGAGGAAAAAAAAAATTTCTCCAAAGAAAAAAAAAAAAAAACATTCTAAAATATCTTCAACAATTATAAACTATAAACTGAAACATAGCTATCCAACATTATCAATACTGGTCTAATTACCACCAAAAAAAAAAGGAAAAATGAAATTTCACAAAGACTCAAAGTTGACTTCCAAAGGCTGAGTAAAAGCTCGACTATCCGAATTTCGACTGAACAGAAAAGTTAAGTAACCAAAAGTTCGTAAAAAGAAAGACATGTAATTTCTTGAACGCTCACTTACGAGGACACAGAACCCAAAATATCGAAAAATATTTTTTGACTACTTTGGTAGATTCAACTTTTTCTGCATGACATTCTAAACTTTTGAAACCATATCTATATTATTTAAAAAGCCATTAAGGATACTGCGCGGGTTGACAGTTCATTAAACATAAACAGACACGTCCCTTTTTCTGAGCTAAGCCTATGTTTATTCTTTATATTTCAATTTAGACAAGTTTCAAGCACCATTATATAAGACTTATTTTTATAAGGGTTGAAACTTTTGCAACTAGCACTTTTTACTGAAAATAAAGTAATGTATAGAATTCAGATTTTAAATTCTCAAATATCTGGAAATTGATAATCCCTCCATGTTCGGCATAGTGGAGCTTTTACTTTAAGTTTAATTATATCTTTACAAAATTAAAAAAAAAAATTAAGCAACATTTAAAAAGGGAATAAGGCCTAATCTTCAAGTGTGACATTTCTAAACAAGTAGGACATGGATTCTTTGTTGTGGATGCGACGAATAGCTTCAGACAACAAAACGCTAATGTCGACCGTCTTGATTTTGTGGCACTGCATTTTCTGTACCTCGTGGGGTACAGTGTTTGTAACCACCACCTAAAAAGATAAACAAGTAAATATATAAAAGAACTTATTATGTTAAGATTTTAAGTCAAATAAAAATGTTCCGTTCAGTAATCGGAAAAACCTTTTTATATAGTGAACTAGGATTACTTTATTACAAATGTAGTTAACTACAACTATTTTTGAAATGTAGTCATTACTTAGCAACTTTAAGAAGAGAAACTTTGTTGGAGAACTCAATTTTCACATAGGTTTAAAATGTTTGAATAATAAATTGCCCTATTTGAATACAAGGAAGTATGAAAAAATATTTATTCATGTTTATATGAGCTAGTTTGTTATTCCACCAGTAACTATTGTACTAAGTTCGTTATTTCAGTTAAGATATGACCAAGGTGATAAATTACTATCGACCACAACCTACAGTGAAACTTACACATAGAAAAATAATCTTGTGGATTGGTGAGCTTTTAATTCTTAGCACAGCTTGAAAAGCATGTTAAAGAAAATGGACACACAAAATGTGTTTCTTCAATGTTCAACCCAAACAAGATGAGGAATTTCAAACTTGCGTTTCTAAATAAGAAGCATGATCATTAAGGGACAAGTCCTCGGGTCAGAGTGGCTAGGTAAATTACACTTCTTTGTGTTCAGAATACTGAACAGTCAATTTAATTCAACTATTACTACTTTATAGGACTTGTGATAATAACTATTGAGTTTTTATTTTATATTTAATAACCGTCGTTGAACAGCCGACCCAATTTTGGGTTTATGGCTAGTAAGGTTTAACTCCATAGCTTTGTCATTTTGAACTAATCCAGAAGAGAAGGAAACTCCTGGATCAGTACCCCCAGAGGTATTGATTTGTTATGGGAACATGGAGGACTTTGCGACTCAAAGGATTTAACGTGCATCAGTTACCATTTACTACACAGTGAGTCATCGGCCGTCCTTAGTTCGAACCCACAAACTCTTGGGCATGAGCCCAGTGCCCTACCAACCAGGCTATTCCGGCCCAACTATTGAGTTTTTTATTTTATAACTGCCGAACAGCTGACCCAATTTTGGGGTTTACGACTACTAATGCTAAACTTTGTAGCCTTGTCATTTTGAACCCAATCCAATCCAGAAGACAAGAGAACTCCTGGATCAAGTATTGTGAGAAATTTGCCATTGTGGAGGATTTTTTGATGTAACTAGCCCACATTTGTGTTACATGGAGACGAAAACCACGAGAATCACCCACGGTTAGCCCGACGGCAAGAGGACTCTAACCCGCGACCCGCCTACCACTGAGGATATTTCACGTAAGCACTGTGTTCGGTGCAGGCCGGATAAGGGGATTTGCATAGACCGGCCATCACCGGGATCGAACCCCGGTTCACCTCATTGGAAGACGAACGCCCTATCCCCTGAGCCATCAGAGCTCTAACTATTAAGATTTCAAAAAAAAAAAAAAAAACATTTTTTAAAAAAGGCACAATGAGATTTAGGCAAATGAACATTATGACTCTGGAAGATAATATGGCTTTCTTTTTTTGTTTAAAGAGATATCTGAGAGAACTCAATATTAATAAAAATTACTACAGAGATTTATAACACCTACTGGATAGTCACTAATACAGCAGAGTGGCCACTCCCCACATAAAACAAAACTCCTTGAGATTTCCAGAGTCAAATTAAAATTTTTTAAAATTTTAATGATTTACATTAGTTGGTTTCTAATTGTAAAATCATTTAAATCCACATACATATTAATATGAATTAATGCCGAAAGCAATTTCAGAAATAAAACTGTTTAATTCTTATATCTTAATAGTTATGTTTCTTTCACAGTTAAAATTCTTACGACAATAAACCGAATTAAAGAAGTAGGCAAAATATTTCCATCCAAACTAAATATGTAAGAATCATAAGCATATTTAATTAAAAAGGTGATTTTAAAACTGTTTGTTTATTGTCTTAAACTTAATATTAAAATTTTTGAAAAAAAAAAGAAGGTTCATTTAATAGTTGGAAATAGCAAAATTATTAATTAGAATTATTTATTAAAATAGTACTGATGACATGAAAAATAAATGATTCTAGTACCATTCATTAAAAAATGATTATCTAAATTAAGTATTGTTGTTGTCATAGGCCATTAAGGTACTGGGGGAGAGATTGTTCTTGTTTTCCAGTGGCACCCTCCATGACCAAGAATTAGACTTCTGCCACACCCATTTACAGGGAGGACCCATTCATACATCCACAGATCGTAATTCTGACCTGAACCAGAGAATGATTGATCTCTAATCCAGTATCCCCAGAGGTAGTATAAACCAGTTTTAATGTCTAATAATGGGTATAAGCAAACTAGAGTTGTATGTGATTTTCTCAGAGGATACTATTGGTATTTTCAAATTCCCTGATAATTCCAAGTATTCCCTTTTTCCAGAGAGAAAGTGACCAGCCTGAATAAAATAGCCTCGTATTGAACTCTTTGACTTAAATGTAGGAAATTAACAAATTTTTGATAAAAATAGAAAAACACACAGGTATTTGGTACTGATCTCACTGATCAAAATATGGGAGTTTCCCGATAAAAAACAAACATACCTCATCTATGGGTGAGTCTTCGAGTAGCCTAGGTGCATCTGAAGAAAGAAGTCCATGAGTGGCCAAGACATAGATCTTGTAAGCTCCCCTCTCTTTCAGAACTTCTGCAGCCATAACAAAGGATTCAACATCATCAATCATATCATCCTGCACACAGTTTGATGAATCAGTAAACAACTCAAATAAAAATAGTATTGGGTAAGAAAAATAATAATGTCTTTAATCCAATCAATTAATTAACTTTAATTCATACAACTTTTTAAGCAAATTTTTGAAAATAAAAAAAATCTGATGAAGAAGAGATCTTTTAATATAATAAATACAAAAATAACCTAAGTATGTTCAGTAAGTTAGTTTCTCTTTTATAAAGAATTTTCTCTCTAAAATTTTATTTTTAGAAAGATTAGTAGAAATTCACTATGAGTTTTGATTTTTAATCTCACTAAAATAAAAGTTAACTTAGCAATAAGGGCTGTTCATGAAAAATGAGTTTTTAATTTTTTAATTAATTTTTTTGTGTTCCATCTCCCCCTATCACTCACTGAGAGTGATTCATTCATAAGTTGTGACTTACTTCAAAATAATTTCAGAAGATGTTATTTACACCATTTTTACGCAATAAATAACTTGAAAAAAATCTTGTTAAGATGTAAATGCTTAGGACCAATTTTTGCTTAACACAAACAAAAATAGCTTTCCCATTACATTATCTTAGAAAACAATAATGATAGCATAATATACTATGAACTTTTTGCTTAGAACACAATAATATCGAACCTAATGAAAACAATTTAATCATCAGGGTTGGCATTTTGTACAGAAGAAACTGTACAAAATGGAAGATTTGCATCTTTATTTTAAAAGCAAAATTATAAAGTTACTTGGACGAAAATTTATAATTTAGTAATAATAATAAAATAAAAAAAACAGTCCTGCAACAGTTAGCTATTGGCCAAGAGGAGGCTGAGGTTAATGCTCTTTAATTTTCTTGATCAACAACATAATGGTGTAAAGTGGTCAACATTGAGCACCATCTGCTTTTACTACTCAGCCTAGCTGATATTAATTAATCAGAAGCTGTGTGGAATCTTAGTCATTACTGAAGATAGCACCCAGTTATTTCACAATGGCAACATTAACCTCTAAGCCATCTCAGTTCCAAATAGAGACTTAAAAATGTTTACATACCACCATAATAGCAATTCTTCCACCTACATCACCAACTACATTAATTGGGGGTTTCTCCTTGGCTGCCAAAACTGAAACAAAAATAAATACAATATGTAAAAATAATTATATAAAATTTATTAAATTCAATCACCAAATGACTAATATATTACAAAAACAAACAAAAGCAATGAGTTACATATCATTTTAACAAACATAAATGTACACCTATTTCCTAATTGTTTTATAATTAAATTTGATATTTTACAATTTTAGATGATTTGCTTGCCTACAATTTTTAGAGTTTCACTACAACTTAAAACGACCCATTTATTGAAATTTTTATTCACTGCATTAAAAATCAATTCCATTTGTATCAATATCATCTTTCTTGATCAAATGATTCAAGAAATGAGTCCTGTTAACAGAGATGCTAACTTGCTCCGGACAGCAAATATATATTTTAAATTGGTAGTTTATCAATTGTGATTCTTGGTTTAATAAATTCAATTTAGTAGATTTTTATCCACCACTATTTCTAAACAATTCGTAGGCTTATATGTTTCACCACTTTATATTACTTACGTCGTGGTATACCTTTTAAAAAGCAAGCAGAAATTGTCAAATATTTGCAAAATTTATTTTGTAGTTATCTACCGTTTTACTAATTATTTAGGCTTGTCCGGAGCAGTTGGCATCTCTGTGTTAAGTCTGAAAAAGGCTTGAAAAGTACTTTGAACTATGTCCATAACTGAAATTCGAAGCTTAATACTTGTAACAGACTGAATATAACTTATTACTGGATTCTTTTAAAATTAGTAAATAATTCAAACATTTTTGATGCTGCCATCTGGATGTTAAATTTTAAAATAATTTTACACGTTTTCATAAAACAGTTTGCAAAAAATATGGCACACTTGGAAATGAGATGTACCACTATATTCTATAAATTGCAAGAGCGGAAAAAGAATTTTTTCTGTTTATTCTGAAAGAATTTGGAAAGTACTGTTGATTTTCTTAAAATAAATTGTTTACAGCAACTGTATGCAAAATGGTGCACTTTGTTGCAGTCATGTCCCAACACTAGGAGGTTCAGTGTTAAGAACTTAATGGAAACTAAATTTAGATTTTAAATGCAAATAATATATCTCCTTCAATAAACATTCCAGTAAGAGAGTCATACAATTTCAAAGTATTTGATTGTGTGTGTCTTCAAAAGTTAGAAAAATACTTTTAAAAAAATTAAGTACTTTAAAAGGTTGATTATTGCTTGTAAATTGATTTTTTACAAAAATATTTTTTTTAAAATTCATTGAGCCACTAAGTTGCTACTCTACAATGTAGAGTTAACTCAAGTCCAGCATTTGTGTTGTCTTAGAGTTTAATATATTTTTCCTTTTTCGACATTCCAAAATTTTTAAAGCACAATTGTTTTTGTAGTTTATATATCTGGTAATTGTACACAGATCAGTAAAAGAGGAGGACAAATTTATTTTGCTAACATAATTTTCATTTGGCTTATGCTTTATTCTGCGGATTAGCCGAATTGTTCAGAAGTCACTAAGAACACTGTTCCAGAGTTTTACTAAATTTAATATTTTTTTAAAAATATTATTGATACTATATGTGCTCATTAATTATGTGATGTATTTATTTAAAGTACTAGATACTTTTAAGTACTAAGTGCAAAATATGAAATGTATTGATACAAACCCATCTACAATATGAACTCATTTTATGCCCCTCATACACAAAAGATAAAAAAAAAATTCTAAATAGAAATGCAAAATAATAAATAAAAAATCAAGGACAATTTTTAATTTTATGTGTGGATAGAGTGTCAATAAAATTGATGAAGCTCTTTTCGATAGGTCTTATAAACCTTACTGGCATTATGATGTACAATGAAAAGTCCCACATCCAAATTCATCAGAATTTCAGCAATAAATAGTTTTAAAAGTAGTGTTTGCTTGATAATAGGTTTTTAAGATAAACAACATCAATGAAAAATTGATTGATAATTAACAATGATTCAATGCAACATTTTTGAATGACTTTTTGTTAAGTAAAAAATGTTTTCTATGACAAAATATCTTTAACAAATAAAAAAAAATTATTAAATGATTGTTTGAACTTTCCCTTTCACGAATAAAGACTTTCTCTTTTCCATTTGGTATGAAGAATTAGCCTGACAGATAATCAGATAAAAATAACAAAAAAAACAAACTTAAAATTCCAAAAGTATATTAATCTAATTTAATAACAACAAAAAAAAAAATGTAAAACAAGGAATAGAATTGTAATTAATTAATATTCATGTTTTATACTTCTCGCATTCTTTAACTGCACTTGTCTTTTCATCAACTATATTTTTGTGAATCAGAATATACATTTAGCTCAGTTAGCAAAAAAGGAGCAAGAAGAAGGGGAAAAAAAATACAAATACTTTTTTTAATAGATTGCAAGTGTAAATGTTTCTCTCTTTCTTTTTTTGAAAAATGAAAGGAGATATTTTTAAAAAGTGTTTGGAAAATAGAAATTTCCAGTTTATGGTCTTTTCAACGACTATTTTTGTGTGTTTCTTGACACAGAATGTGTTTAGTTTAGCTATCAGAAAAGAGAAAAGCAGCAAGAATAAATAAATAAATAATAATAAAAAAATAAGAATATTTTTACTAGATTGTAAGATTTCTTTTTCTTTTTTGAAAAATGAAAAGAGATTTGTTAATTTTGATTTTTAAAAAGTGTTTGGAAAATAGACGTTTCTGATTTATGTAAACCAGACTAAAGTCCAGGTACGGAACTGTACACCGCATAAATATTCATAAGTATCAACATAGTGTGCATGAATAAAAGACCTGGCATAATATCCAATCCAACATCCATTGTCCTGGAGACAGCTACTATAGGAGGCGGAGAGTATCTTCCATCCACCATGTCTGACTCAGATTCCTTCTGCTCACCATGAATAACTGCAATACCTGGAATTTTTAAAAGGGTGAAACAATGGATAAAAAACATCTCTGCATCAAAAATTGCACTATTTTTAATTTTAAACAGCATACTGTATGTTGTACGTAAGGTCAAATATTAAATATAACTTTTCTCATGTATTTTCAGAAAACTAGAGAAAAAAAAATATCCTTTTATATTCCATATGTACTTTAAGTATAGCATACCTGCCAACTTTCACACTTTCCGAGAATGGATTTTCAGAGTGGTAAACAATAAACGAAAAACAATCGGACTCAAAAATATATTTATATTTTGATCCCGTTGAAATTTGCTTGCGCAAGGATTATTATGCTTTTATATATTTATTGTAATTATTTATATGTAGCAGTGGTCAAACTCATTTATAATTATCATTATAATTCAAAAAGTTAATTGGAATAACCTGAGTATTGCTACCACTTTAAATATGAAAATAAAATCTTCCGGAAAATCCGGAAGAGTTGGCAGGTATGGTATAGACAACTATAAGCTAACAAAAGTAGTAAATTCTAATAGTTAAAAAAATGAACATTAATCATTTTTAGAGTTATTAATGCCAATGTTAAAAGTTAAATTAAAGCAAATTCTTTCTAATTTTAGTGCATTAAAATGATGCATTTCTAAAAAATTTTTTCTTTAGAACAATTCAATGCAAAAAGTATCCATTCTTCTAGTTAAACTTAGCAGTTGTAACACTTTGAAATTTACAAAAAATCTACCAAAACTTTAAAAAATATATATATATAATTTAACACAATGAAAACTAAAACAAAATTGACATTCATTGACTCTATTTAAAATTTTCTTGAGAAGTTTTGAGTTCTCATCTAAAATAAAAGATATAAAGAGAAACAAATTTTGTTTATCTCTTTCTGATATAGCTATAATTTCCAATTAAAAGTAATTATTGTTCATTATATTATTTTATAATAGCATATATTCGTACATTTGCTTACCATGTCTGACAATATATTAACTTTACTGTTACAGCACAGAAACTTTTATCTGGCATTCGAAAAACTTGGATTCTGCTGGGTTTTCCCATCATTTTGAAATAAAATGATTGAGGCAGAATGAGGAAAATCCAGTCATCTTGGAAGTTGAGTAGAGGGAAAGGTGTGGGGTCTTCGATTTACAAAGGGGAAACGCATTACACATGCCTTGATCATGCCCCGAACAACGGATAAATATTTTCGAGTGGTAGTTTTATGATGTGATTCTTAGTTTAATAAATTTGATTTATTACTAAATAATTCAAAGGTTTGAATCACCACTTTATTATTTTACATGTTAAACCTTTTAAAAAGTAAACAAAATTAGCCAAATATCTGCAAATTTTAGTTTATAGTTATTTAACATTTTTTGAATTATTTCGGCATGTCTGGAGCAGTTGGCATCTCTGCTATTACTGATAACATTTTAATATATTTTTTTTAATGATTTCAAACGGTATTTAAGTTGTTGTTTTTTTAAACATTTAGCTATAAGAGTGTAAAATTATGACGATTAACACTACAGAAAATTTCGCAAATGTATGGATTATGCATCTATCACTAAAACTGCAAGCACTTACTATAAAATATCATTGAAAAAAGATTAAATTAAAAATATTTAACTTTAATGAAATCAAATTCTTCATTAAAAAAAAAAAAAAAAACTAAGAAATATTTAGCAATAAATATCACAGTAAGCTGAATAAATTAAGTTTGAATGAGACATTTGGTATATTTCCTTATCTGTTTGCTCTTTCTCATTTAGTGTGGAATAAAGCAAAATATTAGGAATACCTTAAATATGTTTTACCAATTAATTAAATAAAAAACATAGCAAAATGTATATAAAAATTGTAAAATATTTGATCAAAAATAATGTAATAATCTAGTTTAGTACCTAATCTAAGTCTTTCAGCATAAGAAGTAGCCTTTTTAGCAGAACCTGGATTTCTTGCAACAATCACTGCATTTCTGTAATCAGGTATCTGGGGAAAGAAATACAGAATTTCTTTCAAATATGGAAAATAAAAAGCAAAAATGCAATTACTAATTATGTTCTCCATATATTTAATATTTAAATGCATGGGTGCAGTCAATGGGAAAATATGCATGTGAATAAAAAATACACAAGAATTTCATTTTTTAAAATTTTTATAAAAACATATTGATTGCGTAAATAACAATCACTTCTTGAGTTCTACAAATTTACTTTGTATAATAATATAAAATTTTTATATAAACATATTGCTTTCAAGCATAATTAATAGTTATATAAATAATTGTAACTCCTAATGAAATTGTCAGTCTAAGAATTTAAGTTGCATTCGGAAACAATAAAAATTTTCATAAAATTAATATTAAAAAAGTGTTATGCAAAAGTTGCAAGATAAAGAGATATGAGGTTTTAAACATGCAATGCAGATCTATATCACTATGCATTTAAGGGGTAACAAAATTTATTTGTACTTACATTAAAAATATAAGCAACTACACAATGAATACAAATTTAAAATAATTATACATTTTAAAAAAAAGAAGGAAAAAAAAAGAAGCTAAATTCAAAAGAATTAACAACTTATAAATTGAGAATATATCGATAATTTGTGACTATTTATAAAAATATGTAACATTAGTGCACAAAAATTAAACATTTGTTGCTATTAAAAAAATATTTATAAGGGGCCGTTCAAAAAGTATGTACACAAAAATGGAGAAATTTTAACTCCCCCCCCCTTCGTACATTGCCATACATAAGGTCTTACCCTTAGAGTACGTAAATTTTATTAGTCTACCCCCCTTTTTCAAAAAAATTTAAATAATCATGTTTTAAATAAAATTACAATATTTTTGTGTTTGCAATTTTTTTATTTTGCAAGACAACTTTTTTTGAGAACTGATTTACTCATTTTAACAAGTGGTCGCTATGTGAGAAAAAAAAACAAGAACAAACATATGTATAATACATGTGTATGAAAAAGTCAAATTTAAGTTTGGTGTATGCTTATAATGTATGTACTTTGTTTGATACCTCCCCCCTCCCCATCCTACAAAACCATACAAAATAGCACATCCCCTACCCCCTTCGGGATGCACATACTTTTTGAACGGCCCTATCAACTAAAAGCTAATTTTATACTTTATAATGATTTTTTTTTAAAAATCAATAACAACATTAACCAAATTTATAAAAATCTAGCAATTTTGAAAATAGTAATAAAAGGAAGAAAAAGAAGGGAGAATAGTCTTTAAAAAAAGTTTTTATTCACCCACTAATATGAAAAAGAATTTTGAGTGCTTTTTGAAATAATAAAGTAATAAAAAAAACCATTAAAAAAGAAGAAGAAAAATGGACATTGAATCCATTGAGGTGAACCGGGTTCGAATCCCAGTGATGACTGGTCTATATGAAATCTGGATCCGGCTTGCACCGACCGCAGTGCTATGAAATATCCTCAGTGATAGACGGATCATGGATTAGAGTCCCCTTGCCGTCAGGCTAACCGTTTCTCGTGGTCTTTCATTCCACATAGCGTAAATGCAGATTAGTTCCACCAAAAATTCCTCCATGAAGGCAAATTTCTCCCCATACTTGAGACAAGAGTTCCCTTGTCTTCTGGATTGCTTCCAAAATTACAAGGTTACATAGTCGATTAGCAGGCGTAAACTCGAAAATCGGGTCAGCTGCTCAATGATGGTTATAAAATAAAATTTCTGTATGGAAAAAATTAAGCTTCATTTTACCATAAAAAAACTGAAATTACATGATAATTTTTGCAAGAGAAGCAAAGAGCATGAACTAACTAAACATTTTTAAAAGTACTTACGCTTTCTTGGATGTACTGCAAGAGGAAAGGTGATGCTCGCAAATTGTCTACTGGAATATCAAAGAAGCCTTGTACTTCCTTTGAATGAAGATCCATTGTAATAAGGTGAGTCAATCCTTTAATACATTAGTTAGAAACAATTACTCAGGATATTGAGATTTATAGCTTTTAAGAGAAATTACTATTGAGGAAGAAAAAAAATTCAATGAGCAAAATAAATGTGGTTGAATGAAGAATAATTGTTAAGCTTTTTTTCCTGCATAATTATCATTCATTAGCATAGGTAAGTGATAAACAAACCTAAGAAAACATTCAACAATTTGGGGCTTATGTGATTCAAGCATGTCAAAAATGGTAGTAGAGATGCAAAGAAAAAAAAAAAAAGAAAAAAAAAAGAAAAAGAGAGAAACAAATCTTAAGTGAAAACTAAATTAATTCTGAGAATTAAATGATGCCCCTGCTTATCTGTAAGGCAAGTGTTGAATCATATATGACTTCAAATTTTGATTTCAAAATATCTCCTTTTACTCAAAATTTTTTGGATTTGCTTATAAATAAATGGGCAATTCTAAAAAATGCATAATAGATGGATAAAGAGATAGAGAATTTATTGTCTGCTCAATACTAGATATTTTTTTCTTCATAATTTTGAGACTAGCTTTCTTGTTCTTTCTTTCAATTTATTTATTCAGTTATTCCTTTTAAATTTCACATCCTGGACTGTTTGGGACTTTCCAGGGAGGACATTTACTCATCCCCCCTTTTGGTCCTGGTCCTCGATTTCCTTAGGGTCAGCGGTCTGATGAACCAGGTCTCTCACCCATCTCATTTCTTAAAACATTAAGATAAAATCTTGATTTGCATAAAGCATTAAGAATTTAAAGGTTAAAAAAAGTTCAAATAGTTTTTAAAAGTATTTTGCCTCATAATTTTTTTTTTAATGTAATAGAGATTACGGAATAAAGCAGAGGAAATGTGTGCAAACAAATCTAATCTTTCAGTTACAGGTACTTTGCATGAGTGACAAAATTTCCTCAATTTCTATCCCCAACAGCAATGCAAACAAATTAAACTGAAGGGCAAAAAAATTGAAGGGAATTAGAGATGAGTATTACCTGAATTACACATCATTTTAGCCAAGAGCTTGGATACAATGCAACCACGTTTTCTCATTTTGCTCTGTTTGCTGTAAGGCAGGTAGGGTATAACTCCAACTATTTTTCGAGCACACGAAGTCTTGCAAGCATAGGCCATAATCAACAGTTCCATTATGTTGTTATTTACGTCTCTAAAAGGGTGAATAGTAAATTAAATCAACCAACAAAGCTCTTGTTCTCCTTATTATTATTTTTTTTAAAAAAAAAAGTTTAGAAAAATTGATTTTATAAGGTTTAAATCAGATCAGATTTTTTAAAAGATTCTTTAAAAATTCAAATTTATAATCAGATAAATATTACAATTATATATGCATAAACCTAATTAAAATATTATTAGAAATAAATCATAGCATTACATTTCAAATAATATTAATGTCTTAATAATTATTTTGTAGTAATATAGAACTCATGTAAATGATTGATTCAAATTAAATGAAATAGAAATGTAACAACTATCAACTACTGGAAAACAAGTTAACAAATAAAGTATAAAAATCAATTTTGTATTTATCTTTTAATAATTTGAAAAGACAAAATGATAAAGGCTTCTTATTTATTTGACTAAACAAATAATATCATCAGATCTTCTAAAAGGAGTTTTCCTCCTAGCCGACATGTATAATATCACAATGTTTTAGATCAACTGATGTAAATAACAAATGTTAACGTTAACATTTAAAAAAAGTAAACTACAGAGACATGACATAATTATTTATAAAGATGACATAAATCATTTAAGATTTTAAATTTTGAAAAATTACAAATTTTGAAGCAAAATATTAATTTGCACTTCAAATGATTTTTCATAAATTGAAAGAAAAGTGATATGGAGAAGATGATAAACTTGCTGACTTTTGATACATATTTTAATCTTTGTATTTATAAACATCCCTTTGTATCTATAAATCATAACATCCGAAAACAAACATAAATTATAAACATCTTTGTATTTATAAATAATAAACATTGTATCTATAAACACGCTGATAGACGGAAGAAAAAATTATAAAACAAGGAAAGAGCTACATTTCCAATCAAAGCTTTTGATTAAAACTGATCTGATATTTGCAGCAAGAAAAAACAGCTTTTGATACTCAGATTTGTTTTTTTTTTCTTACTGCTGAAAAAAATTATGAGAGATAAATAGAGGGAAATTTTTTTTCTTCTCCCTTTTAAAATTTTGTTTAATTCTGCAAACATAAATTTACTATTTTATTTCATTTTTCTAGATAAAGAATTACATATCCTGGTCGACACATGCTCTCTCTTTAAAATTAACACTTTAAGATTTTTGGCATATTTCATGCGCTATAGCACGCTGAATCACTAATAAACGAGTTTTACTCACTTAGTTCCCGTTTGCAGAATATAAACATCTCGGCCACGGACAGATTCTCCAATATCCACAAGGGTTTCTACATAAAATAATCATTAAGAGAATATTTCAAAAATAAATAAAAAGGATATTTTAAAATCTGAAGACATGATTCTCAAGATGGATACAAATCATACCTCTGTTAGCTGCATGGATAACAGAACAGTTGCCAACTCTAATACCAAGTCGTCTGTAAGAAATATGAAGGGAAAAAAAATTATAGGTTATTTTACATTAAAAATATGACTGAAATTTAAAGCTTCGGGAGTGTATGTTAATAACGTTTGTTTGGATAACACACTTTTAAGTCATAAGATTAGTTTTTCCTTAAACAAGACTTGATTTCTAAAGTTGCACATAAATAATTTTTACCAAAAAAGGTGTTTCTATTGATAGGTGGGAATTAGGAGTGAAAAGGTAAGGATGTCACTAATTTAGATCAAATACTCAACTCTGATCAAGAGACTACTCGTTTTGCAAAATACAAACTAATCATTTGGATATTAAACAAAAAACATGAAATTCTAAATAAATTATATAAAACATAATTGAAATGAATAATGTATAAGTTCACTTTTATCTCTCATCACATTTATTATTCTACCAGGAAAAAAATATTTTGAAATAAAAAACGTCAAGTACAAATTTTAGGTCTAATATTTTTAAATAAAATATACAAGAATTCTTATAAATAAATGTGATCGATGATTTCTTGAAACTTCTGGACCTGGGATTTCCGGAAACTTCCGGTGACGGTTAGCGAAAAATCAGGATTTTTTCCGGAGCACTTTCACTTTTGAATATAAAAAGCCTAAAATAGAATTTTAAATTGAAAAAATAAATAAATAAATTAAGTTTAAAAGATAATTCGCTCTAGAAATGATGCTATTTCTTTCATTTTCTGAAAGAACACCATAATTCTTAAAGAAATACCTATAATAAAATTATTTTATATTTTAATAGAATATGACAATGAGTGGGGATTTTGCTACTAATTTAGATATTCGGCACAGTGGAACATTGTGAAATTGGGAGGTGGTAAATTTTCCATTTTAAAAATTAGAATTTTCGGCCACCTATACCCATGACTTTCTATGATTTTTCTTCAAAAAAATAGTTAAAATCATGACTAATTTTGTTCAATACCGAAATCCATAACTTTCCAGGTGTGCAGATAGCCTGCATGTACAAGCTCTGATATGGGAACATATCCTATACGCCATACATTTCAGAGAAGGAAGGGTGGAAATCCCTCTTAAACATATATTAACAAAATAAAATTTAAATGATAAGTGTTTATTTGCATTTTAAGAGGAATTGTTACATAAAAGCATGTATTCAGTTCTACTTCTTTATCATTAAATGAGCATACTTAAAAAATAAAAGTGGTTAGTTTTAAATTGTTGATTGAAAAAATTAATAAAATATTATGAGATAATTTGGAATGATGTAGTATGTTTCAATGAAGGTCAAAATTACGTTTAAATGTATTGCTTTAATAAACTCCTCCCCCCCCCCAAAAAAAAATGGCTTAACTAATGTCTCCTAGAAAAGAGAAGGTCTCAACACAGGTTATCATAAACAAGAAATTTGATCCTTTAGTAGTCCAAACGTAATGACATCTTTCGTATTTTTACCAGCTGCGCATCCTTAGTAGCCCGAATGTAGTGACATGTTTATTATTTTTCCTCCACTTAACAGTTTATGTTCGTTATGTCGGATTATTAAATTGATCCGTGCTAAGGCTTTTTCTCATCTAGGAGGTGTTGGTTTACCCCCCCAACAAACTATATTTTTAAAGAAAAAAAATCTTATTTTTTATCTCCCGCTATTTCTATCATAAATTGCTTGACAAAAGAATTTATAGAGATTTTGTATTTACAGAAAGTTTGACATTTTATCCAAGTTACTACCCTTCGAGTTGGTCCATTTCCGTGATCTTTTTTTTAGTTTTTCTCGGCCCACTGTCCGAAAGTCATTAGAACTTGGCGATTAATTTTGCCTAGATACAGATAAGAGAGTATTCTATGAAATACATAGAATGTTTATAAAACTTTGTAAAGTTTTACTTGGAGCTGACAGTTGCATATAGAACAGAAGGTAAAGAGTTTAATTAATTTTTGGAATTAATTGTAATTAATAATATTAAATATCTTACCCTGCTATTTTCTGGGCTAAATCGGGATGAGAATTACCCGCCAAAATAATAATATCGGTAGAGCCTGGAATATTCATCCTTGACTAGCCTAAGTTAAAGACAATCTTTAAGAAATATCTTATCAAGTGAGGCGATTAAAGTCCACGTGATGTAGATGTTTAAAAGGACTGTAAATTTTACTAGGAAAAAAAAAACAAGCGAAAGGATCAAAAGAGTAAAAAAAAAAGATAAATAATGTCGTAAGAAAAGAAATTAGATGAAAAATTCAAAAGTTCTCAAATACTACGTAATATAGCATCATATAATGCAAAATGTATTCATTTTATTCGGTCATTTCGGAAGGTAAACAAAACAAATTTGGCCATCACCACAATCAGTTAATTAACCTTATGGTGAAATTTTCTATCTAAAAGTATAGCTTTTTCGCTTTAATCATACTCACCATAGGAAAAAGATTGAAGCCTGGTAATGATTTTAAGAGCCATTCACGCTTTACGTAAAAAACGCGTATAAGAATTTTAAGATGCTACTGAGAACCTGATTGATGAACTGCGGGTTCGATCACCGGCCCAGACACCGGATTTTCGGGATGCAGAAAATCCTCAGCGGCCATGTCGTATGATTATGTGGCATGTAAAAGATCCCTGGAGTGCCTTATTGGCTCTTGGAATTTCCGGCAAAAAAATTAAATTCCTAGTGCACTTTAGCATCCAAATAGAGTCTTGATGCTGCCATCTAGTGTGGCAGAAACTAGACGTCCAAATTAACATGACCAATGGTATCTCACCCATTGTGGTGGTCCTGAAAGAGTGGATAGCACCTCTGGAGAACGCACTAGGTCTGCTTATCGGCAAGACCGATTGTGCAGCTCATTGGAAATAATAAAAAAAAAAACCTGATTGATGAATCATCAAGATTCATTCGACTCTCCGAATTCGCGCAAGTGCATTTTTCGAAAGTAGCGTGAACGGTTAGAGCTTTTCAAAGAGACCTTTCTAACAGCATTTTGTAATTTTTGCTACTAACAGTGACCACTTCAAGAAAAAAGAAATCTTAACAGCGTGCTTTCCGTCGTTGGAGAATTCTCACTAAAAATTACACACGTACATGCGGGTACCCATTGCATCTGCAGGAGCACTCAAGTGATTTTCTGTGCAATTTTCCAAACTTGAAAATTGAAAGAACATTTTTACAATGGGGTTAAATGAATGAAATGATTTTCTCTGCCAGTTATCCATTATTGAAAAATTAAACAGAAAAATTATAATTCACACACTCAACATTGTAAATTTTCAAGCGTTCAGTTTATCAAAAAAACTCGTTTTTGAAATGTTGTGGCGTTCATCGAAGTCAAACCAGAAAAAAAAAGCATTTGACCAATTGGTAACCAGTGATCGTAATAATGCTATCACAATTTTTTTTACATTTTTTTTCTTTTTAAACAGTATTGTGCTGATGAAGATCTTTTGACTCGGACCCCAGAAAGTACTTCTGACCTCCAGCCATCTAAAAAGAATTTTCTGATCTCCTGTCGCTGTGTCACTGATACATTTGGAGCATCACCATAACAGTGGAGCATCGCGAACCCCATTGATCTCAGAGCATCACATTATATTCCAGAGCATTCCAATGGATTTCGAAGCATCACAAATCCCATGGAACAAATGGATCTTGGAGCAACCTAATTAATTTCAGACAAACGTCATGGAACATCTCTTGGATTCAGGTGTACTTCAAAGAAGCACTTGCTTGTATTCATAACCGTCGTTGAACGGCTGGCCCAATTTTGGGTTCACGACTACCAATGTTCAACTCCGTAGCCTTGTAGTTTGGAACCAGAGTCAGGAGACAAGAGAACTTTTGAATCAAGCAGTGGGAGGAATTCGCCCTTGTGGAGGACTTTTTAAAAGGAACTAACCCGCATTTGCTTTGCATGGAGAGGAAACCACGAAAACCTTCCATGGTTAGCCTGACCGCAATAGGACTCTAACCAATGATCCGTCTACCACTGAGGATATTTTACATCAGCATTGTGGTCGGTCCAAGCCGGATGCGGAATTCATATCGACCAGCCAACTGTGGGATTCGAACCCGGTTCACCTCATTAGGAGGCAAACGCTCTATCCCTTGAGTCATCACAGCTCCCATAGAAGCATTGCAATGTTGCTCAAAGCAACCCAATGCAACATCGCTATGATTTGCATTAATATGCACCTGCTTAGCTGACACGTTTTCATTCGATCCGAAACTGAGTTACTTCCATTGACTTGTTATTGAAAATGTTATTGAAAGTACGTAATTTTTTGAAAATGATTTTAATTTTAGTCGGTCTTATTCTCGAATGGCTTAATGTCGCTTTTGTTGGCGTCTTGAAAGCAGAATCGATGAACAAAATTTGGCGTCAATTAAAATGACCCGTTTTGATATAATTATGTATAAAAGCAAATTTTTCAATTATGAATGATAGAACTATTTTAAATAAATAAATAATTATTCTTTTGTCTCAGTTTGCATTGAATTTAATGCCATAAAAATAAGCGTTCTTTAATAAAAAATGACCAGGGTTTCGTTTGTATGAGATGCTTATCTTTTCGAAAATATATATTTTTTCTAATTTAACTTTCATCTCTAAGACTAGACTCTAGACTAGAGCATTGCAATGTCCGATAATATCGTCGTAATAAAACGGTCACACAAATATATTGTATACATTTTAATCTGCTTATTTTTTTAAAATACTTTTTCGTATTTCTTCTTTATTTGACTTTTTTCGCGTTTAGTGCATAGGTTTGCCTTAATCAGGGGTCTCATTCATTTCAGCGACAATCACTTAATCGACAGACCATTTCATAGGCTAGGTCATTTGCTCAACAGGCCATTTAATCGACAGGCAATTTCGTCGACAGGGTCATTTCGTCAACAGGGTCATTTCACCAAAAGCGTCACTTCATCGACAAGGTCATTTCGTCGACTGGGTCATTTCATCGACAGGGTCATTTCGTAGACAGGGTATTTCGTCGTCAGGGTCGTTTCGTCGACAGCGTTATTTTCGTCTACAATTTTTAGAAAAGATTATTTCGTAGGCAAAGTTATGCATAATTTTGAAACTATTTTAATGACTTTTTTAGATTAGACGTTATGTCCCTTGCACTTCTTTGTAATTTAGTATATTTGTGTTGAAATTTTTAAAACCTATTCTGATGCAAAATTTTTATAGTATGTTGAAGTTGCCAGAAAAGAATCAATTCATTTGAAAATTGCCTATTCCTCTATTCGCATCACGTTGCAAAAACGAAACCTTTTTTACATCTGGTGTTCTAATTGTATTTTACACATTTAAGTTGTATTTTCACATTTTTTTCCTAGTCATATTTTACCCATGTATTAGATCTAAAGATATCTAAGATTAATTTTTAATGTGCAGTATTGTAGATTAGCATCGCAAAAGCAAGTGCAATAACTATTGTGAAAGATTCTGTTGTTGTTGCTAATTCCCATCTGGTCTGACGGGGTCAGACCAAATCAATAAATCCGTTGACATTAAGAAAATCCGAAACCAGAATGGGAGAGGAATGAATGTCGTTCCAGTCCAGCCCTAAACAGCTCAAGATGTGCTCAGGTGATGCCTGGTTTTGTTGGCATTTAGGGCAAGAGGAAAGATCTTTTCATTAGCAGAAAATGTGAGACTTTTCAGGTGTCCACTGGCCAGTCGGTATAAGCAATTGTTGGTTTGCCTGTCACCAGGAAGAGATAGAGAGAGTCCTGGTCTTTTTGCTTTATACCAGTAGTGAGTAGGTGGAAGCAGCCACTTTTGTTTGTTCTGGGCCTTTTGCCTTGCGAAAAGGTGAAATATTCTTGATGTAGGGAGTGAATGAAGGGTGAAAATGTAACACATTTTTTCCTTCTTACCAAAACAGATAATTTTTTATTGCTAAAATATCAGAAAAATTCTATCTGTCTACTCTAACCTCATGTAAACAGTCTCTTATATGTTTCGAAGCTACTTTTTTAAAAATTTACTTGCAAGATACCATGTGAATCAGTTTACTTATGCAAATATAATTACTTAAGGCCTATGATTATTTTCATTGCTGTGGGAATTACACTGAAGTCTATGGTTTTGTTAAAATGTATTTAAAAATGTTGAAAATTTTTACAGCAAAAACTTTAGCCCCCCCCTGAAAAAGTGTCTAAATTTTCATTGTAATATATTTTTATTACTTTTAATTTTTAGGATATTATATTTTATTAATTTGATTTGATATTAGAAATAATTTGATTGCTAACGTTACACTATATCAATTTTTGACAACGGTCCGGATTAGAATGTTCTGAAGACAATCCTTACCTATAATGAAAACAAGTGTTGATCTAATACAATTTAGATGTAGGGAAGTAGATTTTGATGCATCAACCATTCTCGATTAAGCGCTTCTCAACAACCTATCAATTTATTTAATCTATAGTTTCAGCAAAATAATCCTGTCGATAAAATGACCCTGTCGACCTAATAACCTTGCCAACGATATGACCCTATTGACGAAATGACCCTGCTGACGAAATGACCCTGCCAACGGAATGACCTATCGACGAAATGACCTAGTCGATGAATTGGTCTGTCGATGAAATGGCCTGTCGATAAAGTGATTGTCGAACCAGACCCATATATCAGTAATATACCTGTAATATACTCAGTTATAAAACTGTAATATATCAGTTTTTTTCTAAAATAATTACAAAGAAAGTTATCTGAAATGCTTTAATTTTCAAAAGTAAATAATCATCAATATTTAGAGGTAACTAGTTCCAACAAATTTAAAACCATTTGTGCTACTACTTTTTATTTATTTATTTATTTTTTGAAAAAAGTAACTGTTCTTTTAAAAGAACGCTAGGCATAAACAGGTTAAGAGCTATTCTCATCATTTGGATTGTTGGTTAATTTTTTTTTTTTTTTTGGTGTTTGTGTTTTCTTCATATTTTTTGTTAATGAGTCCATTTTCCTCTATGAATATTTAAAGAAGATAATTTTTTTCTTCCGTATTTCGGATTATGTTCATCGTTATGTTTCATTTGAATAATTTACTGCAAATTATAAAGGTATTAAACATTTGAAATTCTTAGATAATCATTTTAATGTCTTAGACCTAACGAAGATAAACTCTTGGTGCATGGAATTTATTATTTCTAGCAGATTGTGCTTATGTTTATTATGCTGCTATAGGGGAGCTCTGTAAATGTTTGTAAGTCATCAAGAAGCAATATTAATATTTATTAAGCCTTAAGTATTAATTAAGCCTTTTTTTTTAGTCAAAAAATGCATTCCATGGTGATTTTACTTGTTGTTTTTTAGAAGTAACAAGCATTAAATAATCCAGAGATCTAGAAAAGCGTTAAAGTTTCCACTAACTTTTACCCCACCGTTATTTGAGTTTCAGATGGCAGACGCAAAAATGTCCGAACAAATTACAGTATCGCCAAGGGTTAGAAAATACGGTTAGAGTTACGGTTTACGTAAGATAAACTCTTGGCAATATCTCTATTAAGTCTTAGGTCCCGCAGTGAGCTGATCGTAAAGAGATGGTTCCCAATAGAACATCGAAATCAAGCATCACTGGTTACGGTAAGTAAGCGATTGAGTGACCACTTTGATCAGCTTACGTAGGGACCGAGAGTGCGCGGTATCGGTCCTTGTTAAACTACCGCAAAATGCTCGATTTCGTGGGCCAGGTCATCGGGCTACCAAAGCAGGGGAGCCATCCCCTCTGCAGAGGATCAACATTGCAATGGGATGCCTTCAGATCGTCCAAGTTTCCCATACCGTCGCCAATAGCCCATTGCGAAGCTTTAGTGCGACGTAAATAAAGTACCTACCTTCTTTTTTAAGTTCAAAGAAGTGTCTACACTAGCTCAATAACATGGGGGTAATTGTGCAAATTGTAATTTTTAAAAGATATTTAAAAAAGTATACATTCAAACAAGCTTATGTATTATTCAAAATGAAATTCTTTCTTGCCTTCAAAATCTTAAATTTCTCTTTTCATTCTTAGATTAGCTTTTTGGAAAATTGACAAAGATTGCTCAAATTAGCCTCTCTTTTGCTATATTATTGATATAAATTCACTTTGCCATATGTTGTCAATGTAATTTCCCTCTCCATATATTATTAATGTAGTATCCCTCGCTGTATATTTTTGTAATTTCCCTTGCTGTATATAATGAATGCAGTTTCTCTTACTGTATATTAATAATGCAGTTTCCGTTATATATTATTATTATAGTTTCTCTTGTTGTCTATTATTAACGTGGTTTCCCTTTTTGTATATTATTAATTTAGTTTTCCGCGCTATTTATAATGAATGTAGTTTTCCCAGCAAAATGGAAGGAAAAATAAAAATAATAAAAATATGTCATGTAAGTCATTAAAATCTACAAAAGCCATGTAAAAAATCCCAATCCCACGTGCTGCGAAAACTATTTAGTAATAGTATGTGCGCAAAATATAAATTAGTTTATATTATGGATATCGAATTTCGATTACGAAATGTTAACACTTTGAGATCTCTTTATTACATATTTTTGCAAAATATTTATCTTGCAAGATAAAAAAAAAATAAAAAACCTGAAACAAAACGATTTAATATCTTTTATTTCTTTTCTCGTGAGAAAGATCAGGATCTATAGCAAGTGACATATGTGCGAATATCCCAAGAAACAAGATTAAAAACATTATTTGTTACAAAAATTGTCTTATCTTAGGGATCAACCATAAACTTAGTATGGATAGCTCAAAAATCGTGAAAACCCTAAAGTTCAAAACAAGGGTGAAAAATGTTCAGAACCTTCCTCTTACGAAGGAACAACTAATCTATAAAATTTCGATAAAGAAACAAAGCTTAAATGGAAAAACTCTCTCCTTTCGAACGAAATTAACTGCCGAACTTTTAAATTTTATTTCATTCCCATAGAATTTTTACAGTTGGACTGGTTTACATTATGTCTACAAAAGCTAGCCTTCTCCCCCTATGTATGTTCTTTGGTGTAAGAGAATGTAGGGAAGAGGAGACTGGCGTGAATAGTTTCTACAAATTCGCCACAAAAGCTTATTAATCATTATTTCGAAGATATTTAAAATTTTTATGTTAAAATTTGAACGTTTATCTAAATTTTGAATGATACATAAGTTCATTTCGATACATAATTTTTTTATTAATCTTTTTTATTTCTTAAAAGAAGATGTTTTCGCCCACACTATCCCCTCATGTCATTAGGCAAGAGCTGTTGGACACTTATTTATTCGATTTTTATTTATAAAAAAAAGCTAGTGAAATAAAAAAGAAACTAATATTAGCCAAAAATAAAGAGTTCCGTGAAAATAATTTTGAAAGTATTTTTAATATTTAATGTTAAAATCTAATAAAAGTAAGTCTAATGAAAGGGAATACACCTGTATGAGAATTGTGCCTCACCAGACTTCTGAAGATTAAAGGGATGTCTTAGAAAAGAAAATTTCTGGTAGATTTTGCGTAAATTTACTACCACTAAAAGAAGACTGTGTTAATATTGACATGTCCACAACATCATCGTACCTACGTATCCACATTAAAAATTAAGTTATAAATTAAAGATCTTCTAGGTCAAAATCATCTTCTCTTTTTTATCCTTCCAATCTGAATCTTTGTTCGTCCTCATCACCCCTAACACAATTGCTTTAAAAGGTCATCCAGCTCGAAGTCAACACAAAACAGCAGAATTAGCTTCCCTAGCAATAATTTTACCTAGGCTCACGTTGGGTTCAAAATTGGCTCAATATAGGTTCTATAAGAACTTGCCGAGGGACCCATATTGGGATGTCTAGATTTTTTTAATATGGGTTCTAGAATGGCCTGTATAGGGCCCACATTAGCCAGTATAGAACCTACATTGGGTAAACAATGAAAATTCTATGTAGGACCGCGATATTGGTTGTAAAGTGGCTGTAAAATATTGGCTGAATCGGACAATGCTATATAGGGCCAATATAGGAAAAATAATGGCCTTTTGAACCTTATTGAGCCACGATTTTTGGCCCAATGAGGGCCCAAGTTAGTTTGCTGCTTGGGTTAATTCGTATTGCTCTTTGTACAAATCTCAAACTTTTTTGCTACCTAGGTTTAATAATAATCAGGTTGATAATTATTTTACTAAGAAGGAAAGAAAGATTTTCCTAATTCTTAAGATTAAAGTTTTAAAAAGCCGACTTTTATCCCAGCTGTAGAAAGATTTTATGCATTTTATCAAGTGACAGACTCAACAGTAATTCATTAACTGTTACGGATCTGATGAATGGGTAAAAACCATGTTTAGCTAAAGTATTCATCACCTTTTGACAAGTGAAGTGAAGTCGATGGTCTAATTATAAATTTTTGATGGAAGTTTTACGAAAATTAGTGTACATTGGGTGTTTTTTAAAAAACATTAATTTCCTCTTTTCCTAAATGAAATTTCCCCCCCCCCATATCAATTGTCATAATAAACTACACAAAAAACGCGATGTATACAATGTTTTCTCAATTTATTTAACCACAATCCATTTCGGTGCATCGTACGAAAGCGCAGAGTGTGTCCGCATACTCTAAGCTGGATTTGATGTCGAGGATTTTTGCTATCAAATACAACTCAGCTTAATTTTTCGAAGAATTTTTTATTTCTGGGTTTATCTCCCGCCCTCTGAAATCGAACTAAATATTTCTCGTATTTTTGCCGCTCATAAGAATTAACTAAACATTGCCAAATTGCTTCTCTTAATAACAAGTTTTTCTTCTTTTTTTCCTTATTCTTAATTTCTTCACTGGTGAAGCTCTTATTACTTTCCTGCACTGTTCTATTTATTGATCAGCATGCTACCGTGAATGATCAAAATCAAGAGAATGTCGACTTTCACTGGGGAATGTCGACAATCACATAGTCGCTATGGTGAATGTCAGAAATATTTGTTATATATGATTTGATATTCATTTATTCGTTGATACTATTGTATTTATTCGATATTTTAATATCTACTGAAGATATGATTAGGAGAAATATCATTGTTCGCAGTACTGGTTAAATGCATACCGGGCAGTGGTCCTTGACCTTAAAAAACATTGATGTAGGGCATACCGGGTAAATGTACACCGGGCACTGGCCTAGTATGTATTTCGGACATTTCATGTGATTGTCAACATTCACCGGTGGAAGTCAACAACTACCCATTTCCGTCACTCACAGTAACAAGTACATAGCCTCAAACTTGACTTTGGGATCATAAATATTTCGGACATTCACCAAAGCGACTAATTTGATTGTCAACATTCACCGGTGGAAGTCAACAGCCACCGATTTCGGTCATTCACAGTAACATGCACACCATTTACATAATAACCTCATCAGGACGATTATTTCATACTTTACCTAAATAGCATCTGGCATTTCAAAAAATAAAAATAATTGGTTTTGTTGGCGACGATCTCGTAAGGCGATAAGGAATCATGCATAGTACAGGTGAGAAAGATATTAACCTCGAAGGAAAAGTGGATGAATACCCCAAGGAACCGATGAAATTATTCTAAATCATGACAAAATTATCACCTGATTGGATAATTTAATATGAAAAGGTAAAATGCCCCTTCGGAGTCTTCAGCAAACTACGATAAACTTTGTCGAAGATGTTTTGAAGAAAGGCAGTATTATTAGAATATTTATCCTGAAGATGAAGATTAATTCTAGTTGGAGCGAAATAATGATTGCTCGTGGGCGACAGTGTCTGTAGAATTATTTCGATGAATATTTGTGAGAAATAATTATTATCCACGCGTCCAATTATATTGTAACAAAATCAAAACAATTAACAATCATGTAACGGTTTTCAAATTCTAGATGAACATGATTTTCCGAAACTCTTTTTTTCGCCAAGGAAAATTAAAAAGTCACAGTCACAGTTTAGGTGCCTTTCACTTGAATCAAAGCTATAATTTTAAACTATATGTGCTATCTTGCTGTAAAGGATTGTCTGAGCCTTAGAACGGACAATTTAAACATTTTAAAAGTCATGAAACTTACTTAAAACTCGCCAATCCGGGGACATTTTTTCACCTAGATGAAAACTATAAAAATCAATACTTTATTCTCATTTTTTTGCAATTTTTTAAGAGCAAAGATTATGCAACATGGGTGAAAGTTTTTAAACATTGAAAAATGAGACCACAAACGCTTTTCATTTTCTTACAACTGTTTCTTTTCTTCGTCCTGACGTTTGTGCCATTTTCAGAATAAACGTAGAGGGTGAACTTGACCAAACAGTTATGAGTAACTGTTGCGAACTATCAGCAGCTATGAAAGTAGCATATTATTCACAATAGAGCCTTCGAAAAACAGCCTTAATGCGATGTGTTAGGCTACAATAATAGAGGATATCTCTAAAAGTAGATTTTATTCTGCACTCAATTAACAGTTGTAATATAAGAAGATTACCGATTATATTAAGGATTATAATTTATTGAAAAAAAAGGGATTAAATAAGATAAAAATTTAGTCCTTAAATGTTAGAAAACATGCTATGCAGTATTTTTGTATGATAGTATGTTAGAGTTTAGAACGCTCTGAAATCTCTATGAGTGCTTCAATATTTTGAATGTGATACATTTTGCATTGATGCGAATCTGAGCAAAAGGAAAATCAGTAAAAAAAGAAGAAGAAAAAACACTTTTTCTTAAAATTTAAATTTATGGATGGTCCCTTATCGGTTTCTCTCTTCAAAGATTATTGAACAGAACAGCTGATCTCATCATTTAATGTATTGATAGAGAATAAACTATTCAGAATTTGTGTAAGCATTGATCATGAATGGAGCAATTTTGTTTAGCTTAGCTATTAGTTTGATGCTGATAGCGTTGACTCGCGCCCAAAACAACACTCACGATGATGATTTGGGAATGATGCAGTATGCCAAGATCGGTAAATTTTATCCTCTCTTTAATTATCAGTTAATGTCAATAAAATAAAATAAAAAATAAAATGCTTTACGCTAGGAAAAAAAAATCGATGTTATGAAATAAAGATAAAATGTTGAATGAAAATATTGAAAGTTTATTTATTTTTTTTTTCTTCTGATCAATGGTAAGCTTTTTTTTCCTTTCATATATTCTCTCCTGTAAGAAAAGTAATTTCAACTACAAATAGCGGACATTGTTAAAACACGCTTTCCTTATTATTTACATTGATTTTAGTTTATGAGACTTTAAATAATTGCCTAAAAGGTGGAAGGATCACAGAGACTTCGACAGTTAGAGCTGTTTTAGCCAGTATTATTGATTGATTTAAAATTTAATTCACTTCAAAAATATACGAAATGGAAATAACAGTCGACATGTTTGAAGCGCTGAAAAATACTCGCCCAATTTCAAGACTTGCCAGACGTAAATGAGAAGAAAGAAAAGTGATTTGAAATAGAGAACTTAAAGTGGTTAGCAAAAAAATAAAATAAATAAAAGTGAGAAGCAAAACTTAAAAAAAAAAAAAATAAAAAAACCCACAGTAGTCGAGAGAGAAAAAAGTTTAAAAACAGGACGAGAAAACCCAGAGTGGCCAAGATTTCCACGCGCTATCGAGGAGTGGTGATGAATGAATGTCGTAATTGTTATATTTATATCCTATCAATAAATCATAATTTAATTAATATTTCATTTGCTTACATGAAATTATTTCTGTAAAATCACAAGAACAAAACTATTTCCTTCAATAATAATATAAAATTATGCAATCGATATGCATTCATAAAATAACCAATAAGTATTTTTCATCGATATTTTCAATTACAAAATAATAAAAATATCTAATTTAATAAATAAAGAATTACGTTTCTTTATTAATATTCTCAATGTTTATAACAGTTTATTAGTCTTATTTTATGCGTTTTCAGCACAACTTGGAACAAATTCATATCAGCATTAATAATTTGTTCTTCCCGTTGAATGCTTTCAAAATAATATTATTAATAATAATAATTATTATTATTATTTTGAAAAATCGGGAATCCCTGCTGACGGGGAAAACCAAAAACGTGCATAGTTAGTATGTTATGTATTTATTTTTTATCATCTTTAACTCATTCATAATTTGGCTTACAAAAAGTTTTTCTTGATACATTCGGTTATGTCCTTTAGAACAAAATTGTTTTTATTTCTCAACATTACATTAAAAAAAAAAAAATCTAAAGTTGATTGTTATTGTTGTTGGCACATTCTTGTTGGTGTAAAAACCATATGGTATGATTTCTTAATTAATAAGGACTCAAATTAAGTTGTTTGTCATCAGCATAATAATAGTTATCATCATCATCATCATAGTTGACCAGACAGCCCAATGTGAGCCAATACCTTCCTCTGAAGATTTCTCCGTGACGACTTCCGATTTATCATTGATTTCCAATTTTTTTCATTAATTGCGAGAAAATCAGACTCCACAGAGTCAGCCCATCTCATCTTTATTTTAACTGTAACAACATTTTTCTTTTTTAACGGTATTTTTCTGTACTATTTATTTATCATCTTTCCTTAGTATTATTCTCTGATATTATTACTCATTTAATTTTGATTAATATTCCGAATTGAAACCTTAAAACTAAAAGCGGTATTCACTTATTTTAAATGAATGCTGTGACTGTAATTAACTTTACAACATTTCCTGATAAACATAACTAAACGATACCTAACTTACATACCATTTCATATTTATTAAACTGTAGCGTTTAATAAATGCAAAATAGGGTATATTTTCACCCATAACTACCTTTTTTTAAAATTTTTATTTATTTATTTTTATTATTTGTGTTTACCCAATTGTGTTTACGACCCAATTTGTGTTTACGACTACCAATGTTCAACTCAGTAGTCTCGTAATTTTGAATCCAATCTAGAAGACAAAGGAACTCCTGGATTAAGTATAGGGAGAAATTTGCTTTCGTGGAGGACTTTTTGATGAAACTAACCAGCATTCGCGATACACGGAGAGGAAAACCACGAAAACATCTCGCGGTTAGCTGGACGGCAAGGGGATTCTAACCCCTGATCCGTCTACCACTCAGAATATTTTACGTCAGCACTGTGGTTTGTGAAAACCGGTTGCGAAATTCGAATCGACCAGTCATCACTGGAATTCGAACCCTGTTCACCTCATTGGAATGCGAGCGCTCTATCCCCTGAGCCCCCACGGCTCCCCATAACAAGCTTTATGCAAATCTAATATATCCATATATAATTAAAATGATAAATACAAAATTATTATACGTTATTAGAAATTAACTTTTCACTGTCGAAAAGTGAGTAGGGGACTGAGCTCTTAAGTTTTAAGTTGTGTTCAAAGTGTTGTGTAAAAATATCCATTCTTAAGATCTTAGCCAGTTTTAGTAAAATAAGTCTACTCAAATTACACAAAATGTTTGAAACACATAACATAGAAATTTTTTTTTCTTTGTTCAGGCATTTTACATTCTTCTAAGCATAATGAAATACACAAAGTTATGAAGAAAAAAAGATTAGTTTTTGATCTTTATCAAAATAATAATTTTGAGCAAGAAATTTTAATTCATAATCGGAATCAGTACATGCAATATTATAAGTTATAATTTTTCCTTTTTATGAAAATTAAAACAGGAAAATAAGCAAAATTATAGATTAATAAATATTTTATTAAAACCTTTTAACTCAGCTAATTTCTCAAGAAGGTGTAAGTAAGCGAACTCATTTCTTATAAATCTTTTCTGAATTCTAAACAAACCAGGAATGTTCAAAATAAATCACACATTTTATTGAAATCTTGAAATTAAAGCATTTTTTTTTTAAATTTTACGTATAATTAAAATATTTTATATTTACTAGTGCACTTTTACACATTAAGGGATTCCTTTATTATACAATATTATACAATTGGGTACTTCACTTCAAGAAGAAGAAGACCTCCCATACCCACACATGTGACCAATGACGTCAGTGCTGGATTTACACCGTTGTGTCTCGCGCACACTGTTCTAGTGATATATTTTTTCTGTATACTTAATGGGATATGAAATATCACACTTCATTTTTAATATAATAAAAAGTATTCACGATGAACCAAGATATGTACACAAATTAAAGACAAATTATACAAGACCTGACAATAGAGCGCTGATGATTTTAAAATTAAAATGCTAAAAGTAGAAAATAAGTAATTAATCTAAATATAAACGCCCGACCACTCTTTTTAGGTACTTTTACATCAGTGTTAAATGTTACTTTTTTCAGAATCCGTAATGGGTTTCAAGGTAAAAATGTGGTCATAATAAAGTTTAATACTTAACTTAAAATGTCGCCATTTATTCAGTAACGAAACATAACATAGTAACATAACTGCTCAAAATTTTTAAGCATAATATCAATTCGAAATAAAATCACTTTTTCCCTCACGAATTAAAGTATTAAAATCAATTCCATACAATTTTGAAACAGATATATTTTCGGCAATGCTTTGTTCTGTAGCACTTTTAACAAAATATTGACCTTGATTTTGTTGAAAAACACTCCAATTAAGCATAATTCCTTATAAATAAACACTTTTATTGAACGGCACGATTAAGAGTTCGCTTATCAAGTGAAAGTAATTTTTTGATCGTTGACACCTGTTCATCTGAACGTCGATATCACATTGAATTGTTTAACTGCTTATCTGTGTATCTTTAAATAGCCCACAAAACGTAAAATTAAATGTCACCTAAATTACTCAGTTAATTCGGAGACAATTTTTAATTTTGGTGAATTTTTTAATGACGTTATATTACTATAAATTAACAGAAGAGATTACAGCTTTAGTATACTTTTAAATGGATACTATGATACATTATATGTGCTATGTATAGTGAAGAGACTGGCGCATCAACCCGAGAACTGAAAAAAGTTTTCGGGCGTGCTCAGATTCATGATAAAATTTTCATAAACTTTTTTTACTTCTTTGAAACAAACATTTGGTTCAGTCATTGAGTGTAAAAAAAATTTAAAATGGTGTAGAAATTTACAGCGACTTCTGTTCGGTGTTCTTGATTCGTAAGACGCTGTAAAAAAGGGAACTTTATTTTCATTACTGCTAATTGTAACTGGAGCAATATCAGTGGTTACTGGGGTAAATTGTCCGAATTGTCATCATCTGGGCCTGTTTTCCAATGAGGCGAGCCAGATTTAAATCCCAGCGGCGGCTGGTCTACAAAAATTCCTTATCCGGCTCACGCCGACCGCAGGACTGGTGTTAAATATCCTCAGTGGTAGACAGATCATGGGTAGGAGTTCCTTTGCCGACAGGCTAACCGTGGGAGGGTTTCGTGGTTTTTTCACTCCATGTAACGCAACTACAGGTTAGCTTCATCAAAAAGTCTTCCACGAAGGCAAATTGCCCCTAATACTTGATATAAGAGATCCCTTGCCTTCTGGATTGCTTTCAAAATTACAAGGCTATGAAGTTGAAAATTAGAAGTTGCAAACGCAAAATTAGGTCGGCTATTTAACGACGATTATAAAATAAATTAAAACTTCTGGGCTTTCCAATTTTGATTTTTGAGAGAAAATCATTGAAGGAAAATTTTGTTTGACTCTGAAATTTTGTAGAATATACAAACAGCCTGTTTGACCAGATTTTTAAATCATGATTAGAGAACTCATCAGGCGACGTTCCTCGGAAAATTTTACGATTCGAGAATATCCATATATCTATGTAAAAATTTAATTTTGCATATGCAACAAATATATCTTTTTAATGGTAACTAATAGGTGCAGAGAATCATCTTCGAACTTAATTTCCTAACTAAGTCGTTTTGACATATGATATTCTGCATTTGTTTAACATATGTAAAAGGAATAAGAATATGATAGTTGAAATTTGTTCATATTTTCAGATGAGTATGGAGTGTGCATTTCTCTGTAAGACAAAAGTATCCCTTTTTTTTTAAACGTGTGCATTTCCGATTTTTCATTATTTCTCGACGTTTAAAAAAAGATGTGATGTTCTCGGAGGAAATCGAAGACGTTTAAGAAAAAGGTCATATGTGAAGGATATATGTTAAGATCTTATGTTAAGATCATATGTTAAGGTCTTAAGTTAAGGTTATAGATTAAGATCTTATGTTAAGATCATATGTTAAGGACATATGGAAAGGTAAATGCTAAGGTCATATGTTACGGACATATGTAATTCATTTTTCATGAATAAGGATCTCCATGAAATATCCACATCAATTTTTAATGGAAGAACATCTGATCTCCTGAGGCTCGAACACATATTTTTAGATGTGATAGTTCGTATCCTGTGAAACACATGAATTGAATGGGTGAAGGGGAACATCTCGAAGAAGATGGATAGACTGCGTAGAGACAGAGGCATTCATAAACCAATCATTGTCGGATAAATAGTTCGAGTAGAGCCAGATCGGATCCGTTAAGGAAAGCTTAGTGACACGACTTTGACCTTTAGTAAGCTGTAGTGCAATTGAAGAAAAAGAGTAGGTTTACTATAAATAGAATAGAGGTGATAGAATAGTGGCAGAGTTAGCTGTAGAAAAATTAGCTGAGAGAGTTTAATTTTGTTCACACTTAAAATCATGCCTGCCTGGTTATTCGCTATCGCAATGCTTGATTACGGCATCTGGGGAGAAGACCAGTTCCATGTCTTGACCCACCCCATGGTAAGAGGTGATTTTGTTTTCCATTAGGCGCCATCTATTGCCAAGAATTTGACTTTCTGTCACACCTATATGTCACACCCGCTTATAGGCCAGACCCACTCATACTTCCATTCATCCCCAGATCGTAATTTTTATCTGAACCAGAGAACGATCCATCTCCTCTTCAGTACCCCAGAGGTATAAATTGTTATAGAAACATGGAGGACTTTGTGACCGGACAGATTTAACGTGAATCAGTCACCATTTACTTCATGGGGAGTCTTAGACCAACTGGATTCGAACTATCCTTCTCACGAACGTTTGTCCAGCGCCCTGCCAATCAGACTATCTCGGACATCCTCTTTTAAGCTGTTTAGGAATATACTACGATATATTTCCCTTCCTTAACATTTTCCGTATTTAAATGTGAAAAAACATTTTTTTAAAACTTCCGCGACGCTTTCTTTTAGAACTATGTTAAATTTTTCAGTTCCATATAGTTTCCTAACTTAAAAGTTTTTAATCTATTTGAAAACCACGAGAGAAACTTACGTACTTCCTTCTCCTATGACTCTCCACACGCTAATGGTGAAAGCATGCGAAGTGTTGCCAGAGGTAGAGAATCGCCACCAGTAGCCCATCTCGATCGTCAATAAAGTCTATCGCTATCATACCTAGGTGAGTGCGCTTCAAGACGAGAATTTCACGAGACAACAAGGCTTCACGAGAACTATCCAGACATGTCTTCTTGACGCAATTATCCTCTATTTTTTTTAATTTTATACTATTATGTATTAAAGTAAATCGTATGCAATAATAGTCGAAATAACTTTAAATCGTTTTGAAGCCAAGAATAAAGATTGAAGAACATTAATTTTCGTAGCCATATAAATGAAAAATGTTCCAAAAACATTCTGGAGTGTTGTTAGTAATGCATGGATGGTTGACCGTATAAAGCTAAGCACAGATGGTCTTACGGGTTAAAATTAGTCGTAAGACTTCGGAGTTACTACTTTTTTAAGCCTGAAGTTGAAAAATGGTGCCATCAAACGTTATTATACTTGTAGTAATAGTCAAAATTTGTTCCTCCTCACCACATCCTCGCGTGCCTAGGGCTCACCAAACAGGATTTAGCAGATGATCCATTGACGGTGTTGGATTTTTTGAGGGTGTATAACGTCATGGACCTGGTCTAGCACTGCTGGCCAACAACAATAACAACAATACTTGTAGTGTTTACAATAGAACGCTTTTTGTACACTTAAATTTCATTGAAATAAACATAAGAATTTGGAAGACTCCGAAAGTATGCTATGCCCTGCAAGATGCAACCCAAAAAATAACAAACGGTGATATTTTGCACAAATATAGAACCAAATAAGGGATAATACTCAAAACATGGCAAATCTCACACTTTATTTACGTTGTGATATTCATTTTCTGAAATTTATTTTAGGCTCACAACCAGTTAGAATTTGTAAATTACACGGAACTCCCATGGATGATGAAATGACGTGCAAATTTAAACACAAATCACATTAATAAAACTTCCTAGAATCTTAAGCCTGTTCACACATCGCCTCGTAAGCATAGCATAAGAGGAGGGATACACCCGAAGTTTTCTAAATTTCTTCCTGTTTTATCAAGCTTTATTAGTGTTTACATTCATTCAACCATCCATTGGATGTAGCAATTGTATTATAAGAGATACTGTAAGAGAGCCTTTGGTTTAAACAGTTTGCGCTGAATGTCCTCGTTTAAGAAGAGTTCTTCTTTTCCCGAAAAGATTAGAAAAAAGAATATTTATTATAATTTCAGGTGCAAAGGTTTGCATGGACGATCTTGGCTGTTTCGAGATTACGAAAGATTTCTTCCACCTCTTGTACCGTCCAATCAACATGTTGCCCAATGACAGGGCAACCGTAGGTACGGAGTTCCACCTCTACACCAAAAAGCATCCCATGGAGTTCAATCTGGTGAAGTTCAACGACAAGGCGAGCATGAAGGAGCTGGACATCACACATAGGACGGTATTCATTATTCACGGATTCATCGACAGCAAGTACTATGGAAAGTGGATGGAAGTGAGTTCATTTCTTTCATGCATTCTCAATATTCCATGCTTATTATTCCATAAATTCCGAAACGTGCTCATTATTCCATTTCATATATTCTGAAGCTTGTTCATCATTCCATGTACTTTGAGACTTTCTCCTTATTCCATATATATTGCGGAACTCGATTATTATTATATACGTTCAGAAATTCTTTCATTCTTCCATATATTTTGAAATTTTCTCTTATCTCTGCACATTTTGAAAGTTGTTTGCCATTCCAAATCCTCCGAAACTTGCTAATTAATTAATATATTCTGGAGCTTTTTCTTCAGTTCATGCATTCCGAAACTTTCTTTTTATTCCATATATATTTCGAAACTTGCTTTTTATTCCATGCATTCAAAAACTGACTCATTATTCCGTATATTTCAAAATTTGCTCGTTATTTTTTTTATTTATTTTGTTGAACAATCTTGCTCGCTATTACTTTTTATAGTAAGCAAATTTGCTCATTACTTCAGTTAATCCGAAACTGCCTCGTTGTTTTATATATTCTGGAGCTTGCTCATCATTCCATGCATTCCAAAACTTTATCTTTATTCCATGTATATTTCGAATTTTTTTTAAAATCTTTTAATAAATTCAGAAACTTACTCATTATTTCATATATTTCGAAACTTGCTCATTGTTCTATTTATTTCACAAACTTGCTCATTATTTCAAACATTCCGAAATTTTCCTAAATTACTTCTCATTTCAAAACTTACTCGTTGTTCAACATGTCTTGAAATTTGCTTATTATTTCAAATATTCTGGAGCTTGCTCATCATTCCGAGTTTTCTGAAGCTTTCTTATTATTCTATACATATTTCGGAATTTGGTTATTGTTCTTAAGTTCAGAAACTTGCTCGTTATTCTATATATTTTGAAATTTTTTAATTATTCCATAAGAATAGAAAATTTCTCGCTATTTCATATTTTTTGAAACTCGCTCATTATTCCATTATTCCCCAATTTGCTCATCACTTCATACATTTAGAAACTTGCCCATTATTTCGCATGCTCTGAAACTTGTTCACTATTCTATGAATTCCAAAACTTGCTCATTATTCTTTATATTATGAAACTTGCTCGTTATTTCGTATATTCCGATACTTCCTTATTAATCCAAATATTCTGAAAATTGTTCATTATTTTATTGATTACGGTTTCGGATTATTTTATTGATTTTATTGCTCATCGTTCCATAGGTTCCGCAATATTCCAATAATGCCATATATTCCTAAACTAGCTCATTATTCTATGTATTTCGGAATTAGCGAAAACTGAGAGTTGGAGACTGCTAAACATTTAAGTGTTTGGTTGGATTTGGCCTGTAGAAGGATGAATGGTTTCAATCATAGAATAAAATGATGTGAATTTGTAAAAGAAGTGCCCCGCTTATTGTGTTTAGTTTTTAATAGTTTTCAAAACTCCCTGTGACGTCAACGAATCCTTTTTTTTTTTTTTTTTAGATCTTCTAAAAAAAATCTTTTTTGTTAAAATCTTCTGAAATTTTTAAACAAATTTATTGAAAAAACATTTTTAATGTTTAACATGTTAAAAATCAATGTTATAATGTTACGATAGCTTTTCGTTATCTTTACAGTGCGCAAAATTAAAAATGGATCGCCCTGAATAACTTTTAATCTAATGATCGAATCTACGCGTTCTTGAATTTAATCTTAATGGTTTGAGGAGGTAACTTCAAATATGCTAATTAATGAATGCCCTCGATATTTTAAATTACAAATTCAGACACAAAAACGTACTTTCTCTGAATAAACATACCGTTTTTTACGGCGGATTCGGATTTCTGATTCCCGGAATTTAAGGAATAGCAGAACTTGGGAAATATGGTCTCAATAGTTAAGTCAGGAGAGAGGTCCAAAGTTCGGGCCTCTCACGGTTAATTTTACGTTTTTCGTATTTCACCATATCTCGAGAACTTTTTAAGCTAATAGAAAATTTTTTTACACACAATAATAAAATTCGCTTATCCAAGCTAATTACGCGCAAAAAATAACTTTTAATAATTATTTATTATTATTTAATTTAATAAAAGAAAGAAAATTTTTGCAGCTTTAAATGACAAAATACAAAAATTGAGCCTAATCGGTCGAATAGTTCCAGAGAAATTGAATTTTAAATATACGATTTTTTTCAATACCGAAATCATCTGCAGTGCGTGTTTCCTCCGCAAAATAATAATGAGTTGAATAAATTTTTCACTCGCATTATAATCAAGTTCATTAATTATTGTTTTTCATTGCAGTCCTTGAAAGACCACATTCTGCTTTCGAATGACTTCAACGTCATCATCGTTGATTGGAGTAAAGGAAACACTCTACCTTACACCAAGGCAACAGCCAACTGCAGAGTTGTGGGTGCCGAGATTGCTCTGCTCATCGAAAATCTAATTGTAAGCTCTCTCTTCTAACGTTATAAGAGACCGGTTAAAAAATCCTAATCGAAAAGAGATCTATCTTGATTTATTCATTTCAATATATTACGGTTTATATATCAGTGGGAATATTGCAGTTGCAATTAAGTAATTATTATTTCCAAAGCTGAATGCCGGTTGCAGAAACCCATCGTCCCGGCAATTAGCGCTGCAGAATGTTACAGCGTCAGCAGATTATTACAGCACCTGCTGGATGTTATAGCATCTGCTGATATTTGCTACATCAGTAGATTATTACCGCATCTTCAGATTATTACAGCACCTGCAGGATGTTATAGCATCTGCTGATATTTGCTACATCAGTAGATTATTACCGCATCTTCAGATTATTACAGCACCTGCAGGATGTTATAGCATCTGCTGATATTTGCTACATCAGTAGATTATTACCGCATCTTCAGATTATTACAGCACCTGCAGAGCATCTGCTGATATTTGCTACATCAGTAGATTATTACCGCATCTTCAGATTATTACAGCACCTGCAGGATGTTATAGCATCTGCTGATATTTGCTACATCAGTAGATTATTACCGCATCTTCAGATTATTACAGCACCTGCAGAATGTTATAGCATCTGCCGAGATTCATAAAAATTTTCCTTTCAATTTTAAACAGCAAACAAATGGGGTAAAATTGCTGATAAGACATTTCTAATCTATTCTGTAATAGAAAGGAAAAATTTGAATTGAGAGAACACCTCGAAGAACAAAAAGTAAACATTTTTCTTCATTTTGTTGTTGCTTGATTAAAAGCTTAACTGCTGCATATAGGGAGAGGGATTTATTTCATTTTTTATTATCATATTATATAAAATTCATTTCAAACAGCAAAATTTCCAGGTATAATTTTTTAGGATCTTATATTTGAAAATTTTGATACATGTAGGTTATATTAAACTGAAATTTATACAACAATAATATTTTTCTGGCAAATTCGGTTTGATGAAGATAGCGTATCAGATACACTCCCTAAATTAACTACTTGCTCAACCATTAATTACAATAGCTTGGCGATAATACGGTAATACAGTGGATGGCTAAATCTATTGATCGCTATTATATACGCATTGAATGTTGCACTGCCTTTGTAATGAAGCAAACTATATAATCTATTACTGTACATTATCTTTTTTTAAAAATTATATTCAGATAAATAAAAAATAATTATTTTTTTGTAAACAAAAATGAAACATCACGGAGGGGGACAAATTTGAAGCGCACTATTTATAGGCATCATTTTGGAGCCGGACAGTGGCAAGCGATAAGCTGAAAAATGTACACTACAATGACATTTAACTACTAAAAAACATCAGTGTATTGTTGGGCATACCGGGAGAATTTAACCCGGAAAGGACTCCGACACCCGAGTCTTGCTAATATCCCGAATTATCCAATTATTGATAATAAAAATGGTTATAGATGATAATCTTGTACTGATGTTTCATCTATAGCATATTCTCAAGCTATTTGTAAAAAAAAAGAACCAAATTAAAAAAAAATATTTCGAAAAGGTGAAAGGAAAGATAAATATATTAAAAACTAATTAATAGCTATGTAGATACTAATTGATAAGATTAATGTCTTAAATAAACATACATACTTCAGCTTCAGATTTTTCCCTGTTTTAGGGTTTAACATCAACTGTAATAAAAACATCTTTTCCATTTAACTCTCTTTAATGAGTGAATACTCTTTCTTTTGAAAATAAGAACTAATGAGAAGAAATCAAATTTGATGACAAAATGTGACAAAACTATTCTGAGATTAATCTGATACTATCTCATAGTTGACAGGCTCTTTCGAGTTTGATTGGAGGATTTTTTTAATACAAGAATATTTACATTTACATTTGTAGAGAACTTGTACTTGTATTTACATTTGTAGTGAAACTGATGGTTTCATATTTCTTTCTCGGTCTGATAAATTTGATTCAAAATGATTTCGACCACCATTATATCCATTTAGTTTAAGCATATATTCAGTCAAACTCGCTTGCAACATGAAACCAAATTTGAGGAAGAAACCGAAAATACTGGGTTGGTACAATGTTAAGTACACAGTGCACTACAAGTTGTGAAATTACAACTTTTTGTAGTAGTTAGCATACCTGCCAACTTTCACTCTTTCCGAGAATGGATTTTCAGAGTGGTTGTAAAACAATAAACGAGAAACAATCTGACTCAAAAATATATTTATATTTTGATCCCGTTGAAATTCGCTTGCGCAAGGATTATTATGCTTTCATATATTTATTGTAGTTATTTATATGTAGTGGTGGTCAAACTCATTTATAATTATCATTATAATCCAAAAAGTTAATTGGAATAACCTGAGTTCTGCTACCACTTTAAATATTAAAATAAAACCTTCCGGAAAATCCGGAAAAGTTGGCAGGTATGAGTTAGCAGTGAAACACTTTTTTAAAGAAAAGAATGTAGTGAATTCAGTGCCGGATTATACCTTTCGTAAGCCCTAGGCACAGCCGTTTATGGGCCCTCCCCTCCTTCTCCCACTCCTCCCTTCTTTTCAAAATATATGCTAAAATTTTCTTCGTATGGAAACGTATTACGCCATTTTAGATGTATTAATTTCAGAAATGACAAAAGGCATAAAGCTTACAGTGATTTGTACGATAATTTCGGTTTTCTTGTTCACAAAAATTTGTCAGAGTCTGAGATTAAACTAAAAGCGCAAAATTTGATGAAAATTTACTCATCCGATTTAGAGGAAAACTTTGTAGATGAATTTTTACTATTTTCAAATTTGTATGAACATAAATCTGCACAAGAAATGCTGAAGGCTCAAATTAAAGATACACTTGTGAATACTTTTCCTAACGTTCACATTGCATTAAGAATATATTTGTCGATTCTTGGATCAAATGCAGAAGGAGAAAGATCTTTCTCCAGATTAAAATTGAATCAAAAAATCGCAAAAAAGTAATATATTAGATCATAAGATTCTGCAAAATAATTTATTACCGTAAAATATTATATTTTTATTTGTATCTTCATAATTTTGTGCAAAATACCCTTGTTGTTTTTAAAGCTAAACTATTTTTGACAACAAATTTTTTTCTCCCAAGTTTTTCGTAGGCCCTAGGCGCGTGCCTAGTGTGCCTATAGGTTAATCCGGCCCTGAGTGAATTGTACGATACAAAAAGCAGTAGTTTATAGCGCCTTCTGACAAATACTTTTAATGTTAGTTCAGAAATGAAACCAGTTCAAGCGCAACTAATTGGGTTGGTACAAATTTTTGTGGGTCTGTCAATGGATTTAATGAAAATGACCCCCCTATGGCAGCAGCTGAGTGTTAACGGAAATTGTTTATCTAGAATCACGTGTGACTAATATTTAAACTAGCTATTACGAAAAATAGATAAATAATAACTTTGGTCAAACTTTCACATGCGAATGCACACTCGTGAAACATTGATGTTATTTGAACGTGTTTTCGAAGCATTTAATTTCTTAGAGGAAATAAAAGAGCATAAAACAATTAAAAAATTGTATTAAAGTATTTGATAGTTTTGCATTTCTTAAATTAAATGTTCGCTGCCGAAAAAGGCACAAAAAGTTAAATGAGCAAATTCGAAAAAAATATTTCAGAATGACAAACTGGCTCATGCAAACATGAATAAACATTTCTTAATGACTCCCTTATATGTAATGTAAGTCAATTTTTTTAAAATTCAAAACCATTTTTAGCGCAGGTGTAAATTAAGTTCTCCTTAAGTTTTAAAATAATTCCTTTTAGACATTCTTTGGATCGTCTGATTCCTCATGGCCATTCCAACATTTCATGGGGCCATGAGTCGAATCCGCAAAACAAAAGCACAACAAAGAGGCAGTTTAAAACAAATCGAAAAAATTCTTAAGATTTAACTGCAAAACCCGTGACTTGTATTTACTCATTTTTATCTGCAGTATAAAAATAAATTTGTGGAGCCCAATTAACGGTGTCAGGTCCCTCACCATGCCATATTAATTCCACTACTTATTCCCATATTTAGGACTAGAGATGTTCCCTACTAAGCCTACATTACCCGGACCCAGAGCCCGGGATAGAGGGTTCGCCTTTCAAGGAGGTGAACCGTGTCAAAATTGGGTCGACGGTTATGAATAACCCGGACTCCACCCCCCCCCCCCAAAAAAAAAAATTAATACCGGTAGATATCTTACAGCTATGTAGGATTTACATGCTTGATTGCTGTTTTAAGGGACTACTGACCATAAAGACCAACATTTGAAGGGAATCAATTAAAAATTCTTGATAAATAACATTTAAAAATATGACTGCTTTGAAATTTTAACACCTTAAAACTATTGAAACAATTTTGTTCAAATTTAAAAACAACGTAGTTTAAAATTATAAAAACAAATTTCCATTGCAAAGCAAACAATTTTTTAAATACGAAGTTCAAAAGGAATCGATCGAATAATTTTTGTAAAATAAAATTTCAAAATATGACTGCTTTGAAATTTGAACACCTTGAAATTAGGAATGTACCGGGTACCTGGTATTTACCCGGTATCCAGCCATTTGTATACCCGGAAAAATAATTTATTACCGGCTAACTAGACACGACAAGTTTTACCGGGTGTCCAGTGCAGGATAATACCATTGCCATATTCAGAATTATAGTAACCTCAATATTATAGATATATACAGTTTTGAAAATCCATGTTTTTCAACAGTTTCCTAATTATTAAATTGATCTAACATTTCAGGCACGGTATATTTTACTTCCATGCAGAATTCCGGAAAATAGACACCTTCGGCAGAGAGAAATTCGTTTGCTAAAGAAAAGTGCCCGCTTTGGAGAAGGATTCAGAAATCTAATTCCAAAAACCATTTTAACTAAATTAATGTTCTTGTTGTTGTAAGCTATTAAGGCAAGGAGCCTGTCTATCCTGAGCCTGTCCTGAGCTATTAAGGCAAGGAGTCGAATTTTTGATCTGAATGAGAGAACGATCCATCTCCAATTCAGTACCCCCAGAGCTATTGATTTGTTATCAGAGCATGGAGCCCTTTGTGACCCGATAGATTTTACGTGAACCAGTCACCATTTACTACACAGGGAATCTTCGGCCAAGAACGTGAGTCCAGTGCTCTGTAAACCCTGTCAACTAAATTAATATGATAGTTTAATAAGTTCAAAATAAAAATAAGGATTTACATTCAGATTTTTTTTAAAGTTAATAAAATCTTAACGATATATTGAGTTCGTTATTGTATATTGAGTTAACTTAGATAAATGGTCAGCACAGTCAGGTGATCAACTTAGACAGGTAGTCAACTCACAAGTCAACTTGACAGCTATATTAGAATTTTTAAGTGGGTATTTTAAAATTCCTTGAAAAATGTCGTGCAATTTAATGAAAAGAGTGTTGTTTTTTTCCCTTCAGAAATACATGAATGTTGATCCGATGAAGGTTCATCTTGTGGGTCACAGTCTCGGTGCACACATCGCTGGATATGCTGGAGAGAGACTCAAGAAACTGGGCAGAATCACTGGTAACACTTAAATACTACAATTTATGTCTTCCAATGAGGTGAACCGGGTTCGAATCTCAGCGATGGCTGGCCGATACGAATTCCGCATGCGACTTGCACCGACCACAGTGCTGACGTAAAATATCCTCAGAGGTAGACGGATCACTGGTTTGAGTCTCCTTTCCGCCAGGCTAAGCATGGAAGGTTTTCGTGGTTTTCCTCTCCATGTAACTCAAATTCGGGTCAGTTCCATCAAAAAGTCCACCACGAAAGGAAATTTCTTCCAATTCTTGATCCAGGAGTTCCCTTGTCTTCTGGATTGGGTTCAAAATTACAAGGCTACGGAGTTGAACAGTAGTAGTAGTCGTAAACCCATAAAATTGGGTCGGCTGTTCAACGACGGTTATAAAGTATAAAATAAAATATATGAAGGGTTAAGTAACGATTGCTTTTAATCGTTTCCCTTTCCTTTTTTTCTGAAAAAAGCGTTTCTTTTATTGTATTATCAACCCGTTTAGGACGTTACAATTATTTTTTATGCGTGCTAAAGAGTAGGTACTTTATTTACGTCGCACTAAAGCTCCATAATGGGCTATTGGCGACGGTGTGGGAAACATCCCTGAGGATGCTCCGAAGACATGCTATCGCAATTTTGATCCTCTGCAGAAGGAATGGCTCCCCTGCTTTGCTAGCCCGACAACCTGTGCGTGAAGTCGAGCACTTTACGGTAGAAAAGTTTAACGAGGACCTATACCACACACCCTCGGTCCCTAAGCAGGGAGATCAAAGTGATCGCTTAGTGAGAGCAGTCATGGATGCTTGACTTCGGTTTTCTATTGGGAACCGAGTCTTTACGATCAGTTCACTGTGGGACCTTTCTGAAGAGTAAGTAAAGGGTTTAATTACAATTTAGTTTTACGAATGAAGCTAGTCCCCTTTAATATAGCCAGACATATTTCCGAACAACGTAAAAATATATTTTGGTAGATGGTAAAAACATTTTATTTCTTTCATCTTTGTCTATGATTTTGTCTCGAATTTTTTCCAGGATGAAAACGCAACCAATGTAGTTTGATTTTTATTCTTAGCAATCAGGGCCGGATTTAAGCTTGGCGGGGCCCTAAGCTACTGAAAATGATGGGGCCCTTTTAAGTTCAATTCTATTTCTATACACCTAAAGTAAACTGTCGTATTTTTTATTGCTGAATATTAACATTATATTATTAAAAATTTGATAATATTGCTTGATTGCTAAATATATTGGTTGTGATGGGACTATAATGTAGAGCCTTTCTATTATTGCACATATTTTTTGAACGAGGAAGAAAACAGAAACTCATTTTAAGAACATCATAAGCACATTTTAAGCACCGAGTAAAGATTTGGCATGTTAGAAGAACCATTATATGTTTAACAGAGTTTTTTTCCCTTGAAATTCTGAATATATGTTATTTAAAATTTTAAATGATTTTTTTTTTTTTTTTTTTTTTTAACGTTACATTTCGCTTTGCTGCTCTATGACTTAGAAACATGAAATTATGAAGATGTGTCAAAAATAAGCAAGGAGTTAGAAAGAACATAAGAAAATACAGCTTGATTATTAGTTTTATTTTTTTATAACCGCCGTTGAACAACCGACTTAATTTTGAGTTTACGACTACAAATGTTTAACTTCGGATAATATTGAGGATCTTATAATTTTGAACTCAATCCAGAAGACAAAAGAAGTGGATCAGTACCCAGAGGTATTGATTTGATGTGAGAACTTAGAGGACTTTGTGACCACGGCAGATTTAACATGCACCAGTCACCATTTTATACATGGGTATTCTTCGGCCGGCTGGATTCGAAATCCCATTCCTACGAACACGAGTTCAACACCCTACCAAGCAGGCTATCCCGGCCAAATTATTAGTTTATTTTATAATAGTCATTGAACAGCCAACCCAATTTCGAGATTTCGACTACTAATGTTCAACTTATTAGACTTCTAATTTTAAACTCAATTCAGAACACAAGGGAACTCCAGGATCAAGCATTGGAAGAAATTTTTGTCTTGGAGGGGGACGTTTTGATGGAACTGACCAGCATTTAAGTTAGATTATGAGGAAAGCCACAAAAGCCTTCCACTGTCAGTCTGACAACAAGGGGACTCTAACCTATGATCCGTCTACCACTGAGGATATTTTACTTCGGCACAATGGCTGGTGTAAGACGGGTGTAGAATTCGTATCGACCAGTCAACACTGGGATTCGAACTCGGTACCCTCGAGTCCATCTTCACTGGGTAATAACTCTGCAGGAGGTACCAATTTTATTGATTTGCCAAATTTTAGTCATCTTCAAAATGTAAATAGAAATTCAATCGTAATTTTGGTAGAATAAAAATATGGAAATAAACAGTTTTTCCTCTCAATCTGCAATGATTAATCAGAAGCAACCGTGAGGGTTAGTGCGCAAAGTGAACAGGGTTTGTAGCTTTCTAGTTTTTTAAATACTTGTTAAATTATTAGTTTTTAACATGCATACTTTAAAAAACATAAGAAATACATTTTTCAGTATTAAGAAATAATAATTAAAAACTGTCATCAGCTGGAATAGAACCCGCAATCTCACAGTTTTGTGTTAGATTTCGTAATCATCAGCCCCAAATATACACACCTGCCTTGCGGATATTTTTTTATTATTATTATTTTTTTTTCTAATTTAATAAATGAAGTCATTTGGATATTTGACATTCTTGAACTGGATACTTTAAATGCGTGACATTCGTTATTACAGAATGAAAAGTTTTGAAAGACAAATATTGGTTAATGTTTAATATTTAATTAAAGAAAAAGCATAACCTGTATTGAAATCTAATGAATTGTCCCTGATAAATTTTGTGGCCTGATACATGTCCGGATTTTTGAAACACTTTCTAGTTTTACTATTTAATCAAATTGGTTTCGATGTCTTTCATCCCGCCTGTCTCATTAGTGATTTAGTATATTTGATATCATTTTTGATTCGCTCTTACTTAATATTAATTTGTTTGCGACAATTAATTTGTATAACTTTTTTACTACATTTTTGGGAGGAGTTTAAAAATATAATATCGAAGCCATTAACTGAAGTTAAATTGGCTTTTTTTGTATGCCTCTTTTACTTACATCATCCACACACCCACACGCGACTGACTGCTTCTTAGAAACAGATATTAAATAGCCTCTTGATCAAATGATGGGACAAAATTTGCCTTTTAAAAAAAATCAAAAAACTTTTCTACCTTTTAAAATTGTTTATTTTTAAATAATTTATTAATACTCAAAATGTTTAAAAGATGTGTTCCTTTTCATTGACAACACAGTTTTATATTTTATCTAGTCATTTATTTATATTTTTTAAACTTATTTTTTATTTGTTTTTATTTTATTAAATTAAATGCACAGATTTAAAATAAAAACAAATCTGCCAAAATTTTATAAATAGTTTCAATTAGCAATTTTAAGAATTTACTTCGACTTTGCTTTAAAAAATTGAAATCCTTATAAATTAAAAAATTTAGATGCCTTATTAACTTTAAACACATAATAACAACAAAAATCAGGGAGTTAAAAATAGAAACAAGTATGATTAATAAACAATAAAATCATAAGCTAACTAAATAAATGAATTTTGTGTACGAAATATCATATTTCGGGGATACATTGAAAATTTGGTCAGACAGGAGGTTTGAACAATATTTTTTACATATATATTTAAACATTTGTTTAGCTGATGATCACTTGATTTCAGTGCTCTATCAAGCAATATCACATGTTGCTTCTGTCTATTAGCAGTAAGTAAAATTAAAGTAAAACCACATCTGTTATCTCAATTTCATCCAAAATAGATCAAATCAAAAATTTTGGCAGATAGGCCTGTCAAAGAGGGAATTGAATAGTGGCCCACCATTTAAATAAAAAAAGAAAGGAGTTCACGGATTCATGTACGATTAATTTGGAAAATAACAAATTAAAATCAATTACAATAATTAAGTAAATTAAACAATTAAGCTAGTTGAAACATTTAGGATAATTAAAAGGAAAAAAAGCTTTTATAATAAATTGGAAAAAATATATTTTGTAAAAAAGAAAAGTTAAAAGTAAACGAGAAGCTCTTTAACGACGATGAGACACAACGGAAATCTCGAAACAGAATGACCCTAAACAAGATTCTCTCACAGCCCTAGAAATTTTTTGCCCAGAAATCAGACAAAAGGGTGTTTCTGTGGAGAAGGACAAAAGAGCCCACAGCAATTTAAAGAAGCTGAAAACATTTCCCACAGTGTAAAATTGAGGCAGCTATTTGACTACTCCATGGAGTCTAGAGTACTGCTTTTTAGGATCCATGGACTACTCCCATCGCTGGTAGCTACGAAAGCTACAGGATATTTTCATCAGTCAAAAGGCCTTTTTATTGCTCTTTTGGTTAGAAAAGTGAAGAGTAACAATTATTTTATATTTGTAAACACTTCTATTAGATTTTGAAAAGCGTTCGCCAATGTAAAAGAGAAAAGAAATGTATTTTAGTCTTCAGAAGGCTCCAGCTCCGAATAAAACTTTAAAAAAAGACGGAAAAAGTTGGATCTGGGGGCCCTTGCCATATCGCGGCCCCAAGCTACAGCTTATTTAGCTTATACGTAAATCCGGCCCTGTTAGCAATAATAATATTTTTTAGCACTTTCTTTATCACATACCTTCCATAATTTGAGATTTGTGCTAGGACTGAAACAGAAAGGAAATTGGAAATTAAAGAGAGCTTTTTTAAAGCTTTTATCAGACACAGCGATGCCAACCTGCTCCGGATAAATATTTTCGAGTCTTTTAGTACATGATTCTTGGTTTAGTAAATTCGATTAACAGGATTGTTACTCACCACTATTTCTAAATATTTAAAGGCTTATGTGATAAAGCCATTTTGTTACAGCCGTGTTAAACATTTTCACAGATCCGGATTCGACAAAATATTTCAAAGAACGGTTAGAGAACTAAAATGGTCAGATTTTCAGTTAATTGTGTAAGTTTATAAAGGCTCATCATGGCTTAACGGCATACCCTCCAACTTATGAGGATTTTGAAAATAATTCTTTCTAGTGGTAGCGAACCAAAGTAGAAATTTTTAAAGCAAATGGATCTCTCATAAAACTTTTATCAGAACTTAAGAATCTAGCCATATGGCCTGCACTTTTATAAGTAATAGTGGATAAGTTACGCTAAAATTATTTTTTTTTAAATATTAAGACATTAATTTTGCTACCGTCAGAAAAGAAGATTTCTGAAACTACGGAAATTGGAGGGTATGCTTAACGGTAACAAAGGAGTGTATCCTATAAGCGTTTGAATTATTTAGACTACCACTCGAAAATATTTATCCGCTGTTCGAAGCCAGTTGGCATCTCTGCAGATATTATGAACATCATCTTGATCATTAGTTTTAAATATTTAAACAACTGACCCCGCTTTGTGAAAAAAGTACTTTCTAGTGGTAACTAAGTTATCTTTAGTTTAGTATTTTTCCTTTTAAGTAATTTTTCCACCATCACTTATCAAAAATTCAAAAGAAATGCAACTTTATTATCTTGTGATTATTATTTTAAAGAGTATGCCTGATTATCCCTATTCTACAAAATTACTATATAATTTGCTACCAATTTATTAAAACTAAACTAATTTATTGAAACTATTGCATAAAGGGGAGCAGTTGGCAGCCCGGTTTAAACGTAGTGGTGGATAAAATTATTTTAGTTATAATTTAAAACAACATTACCTTTGCTATCACTAGGAAAAAAGTTTTCTGTAAATTCGTCATAGATATGATTTCTAGTTCTTCCTTCTCGCTCCCGTGATAGTGACGGGCAGGAGTGTTCAGTAGTAACGCGACAATAAGAATAAAATTAATTCATTTCTTTTGCCCGGAAAACATTTTATTTCTCATTTTACACACCAGATAGCAGTACCATGTTATTTTTAAGGTAATTGTAGATAGTTAGCTTATTTTAAACTAGATTTCAGCACTAATCAAATACGTAATACAAATACAAAAGCCTAAAAAATAGGCACTTTTATGACCGTTTTCTTGAAAATTAACCGATCGTTAAGGGTTAATGTTACACAAATTTTGTCAACATATGTCATCGATTGGAACGAATGCAATTTAACTTCCGTTTTAATGTTTCAGGTTTAGATCCTGCAGCACCCTATTTTCAGTATATGCCGCCCTCTGTGAGACTCGACCCAACCGATGCAGATTTCGTTGATATTATTCATACAGATTCTTCATCTATCATGCTTTTGGGTAAATCAAGATTTTCACATTATTCATTGTTTAGATGCTGATTCCATTCATAAATTTTTGCAAATATCATACATTTGTTTGTTCACAAAGATAGGTCTAATACTCTCTTAAGTATAGATCTCATAATTTTGAAAGTATCAAAGAGTTACAATATAAGGCAATTAAAATTGAGACTAAACCTGACGCTATTTATATACATTTTATTTTCTCAACCATGCTTTTATGTATAGAACTAATTGTTGTACAAGCATCTAATCTATTTAGACTTAAGGAAAAGTGGGGGAGTGGGTTGTGTGATTCGGTTATCTAGCGGACTAACTATGAATGACACTTATTTGTAAACAGGAAGGACCAACCCTATTAGAGTGCTGTTGTTGACTAATTCTAGGCGTCTTGGGTGCTGATAAGTTTGTTGAATTGTGTCAAACATCTGCAGTACAAAAGAAAAACCAACGTAAACGACAAAAAATTCAACATTGAGATTTATATATATTTGGCATCTCTGTATGTTAAACTACATGTCGGCGCACAAAAAAAATCATTTTTTAAAAAAATATATAAATGGATTTTGCTTCATCAGTTTTCTGAAATTCTTTTTTTATTTTAATTTTGTGCACTAGTTCAAGAACAATATTTAGGTATGATGTCTTATTCAAATGACGTAATGAAACATTTAATGCATTGATTCTCAACGGGACTGATACCGCTCGCCCCCCCCCCCCCGGGATGAGGTGAGAGTATGCTGAAGGGTGGTGAACTGTTTTGGGCGGTAAGGGGGCGATGAGCATGGTTTGCCATTACTTTAAAACTCCAAAATAAAATTATTAAATTAAGAATTATTTAATAAATAAAATTAATATTAAAGAAAAAAAGATTAAATGAATATAATAAATTAAGATTTTTGCGACACTGTGACATCTATTCTCCGATGCGAACCAGCGCAGCGCAGCATTGCTTTTTGCTTCCGACTCATTCAAGCCATTTGGCTTAAATTGAAGCGCATGTGCCTTCAGTGTGTTCTTCTATCGTCTTACTTATGATAGTTTTCGTTCGATTTCCTTTCAGTTCTGCCCCTGTTTCCATTTGATTTCATTGTTTGTTTTGTCAGGTAGGTGAGCGAATTAGTTCTTTATCGTAAATTACTCATTAATTTGGAGAAATAGTTGATTTTCTTTTATTGTTTATATTGTGCGCCCGCCAACAGTGTCGGTTAACAAAAGTAACTGTAGTTAATATAGTGCAACGTACTTGACACTAGGATTTGTTCCCAGATATATTAGCTGTTCACTGAGTGATTTCAGACATCATTTAGATGGAAAAAATCTCAGCGACCATTTGTATCAGTCATTGAAATATGTCCTCTCTGCTGTGAATGAAATTCACACTAACGCTCTTTACGATCGATTATTATGACAGCTGTGTTATAAAAAAGAATGAAGAATTTAATCGCTTGCTACTACACACTAAGATTCGCTGGTTTCCCAATGGAGCCTGTCTCAAAAGGTTTTGGAATCTTTTCGACGCTGTGCTTGAGTTCTTTGAGGACAGGGATGTAGTTCTGAGAGACAGATTGCTAGAATTTAAGATAGACATTGCATACATGACGGATTTATTTGCAAAATTCAATGACATTAATTTACAGCTTCAAGGTGACGAGCTCAGTTTGATCACTACAAAATCAGTTATTTCTGCCTTTCTAAAAAAAAACTCATTTTGTGGAAGCAGAATTTTGGTAGGAATGAGTTCGGCCATTTTTGAATTTTATTGAATCTTGAAAAGAATGGTGAAATTCTCTCAGATGATACACAAGAATATTGTCAACACCTTGAATCTTTGCACATGGGATTTTTTCTGACCGTTTTAAAGATGCTTCGTCCCCGGAAGTCCCTTAATGGGTTATGAACCTTTTTGTGAATATTGAAACAACTAAGGTTCAGATTCGGGAGGAATGGGTTGAACTTTCAGCTAATGAAACTTTGAAAACTGGCTTCCAGAATGGTGCTCATCTCACAGGCTTCGAGGCACCATCAGTCGTCTGCAGCCAGGACAGTGGATTATCATCGAAATATTTTTGGTGGTTTTCCCTTAATCCAATCTTGTCTAGCTAGGATTCAGTGCTGCGATGGATCTAGTCACACAAAAAAAGAGAAATCGACTCGAAATCATGTTACGAGGGGACTTCTCACTAAAAATATTGTACCGAACGTTAAGAAACTGGCTCTGAACCATCAATCATCCCTTTGACATAGTTACTTGATTGTTTCGTTGATATTACTTTTTAATGTAAAAAATTATTTGGGGGTGCTTTTTTAATTATCCAATTTAGAATTAAAGGCATAAGTTCTTATACCTCTTTTTATGCATAGGTTTATTAGGTATAGGCTTATGGACTCTTTTTATGCATAGGTTTTTTTGCTGTATTTTTTTTCATTACCTCATTTATTCAGATTATAACAAATAGACTGCGATTACCAGCCGATAGAAAAGTATCGAGTTAACATGCACATTATTTTTTAAGAAACCAAACAAATTTAATGAGTAAGAAAATTGTTCAAAAATGTTGTCTAATATAGTTCAGCACCCCTTTCCGTCTCTAAGTTCTAAATAACTGGATTTTCACAAAGCGTTGAATTGTTATATATATATATATTTTTTTTTTGCTCTTTAAGGAGGTGGCAATGTTAAAAAGGTTGAAAATCTATGATTTAAAGCATCCCAGTTCCAAATCAGCCCTCGAGCGTCAACACTATGGCACTATAGCCCATTTGGATAAAATAGTCAAGTGGTCATAATAAATTGACTGCTCAGTATATGCCCAATCATTCAATATGAATCCTTATATATTTTATAATATTGACGGGTGATCATAATAGATTGGCTGCTCAGTATATGCGCAATCATTCAATATGAATCCTTATATATCTTATAATGTTGACTGGTGGTCAAAATTGATTGACTGCGTAGTATATGCCCAATCATTCAGTATGAATCCTTATATATTTTATAATATTGACGGGTGGTCATAATAGATCGGCAGCTTAGTATATGCGCAATCATTCAATATGAATCCTTATATACTTTATAATATTGAAGGGTGGTCATAATAGATTGGTTGCTAAGTATATGAGCAATCATTCAATATGAATCCTTATATATTTTATAATGTTGACGGGTGGTTATAATAGATTGGCTGCTTATTATATGTGCAATCATTCAATACGAATTTTTAAATTTTTCTTAACGTTTCAGCTTTGGGAATGAAACAGGAAGTAGGTCATGTTGATTTCTACCCCAACAACGGAATGAAACAGCCAGGATGTGGAACAGCTGGTATTCATTCTATATTCTTGGAAGGATTGGTAGATGGTAAATTGAGATCTCTACTACGGTAGGCCGAATAAAAATCAAAGTATCTTAAATCTTTCGACTGCGGAGTGAAAAGGTTGCCTACTAATACCATCATTAAGAAGTATGCAAAATCTTTCAACTCCAAATTTATATTTCAGTAGCCAAGATTCATAAGAATTTGGCGACAAAAAGCTTAATTTAAAAAAATCTTAGATATTGTTGATAGGCTTGCGCTAGCTGCTTCTCTACGGGCCAATCAAAAATCCAGTGCCATTAAGGAATCAGAAGATATTGAGTTACCATTCTAAATGTTTGTACACAGGCTCTTATAAAGAACTGATTCGCGGGCAGGTCGTCAAGCTACCGAAGTGGAGGTTCTATTCTCGCTACAAAGGGTCAAAATTGTGATAAAACGTATCTTCGGATCATCCACGGGAATGTTTCCCAAACCGCCGCCAATACCCCATCTCCAGTGCGACGTAAATAAACTACAGCAAGTAAGGAGCCAAAACTATAGATTAAACTATGTATAGAAACTATATATAGATATAACCGAAACTATAGAAGGACATTGAACCGAAACTGGATTGTCTGTCTTCGAACCCTTATTTGTGTTTTATTCACGTTGTATGTGTACTTTGCACAAAGTTACACCCCATGCTTATTTGAGCGAAATCTATGAACTATTTTTAAAAAAACTAATTTTTAGAATTTCAAGCACTTTTGATCAAATTTTCGCAACTTATCTCGCATTCGGTGGGCAGAGGATTTTGCATACTTTTTAAAAAATGGTAGTGGACGACTTTTCATCACGATCACAAAAAGATTGAGAATTTTTCGGCCAATCATCTTATGATTGAGTTCTCCAACAAAAGTTAATTGATATTTCTTTCCTGTGCTGTAGCTTCCAGGCAGTTTATGTCATGTAATCATCAACGAGCAACCGAATACTTTATCTACTCCATCAACCACAGACGTGCCCAGCCTGTCGGGTTTCAGTGTGCCAATTGGTTAGATTTCTTGGCCGGTAAGTGTTCCGACTGCAGTCAGCAGAGATGTGCCATCATGGGAATGTATGCAGAAGAGTACAGACGATTCAAGGATAACAAGAAATCCAAAACGTTTTATGTCACGACTTCCACCAAGAGACCGTACTGGGGTAAAGCTTATTTCATTTCATTTTTAGAACTCCGGTCAGTTCAACGCGAGAATAAATTTTACTTTATTTTATAATTGGTGTTGAACAGCAGACCCAATTCTGAGCTTACGATAATCAATGTTTAACTCAATGATCTTGTAATTTTGAAGCTGACCCAAAAGACAACGTAAACATCTTTTTTTTTCCATTTTAAAACCGTCGTTGAGCAGTCGACCCAATTCTGGGTTCATGACTATCCATGTTCAACTCCATAGCCCTGAAATTTTTAACCCAATCCAGGATTTGGATCAAGTATTGTGGGAAATTTGCTTTCGCGGAGGGCTTTTTGATGGAACTCACCCGTGTTTGCGTTACATGGAGATGAAAACTACGAAAATTTCCCACAGTTAGCTTGACGGCAAGAAGACTCTAACCCCAAAACACTGGGTTAAGTATTGTATTTTATAACCGTCGTTGAACAGCCGACTCAAATTTGAGTTTACGCGTTATATTGAAAACACTACACGCATAATTATAATTGGATGGCGTATTTTTCCAAGTTTAAGAGTAAAAATCAGTCTAAAGTAGTAACCCGTAAGTCCTATGATGAATTTCAACCCGTAACACCATCTACTCTTAGTCAATCATCCATAGGTTTGTCAGATGATTTTGTCCCAGAGGAAGTGCAAGACCTATTTTGCAATGATTTCCCTTGTACATACATAGTAGACATTAACTTTTAAATGTATGCATTAGGTCTACCTGAAATTCAATCTGATAATTCCGTTTTAAGTAGGATGTCTGTATACGTTCTTCGATCCATGTGGGGATATGCAATACCTCCTAGAAAAGCCTCGGCACGGGTTATCATTCACAAGAATCCTTTTCTAGTCCAAACCTAATGGCATCCTTCGTTTTTATCACCACTGCGTAGCTTAATAGCCCGAAAGTAGTGACATCTTTCTTATTATCACCCACTGCGCAGTTTATGTTCGTTACGTCGGATTACTAAATTGATCCCTGCTCAGGCTTTCTTTCTCCTACGGGCTGTTAAGCTGCTTTTCTTAACATTTGCATTTTTACTTATGTACCGAAATTCAATACAATAAATATATTTCATTACATTATATTTCACAATATACACACAAAGGACGTGAACTTTCAGTGGGACAGGCCTTTTCGGTATATCTTATACAGAGTTTACACGAGTCCTCCACACTATTAGGAGTAATAGTTGAGTAAAAATTATATAAATTAAAAGTCTCAAATTGTATCCATCACGCAAAGGCAACACGCTGTTCGAATTTTTCTGATATTTTATGTATACACTAATATATATATATATATATATATATATATATATATATATATATATATATAGATATATATATATATATATATATACGCTTTTCGTCGGTAGAAACGCAGACGTAAAGTTGGAGTAAAAAAAAAAATTCGGTATATTTTTCGAAGGGTGACACTTACGAGATAATCTACAAAATGGGTAATAATGAAAAATGGGTAATCTTTACATAATTTTTTGTTTTTAAATTCAATTTCAACAATATCGCTCTCAATACTTACTATTGTTTGCTTTATGGTTTGCATTTTCAAATATTTTGAGAAATTTTATGCCTTCAAACTGTTTATCAGTTGGGGATACATCCTCCGATAGTTCTTACTCATTGTTTCATCGTTGTCAACGCTATCATCAGGAGCTGACATTGGATCAGATATTGAAAAGTAATAGAATATGCACTGAAGTCGATATACTACTTTGGAAGATCTTCAGACATTAATTCAAAAGGGCCATTGTTCCTGATGGATATCGAGAAGCTTTATTAAACCCATTTTTAAAGCATTTGAGTCGACACTGTCCAACGCTGTAGAAATCAAATTCGGAGCTTCTAGAACATTTGTTTTTGCATTAGAAGCATCATGCATTTCTTGGGAATCAAGAAAATGAAATGATTTGCCTAACCAATAGTTTAATGTAAGGTTCTTTAAACGATTGGATAATTATAAGATTTAAAGGTTGAAATTAGATGGTAAAAATTCCACTCGCAATTTTAAAATTTAAACTCCCCTACTTCCCTTTCCCTCGCACAGACATAAGAACGTTTAGATAGAATAGAAAGAATTAGAAGAAGAAAAAAAACTATAAACAGTAATAGGTCTTTTCTTTTTTCTTTTTTTTTTAGAAAAAAAAAGGAGAAAAGAAATTTTTTAAAAATTAAGCGAGTTTTGCATGGAAAAAATGATTTTGATGTGTTAAGAAACAGAAAGAAGCGGGATTTTCCTAAAAAGGGTAATGAAAAATCTGGGAAAATTTAACATTACTAGTAAAGGCAATTTTCACGAACCAACCCCGAAAATGACCTAGGAAACGGGATAACGTACAAAACAGACAACGTAAAAACCCACTGTATTTATAAATCGTTGCTCAAAATCTTTTCAAATCAAATGTTAAGCTAGAAATACCAATTTAAATATTTGGGGGAAAATCTCTGGGTCAATGACCGATACATTTGCTTCAGACACATAATTGGTGTTGTGATGACATCAATTTGTTAACTGAATCACTTTTTTTTCCTTCCCATTTTTAGAATACGTGTTTCACATCACAATAAAACTATTCAAACCAAAAAAAGGAAGCCAGGATAAGAGAGGCACCATTAATATTGAGATTCAGGGAGATCAAAGAAGTTACAACGCCAAATACGAAGCAACGTAAGTAATATTAGTGAAAAACTTTTAACTCTAGAACTCCTTTAAAAGCTATTATCAATATATCCACCAGATATACGAGGCTCGTTTTTTAAGTGAGGGCCGTTCGAAAATAAAAACAAAACGAAAGAAAATTTTCATGAAACAAATTTATTTTCTGATTCTACCTACGTTTCTCTTTTTTCCAGCATAGTTGCCAAGTTTGCTTAAATACTTTTCATACCTTACAATTAGATTTAGAATACCCTCTTCATACAAACTTGCCGCCTGCTCCGTTATCCGAGAGATCACGACCGTTTCCACGTATTTCGTCATCGTTGTAGTGATTGCTGCCAAAATGATGTTTCAAATATCGGAAAAGATGAAAATCATTCAGCGCAAGGTCTCTGGGCTGTATGGAGGTCAAAAATTTCACAACTAAAAAAGAGTCCAATGAAGCTGGGATTTGAGCTGCGGAGACAGTCATTGTCATAGAGTAGCAAAGCTTGGCAGGTAATTTTACAACTTCACAAATCTGCCAGTGAATGTTTGCAGCTGAGCTGACTAAAAACGCATCAGTGATTGTATTTCGTGCGTGGCAGGCAATTTGTAAAATTCGAACATTTTAACACTAGAAAGACTGAAACTTAGTGTATATGTTACCGTTAAAGTATGAAATCCGTTATTTTATAGAATACCTAGTTATTCCATGAAATAACTGATCGTGTCGATTAAAGTGTAAAACTCTCTTGTATTTCATGGTTTAACTAGTTATTTCATAGAATAACGATCTGCAGTCCGTTAAAGTAAAAAATTCTCTTGTGTTTCATGATTTAACTAGTTATTTCATAGAATAACGATCTGCAGCCCGTTAAAGTGTAAAATAATCTATATGCTACAGCTCAAAGTTTAGGTACTGGTCAGGGATTTAAAAAATGTTCGTGTAAAACCCAGTGTGTCAACAAAAAATGTTTCTGTTTTAGAAATAATGTTCTTTGTAATTCCAAGTGTCATTTTAGTAATCCTTGTAGTAACAAATGATTTTATGGTACGTTTCCATAAATACTATTTATACGCTGCATAAATTAGATAAATTGCTTCTTTTTCATTTTAATTGTCTATCATTAGTTTATTTATAGAATACCTAGTTATTTCATTTTAGATAAATTGTTTATTTTACACTTTAACTGACTCTCATTAGTTAATTTATAGAATACCTAGTTATTTCATAGAATAACTAGTTAAAGTGGCAAATTAATAACATATTAAACACTTTAACGGACACAATCAGTTATTTCATGGAATAACTAGGTATTCTATGAAATAACTGCATTATATACTTTAACGGTAACATATATACCTCTATATTGCTCAAAAGCAGTCAAAATGACTGCATTGTGGAAAAATGACTAATGCGTAAAGAAATTTGTTTAATTAATTTTTAATATTTTTTATATTATTTACAGTTATATAACAAGTTAATAGTAAATATTAACAATAAAAAATTGACTTCACTTGGAAAGAAAATATTAATTTATGCATTATAATTTGTACATTTTTTTGCAAATGAAAAAGAGTTAAAAAACAGTCAAAATGGCTTCCTTTAGGCAATCTAGTGTTAAAGACACAGAACTGATTGTACTGTTTATCTACGCAGCTGTAACAGAGCACAGTTGTTTCCAGGGAATGTCGCGACAAGATGTAAGCACTCGTTGTGACGCACGCGTCACTTATTAGTGTACACAACAAAACGACTCTGACTTTTAAAGAAAAACAACCCTCGTATTACATAACGTATTTCAGCAATATGCATTCAATGCAATATGCAGTAATCATTAGTTTAGTAACGATATTTGGTTACACTACTGCCAGAGATGACGCTTGCTGTTTCGTGGGTCCTGGTAAGTCTTGTAGAAGGAATTTTTAAATATCAATACAGTAAACAAAGGGTTAAGGCTGTTTTTCGAAGTCTCTGTAGTCACACGAAATGCTTCTTTGCCAATAATGTGCTATTTTCAGAACCGATCTGAATTTGCAACAGTTACTCATGACTGTTAAATCAAGTCAAACTTATCTTCAGCAAGCGCCCTCTATGTTTGCTTTGAAAATGAAGCAAAACATCAATATGAAGAAAAGCCGCAGTCTTGAGAAAATGAAAAGTGTTTGTGGTCTGATTTTTTTAACATTTAAAAACTTACTTCAAAGCTGCCTTATCTGGGCTCAAAAAAATTCGCAAAAAAAAAAAAATCAAAATAAGAGATTAATTTTAATAATTTTCCTGTTGGTGGAAAAATGTCACCAAATTGGCGATTTCCTTAAAAAAATTAATAACTTATAAAATATTTTGTTCGTTCTAAAAGCCAAATAATTCTTTACAGAAAGATGACATATACACAATAAAATTATAGCATTGCTTCAAGTGTAAAGCATTGAAACTGTTGTTTTATTTTTATTTCCTTCGTGAAAACCATAAACAAAAGGATCTCAGGATAGAATCTCGTCGGTGAGGTATGTATTCTGGACCAGTTTTAAATGAGTGTTTAAAAATCAGACGCAGCAAATGGAGGCAAAAAAAAATGGACGCAGTGTTTTAAAGTCAGTATTTAAAAAATGGAAAAAATAACCCTCTTCAATATTCAACCCAAATTTAACAACTAAACGAGACATTCCATACTGTGTTTAAACACTAAGCATAATCATTACGGGGATTGTGGTGGCTAATATTACAGAACAAGCATTTCTTAGTATTCAGCACACTAAACGATATCGTGATTTCTTTAATATCTAAATTCAACCATCAATTAAATACGAGTATTATAAATTCATAGGACCCGTGGCAACCTTGTGAAAATAATTGTTGACTTTAAATATCTTTTCAAAAAAGACTAACCTAACAAAAATGTGGATTTAGACTAATGGAAGAATTTTAATTTTATTTTATAACCGTCGTTGAACAGCCGACCCAATTTTATAGGTTTATGACTACTAATATTCAACTGCGCAGCCTTGTAACTTTGAACCCAATCCAGAAGACAACGGAACTCCTGGATCGAGCAGTGGGAGAAATTTGCCTTCGTGGAGGATGGAGCTAACCCGCACTTCCGTTACATGGAGAGGAAGACCAGAGGAGCTCCCACTGTTAGCCTGACGGCAAGGGGACTCTAACCAATGATCCGTCTACCACTGAGGATATTTCACGTCAGCACTGTGGTCGATGCAAGCCGGATGTGGAATTCGAATCGACTGGGATTCGAATCCAGTTCGCAGCAATGTCTGATTGTGAGGTGATATCTATTTGAATGGACGCCTGCATGTCTTGTCACGTGGAATCGTGAATGCTCACGTGTATAGAGATGCCATTCTTGATGCACACTTATGCTGGTGCATAAGGTGATGATTTCGTGCTACAGGACTGATCGTATGTTATTTTCTCCATTAGTTATCAATTCAGCGCATGGAATGCATTTCCAACGGAACTAATAGACCTCATGATTGAAAGTATCACACACAGCTGTATGTGCTATATTGTTGAGAGATGTGATCATACTCCATACTGATGGCATTTTTCTATTCCAAACTGACACAACTGATTTATTCATTTCGTATATAGGTTATTTTTCTAATGTTATTTTATGCATTTTAATGTGCACTATTAATGTGAGATAGTTTCATTAATTCTATGCGTAACTTTATGAGTTATGATCCTTTTTGTGACTTTTCCTTAATTTATGCTAACCAGCGTAGTTTGAATCGCGATGGCTCAGGGGATAGAGCGTTTGCTTTCCAATGAGGCGAACCGGGTTTGAATCCCAGTCGATACGAATTCCGCATCCGGCTTGCACCAACCACAGTGCTGACATGAAATATCCTCAGTGGTAGACGGATCATGGTTTAGAATTCCCCTGCCGTCAAGCTAACCATGGGAGGTTCTCGTGGTCTTCCTCTTTATGTAACGCAAATGCGGGTTAGTTCCATCAAAAAGTCCTCCACGATGGCAATTTTTTTTACTTGAAAAATACTTGATATAGGAGTTCCTTTGATTGGGTTCAAAATTACAAGGCTACGGAGTTGAACATTAGTAGTCGTAAGCCCATAAAATCGGGTCGGCTGTTCAAAGACGGTTGTAAAATAAAATAAAAACCAGCGTATTTTCGAAAAACTACGGAGACTCTATAGTGGTTGGAAAGTATGATTTGAAGCAAAATTTTCCCTTAGTGGTTGTGTTAATTACGCCTTATTTTTAAAAACTAATTCCTATTCCACAATTTCTTTGAAGAAATTGTTTCTAAAAAATTAATAAAGTCAAAAATCCTGGAGAATCGTTGAATTTTTGTCTACCGATCACGAAGCTTCGTGTTGGAAGATGTGATGTAGAAATGTAATGTAGAAAATTGCAGTTCTTCAAAAAATTGCATTTTCAAATTTATTACGGATGTGGTAGTTTTTCTTTTTATTATTTCCATCAGCTACTTTCAAATACTCATCTTAAAGGCCCCAAAAGAGTTATACGCAAATGATATACAGTAAATGATCAAATTCAAGATGATTCATAATTGAATATAAACTTTTTTTTGTTCATTTATGCAAAAATGATTGAAATTTTAGATTTATTTCTGGTGTATCGAATTTTCACTCCCTGTTTCTTTAATCAGTATCTAATTATCAAAAAATTAAGACATTTTTAAAATCCTATGCTTTAAAAAAAGTAACGAACAAAAAAATGGTGAAATTGATTTTACAAAAAATATATTTAAAAGTGTTCCGTGGAGAAAATTGACACCAACTGCATTCACGCGCAATGCCGAGCCAAATAAAATCGGCCTAAAAGCAAAATATAATTTTTAAAAATTTAATCCCAATCAAATGCAACTTATATGAAGATAAAACAAGAAAGTGGATTAAAATTGGAAAAGCATGTTATTTAATATGAACGGTAAAAAAGGAAATATCGACATACTTTATTTATAGCGTTCTGTGCGAGTTGCCATAAATGAAACAACATCACTCATCCTGTCGCCTTAATATTATTCATTTAATATTAATCCAAAACTTCTAAATAGAGTTTAATCGTTAATTTTCAGTGAAGGTATTTCCACGTAGGATTTGAACGTGCGCAATTCTCAACGCATCCTGTTATAAATCCGAGATAAATTGGATGAAATAACGAAATGTTGAAATTCATTACTTAAAAACTTGTCATTTTGGTAAAATATCATAAAAATCTTTCACGTCTAAGCATGAATGACTTTCTTCAGCGATTTGGCAAACGGAGCTGCTTATTCTTTTCTGGTGAGGCAGCCTCAGCATCTGGGTGTGATCAAAGGAGTGACCGTCAAGTGGACGTCTAAGACTTTCAGCTTGCTCTCCTCTCATAACCTAAATCTGGAACACGTCATCGTCAAATCCTTAAACGCCGGAGATGAATCGTAAGTATCCAGATTCAATAAACTTATTGAATGATCTCAAGTTTAAATTAAAGCAAAATACAACGTGAATAAAGCGCATAAATAGACATACTATAGTTTCAGTTCTATAAACAGGGGCCTTCCTCAGTGTCTAAACATCAAATGAACGTAAAGTAAAGAGAATAACACTTGTTAAGTCGTTTAACCAATGAAAAGAGAGGATGGAGTTTGAACAAGGAAGAGATAAGAAATATTACTTATTCCCAGTAATTTAATAATATAAAAAAAAACTCTTGCCAATTTCAAATTAAAATTTTTTATTGTTTAAGACGGTGGAGATTAATTCGGATGATGTTGAAAATTTTTTAATGCATAAATTATGCATAAAAACGAGCACATTTATCATAAATTTAAAAATAGATAATATTTAACTAACATCCAAACCCTGTCCAAATCTATGATTTCACGTGTCTTGTATGGTACCTTATTCTTCACAGATCAAAAGTTGTAATGAATCTCTCTCTAGATTGAAGCTGAGCTGGTCCTATCCTATTTGGTCTTGGAAACATGTTTTCTTGACCGACACAAACAGGGATTTCTCACAAACCCAAACAATTTAATGTTTCCATAAAGACAGATCTATGACGACTTTACTTATCTTTCCACTGGAAATTTAACAATGAACAATCAAATAGTAGCAATTTCCGTGTTTCTTTTGATTGATGCTTCGTTAATATGTCTGAAAACATTTATCATCAGTTTGAAACTGATTCCACAATCATTATTAGACAGATTGTTATGTCTAGCAGCATCAACTTGTAACAACCTCTGTTTCATTCTTCTACCACCTTATACGAATTGAACCGACGGATTCTTCGAGACATTGCTTGGACCTTTCTGGAGATTTTCCAAACAAAAAACAGCGATAAACAATCTTTCACACACCTAAAGTTAAGAAATTTTCCAAATTTTTAATACATAAGAGTTCATTTCTTTATAGGTAGCGGCTACTTTTTAAGCATAAAAATTTGCTAAAATAACATAGTCAGCCATTGCAAGCTCTCGATATGAATTTCAATATGTAACGTAGAATGTAGAATGATGAATTTCAATATGTAACGATATGAATTTCAATATGTAACGTAGAATGTAACGTCAATGTAAAATAGATAAATTCTAGTTCAAATTTATCATTCAAAATTAAAAAATACTTACCAAGAAAACGATAAAAAATGTATTAATAATTAAATGATACTATTTCAAGTAATTCGGATGATTTTTTACTGTTGTTTTTCAAATTATACAGATACAGAAATATATATCATTCTATAAAGAAGAATATTCTATAAGTATTACAATTCTGTACGTTCTGAAATCACATTTATTTATTGAAATGAAGTAAGCAATTTTTACTTGCAAGCTTATGTAAGCAATGATACTTCAATTTCTAAAGAATTGAAGACAAATTTTTTTTTTTTTGCCGTAATACACACATCTGCAACAGCATGCGATCACGAAATCGGAAGTTATGTGGTTGATAATAGAAAGCTAAAAACTATTGAGAAATTGTTTTTCTAATGTTGGGCGCGTTCTGTTTCAGAAAGATTTACCAATGTTCTGGGTCGTTTTTTCAGCCTTTTCCTTAATGAAATTTTGCTTTTTATTTGCTGCTAAAAAATGGCGTCATACTCTGCTAATGATTCTGATAGAACTAAATGAAAACTTAATAAATAAAAGCCTGAAAAATACCAATCCGCTAGCGGGCGTACTATCGAGCGATGCGATCGCGAATAAGAAGGTTTTTTACAAATATTTTCCGATGTGTTTTGGATGTTCCTTCTCTAAAAAGAAAGAGTTTCCATTTTGCTTTTATTTGCGTAAGAAAGAATATCAAACATTTTTCTTTCTTTTTTTAAAAAAATTTAATAAGCCACAAAAAAGAAGGAACGTTGCCATGCTACACTGAAGAAATCTCCAGTGCAACTGATGATCGTGTTGTTTCGCTAGCAGTCATTCGTCTCAAATAACAACGCCCCCAATAGGTCGTTGCGTTCGCGAATTGCAGAAGGCATATAAACATAAAAATTCTATTTTTAAATAATAGAGAGAAATGAAAGATTTATTAGAAACACCTTAAGTTTCGCTGTGTAATCAAACAGGTCACGTTGTTTTCGTTCCCAGCATCCTCGGTAGTAATTCGTTACTTTCAAAAATGTTTTTTTTCCTTCCTTTTTTGATAATTAAGTTAGAAGGTATAGTCTGTCTAAACTAAGAACTCCTCCTACCACAAAGTCTGAGGCCGTCTGGTGCTATGGAAACAAGAATGGCGTGTTTTAGGGAGTGTAGCTTCACTCTAGGACTAACACAATATACCGAAGAAAGATATTCCCTTTCCCCCAGCTACCTGAGCTGAAACCACTCCAAAACAGTGACCCCGCACCCCTTCTTGAAATAGTCATACCTCGTTGCCATAGTCACCGCCACAGGTCAAAACGAATGTCTGGCGGAGTTCTTATTTTTGACAAACTATATGCCTAACAGCAATTTTTTTTCTGATGACGTAGTTAGAAACCTAACACATTAAACATTTCTTTTTAAAGAGAAATTTCAACCATATATTATTAAGGATTTATGAGTTTCAGTAAATTAGCTTTGCTTATTTTTTATCCCTTCAGGTCACAAAAACAACAAACGAAAAAATTCTGCAACAAAGGAAACAAGCCAATTGCCTCGAAAAAGAGCGCCATTTTATCTGCCTGTGTATGAATATAATGCCAGAACATAAATAAAGTTACAATAAAGCTTTGTGTTTTTTAATTCCAATATGCGATGCTTTCGTACAATGTTAACTTTTTATTATCAAAATTTGCCCTTTTAATGCTTTTATTATCACAGCAAACGGCTAAATGACTCTTCTCACCGGGTTCGAAGATCTCGCTAATACGAATGAGACCCGCTTTGGTGAAACACTCGTAAAAAACTCACCAATCAGGTTCTCGTTCGTGTTCGCATTCAGTGAGATTGGCCCTTTACAATGTTTTTGGAACAATAGTTTATTTACGTAACAATAAAACTGCCCGATGGACATTTAGCTAAGTCTGAACATCTCCTAAGACTGATCTGAAGACTTACCATCACAATTACTATTCACTGCAAAGAGGATGGCTCCCTTCCTAGGCAGCTAATGTCTTGTGCGCAAAGACGAGCACTTAACGGTAGAACAGGAAAAATAATTAATGCAGACGATTTTTTTTACGAAATCAGGCATAAAAACTTTCTCTTAATAAACAAGCCTTTTTTTTTCCAGAAAGATTCGGATTTCTGACTTTTATAATTTAAGGCCACAATTTAGGAAATATGGTCCCAATAGTTTAGTCACGGGAGAGGTCCATAGTTTGAACGCCATAATCTTAATTTTACTTTTTGCGTTCTCCTCCATAACTTAAGAACTTTTTAAGCGAATTGAATAAATGTTTGCGCACAGTTATAAAACTCGTTTATCCGAAGATAGATCCGTGCAAAACATAATTTTTAATAAACATTAAAAAAACTTTATTTTATTTAATAATAGTCAAAAACATTTTGAATTGTAAGCTATACAATTTTTTACTTCATTTTAAAGAATGCAATTTTAAATAACAAAATACATTATTTGAGCAAAATCGGTCGAATAGTTCTCTAGGAATCAAATTTTAAAAGCACGACTTTTTCAACGCAAAGAAATTCATGTTAATCAAAAGCAATATTTATTTAATTAATTTAATAATCATGATAACGTGGCATTACAATTGTGCCGTATGCTTGAAATTAGAAAAAAAGAGTTAATAAATTAATCAATTCACATTTTAATTTTTAAATGTTCCATTTTACATTTTAAATGTACCAATCATTCTCAATTTTTAAGTGTATATTATTTTATATGGATTTTTATTTCACGAAAAAGTGACAAATATTTCCGTTGCAGCGTTGGAAAATATTTTGTATTGAAAAGAAAATTTGGTTTTCAAAGCTCCACAAAATAATAATAATCGTTTACTTGTAATGAGGGAAAGATCCGCGTGAATATCAATCGCGATATTGGATTTTGAAAACGCGTGAATACGAATTGTGACATAGGATTTTAAATTCACATGAATACGAATCGCATTTTGACTGCTTTTTAATTTCAGTTAGAAAAACAATGGTTTATATAATGACGCAATTTCTTAGAATTTTGTGACTTTTTGTACGCATAATTTTTTTATTGCTAATATTTACTAATAACTTGTAAATAATATAAAATAATATTAATAATTAATTTAAAAATTTTTTTCTTTATTCTTTCACAATCCAGTCATTTTGACTGCTTTTGGGCAATATAGGTATACACTAAATTTTAGTCTTTCTAGAGTTAAATCACGTGAATACGAATCGCGATGACCGATTTTTAAATTACGTGAATACGAATCACAACGTGTAACTTTTAAATTAGGAAAATAGGAAGTTTATGTTTAATATTCAAATTGCGTGATTTTAGAGGATTCCGGCCCACTTAAATATCAAAAATCCGCCAAACCAGAAGATTCAAATTGGATATCTGCTTATTGGCTGAAGAATAACGTGTATGTAAATCTCGGGAAATCAACGAAAGTTTTTTAAATTTGGTTGAAAAATAAGTATCTTCTACTACTATCATTGGACACATCGTGGAAGTTAAGGTGGAGTTCATACTGCAACCGCGTAAAAACTTTTGCCAATAATTACCATAAATATCAAGAGATTGCTCTTGAACATTAAAATGAAATCAATAATATGTCAAAAATATTAAATACTGTTGGGCTTTACCAGTGAACTATTAATTTGAAAAAAAAAACAGACATCAATTGTTTCCGAAGCTTTAAAAAAGCTTCAATCAGAAAACTCTCCAATTTCAGAAGCTGTTGAAGTATGAATTAACTTACTATCGCGTGCGATGAATTAGAACCCCATAAACATTTTGTAAAAAGATTCCATCAGGCTGTTCAGCCACCTCATTTATTAATATATGCATCCTGGATCCCGAAACAAGGGAACAATTTTTAAATGATGAACAAGAGCAATTAGCAGAAAACTGTCAAAGCATCATCCAGAATTTCTGGCAGGTGTTATGGCATTGAAAATTTTCCAAAATCACTTGACACTGTTATTCAACAGTTTTCATCACAAAAATAGTGGAAAATTATGGCAAAGAAATAAAATTTCAAGTTTTCACAAAATTTTTTAGGTTTTTGCCAAGCAAATTGACAAAAACCTATATTTTCCAAGATGAGAGGACAAAAACACATTTTTGGTACAAAATTATTCCCAAAAGTGAAATATAAACTATAAATATGAATAATTACAAAAAAATTAACAAAATTATTATTCCATAATTAAATCATAATGTAATAATATATAATTTTAGTAGTTTAAAACATTATTGATTAGAAAATTTTTCGATTATTCTCTTTTTTCCAGTGAAATGAACTTACTTTAAATTAATATAACTATAATTTAAAGCATAAAATATCTATCAAGATGTGTAGTTAATTATTGAACAAATAATAGTTTTTTATAATATAATAATAATAATATTATACAAATAATAATATTTATTTATTTGTAAAAAAACATTTATTTAAGGATTCAAAAATGAAAAGAGGTCAAAAACTTTCAATGTTTTAAAAATTATTGCCTTTATATTAATTATTAATATGTTAAAAATAATTTTTTCATGTAATGTATCAAAATTATTATTCCTTATGATTGATTTAAATTTGTTTCAAGTATTTTGTAACAATATTGAATCAGCAATTTAGATTATATGGTTTTTGACGGTTTTTACCAGTTTTTGCCCCTGTCCTGGCAAATACCCCTTTTTGCCGGCAAAAACTCCAACCCTGGTGTTCGTAAACCCAAAAATTAGATCGGCTGTTCAACGAAGGTTATAAAATATCTCATATTAGTAGTGTGTAACAAACCAACTAAAAAAACAAGATTCATCATCAGTGGCGATTCTCAATTTATCTATCACAAGACTCTCCTTACATAAACTACAAGAATAAGATTTCTAAGCACAATGAAAATAACTGTGGACAATACAAAAAACTTTTATCATAAATTTTTACAAGAATAATGTTACTGAACTGTATGTACAAAGCTGTGGATAGTAAGCATAAATCTCTGTGAAAAACTTCTTTTACATATACTACAAGAATAGGAAGGTTTTCCATCAGTATGAGTTCGGGTGTGCCTATTTAGATGTTCCTTTTGTGAAAAACTTTTATTACATGCACTACAAGAGTAAGGTTTCTCATCAGTATGAGTGCGACTGTGTCTAGTTAGATGTTCTTCCCTTGAAAATTTTTTATTGCAAACACTACACGAATAAGGTTTGTCCCCAGTATGCGTGCGACTGTGTCTAGTTAGATGCTCCTTCTGTGAAAAACTCTTACTACATACACTACAAGTATAAGGCTTCTCACCGGTATGAACACGAATGTGCTCAGACAGTATACTCCATTGTGAAAAACTTTTATTACATATGTCACATGAATAAGGTTTATCACCAGTATGAGTGCGACTGTGTTGAGTTAGATGTCCCGTTGTTGAAAAACTTTTATTACATATGTCACATGAATAAGGTTTCTCTCCAGTATGAGTGCGGCTGTGCCTAGTTAGATGTTCTTTCTGCGAAAAACTCTTATTACATAGATTACAAGAATAAGGCTTCTCCCCAGTATGAGTACGACTGTGTCTAGTTAGTAGCTCCTTCAGTGAGAAGCTCTTGTTACATACACTGCAAGAATAAGGCTTCTCCCCAGTATGAACACGCCTGTGCTGAGACAGTATATTCCCACGTGAAAAACTTCTATTACATATGTCACAAGAATAAGGTTTTTCACCAGTATGAGTGCGGCTATGTCTGGTGAGATGTTCCTTCTGTGAAAAACTCTTATTGCATACATTACAAGAATAAGGTTTCTCTCCAGTATGGACATAACTGTGCATTGTCAGATTACTCCTAACTGAAAAACTCATACTGCATATGTTACAAGAATAAGGTTTCTTACCTGTATGAACATGACTGTGAACCATTAGCTGAGACTTTGATGGAAAATGCTTTTTGCACAAACTACAAGAATAAGGTTTCTCATTTATAAGAACATCAAGCTCATGCAAGTTGTTATCTTTTAAATTCATGTTGACAATCACCTGGTAATAATTTATGAACAGTTTAATTATCTTGCTGAATACTTTAACGTAAACTGTAATGGCAAGGTTTTTATAAGGGTCATGTCAGGTTAATATAGATTTTTATGAAAACTAGAATAAAAAATTTACAAGATTATTGTTTTTCTATATATAGTTACTGATGAACATGAATATTACTATACATTTAAAAAAAGATTCTGAAAACAAAGGTATCAGAAGTATTTAAGTTATTAGCAATGGAAGAATGGAAGTATTAAGTTATTATACAATGGAATAAGTAGCATGGAAATATTATAGTCTTATGAAAAAGCTTTTTTTTTCTTCAATTTTTTACAGTAGCAAATTTTTAAGGTGTAAAATAAAATACTTTTCTTGGCTATTATCCTAAATTAACTTGAATTGTCATGAAACACCGGATGGTCAACACAACTTAGAAGGGCAACCCTGAAAAAATTCAATAATCATGAGTAATTTTCAAAAATTTACCGCACATTTTAGTACACAAAAAATATTTTTAATTACTATTCATTTAATTACTATTCACTTCAATAACTTATTTCCTAAACATAAAATTTTTTCAAACTACATGTTCTAAAGAACTAGTAGATTAATTTCATTCAAGTTTTGCATAATGTTATTAAAAACTGTATAGTTTGAAATAATGTAAACATTTGTATACCTTACAATAATATAAAATTTGTATTACAGTAGGATTACATTTTGAGCGGCACATTAATGTTAGCCTTAAAGGATAGGTTAAATAATTGACACAATTTATGACAAGGGCTGTGACATTACACATTTAGATTGTAATAAAAACATTTGAAAACAAAATACTATGCACACATTTTTTCATTAATTTATATATATATATATATATATATATATATATATATATATATATATATATATATATATATATATATATATATAAACACAAATTAACATGAAAAACATGAATAAAATAAAAATAAAAAACTAAATGGTAGAGAAACAAGAATGGTATAAGCAAATAGTCGTTGTCAAGACACATCTAATTGCCATAAATAATGCGATATTTCTGAATAAAGAATAATTATCCTAAGATAAAAATTATTCTTTATATGTGTCGATATCGCAAAAAACCTTATTTTGAAAAAAATCATGAAATAAAAGAAAAATGTAATAGGAAATCAAACTTACCGGCGTGAATTAAAACGCGGTTTAGGTTTAAAAGTACAATAATAAAACAGTTAACAAAAATCGCGAAGATGTAAAATATTGCTTATAGCTTGAATCGAATATAATAAAATTAAAAAAACATTTGATCGAAGAAGAAGAAAAAATGTTTAGGTAAAATATTAGTGCTGCCATCTATGAGAAACAATTAGTAAAAAGGTAATAAAATTGAAATAATAATAAAAATGTTTAACGGATTGAATAAATTAGCAGTCTTAAAAAAATAAAAATAAAAAAATAAATAAATAAAAAAATATAAAAATAAAAATAAAAAATTTAAAAAAATTAAAAAAATCATTAATAGGGAAATTAATTTAAAAGTCAGTCTGTCAGGATAGAAAGCCGTTTATAGACTCATCCATCATTCATAATTTTACAGAATACACATATCCATCTTTCATAGGGTGACTTATTTAAAAATCAGAGCCTGCATACAGGAATAGAAAACCGTTTATAGGTTTTATTCTTCATTCATACAACCTTACATAATTTTAAAGTATACACGTATCACCTGCATTCATTTGGGGTGGTTCTTTATGAACCAGAGCCCATTCCACTTATACAAAAATAAAAAATAATTAAATAAATAAATAAATAAATAAATAAATAAACTGTTTATTATACTGGACAATTAAAATTAAATTAATTTTAAGAGGCTACAAATATTAAAAAGTAACTAAAAAATATTTAACTAATCCAGTATAAAAGGTCATACATCCAAACTATTCCGTCCAGTGGCTTTAGGAATAGTTTATCATAGTTAGTTCCTACCTTGAAAAAATCAGAGCTTATTCTTAAAACAGAAAAATTAAATAAAAATTAAAAATTAATGTACCAAGTTTTTTAAGATTTTTTTAAAATAGAAATTAAGAAATGAACTAGGAAAATGGCTATTAATTAAATCGTTTTTATATATATCAGTATCTAATAAAAACTCGTTATAGTTAGAATTATTTCTGTAAAATCTATGAATTTGATTGGCAATAATATTAGAAAAAACCTTATTGGCTAAGTTAGAGTTGAAATCAATGCATTTTTTAACTGGAAATTTAAATTCATTTCTTTTGTCAAAAAGTTTAAATGTAATATTTTTATCTGCATTAATATCAAGAGTCAAATCTAAAAAATTTGCTGAAGAATTACTATTATTTGTTTTATTAAGAATTAATTCATTTGGATAAATATGTTTTGCTAGAATATCGAAATCATTAAAATTAATAACTAATAGATCATCAATGAATCTGAGAAAGAGAGAATCAATTGGAAGATTAACATGTGATTTTACAAATCTATATTCTTGTAGAAAAAGAAAAATATTGCAGATGTTAGTACTAAAATTATTTCCCATGGGAATACCATTAATTTGTTGAAAAAGGTGGTCATTGAAAAGAATATAATTGTTGTTAAGGTTAATATGTACTAGAAAGTTCCAGTTATCTTCATTAATAATATCACTGAGATTAAACATGCTATGAATTTGAAGAAGGTCATCATGAATTTTATTAGTTGGAAGGGAAGTATAGAGGTTTTCGAAATCAAAACAGTGAATTGAATCTACATTTTTTAAAGTTTTTAGTGTATTTAAAACCTGAATGCTATTTTTAATATTCCAATTTAAATAGTTATTATTTTTAGTAAGTTTATTAATTTTGTTATAAACTTTTTTAAGAATGTTCTCAAAGTAAATACCGATTTTTTTCATGTTACTATTAACGCCACTTGCAATAAACCTGAATTTGGTTGGAGTCTTATGGAATTTTGGATTGGCAAAAAGAAAAGGAAAATTGTTAATATTATTTGGTTTAATTTTAAGTCTTTTATAGATAGCATTAATTTTATTAATAATAATATCACTGTTGGTGTTAAGTTTTTTGTAGGTAATATTGCTATTAAGTTCATTGGAAAGAAGTTGTTTGTAAAAAAATTTTCAAATAATTGCAAAATTATTACTAGCTTTATCAACAGTGGTTATACAAAATTTATTTTGAATATTTTTAATATCTTGTCTTAAAACAGAGTTAAAAATTAAATCCTTTTGAAAAACTAATTTGTCCCTTTTAATATTGATTTTAAAATCTTTAATGATATTCTCTCTCCATTCAATGATCTTTAATGATATTCTCCTTCATTATTCTCTTGAGTATATATATATATATATATATATACTCAAGAGCCAAAACATTATGACCACCTCTATATTTCGCAATGAACTCTCCTGGATGACGTGGAAGGTACATGATCAGGTGGAAGTGGTATTTAACTGTTGCTGGAGAGTTTGAACAATAATTCTTTCACTTACTTCTGTGTGTAATGGGAAAAGCTGCGGATCTAAGCGACTTCGATAGAGGGCAGATTGCAATGGCTCGAAGGCTCGGAACATGTATTTCCGAAACTGCACGACTCGTGGGTTGTTCGCGATCTACAGCAAAGTGGATAAATGACGGTGAAACCAGTAGTAGACAACATGGTGTTGGACGTCCACAGGCTATCAAAGAAAAAGGTCATCAGAGATTATCTTGCTTGGTGGACCAAAACCGGAGCAAGACAGTGGCTCAGCTGACAGCCCAATACAATGCAGGGTCAAGTAGAATAGTATCAAGGTATTGCTGAGCACACTGTTCAGCGGACACTGTTGGATATGGGGCTATGCAGCAAACATCCCACTTGTGTGCCTTTGCTGACCAATCGCCATCGCCAACTATGCCTGCGCTGGGCTCAGGATACGACTGGTTCATGGATCAGTGGGAGAGAGTTGCCTGGTCAGAAAAATCACAGTTTTTCATTCATCACGCTGATGGCCGTGTCAGGATACGCCGTCTTCCAGGCGAACAGTTGCTTCCTCAATGTACAGTAGGTCATACACAGGACGGTGGTGGCGGTATTATACTTTGGGGGACGTCCTCTTGGGAGTCTCTGGGACCCGTGGTTATGGTAGAAAATATGACTATGAAAATTACAGGGTATCTGAACATCATTGCGGACCAGTTGCACCCTTACAGGGCCTCTGTTTTCCAGCTGCAAATGGAATTTTCCAATAGGACAATGTCCCGTGTCACAAAGCTCAAATTGTGTTGAAGTGATTCCAGGAATATGATGCTGAAATTCCAGTTAATATCAAGGCCGCCTAACTCACCGGATCTCAAACCGATAGAACACATTTTGGATGTCATAGAACGACAGTTCAGAGTTCAAAGACCACTAAGTCGCAATATCTCAAATTTGCATGACCGTTGCTTAAACATCTAGTACAATCTGTTTCCGTCCATCTACCAAGGACTTGTGGCAACCATGCCAAGGCGGGTTGCAGCTGTGTTGTGGGCCAACTTGTTATTAAGAGGTGGTCATAATGTTCTCTCTCCCTCTCTCTCTATATATATATATAAATAAGGCCTGATTAAGGTTTAAAATTAAACAGAAATCTTCATCATAATAAAGGTAAAGTTTTTTTAAGAATAAAATAAATTTTAATTAGCTAGTTTTCAGCAAATGGTATCAAAAATATTTTATTATTTATTGTGTTTGTTAGCCACATTTTTATGATTTATTAATCATTTATTTTATGATTAATCAAAATTCATTAAATCATATTGATGTACTAAATAAATAAAAAATTTCATAAGCAACTCTAACTTAAAACTCTTCAAATAAATATTTTTTTTAAAACTAATAATATTGCAATTTCTTTTATTTAACAACTAAAATTATTAAGTATAGGTTCGATAAATTTAAAATTGAACTTGCACTGAAAATCTTCAAGGTAATTTAACATTTTAATTAATAGTTATTATCAAATTACCATGGCTCAATCTTTACAAAGAAAAACTCTCGAGTAAGGAAAAGAGAAATTTCTAAATTTTTGTTATAATATACAACATGAGAAAGTACTAAACTAGAATAGCAAATCAGCAGTGTTCTCCCTGATAGTTTCTAGATGAGCTGGCCACCCTGCTTGCAATTTGATCCCTATAAATGTGACCTCTTTATAAAAATATATAAACACTGCCCCTTTTTTATTTATATTCATTTTGAAACTTTACTTCTTAAAGAATAATTACAATACACACTATGTGAATAGGTCTAATACTGATTACTATCAAAAATATTTACTTTTTTAGGATGTTCAACTCCTTAAATTTATATAAGTATTTCTTTCTTCAGAGGGAAATATTAATAAATGTTTTAAGGATATTAATATATAATATTTTTTTAAAATAAATACCTTTTTTAAAAAAATGCAACTTTAAATGTTCATTTATAATAATTTTCAGTTTAAATTATAAAAAAAGTTTTAAATTTACTAGAAAAAAAAATTATGCCCAGAGGTAGTTTATGAGCAATAACAATTATAGCGTCTAATTGTTTTTTTCCATGTCTATAACATGACAACCAACCATCTACATAAATTATTTATTCAGCAAGATCTAAAGTATCTATCCTTTAAAATTTAACATCTAAAGTATCTATCCTTTACACTCAAGACCTTATAGCACACATGCAATAAATTATATCAATTCTATTTTTATATTTTATATGCATTTAAAGTTCCAATTGCTTTTTTAATTTTCCAGTTATCAATAAAAAATGTTTTACAGTATAATTTATAATATTTTTTAAATGTGTGAAAAAATAAAAAAAATTAAGGAGCAGCTTTTATTTGAACAAAGATTTATGAGTTCAACGGTATGCTGATTCTTAACGATGAATTTAAAAAAAAAACATCTTGTGACACATCAACATCATTTTATTTTTTGAGGTAACAAATTACTTACGCAGTATGAATCTTATCAACATTTACTTCGGCGAGGATAATTTTTCCTTCAACCAATTCATCATACGGTCATAAAGTAAGATACCTTTTACGATAGCAGCCTCAATAAATATTTTCTATGAATACTCTTCTCTTAATTTTTTATCCATATTAGTGTAATGAAGCATTGTAAAAGCGAACCACTTTTAATTGCTATGTTTTTCAATATAGAATGCTTAAATATTTCGACATGAAAGTAGGTCGTTCATATTAAATTACTTAAAAAAGTCTTCCGATGCTAATATTAGAGTTGATAAAAATCAAAAATTCACTATCTTTGAAATTTAATTCAGAAAAATTTATTTAATTGTGCTCTCTCGGGTTTGTTTACATTAAATGTTGCCTATTTCTACCCGCATAGGCGTCAATTAAACTCTTCAAACAGTTTCTGCAATTATAGATGACGCTCTACTACTGCAACTCTTGAAAATTTCATTTCAGTTACATTTTTACTGTAATAAGAAATACGATGATGCTAATTCGGAGATAAAAACAATTCTCAATTGTTCGCCCTATAAAACACGTTGTGAGTGACTGAAGTCATATTCTTGGCCATAGATGGACAAGAAACGCACACTCGGTCTGAAAATTGGCTTGGTTTATCACTGATATTGGTAAGTAGCAAAACGAACTACAAAAAGGCTTAGTGATTAGCTATGATAGAACAGGAATCTTGTAGGAATTCACAACACCTGTGGGCTAAGAATCTTAACCAGTTTGTATCCTTTGTTAGGATCAAAATTGTGATGGCATGTCTTCGGATCATCCTCTGGGATGTTTCCCAGACCTTCGCCAATAGCCCTAGTGCGACGTAAATTAACAACAACAACATCGATGCCAAGAAAAGGGGTCAAGTAATTGTATTATGTTATGAGTTGCAGCCTGCTCTTTATGTGTAAGAAAATAGAAAATACGCTTAAAAACGGGTATAGTTCTCTCATCACTAGAGCTACATCGGGAGGAAAAAGTCTTGTTTACTACCGAGAATAAATTCAAATATTTTGAATAATTGCTTGTTTTTATTCTCAGGAGTGGTCGTAGTAATTTATTTGCGTCGCACTAGAGAAGCACAATGGGCTATTGGCGACTGTGTGAGAAGCACCCACAAGAATGCTCAAAAGGTCGTACACAATTTTGACCTTATGCAGAGTGGGTAATCTGTATCCAACACTCTATTGTAAAACAACTAAACGAGAACCTATACCACACACCCTCGGTAATTCAGATGGGTGATAAAAATGTTCCTCTCGCACATCTCATTCCAAAGAGTTAAAATCAGAACTTAAATCAACCCATTTGAAATTGTCTAGCAGTATTTGCGTAAAAAAAAAATTATAGGCTTTTTAACTTCTGCATTTAATATTTTGCAATCTAAGAAGTATGAAATTCTAGTTTTGAATCAGCATTACGACATTTTCAGCTTCTAAGTAACTTAATTGTATTAACTTTTTGTTTTCAAAATTTATACCATTACATCGTTAGGTGAAGTATTTTTTTAAAAAAAATTGTGTAGCTAATATTTTCACAATAGGTTAAAACCTTTTCGACCTTTAACGACTTTATACTCAATTATTCTAGACAATGCTCCGCGATGGCTCAGTGGTTACGGCTCTTCTAGCTAGTCTGGGGAGTGAAGGTGGCCTGTGCGCAATGCCGTTGTTTCTCACGAAATGTGGAATCTTATTTTCCAAAAAAACCTGGCTTTCAACGAGGTGTTGCGAAAAATATTTCATTTAAGGGGGGGGGGAGAACATTGCAATCAAATTGAAAATTTATTAGGTTGTTTAAACGTAAATATTACCTTTTTCTTTATACTGCAGCTAATATATTGTATTTATTAATCCTTTAAGTAATACTGAAATGAAAACTGGTTTAACTTCGGAATTCTTGAAAACTAAAATGTTTTTTCTTCCCGTCATTCAAAAACTTTGGGATTTTACGTTACTACAAATCACGAGTTGGTGAATACGTAATGAAAAGTAAAGCTATTAAAGAAAATAAGGCAAAGAAAGTTGAAGCGACAGGGACACAGTCAGCATAATGGAAAGTGTATATAGACATTTTATTTATAATTGTGTAGTGTGAACAAATTGAATAGAAAATGGAATTCTCAGTAAAAGAATAGTGCTCTAATTTTGCTTGATTTAACTTTCCTAACCTATGAAACAAAGGAACTCTTATACTATGTTTTCCAGTAATTTAGTGGTAAATCATATTACAAGAAACTACTTTTAATCTTTTGCCACGAAAAGGTTTCACCAAGGACCCCAGGATGGGAGGTCACAGACGGTTGCTGTGACCCTCCAAAGACTTTCACAATTCAGCAAATTTTTCTTTGCCATTTAACATGTTTACAAAAATTAATTTTCTATCGCTTTATTTAAAAAACAGAAGAAAAAATTAAATATTAACTCTTTAATTTACTTTTTGGTGGAAAAAAAAAGGATGCATAAACATCATTTACAGGCATTCCATTTCTCAATTCTTCATCAAAAAATCTTCCTTAATTCTAAAAAGAGAAATTCACAGTCACTCATCGTCAACTCTTATTTCCTAATACAAACAAGGCAGTTTCATCAGAAATAGATAAGACGCCAATTAACTGACTTTCCCAAAGCCTCTCACCCTTCTTTTATGAAAAAGAAAAATTCTAATAGTGCAACAATACATAGGTAAATACAGTTTAGTTACTTGTATGAAGTTTAAAAGAACAATTAACCAGCAATTTTATATCTAGATACTAATTTATTAATGAATTAAGATGATAGTTTGCACAATACCTTCAATAAAATCTTTTTTTCACCAACATATTTGATAAACTATAATGAATTTCACAAATATGATTTCATATGCATAATAAGTAACACTCTTAAGCACTTCGTTACATTATATACAGTATATTAATATTCTTAGACATTTGTTTTCTTTCAGATTGGCTTGAGATTGTTTTTTTGAAGCACTGTGTGTCGGCTAGTAGCCGATTAATCGATATTTGACTAAATTACAATTTATTACATGTCTAAGCCCTGTAGTAAACGAATACGTCATATTGGCAGTGGCTCATAACTCAACAGCGCAAATGATATCCTTAAGCAATGGCAATTTTCATTTTGTCTGTAATCAGTCAATTAACAAGTCTCACAAAAACTCTTTTTATATAACCTACAGGAATTCTAAGTATAAGGAAAATAACTATGAACAGCTGATTCACTATTATGTAAAAATAATAAATTTATTAAACTTTTTACAAGAATAAAATTAACTCAGCAGTGGGAACTCAACTATGGATAGATATTCTTGTGTAACCAGAATTAGGTTTGTCACCACCATCAATGCGACTGTGATGAGTTAGATTTTTCTACTTGAGAAAAACTTTCTTAAGATACACTGCAAAAATAAGGTTTCTTTCCAAAATGAGTGCGAGCAGGGGCATACACAAGGGAGGGGTTTAAACACCCCCCTTGAGCTCAGACAAAATAGCAAAAATAAAAATTTTAGTAGAAATTATGCGGGCTATCATTTTTTAAGACTATATATTTTTATTTGCCTTATGCCTACTTTTTTTTCCACAGTATTTCTCAAAATACTAAAAAAATATTTACTATGGATGGGTGATCGTGAAAAGCTAAGAGTGGTGGCGCTAGTGGTAAAATTGCTCTTTCAAGACTTCCGGGCTACTGCTTCCGATATATTTTTACGCCGCAGATTGAAAAAACGCGCCTTCATATTATTGCATCATATCTCTTGCAGTATTTCACATGTACCGAGTTCTTTCTTACAGCCATTAAACTTCAGCATTATCATATTAATATTATAATCATTATAATATTTTCTAATTAGGCTAACTTAAAAATATATTTTTGGCAACATTTTATTCAAATGTAGCCAAATAAGGGATAAAATACAAAACTTGGCAAACCTTAAGAATTATTCACAATGAGATATTAACTTTCCCAAATTTTTTTTGGCCTTACGACCTCTGCGAATCAATAAATTTCCGAAAGCTCTTATGAATGGTACAATTATGTTTAGATTTGAACCCAAATTACAATAACAAAACTGCATAGAATATTAGGCTTGTTCACACATCGCCTCGTAGTCATAACATAAGCGGAGGGATACACCGGAAATGTTCTAAATTTCTTCCGGTTTAAGGACGCTTGTTATTGTTTACATTAGACCACCCATCGATAATAGAGTTGTACTTTTGAAACCAAATTCGCGTGATACTGTTACGGGCAGGTTTCTTTCTGTCCTGCCATTTGCGATAGTTTTCGAGATTGGCAGTCATTCGCGAGGTCTTTACGCGATGATTCTGGAATCCTAGACGTTCTGTCGTCTTTGAGACAATTCGAGAATTATGGAGACGCGGTGAAAAATTATATAAAAGGGGGAACGGAGTACAGTGGAGTTAGTTAGTCAGACTAAGAGTTATCTCTGCCGCTTGTCTTTCGGAGCTCGTCGAGACAAAAAGTTAATTCAGTCGCCACTATTTCGACTAGTGAAGAAATCAGTAACAATACCATTGGAGATACTGTGCTCGTTGAAGTTATTCAATCTAGCTCGAAACTTTGAGATCCTTTTTTTTCTTCCAATGGCAGGCACGGAATTTGAATCTTTTGCCTATACTATGCCAGAATTGTTGCTCAGTTCGCGTTACCCAGTGGGCACCTGTGAACCAAAGTCACGGAGGCGAGCAACATTGCCCACGCCACACTGCCACAAATCCGTTTATAGGGTGGGCCACATTCACACACACAACAGAGGACAAAACAAAGAGAGAGAGAAACATCCATGCCCAGAGCGGGATTCGAACCCGCAGCCTATGGCTTCGCAGTCAAGCACGCCTATGATTATACCATTCTCGGTGCGTCCCGTCTCGAGAGCACTATTTGATAGAAAGTTGTAGGTCTTAGAACTTTTTTATTCTATTTTCTTGCCATTTTCTACATTTACGTGCGTTTTTTTTTTTACATTGTACTGCCTACATATATGGGAATAAAAATCCGTTGAGTATTAAATTTGATCAACCATTTATTTACCAATATTTTTATGTGCAGTCTATCTAATTTTCTTTTCATGTTTAGGCAGCAGCCATGTTTGTTTCAAAAAGTGTCGGAGTCGGACAAAACGGGACACTTATGAGTTGGATAAAACGGGATAGAGTTTTTTATGTCCCGTGTTATCCATCTATTTATTTGTTGGATTATTACATTTTGAAATAGCCGTATATTAATGTAGGCCTAGGCTTTTCGAACAACTTATTTATATTAGCAGTATATATTTTTGAAAAATTTAGTCTCTTTATGCAAAATTTGTTTATTAACGTTCATTATTCAGCTTTTTATTTTCGACTCTAGGATCTCACATCTTTCTTTAGAACTAATTGTAATGTATTTCTCTGATGAAGACTTGAGCTTTTTTATATATAAACTTCTTAATTTTCTGAATTGCTCAATTCAATCTACATTAAATTCTAAAAAGAATTATTCTCTTTGCTTACCGAAGAATTTAAATACTTGATTATTAAAGAGTCTTTCAGGGATAATGTAATAATAAAAATAATGTATGGTTTTCCTAAACAGATATTCCGTAGAAAATAAAAACAATAATGGTATCCCGTTTTGTCCGACTCTCCCCTATATATTTGCTGTTCTTGGATCTTTAGGATGCCAAAACGCAAGAATTTAACAATTTTTAATCATTTTGAGAAAAAAATCACGACCTGAAATAAGCGAGGTGACAGCATCTGGTACCAATGTAAGTTTTTCTATTGAACAGAAATGTGATACTTCCGTTGAAGAAAACGTTTCTAGCATAACAAAATCTGATGGATGTGAAAGTGGTCCTCAAAGTGTTACTTCCCACCCATATGACATTGGACTTTTTTTCAGAAGATATTACATGCGAGAAGATATTACACCAACAGGGTTCATGCTCTACTTTAAAAATGAAATTCAAGTACTTTTTAAGACTAATTATAAAATTTTCAAGGACTTAAATTCTATTTAAAGATAGACTAAAATTTAACATTTTAAACTAAAATGTTTTGAAGATAATAGTACTAAGAAATAAGACTTCCATTGCCTCTTTCCTCTTTATTTCGAAAAGTAACCTAAGTATAAAAAAAAAGCAAGGGTGAGTGACATCATGTGAAGAATAAAATTTGTAAAGCATAAAAAAGTCAGATTTGTATTTTACATAAGGCCAATTTTAAGTTAGGTATACAACCTTTGAACAAGCAAAGATTCGAACATGTCATAAAGAAAAGAGGAACATTCAACATGGTGCATGGCCAAATCTTTCAGCAAAAAAAAAGCATCTTTTAAGAACTTTTTAAGCACTATAAACAATAACAAAATGCAAAAAATTTTCAAAGACTCTACATGATCATGATAAAATAACTAGTTTTTGACAAAGAACTCTGTTCTCGATTATATTAGCCATTAAAAAATGATCAAGAGATTTTTCGGTTCGATTTCAGAGGGTGGAAAGTGAAGCTGGAAAATGAGACTATCTTGCAAAATGCAGCAGAATTGCACATGAGAGTGCAATAATCTCACCGAAACCAGCTCACTAGGCGTACGTGCGGACTCGCAAGCATTTTATCAAACCTGTAAAATGATTGGCGCTTTTATACGCTATGAACCAACGATATGCAGAAATAAGATTGTAGTTGAATGAATTGTGAAAACGTAGAATAGAAAAATGTGAAAAGCATACTGATGCAAAATACGTGCCGTAAATGGGCATGGTCAAGAAGAAGAATCTCATTTTCGAAAGGGAAAATTAAGCATTTTTTAAAACCACCCAATGAAAAAAGCACCTTTAACCCCTTGCATCCGAAGCGTCATGAAAAGACATTTACAAGCAAACTACGGCAAGTGTCGTTTCGTGACGGTCTTGTTTTTTTGGGGTAGGGAGAGTAGAAAAAGAGATTCTTGGGTGGGGAAAGAAATGGGGGTCAGTTAAGGGGAGGACGAACAAAGAGAAGGGTTGGCAGTTTACCTCAATTACTCAAACTATTATCCTTCCCCTAAGTTTCTTCTGAATGGGTTGCTTTTTGCTTTGAAATTCGGCCTTCAAGAAAAACGCCAATACTATCATTTTACTTACATTGAAAACTATTTTGAAAAGCACAACTAAGAAGCTTTTTCTTAAGCAATGTTTTTTTTTCTTAAATAACATTATTAAAAATATGTAATCTAAGATTATGATTATTCGATAATAATCTACTTCAAATAATGTTTTATTTTTTTTATCCGCATTTTGTTATCATTAAAAATAAATAAATAAATAAATAAAGTAAAAAAAATTGATAATAATATTAAAAAAAAAAAATTCAGTGCTTTTATATTGTTTTAGTTACCTAAATTTGTACAGATTTCAATTGTTATAAAACTTTTTATAGTTTTTCGGCAAAGAATATAATAAAGATTCTTTGAATAATACATTTTTTCTTCATTTTCCTTCCATTTTATCAGATAAGTGATTCTTTAAATTTTTATTAATCGAGGATTTATTCATCAAAATATTAAACAAAAAATCTGATTATAAGAACTTTACACAATTTTATAATTTTCAAGATTTTTTCGTTTAATAGAAATACAAAAATAATGATTAATAGATATGGCGCGAAATATTAAGAAAAGTTTCATTTTATTTTACTTCATATTTATATTATATTTATTTTCTTTTAATGCATGTAATAAATTTATTAATATTATATTTACGGATTTACTAAAAGCAAAAAATTTAAACGGAACAAGGGATGTTATTTTTTAAATTATTTTACCTGCCTTTTTTCAAACGAACCTTCAGCGAAGAATTAATAAGAGTTATTTAAAATCAGAATCAAATAAAAGTTGTTTAAAACCAGAATAGTTAAAATCCACGAATATTTGATACGAAAAAGCTTCTCGACTAATCTTTCTAATCACTATAGAAGGGGGAAAAAAACTTGTTCTTTAACTATAAGTTAGATGTTTTTGACATAAAATTTTAAAATTCGAGATTTGCTAAATCACGGTAAGCATCTCAGGGTACCAGAAAAAGTATAAATAACTTGATATAATCATATAATTACAGACTTAGTCATACAATTTAATATGATTTATTATTTATTATATAATACTAGCTGACCCGGCAAACGTTGTTTTGCCATATGAATTATTTCTAGAGTATGAAAATATATCTTAATTATTGTAAGTGTGTGCGTATGTGGTATATGAGTGGAAGAGGCATGGAGAGCTGTGACCGATGACGGAATGCAACGCACCATTATTGTAACTTTTTTTTATAAATTATATATACAACGAATTCTGAAAATATTAATCTCTTAGTGCAATGGAGTGCGCAATATTTTTTGTTGTCATTCCATCTTTAGCTAACACAAATAAAATGGATGGTTTGCCCACTCTAAAGCATGCCACGCATAATTTTCCGTGTGAAAAGCATACTGTGCTCAAATCTAAGACGCAAACAGACATTGTTTGGCCTTGTCATTGCAAATACCAATCTAAAGAGGAATTGAATGCGTTTAAATTGAATTGGCACATCTGTGGGTATAATAGGGATTCGTGGAAGTACTATACTTTCACCCCGGAATTTGTCATTTAAAATAATGACTTCGATAACGTTGTTTATTAATTTTTTAACGACTAATCGCGTGCCTTTGCACAGCCGTGGTGAGTTCAAATTACGAAGCAAAATAACGGGAGACCCAACTTTGAGTACTAAATTATGCGGTGGTATGCCTAGTAAATCCAATGAGATTACAAACTCTGTTGGAAAATTTGCAGCTTCAATGGGATCGCAAATTGCATCAACGGATTTGTATGTCACGAAGTTACCTGGCAGTAACTTTGTATCTTCAGGTTCAATTCGTTGACGTCCGCATTTTTTGCTGCTAAAATCACCCTTTCTGCCAGCCACTCATGATGAATGTATTGTGTGTGTACATCGGGAAATATTAGGTTAATGAGAGCATCTTGTGAATCAATGATTGTGCAAAAATCGTCCGGTAATTTTATGCCTCCAGTCTCATCCTTACTAACTTTTCCATCACCGATATCTAACAATTGTCTTGAGAATGTTTCAGCAGAAGGATCTTGAGTATTTAGACGCGCATATTTACTTTCAGTTGAACTTTTTCAACATTACGCCACAGTGGAGATAATTTCAAGCAAGCATTGATCTCATCAGCGTACGTTGAACGCGGAATGACGGGAAGTGTTTGTCTGAAATCACCTGAAAGGAGTAATAGAGTGCAGCCAAATAATTTGTCATTGTTTTTTATATCTTTCAATGTCCTGTTCAACGCCTCAAGTGAATGTTTGTGTGCCATAGTGCATTCATCCCAGATGATAATTTTACAGTGTTTCAACACTGTGGGCATAACGATTACTTTTTGATGCTGCACACTGCATCTGGGTTGTTTTGAATATTTAGTGGCAGCTTAAATACTGAATGAGCTGCTCTGCCTCCCTCCAATAAAGTTGTGTCGCGATGCCAGATGATGCAACGGCCAACGCGATGCCATTATTTGATCGTATTTCAGCGAGAATTAGCGAAATAATAAATGTTTTGCCAGTTCCACCTTTTGCATTCAAAAAAAAAATCCATCTTGTCCTGCCGAAACTGCGAGCAAAATGTCTTGTCATAAATGTTCCTTTGTTCCTCATTCATTAGTGGAACATTGCGAGTAACATTTGCTGCCATTTCTATCGTATTGTATTGAAGTTCACGATTCATGTTAGTGTTTAATAAATCAGGTGCACTTCAATTTGGCGAAGGCATACCGAAATGACTGTGTGGCAAGTTGGCAATAATAATGCAAAGATCCTCAATAGCAATCAGTGCTTCGTTGTACATAGCATCGCTAAATGCTATCGTTAGATCGTTGCAACGTGTGAGATGTTGATACCGTATATCATCAGTCATCGAATCTGTGTAATTATCCCATAACGCTTCTATACGGGCCGGAAAACATGTAGTTAATACTATAGCAAATAGTAGACGAATTTGCTTTGCAGTACAGTTCAATGCTGCTTCAGCAAGCATACAGTCCCACTGGTTGTCGTCTTCCAGCAAGCCGAGTGCAAGGCATGCATCTTTATACGTTGGATGCTGATGTCCATCGACTTTACGTATATCTTGAAATGACAATGAGACCTTAACCAACAACAGTCGAAAATAAAAGCACTCAGTCTGCCTTGGATTGACTGTAAATACTCTCCCCAAGGTGTTTGATTTAAATAAACCGCGACATGCATCAGCCGGTGTGCCTTGCTTGCAGGGTGTCCATTTTTTTTGCTTGAGCCCATGTGAAATAGTGTGGTACTTCTGAGTAGAATAATATCCGTGCAAAGGCACCAAAAGCATCCGCACGATTACACAATTCAAAAAAATTCGGTGAGTGTAGTTCTTGGTGGATTTATAGCTCGGTCAATCGCTGTCTCGTTCGTGAAATATACGCGCTGACCGTTTTCAAGATGGACGGCTAAATGACTAACGGTAGGATCATGAATAGGGAATCCAAAGTTGCGACAAACAGCTTCATTGGAGCTGATGTACCGGCCAATTTGGTAGAGCGTTATTTCGTCGTTGTTATTCACTGGAAAAGCGGTCACATTGGTATTTTCAACTCGAAATACTGCCATATCACTGCCTTTATTCACATACTTGCAAATATATTTGATGCTCTTCTTTTAAGGGTGAGCATAAGTATTAGAGTTTAAAGTGAATTGTTGCAACGTGTGTGAATATTACTTTTTGATTTATCAGGTTTCTATGTCTAGTTTGGATTGGAATATGATTAAATAAAGATATATTTAAAATATACGTTAAATCTGTCCAAAAAATGAAAAAAAAATTAGTTATAAACCTATTCTCATACCTACTGAATATACATATAAAATTTCATCAAAATCGATCCAGCCGTTCAGGAGGAGTTTAACCACTAAAACTGTGACAAGAGATTTTTATATATATAGATATTCATATTATTACACAATTAAAAGTTAGCCTTTCGTAAATTTGGTCTTTTTATAGATAATTTAATATGATTTAAAAATTATTCTGGTCTGGATCAGCTTGAATTCCTGATTAGTCCAATTTTAAAAGCTCAGTGGAAATTATTTAGTTCTTGAAAAATATGCATCAATAGTAACAATACCGAATGAACAGGAAGCATAATTTGAATTCAGATTGACCATCATACTATCGCGATTACAAATAATTTGAAGTACTGAGTGTATACTAAGAACATGGTTGAGATCTAGAAATATTTTGTTACGAGAACAATAACAGTACTATTATTCATGCTACAACAGTACTATTTTTGCACTAAAAGAGAAAACGAAGTAATTTCCATGCTATTCTGTGATTATTATTACTATTTTTGGTAAAAAAATTAAATCAAATGCGGATTCATTTGCATCAGTACAATTGATGTAATAGTACTGATGTAATAGTACTATCAGTACTATTACATCAGTACTATTGCATCAGTACTTGAAGGGATTTCACATATGAAATTATGCCTGCTTATGAGCATGCTTCGGAAAATACAATAAACAGTATTTTAGACTGAAGGCAATGAATAAAATATGGAAATTACTGGTACATTTGATTCAAAATGCATAGTTCCTTGCCTTTTTTTCTTTTTTTTTTTCAAAAACCAACCAGTTTCTTCCATGTCATGAATGTCAAAAAAATATGTTTAAAATTTATTATAAGTGTAACATAAATTGAGCAGATTGATTTTATTGATTGATTTTATAATCCTTAAATTTAGTTTTTAAAAGAAATCAGGACATGGATTACACAAATTTGTAGTAAATTATTATTTTTTAGTTATTTACTTAATTATTATTTTTCATTATTTGGGAAAAAAACATCCTACTGTAAAAACAGCTTAATTTAATTGTGAAAACAACAGTTAAAACTCCAATACATATATTAAAAAGGATTTTTTTCAGGGAAAAAGAACTTTTAACAACAAATTACATTAACCACCGAAACTGACTTTAAAGTTAGCAATCAGTGATGTTACAAATGGGTAAATATAGAGCATTTTTGTCATTATCAAATCATAATATTTATAACGATGACAGATTAAATCAAAATGAAAACATAAAACTATGAAAAAAATTGTTTCTGCTTAATTATTTATTTACACAATTCATATTATTAGGTGTAAGTACAATATTTAAAAGGAAAAAACCTGTTTTTGTGTGTTTTTTTTTTTTTTTTTTTTTTGCTTTTGTTTTTTAGAATGAATGGACTTTTATATCGTAAGACCAAGATATAAGGAATAAAAATCAACATGAAAATAAATTCATTAATTTTAGAATTTTCCTAAATATTTTGAAAACAAAACTCGTTAGTTATTTGTTGCATCTTACTTCCCCTGTTTCCGTAAATTTAAAATATTTTTTGCAATTACATTGAATGTGAAAATAAATTGATAAATAGAATTAAAAATAAACCATCTATTGTTCTTGAGTTCTTGTAGTAAGCACTTCAAGAGAATATTACTAGAAAGAAAAAGCATGGCGAATGGAAGAAAGTAACTAATTCCTTGAAATACGAAAAGCATTTCCTGTATCATATTATAGAATTCACCGGATTCATTATTTTTAAACAGGCTGTCAACAAGTAAATAAGTATTGTAAAAACTACACAATACACGTTCTTGAAAGGATAACAATATACAACAAAATATAGCTCTTGACACTTATAACCGAGTTATACCATCCACCACTCCCCTTTGTGTGCTATCGGCATCACAGAAAGGGAAATACTTCTGCATTTACAGTGAAATCGTGTGCTAACTCATTAAGTATTAGCGAGCATATTACTTTGATTATTACATATTTCATAGGGAAAAAAAACGGAATTTTGTTATGTTGAAAGAAAGATTGAAGATTTCCCAATTGAAATTTCGGGTAAAACTTACACGACCTTATTATAACATATGGTCTGGTTTGAAATAATTAAGTAAATTAATGTTTTAGTAACTTACTTTTTATAATTATCAAAATAAAATAATTATCAACAGTGAAATCTTAAACATTTGGAATGTATCCACATATAAAAAATAACCACACAAAAAAAGTATTACACCATATTCATCTTAATCATAAAATGATTCTTAAAATATAAGTTGTAAGTTCAGGTAATTTTCATTCGCTTTAAGAAAACTCTTAGGACAAAAGGATTTCTATTTTACCCGGACTGTAGAATCTGTAATTAATAAAAAAAATAATTAATCAATATAGACAGGGACGAATCAAGACAAATACGAAAGCACTAAATTTTCTCCGCATCTCAGTAAGTATTTTTAATTTTCTGTAGCAATAAATGACATTTCTAATACCGGGGAACTTCATGTAATAAATTTTACCAGCTTTATGTAATAAACTTTTGCTATAATAAAAACGAAATGCGCTATTATCTAAAAATTGACAATTTTCAGCAAATAAAGCATTTTAATTTTTTTAGATTTGAAATGAAAAATAAAATGCAATATTTTTAATGATAGTAATATTATTGATCCGAGCTGGTGACTGGAAACCCACCCAGTTTTGGAGGCATGAGTACCAAGTAGCAGCTTGTCTAGGAAGTAAAGGTGGTTTGTGCGCAATAGTGACCATATTGCCGCGATCATGCCATCGCTGACAAAACACAGCTCGTGAGCTTCATTAACTATGTATTTGATTCTAAAATACGTACATTTTTTAAAACTTTATCTGCCTCGATGCCCCATTTTAAACATAATATTTATAAACATAATGCCAAATTTATGAACATAATATTTTATTTTTAATATTAACATCGCAAATCTTGGAAAAAATGTTTCCCTGTGACTTGGACTTTTAGGTTATTTTACTTTCAAAATTTGTTTTCAGTTTTTTTTTTTAAATTTAAAGTCTAATTATTTTTAAACTGTTTTTATTTTCTATGATCATATATATAAAGAGAAGTTACGCCTTATACATGTTTCAATTGTCAAATTTCCACCAGATGTTCAAAACATTTTATATTTTTGGAAAGATGTTAGAAGCTTTCCTTTTCAAAAAATATATAAGTGTGAATAATAAATAAAATAAAATTAAATGAACATGTCTTTTTATGTTTTATATAGAGTAGCCTGTGCCCCCCTTGTGGTCAGACCTTCCACTCCAAACAAATGTTTTCCTAATGGCACTTCTTTTTCTCCTGATGGCATTATAATATAGGGAATTGAATATTAGATTTAATAAACTTATTTCGTATTGTAACAATTCTCAATAAAGCGTCAAAATTTATTGAAGATATTTAGCACCTAAATGATTTTTTTAAAATTCATTTCCATCTTTCCTATTCGAGAAAAAATGCTAAAATTCCGATTCTTCTTTTATTCTCCCAATCATCTTTCAATTTTTTTTATTTATATTTAGATTATTTTAATTTTTTTATCTATCATATTATCTCTGTTTCGGTAAGAAACTGATAATGATGAAACTCTTAGACTATATGACAGGAGAGAGAGAGACAGATGGAAGGAAGAGCCCATTCAACTTTTCTGAGAACAGAAGCAGGGAATATTTAGCGGTTCTCTTTTACCTAAGCTAAACGGTGAATTCCAGCCGTGTTCCTGAAAAGGCCGCACTATAACATGACACCTTTTGTCACACTCTATTGTAGAAAAACACGTTGCACATTTCCTTCTTTTCTACATACTTGGAGATTTATTAGAAAATCAACCAGTAACTAAAGACAGCTTTTTTTGTTAATCAAAATTGAATCTTAGATTATAAATCAACCGCTAATGTAACTTAGCTTTAAATGTAACGACTAAGGCTAAATATTCTGTTTAAGTATTACGTAAGCGAAGTAATTACGAAAGTATTAAGTATTACGAAAGGAAGAAGAAGGAAGTTCGAGATCTCATTTTTCTAACAAAAGGGGTAAGATCAATCAGCAATGTTAACAAAAAATATTATAGTCACATATATATATATATATATATATATATATATATATATATATATATATATATATATTCTGTTGTTCGATGCCAACTTATAATGATAGTTAAAATAAAATTTAACACAATCAACAAAGCATACTTACTTATTCCTTTCAAGAGACCAAAAAACTATTTCAACTATATCTAGATTAGCGGTGTATCAATTGCATAATATTAGTTGGGCATATTACTAAATAAAATTAATCGTAATTGGTTCATACTAAAATTAAGTCACCAAAATTATTTAAGCGTCATACGGTTCCCCAAAATAGAAGAACCTTTTCTCCATCCATTGTACTTTTTAATGCATAGTTTATTCTTTTTATTTGCAATAAGTATCTATTAATAAAGTTGACTAATTATAACTGGTATCAATAATATTAAGGCGATTTTTTACGTTTCTCCTAAACATACTACGTAGTTCTCTTCATTTATTAAGACTTTCAGAACATAATCTTTTTTTTTGTTCCACTTATATTGATTTTAAATTATTTTGTATTATAGAAAAATATTTTAAAAGTATAACTTTGAACAAAATAAACATGCGATTTCGGAAAACTTACTAATTTCGAGACGCAGTCAACCATAGTTTTGTTCATCATTGGGTTTATCTGACATTAAAAGATAACACTTGAAAATATCGTGCAATAAACTCTTTTTATAATTAAATAGAGCTATGAGCTAGCAAACATTACTGATGATTTATCTTTAAAATATATATATTATAAAAATACATATATTTAAAATTGCTGAATTATTGTTTAATTTATAGCAAAGGTATCTGTAAAACCAATGAGTAAATTCTATTTTTCAAACTCTTGAACGATGTAATTAAATTTTTTAGAGAATTTTTAAGATGAGTGGTAGATTAGTTTCTTTCATCTTCTGTCCAAATTTTAAAATGCACTAACAGTCCTAATTAATACGAAACACAAACTCATAAATTGATAGTTATAGGTGTATATAAATATAGATCCATATAAATATAGATCCATATAAATATAGATCCATATAAATATAGATGCAGAGAAAAATAAAATAAAAAACGCACAAAATAAATATGCTTAAAATGTTCTATATTTCAGTATAAATTACTGTCGAAATTATAAAAAAAACTTTTTTTAACTTCAGTAAGTAGATTTTACTCCTTATAATTATGACAATCTATAAAAATAGTTTATTCTAAAGAAATACTTTTAATTATATCAATCCCGCTACATATGAATGACTGATTTATGAACATACAAGAATAATAATTACTTATAATTTTTATATTTTTATTCAACTGTATTCTTCAGTAACGTTATTACAAAGTAATTATGATTGCAAATCCTGTCAATTTGAACACTGTTGATTTGAATTAAGAAGCAAGTCGTAAACAATTATATTGCATGCATCTTAATTTTTTTTTTCGGTCAGGACACTTAATAAAATGAAAGATATGTTTCAGAAGCCGTTTCTTATTATTGATTTATTTTAAAAGCTAATACTCTTAAATTTACTAAAATATAACTCGAAACCATTTAGTATTAATTTCTTTATTTAAGAAATAAATTTAAAGATAACACAATCATAATATTAGATTTCATAAACCATGTTGCATTAAATAAAATTAATAAATCGCTGTACTTATACAAAAATTAAACGGATGAGATAATTTGAATATTCGGCACTTATCAAAAGAGTCTTCCTCTCTTATTTAAAATGTCGAAAGAATAGAAAAAAAGGAAGAAAGAACGAAATAAATAAAAGAAAGAAAAAAATTAAAGTATAATTTATTACTCCTCTACTTGAAAATCGCCAATAAGGTGCTAAACTTTTATTTTCGGAAAACTTATATTTCATGTAAATGTTCTAATTTGTCAACAATTCCCCTCCTTTGCCGCATGAGTGATTTTGAATACTCAACTGCGAGAAAACGATGACCCCTCCTCAACCCCTCACAGGAAGATAGTTTTGGACGAGTTCAATCATAGAAACTGCTTTCAGAAAACTCCCGTAATGAAGGGACACAAATTCTAGGACTCGATCGGAATCAGAGGGTTAAGGCAGGGTTCGTGATTTTTTTGATTTTTTTAAAAAAAAATCAAAAGAATCAGATTTTTTTGATTTAAATCGGATTTTTTTGATTTAAATCAGATTTTTTTGATTTTTATTCAAATACGCTGTAAGAACTTTAATTTATGATTAAAAAAAATTATAAATGTTTAATCAAATTAACTTAATATTAAAACTATATTGTAACAATATTTTAGAAGCTCTAACTAAAATAATTTTTCATTATAATACATGGCTTTGAATGCATAGCAACCATTTTGAAACAAATGCATGATTAAAATTTAAGGACTAGATGAAATGGAGAATTAAAAGAATGCTTCAGGGGTCTGTCTGGGTTTTTCTGAGAGGTACCTTTTTTGTGAAAATTAAAAATTATATTAAAAAGTCCACACAAATATAGTAAAAATATGGATTTATTGTTTCTTACGAGACACAAAAATAAAATTTTAAGAAAAAGTATTTTGTGTGATTATTCTATCATTTTTCCTAAAGTTGAATTTGTAAAGGTACCGGCTTGGACAGACCCCTGTGCTTTAACTATTAAAACAAAGTTTCAGTTAGCAAACCATAACTTTAATTTAAAATTGTGATTTCTTTCTTTTTTTTTCTCTTGATTTTTAAAATGACAAAATAAATGTAGCAGACTGTGTTTATAAATGTAGTCATTCATCAAAAAATAAATATTTAATCTATACATTTTTATATTAAAATATTCATTTTTAATTCTATATCAAAATAGATAAGTTAAGCTAAAAAAAATATTAGAAATTCTATGTATTCATTGGAATTTTTTTTCGCAAAATTTCTTTATAGAAAATCAGATAATGTCAAAGATACTGTAAACATATTATGACAAAAAAATACCAGTTAATAACCCTACTGCATCAAATAGACTTCGAAAGAGTTTGAAAGGGAAGAATGACCCTATATTAGGAAAAAAAAACATCTGAATTCATCAGCCCCTTTTTTTTCTTTTTCTGTTTTTGGCATATTAGGGTAATTTCTTTTTAATATAACCTCAAGCTTCAGAAATATACATTTTCCACCAATAAAATATGATGTAGATTTTAATTCACGCTTTTTCATTCAAAAGGTAGAATTTTAATTAACATTATTGTATTATTTTTTGAAAAAAATTCATGTTTATTAATTACTTTCTACAGCTATGCAAGTTTATATTAAGACAGTATTAAATGTTTACTTTAATCTGTACTTTCAATATCAAGAATCAAAATATTTTCAAAAATGTAATTACAAATGTGTTGGAATTTAACCCACACCAAGAAAGTAATTTCGTTAATTAAAATTAATTAATGCAGCAATTTATTTAAATTAAATTTTAATGCTAAGAAAAGAAAATAATAAAAGTATCAAAAATTTAAATCATTGTTTTTAAACTTTTAAAATCAATATATATAGATAAAAAAAATTAGTTGATTTAAATCAATGATTTTTTTAAAAAAATCATTTGATTTAAATCATGATTTAAATCGTGATTTAAATCAAGCTGATTTAAATCAACGAACCCTGCTTTAAGGGCTTTTAAAAAACGAAAATCAAAAATAAGCACTTGTTAAAAATGCTATACAAAATGTTTCAAACATTCTATACGAAGAGAAAAACAAAGTATACTTAAAGATAATTATAATAACAAATCTACAGTTAATGTAAAGAAAATAGAAAAATTACCAATAAAAGTTATTGAAAAATTTTATTGGTAAAAAACTTAAGATTCTTATTTGATATGTAAAGAACAATACTAGTACCTATTAACAGATACACTAATTTTTTAATGTTCATGGTAAAATATGATTAAAAAAAGAGATAGATTAAGTCCCTGAAAATCAAATTTTAATAAAACAAAATGTTAATGCTGTAATGATATTAATATACAAATGTAACCAACTTTAAAAACACATATCATCAAGAAAGAATATCCACGATCATTTATAAAAAGGAAAGCAGATCATATCAGTGAATAAATTAATAAAGAAAAACATGTCAAAACTTGGAAAAAGTATGTTCAGTTAATAAAAATGAGTGGTTTGGGTTAGAAGTACAACACAGAAATACGAGAAATAGGGTGGTTTTCGATACTTTCAAGGTCATTTTGAAATTTTCAAGGATTTAGCATTATTTTCAAGTACTTCTTGGAGCCCTTGAAAATCGAAATGAAATTCAAGTACTTTTCAAGGCCGCAGGAACCCTGCACCAAGTTCTTAAACTTAAAAAATCAAATCAAAATTTAACTAAACAATGTTGTCTAAATAAGAAGACAAAATTGTCAGCTGTCTAAATTTGGGAAATAATAGTGCTTTCTTACATACTTGAATTTCTTTTAGAAATTTCAGAAAATTATGAACACCCCCTTGAAAAAATTCTGCGTACGCCACTGAGTGCGACTGTGTCTTCATTGAAAAACTTTTATTGCATGCTCTACAAGAATAAATTTTTTCGCCAGTATGATTGCTACTGTGATTAGACAGTGCATACCCATCTAAAAACTTTCATTCTACATGTCACTAGAATAAGGTTTCTCCTCCTTCAGAATGAGTGCGACTGTGAATAGTTAGCGTCTGCCTTCTTGAAAAACTTTTATTACATGTAGTGCAAGAATAAGGTTTCTCACTAGTATGAACACGTCTGTGCTCAGTTAATGTTGTCCCATGCGAAAAACTTTTATTGCAAATTTCACAAGAATAAGGCTTTTCACCAGTATGAATGCGACTGTGTTCGGTTAGTGAATATTTTCTTGAAAAACTTTTATTACATTCACTACAAGTATAAGGTTTTTCCTTAGTATGAGTGTAACTGTGTTCAGTTAGTTGACATTTCCTTGAAAAACTTTTATTACATTCGCTACAAGAATAAGGTTCTTCACCAGTATGGATATAAGTGTGGTTTGTTAGATGATGCTTTTTTGAAAAACTCTTATCGCATACAGTACAAGAATAAGGCTTCTCACCAGTATGAATGCGACTGTGCACAGACAGTGTACCCCTTTTTGAAAAATTTTTATTACATACACCACAAGAATAAGGTTTCTTACCAGTATGAGTGTGACAGTGTCTAACTAGCTGTTGCTTCCATGAAAAACTTTTATTACATATGCCACAAGAATAAGGTTTCACACCAGTTTGAGTACAATTGTGTATAGCTAGTTGATCTTTCCTTGCAAAACTTTGATTACATGCACTACATGAAAATGGTTTCCTGCCCGTATGAACACTAGTGTGCCTAGACAGTGAACTCTTTCTTGAAAAGCTTTTATTACATACCCTACAAAAGTAAGGTTCCACCTCAGTATGAGTGCGACTGTGATCAGTCAGTGCATGCCTATCTGAAAAACTTTTGCTACATATGTCACAGGAATAAGGTTTTTCACCAGTATGTGAGCGAATGTGTCTAGTAAGACGTTCCTTTACTGAAAAACTTTTATAACATATGACACAAGAAAATGGTTTCTCTCCAGTGTGAGTGCGACTGTGTCTAATTAGCCGATGCTTCCATGAAAAACTTTTATTACATGTTGTGCAAGAATAAGGTTTCTCACCAGTATGAGTGCGAGCGTGCTGAGACAGTGCGCTCCCACAGATAAAGCTTTTATTACATATGTCACAACAATAAGGTTTTTCTCCAGCATGAATGCGACTGTGACAAGTTAAATAATTTTTCCTTGAATAGCTATTATTGCATACACTACAAGAATAAGGTTTCTCACCAGCATGAATACTACTCTGCTCACTCAGGTGATTATTATCTGACAACCTACTATCACATAAACTATAAGGATGAGGTTTCTCATCTAGGTGAACAATATGCCTAAGCAAGTTGCTATCTTTTAAATCCATATTGATACCACACTGTATTAAATTTTGCGCAAATTAATTATCTTGTTAAAGACATTTACATGAAATGTAATTGTAAGGGTACACGAGAATATTCTGCTTAACGCCAAATTAAAACTGATTTTTACAAAAGCTTCAGCAATAGTTATACAAAAATGTTTTCCAGTTGATTGAGTTGCTGATGAAAGCGAACATTATTAAACAATACAATAAAACATTCAGAAATCAGTATCTAGGCTAATAGCAGTGATTAAGCAACAGAATTGTTTAAGTTATTATCAATATGTCTAAGTAAACAATGAAATAAATGAATGAATAACAATTAAACATCATATTAGAATACCATGCAATGTTATTGTTGTCAGGCAATGAAAATGAGATTCTTCAATTTCTCACAGCATCAGTAAAAAAATTTTTTACGGTATCAGACAGTCTTTTCTAGGGTATTATCCAAAATTAACTTCAAGTGTTATGAAGCACTGGGCAGTGAACCAACTTATACGGGCAACCCTGAAAAGAAATAATATTCATATAACTATGAGACTCTGTTTGCACACCTTTGTAATTTTTTTTATAATTCATATTCTTTTTTTCCCACCCCTTAAACTTCAATATTTTCCCAAACATTCAGAACAGTTTGTTCCCAAAATGTTCAATTATTGTAGCTTATTTGAAAAACAATTTTTTGTACTTTGGAAAAAAAACTATACTGAAGGAGTACAGATTATAGGACTTAGTAAGAAGAAATAAATATAAAGTAATCAAAGTAAAGTACAGTAAAGTATTTAGTCACTGATAATCAGGGGTTTGTTTAGAAGAAATTTGAGTCCAATAACGGGCCCTTCACAAAATATAATTTCATAAAAACGGAACCTTCACAAAATAATTTAACTTTTAATCGGACCCTTCACAAATTTGTTGATCTTCATTATTATTTTGTTAATCGAATAAACCCTACCCAGGGGGGGGGGGAACAAGAAAGATGGATATAAACGAATTAAGTTTTGTTTTTGGCAGACTCTTCTTCCATTATTCGTACGAAATGAATATAAATGAATTCGTCGCCTTGTAGCATTCCTGTAATAAATTATACCAATTCTTTATTTTCAAATTTTAAATATATTTAAAGTTCATATTGCTTTTTTAATTTTTCAGTTATCAAAAGGAATGTCTTATTATATTATTTTTTAAATTCGTGAAAAAAGAAAAAAATTAAGAAGCAACTTTTATTTGACATAGATTTATGAGTTTAACGGTAGGCTGATTCTTAAACAAAAGAACCATCTTGTGACACATCAACATCATTTTATTTTTTGAGGTAACAAATTACTTACGCAGTATGAATCTTATCAACTTTTACTACGACGAGGATAATTTTTCCTTCAACCAATTCATTATATGGTCATAAAATAAGATACTTTTTACGATAACAGCCTTAATAAATATTTTCTATGAATACTCTTCTCTTTATTTTTTATCCATATGAGGGTAATGCTAAGCATTATAAAACCGAACCACTTTTATTTGCTATGTTTTTCAATATAGAATGCTTAAATATTTCGACATGAAAGTAGGTCGTTTATATTAAATTACCAAAGAAAGTGGGGATATTATCATAACTACGGCAAGTTGGCGAAGAGTCGCCGAGGAAGGAAGATAACGTTTCTGGCGGAGGGAACCAGTTTTCCTCGGATCATGACGTTTACGCCTCTTCCTTCTCATTGGCTCAAATTCCCTGACTACTCCTTAGAACTTATCGGTTAAGATATATCAGTTATTAAGTAACCGGTTCCGATTTCTTGTTCTTAAATAACGTGTACAAAATATTAGTTCTTGAATAACGTACTCACGGTTTCACTCATGCTGAAGATTAAACACACGTTTTGCTAACTTCTAATCTAAAGTTATTAATCCTTTTATTCTTTTTTTTAAAAAAAATCTGTTTGACTCAAAATTAATGAGATTACATTTGAATAATAATTTTAAAAAGTCTTATAATGCACCACAGTTTCCTTTCTTTGTTTCTGAAATATAATTCATATTTGATTTAAACATTTTATTCATTTTTCAATAGGATGAAGATTTAAATGAACTATGCATTTTTCAATACAAAATGCAATTAAGATGAATCTGAGGAAAAAGTTTCTAAGAAAGCTTAGACATTTAAATGTTTTACTTTAACCTTATTTTTATTATTTTTTAATTAGGATGAAGATCTTATGGCAATTACCTTAAAAGTTTGCAATTTCAAATGTAACGAAATTTTATAAGGTATTTTTATTGCAATACATTACTTATTGCTTTTATCGCTAAATTCACCATTTCATATGCGTAATTAGGACGAAAAGAATAGATTAAATTTTCTTATTCCAAATGCATACTAAAAATTCTTCACAATGAAATACATATTATTACACTAATAATGAACTATGATAGATTTGAGAAATGAGTTAGGGAAGCACTTTATACATTCAAAAAAAAATTTGCCTCACTTGTTTGCTTTTTCAGATATATGATATTTTATTAAATCGTTTTTCGTCAATTAATGCAATTAATGCATTTAAAGTGTACTTTAACCTTATTATTTTATTCATTTGTTTGCAGTTTCAAAAGTTATAAAAGTTTTCAGAAAATATTTATATATACACTCCTCAAAAGTGAAATTGCAACACCAAGAAATAATGCATTATTTCTTGGTGTTGCAATTTCACTTTTGAGGAGTATACTGAACTCTTTTATATATACATTCAGTACATACTATTCAGTACATCTAATATATATACAATCAGTATACTAGAGGAGGATACTGAATGTATATATATTACTTGGTGTTGGAATGTTATTTCTTTGTGTTGCAATTTCACTTTTGAGGAGTGTATTTCATTATCATACGCAGTAACTTTACTTTAACATTGTTTTATTCAAATGCAATTTCAAAAGTGATAAAGTACAAGAACCAAGTCTTATTTCACAATTATACGACTAAAAAAGAGAGCAATTTCTTATAACATTACTAAATAAGATATTATATAATAGTATAAGAAAAAAAAAAGGAATGGTAGATTCAAAATAAATAATAAGAAAATCTTCACAGAAAAATCAATATTTTTACATAAAAAATAATTAATTGGGGAATATCCTAGTAAATGGATCTACAAAAGCAAATTATACATTTAAAATAATTTATCCTTAGAAGGCAACAGTGAACTATTTTGTTAATAAGAAATATATTTCAGATATTTTTGTATATAGTTTTAAAAACTTAAATAAATATGTATTATAAAATTAGTTACAGTCTCTTGACATAGGTTAATACAGTGTTTCTTTGTTTCTTCAGTTTGATTATACCAACCTGCACTTTAGTATATATAAAAGTAAAATATAATTTACATTTTAGGGCTCTAAGAGAACTTTTGCTGCTTTTATTTGTTCTTTAGCATTTATGCTATTTTTAACCTAATTGATTTGTTTTATCCGTCATGATTGTATCCATCTTAAAAAATATCTGTAGTTGATTTATAGAGAAAAGTACAATGTCAACTTTCATCATAATAAACAACACTTAAACTTGAAAAAAAGTTGTTCGCAAGTATTTCAATTATAAATTTGGAGTTTAATTTAAAAAAAACTATAACTTTAAACGCGATTAGAAGATTTTATTAAAATTTAAATCAAATCAGTAAAAAAAATATTTCATTTATCTATTTAATAAATTTTTTTTTTACTGAGAAATTGAAAATAAAAAACATTTCTGAGAGAACTCCAAACAAGTCAATACAATCAATGCATCAGAATACGACATCAGGTCAATGCTCTTCACAGTCATAAAATTTTAAAATTAAATTCCAGCTTAGAGTTTAAGATTAGAACTAAAATCGAAAGATTTAATTAAAATTATTACTAAATATTGCAAAGAGAATTTTGTGTTTTAATATTTGTGTTACATGATCTTATAAAAGCACAAAACACATGATCTTATGAAAATTCTAACACATGATCTTATGAAAATTTGCAAAAAATTCCCCGAATCTTTTAATGAATATTTTCAATTCTGAAACTGTCGCAATATTTAAAATAAATAAATAAATAAAAATAAAAAAACGCATTGAGTCCTATGTTTCGTTTTAAATGTAACCAAGTCGCTAATATGGTAATTATCATTGTTCCTGACATATATAACAGAAATTATTACTATCTCAAATTTTTTTTTTTTCATTTTCATAAGATCATGTGTTAGAGGCGACGAGTATCATGCGTTACACCCATAGAGTTCAACTCTATGGTTACACCACGTCCCGTAAAAACGAATGAGCTTTCTTTTCAATAATGTTAAAAATCATATTTTAAACATCTCGTAACATTAAAGATTTTTTAACAAAATAAAATAAATTAGTATCCCACTTTTGTGAGACATATTCCAATAATCAAAAACTTCAAACAATAATATTTAATGACATATTAATCTTTTCTTTAAGAGACGAGTTTCATAAGAAACATTTCATTCACTTGTGTAACTTCTTTTAAATTCCTCTTGACCTTACATTTCTTTAAAGGAAATTTTAAGATGTTTCTTTCGTTAAAATAAATAAATAAATAAAATCTTCATAGTCAGCCGCTATTTTATAATAGAGAGGGGGGAGAAGCAGTTTTTTTTCCCATTTTTAGACAATGACAAAGGAGAGAGGAAGGTAAGTTTATTTATTTTTATAAAGCATTTTTTATTTACCCATTTCTTAGACATATATTTGTTTATTATGATATTAAATATGTATTTAAGATTTCTGTTCCCTGATGTATTTTTAACGTAACTTTTCCTTTTCTGCATTTTTAGAAATCTTATATTGGGTAAAATAATGTGTTAAAATGATTTTTCCATATTCGAAGCTATGAAGTTCAATGAGTTCGAATTTATTATTATTTTATTACATAGAAGCAAACTGAAAATTGCTTGAACAGTATCTGATGTATCAAAGGCTCTAGGATGGAAATTATGTCTGACGATTCGCATGCATTGCGTATTCACTGTAGCTTGTATTTTTAAAACAGCCCTTTTCAAAAATCAATATAATTTATTATTTTACACGTAATAAGCTTTCCAAAAAGAGTGGACAAAAAAATCTGAGAAAGTTGTGCAGTACCAAAAACCAGGCAAATTTTAATTCAAAAAGAGAAGTCCGAATATATTCATTAACAAAGATATCAATACAAGAATGAGTCTTTTTATTTAGTATTTATGGCTCAACATCTTTATCAATAACACTGTTAGAAATGTTTTGTTATTCGTCTCAAACTATAAAGTCAAAAATCTGAAGGAATGTTTAGTTAGAAAAACGAGTATGATTTTGCGTTTTAAATCGTGTATTAAATTATGTGCACCTGCAGTGATTAAATTGCATATCTTACATGTGCCTCTCAAAACACGGAAACTGCATCTTAGTACGAGTAATATTTTGTCCTACTAGTTTTTATTAATGAAATATATCTTTGCTGTTATAAACTTTCAATTAAAATGAACAAAGATGTGTTAATAAACATTAAAAATGTATGGATAAGCTATCTTATTAAATCTACAATATAGTAAGCAAAAATCCAATTTAATATGTATAAAAAATTATTTAATTAATTGTGTATCAGGAAATTAAGCTTGTTTTTCTCTTGTTTTAATCTAGCCATACAGTGTTATTGTAAGTTCCAAAAATCACAATCATATGTGATGCCTTCAACTAGCAAGCAACATTATTTATAACAGAAGATTTTCGATTGCAATTGCTAAGAATACAAAAGAGGATCTATTTCTTGATTTAAGAGTTGCAAGAAAATGTAGCTGCACCACAACTAATTGCAAATTTTCTACAGAATTTTTTAACTTCTTAATTGAAATATTCTCGAGCAGCATGACAAATAAAAAATTTTGTTTTACTCCACTTACGAGTAGTGTCTTATTTTCCACCCCTATTCTTATTAGGGGTGATTGTGAGCCCAATTAAAAAGTCCTGAAAATTTCCTGAGAAAATCATTAATGACGCATTTCAAAAAATTAATATCTTTATAAATTTAAATCATTGATATTTTCACAACGTGAAAGTCTACATAAATTATATGCAGCATAATTTAAATTAATAATTATGTATTTAGTTTACTTTTATCTCTAATCACATTTATTATTTTACCAGAAAAAATATTTACGAATGAAAGAGATGCCAAGAACAAATTCTAGTTCTAATATTTTTAAATAAAATATACAATAGTTTTTATACATAAATGTGATCGATGATTTCTGTAAACTTCTGGACTGTGGATTTCCTGATCGCGGATAGCGAAACATCTGGAAACCCGGATTTTTTCCGGAGCACATTCATCTCTGTATTATTTTCAATTTAAAAATGGAAAGAGAGAGAGAGAGGGAGGGGGGTTTAATTTAAATAGTTTGTAAAGAGAGGCTTGAACTAAGCAAAGTATAATAAACAATAAGAGAAATTATGCTATGTTTACAAATAATTCGAATAGTCGAAAATAGTATTTTTTATTATTAAATAAAATGCAACTTGCAATTTATTTAACTCAGTAATTCTGACATGAAACTCAGGTTATATATCTTAATGATTATAATTTAGCTCAATTCATTTGTAATCTTATATAATAATTATAAATTTAATTTTTAACAATCTACATTGAACTTTTAGTAATCTATTATCAACCAACAACCATAAATTCCAAGGTCAGGGCTTTATTGCTAACATCCGCTGTAGCATTTTCGTCATGGTGCGGGGATTAGGTTCCCAAGTACCATATGATAATGGATGGGAGGCCTTCTTGTGTCTTCATTGATAAGATTTGGTTTCGAAATAGTCAAATACTATATAAATATAATACACCATTTCTTACAATATATTTAATAATTCCTTTAAAATGTCCATTATAAATGGCAAAATTTCCTATAATTTACATAGATTTAGCAAATTTTTTTTCTCCATAAATGCTTATAAAAAGTAATGCTTGCATTAAACTTTCATTTTTATTTAAAAATTCTATCATAAATTTTTTATTTCAAACTTTCTTCATAACCACTTATCATCCCACTAAAAATTAAGCAAGCCTAATAATATTGCGATCCAGTTGCAGACAATAGATTCAGACTAAAGGCATTTGATTTATATGTAAGCATAAGTAACTTGAAATGTTAATATTAGACAGTTATGGGTGATTCTTTGGAAACATGACAATTGGAAAAAAAAAAATTCAAATTTAAAATCTTCAAAATAATCATTTTTTTTTCTGTATATTTATTTAGTTACATTTATTAATATCTTACAGACCGCAGTGTAGTTTATTGAAATTTGTTCAAGGAAAAATATTTAATTGGTGTAATCAATTAAATCTTCAAATCGAGCAAAATCAGTTGCAAAAATTAAAAAAATAAAAAGCTTTTCTTAAAGTTTATAAATACAAAAATCAAATAAGAGCTGGGTCGTAGAGAGAATTTGTAATCTGACTCAACTAAAAATAATAAACTAAATAACCATTTCTTAACTTTTCAATAAATTCTGCATTCAAAATAATCATGTCTATAAATCGGAATTGTAAAAAAATTAGCCCAACTCCGATTATGAAAGTGATTTAGACAAATGTTTATAATCATGAGGATAGAAATATTACTTTTATTAATCTTACTACAATCGTTTAAATTATTACTTATTACAAAATTAATTTATAATCTTTGAACGTTTTTGAGCCTATTTTTTTTTTTTACTAAAATATTAAAAAAGTACACATAAAGCTATTGAGACTGAGGGACAATCTAGCTATTGATTTTCTGGAAACGGCAAAACGTTATGATTAAATGAAAATAAATAATATTAATTGCGAAAATATAAATCACCATTGAGAAAAAAAAAAGGGGGGGGGGAGGGAACTTAAATAGAAAGAAAATTGTAAAGAGGAACGAAATGTTTCTGTTACTTTAATTATTCTTTGTAATTCATTCTATTTTCACCTTCAAGGCGATCTTTCAAAACTAGTATTTCGTATTTTTACAAACTTTAATTCCTGATTTGGATTATTTTAAAATTAATATTGTCTATGGAGCTGTAATTATTTCTAAAAGCATAAATACATTACAAATAATAAAGTTAACGAATATCTTTTAGATTGATAGGTTCATATCATTGACGCATAATTAAAAAAAAATTTTTTTTGTAAAATTACTTACTTTTTAAATAATTACATCCTAATACACTTTTATAATTAAAAATGTATTTATAATTATGATTTCATGACAATCCATGTTAACATTGCACCGATTTTCATAGCAAATAATACATACTTATAAATTATTTAATTAAATATTTAACAAATAAGGTATCCTTCAGCTCATAAAATTCCTAAGTCAAATTTATTAAGCTAAGTTCTAAAGGTAAAAATTAAATTTAATGTATCATGGTTAGTTTCCTTCAATATTTATTAAAGAATCAGCTTGGGTAAAGACATTTATTTGTTATGCGTGATTGTGCATTAATATTTTTTACAAATGCATGTCTTGAATCTAAGATTAAATGAAAGTTTCAATGTATTATAGGTCGGTGATTGGCTTTCTGAAAAATTTGGAGTCGAAAATTTCAACTACCAACTCTACAACTATGGTTCGAAAAATATGAAAAACTGTTTTAAAGATAAACTAAATATATAAAACGATTAATTGTAAAAAAATGTATTAAAAATTCCTACATGGGTTTTTTAATTTTATTTTTGGAAAAAGCATAAATTATTAATAGAATAAACTTTATATTGAGAAGAAAGAAGACTTAAAATATCTAAAAAATATAATTGATAAAAAAAATAGACTTTTTTATACTAAGAAATTTATTTGTAGTATACTCTATTAAGACGGTCAACTGTAATAGCATTTTTTCCCAATTTTTTTTATTATTAAAATCTTTCGCACATTTATCTCTCATTTCCTTTATGTTAGTCGATAACTATTTTAAAGTTGCTTAAAGTTAAAAAATTAAAAAGTTGAAAAAAACGCATAAAATTTTATTTTACTTGCTGCAGGGTTCCCACGATCTGGAAAATTTTTCAAAGTGGTCGCAAATGTGAGATAAAACTAGATATTTTTTAAGCAATTAAAAAATATTTAATTTAAAGGAAATATATATTGGTGGAGAAAATAACTCAAGAATCGAATTTACGAATGAAAGATAAATTTAAGCATTTTTCAGTAGTCTTGAAAATTTTTAGCTATCACTAATTTATTTTTTCCAGTTTTTTTGTTTGTTTTTTAAAGGCGTTTTATTTTGTATGTTTTTAGCTCAATTTTTTTTTCTTATGTCGAGGATGAGTTCAAGGTGCATAAATCCCCATGGCAGAAGTACCTTGAAATCTTGAATAATCTAATATCTGACATTGTAGGAGTTTCATTTAATATAAAATTTAATAATAATCATTTAATAGAAAATTCTTAGTTGTATGGTGGAAATAATAATAATAAAAATAAGGTTGAAAAAATATAAATAATAGAAGAAATAATGATAAAAGAAATAAGAATAAAATATAATAAAACAAAGAGTTAGAAATAATAATAAAAGAAATAAGGCTTTTCATACCTTCAAAATTTGACGTAAATCAGGCACTTATGCACCAGTAATAAAGTCGGACATTCGTTGATCACGAAATATCCATGCATTTCACTCAAGGAGACAGATATGAATAACTCTGTATCAATTTGCCCTTTACAACACTATTCTTAATATGCTTGCAATAAATTTTACTTACAAAGTTTTTTTTTTTCTTCAAAAACCGTACTTTAAATTACTTTCAGATAGAAAAATTTAAATAAGAGAAGTTATTTCAAAAAATATAACACAATGAAAAACTTTTAAAAAAATACCATAAAGCTTCAAATTTAAACTACTGAGTTCCACACAGAATTTTCTCCACCCTCATCAAAAGAATTCGAAATTTCACATTTTTTATTAGATTTTACAATAATTACAAAGCATTTTATGTAACATAAATGCGAGTGAGTACAATGTGGAATATTTTTAACTAAAGAAAATTTTGCCGATACTAGACTAAATAGTTTTTTTTTTCTCTAGACTTAATAGTCTTTATAGACTTAATAATTTTTTTCCATGTTTTTTCGTTTTAAAAATTTTCATATTTGGTTCTTTCAGCAGTCAACTTATACACCTGACATACCAAAAATTACAAGCGCGCAATCAAAAATATAGCGGGTCGACTTATATACCGGTATATACAATATACAGAATTTTATATTTTTACAATTGGGTAAATTATGTTATAAATCTTCATTGTAGTCATTAAACTTATGGTTATAAAAATAACACTTGCTAAGATTAATTTAAATCATAAATGTATAGTTTAATATCGTAAAAACAGAAGTTTCGAAATAGGCTATCTTTCAGTGCGTGTAGATACGTTGATCGAAAAATGACGTTAATAAAGTGTGACAAAATAAAAATAATAAAGATTACAAGTGAAGCAGGATGTAATGAAAACTATTTAAATATTTTTATCTAAGAAAATCAACTTCTGGAGTCGACTTGCTAAGAAAAGAATTATTTACTGATTTGAAAACAATAAAAAATACGGTATTTTGATCTGTTCCGCAAATAACCAAACAATTTGTCGATTCGGGAAAATCTATTCAGCTTCAGTATTTTTCATTTTGGAAAAACAAAGAGTTTTGGAATTATTGGCTACATCTGAAGTTTAAGCACATCATAAATAAATGCTAATAATTAGGCTAATATTATGATAATAATTAAATGCTAATAATACGTAGCGGGTCCTAAAATTTGGCTGGGTCCAGTTATTCAAAACTAAACAGAAAAAAAAAATCTTGGTGTATATATCTATAAACTATTGACGTAACTTATGGACGATGGGAGCTACCTAAGGCATTTGCAGCTGTTAATGTTAAACCTTGTAATTTTCAACTACACCTAGAAGATAAGAGGATTCCTAAGTTAAGCCCAGCAACCTTATCAAGTCGACCAAATTCGATTTCGTGAAGAATTTTGTAGTTAAACCTAACGCTTATTCGTGGGAGAAGAGAAAAACCGTCCATTGTTAGCCTGACGGTAAGGGAACTCAACCGGAGAGAAATTGAACATATTGCATCGTTACCAATAGATAATTTTATTCCGTTATGCTTCAGTTTTATGTAAGCACGAATAATAAAATTTCTCGAAATAAGTTTATTATGTCAAAAATTAATTTTTTTTTAATATTATTTTATGGATGCGTCCTTCTTCTCAATCTTAAAGTAACTTTCTGTATTATTAATTTTATTATTCGAATTCTTCAAAATAGAAAATTCGAAAAACTTCAATCTTCAAAGAAAGACAACCAGAAAATAAATAACTTATCAAATGCGAAAAACAAGAAGATTTTCACCGACATCAGAATTTTTCAATTGAAATTGTGGGATTGATGAGAAAAATTTAGAGGAATCGTATTTCACCACTCTTAATGACTTTTTATCATTTATTTCTTTTATATTACATGTATAAAAGTAACAATTTAAAATTTCTTAAACTAAGAAACCTTATTCGAAAGTGAATAATAAAAAAGAAATTTTTTTAATTTTATTTTTCAGTTTCAGTTAATATGTAATAAAAATGGGTTAACGTCCACTGCAGATTGGTAAGCAACTATATCAATCTTCAACGACGATTAAGTGCACTATTTCCATCTTTTTTGATAAAAACCTTTAAGGTCGTAGCTATATGAAATTAATAAATGAGAAGTCATAGAAGGGGAGAGGCGAATTCGTGAAAGCAGGACTTTAAAACTAGTTTATTATATGAACCTTATTGACCCTACCCAATATTTATTTCTGAGATCAATTTTTGAACTCAGAAATAAATATTAGGTTGGGTCAATTTTATTGAAGGCAAATGCATATAATTGATTTATTACATGGCAGTTCCTTCCTGGCATCCCCCCCCCCCCACCCGAGGCTGAAGTATTAATAAAATATCAGAATCTAGATTTCTGAAAAACCATGAAAAAAAAGATTAAATGATTGAACCCATTAAACCTTTTCTATTGACACTAGATAAAACTTCTTTTTAATAATTAATTGAAGACTATAAGTGTTATTTATAGAATTCGAAACAGAAGTTAATACCGAGAAATTATTTGAGCGAAAAATATGTTGCAATGTTAATTATTAAGAGTTCAATAATTTTTAAACTATTTAGTGCCTCTGAAAATTAGTTCGTGGATATCAATGCATTAAATGTTTACATAAGGCGTTTTAAATTGTTACATGCGTAAAATTATCAAACAAAATTATACAAAATCGGAGTTCCGTCGAAAAAAGTTGGATCATTTAGGGTTTCATAATCGAAAAAAATTTGGGAATCGCTGTCCTAATACATACTTTTTTACTTGATGGAACGTTCTTATTATAAAAAAATGTAATTTATTTTGAATTTTAATCACCCTAATTATTGATGGAAGTTACTATTACGAAATAATTTAAGTTATAAAAAATTTAGTTTATAAGGAATATTTTTTCAGTCATGAAAGCATAACTTCAGTATTGCAATGGTAATAAATTTCCTCTAAGTCCCATTGAAGGGGGTCTGATAATTTCTGATTGCTCAGTTGAATAGGAAGAGAGCGGTCTTTTCTAGAAGATGAACTTTGACATTGATGAATTTTTCCCCCAGTGCAGCTGTGGGAGGAATGCTTTCTAAGAAAAAGATCACCCGACGCTTTGGCAAGTTTCCCGCCGAACAAGCCGTTTTGATTGGTTCGATAGAAAAGCGCGCACTTCTTTTTTCTTTCTATCAATATGGCCGTGTGGAAAGTTACGCAAACTGTTTTTTGTAAGAGTTCTTATTTGAATTAATAATTTATTGAAATTGTCTAATTCGCAATAAATATAATTTTATTTTTTAATTTCAAACTCCTTTTTTTGTTAATTTAAGATTTGCTATTAAAAAATTACTGTTTATTTCCTCCCCTTCTCTTTCGACTCGATGTTTATTCGTAAATGAAGTAAGTTTCTTTCCCTGCATTTTAAAAATTTTATAGTGAATAATTTAGACGTAATGCATCTTTAGTTTTTACAAATTATTGTTTCTTTAAAAAAGTAAATGTAAATTTTAATAGTAAATATGAAGTTAGTATGATTTTGCTTAAAATTTATGTTTAAAAAAAAACACCATTTACTTTGCTTAATTTGTTTAAATAAGATCAAAATTGTATAGAGTATTATAATGTTTAAATATTGGATGAAAGAGTATTATGTATTAAGTTTTAATAATTATAATTTAATATAATTCTTTAAAAAAGTAAATATAAATTTAAAGTTAGTATGATTTTGCTTAAAACTTATGTTTTAGAAATCGATAACCATAAATTGAAATTTAATTAGAAATTTCTGAGGGAAAGTTCAATTCAATTAACTATTTTTAAAAAAAATTAGTTATGTTTTATTAAGAACGTTACCTGAAAAGCATAGTATTTAATATGCAATAAATATAAAAATTATTACGTTTGCCAAACTTTCCATTTAGAATTAGCAGTTAAAGCTTAACAATTTTAAAATGGATTAGCCTACTTGAATAGAGTTTCCATAAGTAAGTGTTTATTTATGTTTATCTTTGATTTTCTATTTCGTTATCCTTGTTTCTTTAAAACCCAGATTTTTCACTCCTGAACTATGTTAACATTTTGCATGCGATTTTTTTTCTATCTTCTGTACCTGTTATTTCAATTTCCTCCCCGTTCCTGATATCACGACGGTAACACCGTTCTTTTTTGGTCCTCTCCTCTTAGAGAGCGCCTTTTCTTTCCCCCATCTTCCCCCTTTCCCTCGTGATGTCATGATCGGGTTTCTCTTTTTCCTCCTACCCCTTGGCGACCTATCCAAATAGGTCGCCAAAAAATTGGCGGCACTTGGCCTTGCCGTAGTTATGATAATCATCCCAAGAAAGTTTTCGGATGCGAATATTAGAATTGATAAAAATCTAAAATTCACTATCTTTAAAATTTAATTCAAGAAAATTTATTTAATTGTGCTCTCTCTGATTTGTTTACATTAAATGTTGCCTATTTCTACCCGCCTAGGCGTCGGTTGAACTCTCCACTACAGTTTAGTAGATGGCGCTGTACTACTGCAATTCTTGAAAAGTTCATTTCAGTTACATTTTTACTGTAAATAAAAAAAATCGATGATGCTAATCCGGAGATCAAAACGATTCTCAAACGAGTTGTGAGTGGCTGAGGTCATATTCTTGGCCACAGATGGACTAGAAACGCACACTCGGTCTGAAAATTCGCTTGGCTTACCAAGCGGTCTTGCTGATATTGACAAGTAGCAAAACGAACTACAAAAAGGCTCAGAGTGATTAGCTATAATAGAACAGGAATCTCGTTGGAATTCGCAACACCTGTGAGCCAAGTATCCTAACCACTTTGTATGATTTGTTCTTAATTTTCGTTCATATTCGATACCAAGAAAAGGGGTCAAGTAATTCTATTATGTTATAAGCTGCAGCTTGCTCTTTATGTGTAAGAAAATGGTAAATAAGCTTAAAAACGAGTATAGTTCTCCCATCACTAGAACTACATCGAATAGAAAAGGTCTTGTTTACTACCGGGAAAAAATTTAAACATTTTGAATAATTGCTTGTTTTTATTCCTTGTAGTACTTCATTTACGTCGCGCTAAAGCAGCACAATGGCTATTGGCGACTGTGTGAGAAACATCCACAAGAATGTTCTAAAGGCCATCTCAATTTTGACTTTATGCAGAGTGGATGATCTGCATCCAACACTCTATTGTAAAACAACTAAACGAGAACCTATACCACACACCCTCGGTAATTCAGATGGGTGATCAAAATTTTCCTCCTCCCGCACATCTTAATTCCGGAATTTAAATCAGAACTTAAATCAACCCATTTGGAATTATCTAGCAGTATTTGCTAAATAGTAGAAGCTTAGAAATAAAATTATAAACTTTTTTACTCATGCTTAATCTTTTAAAGTATATTTTGCAATCTAAAAAGTATGAAATTCCAGTTTTGAATTAGCATTACAACATTTTTAGCTTCAAAGTAACATAATAGTATTCACTTACTGTTTTCAAAATTTATGCGATTTCATCGTTAAGTGAAGTATTTAAAAAAAAAAAATAAATATTTTGTAGCTAATATTTTCACTATATGTTAAAAACTTTTCGACCTGTATGTTACTCTTTAACGACTTTATACTAAATTATTCTAGAGAATGATCCGTGCCGGCTCAGTGGTTAAGGCACTTCAAGCTAGTCTGAGATGTGAAGGCAGCCTGTGCGCAATGTCGTTGTTTCTCACGAAATGTGGAATTTTATTTTCCAAAAAAACCCTGTCTATCAACGAGGTGTTGCAAAAAATGTCTTATTTGGGGGGGGGGGACATTGCAATTAAATTGAAAATTTATTAGGCTGTTTAAACGTAAATATTACCTTTTTTTATACTGCAGCTAATATATTGCATTTATTAATCTTTTGATTAATACTGAAATCAAAACAGGTTTAACTTCGAAATTCTTGAAAATTAAAATTTTTTTCTCCCCGTCATTCAAAAACTGTGAGATTTTACGTAGCTACAAATCGCATGTTGGTGTGTACAAAATGAAAAGTAAATTTATTAAAAAAATACAGCAAAGAAAGTTGAAGCGACAGGGACACAAACAACATAATGTACAGTGTATATAGACATTTTATTCATCCTATAGTATTGTAAACAAATTGAATAGATAATGGAATTTTTAGAATTCTCAGCAAAAGAATAGTGTGCTCTAATTTTGCTTGATTTAACTTCCCCAACCTATGAACGAAAGGAACTCTTATACTATGTTTTCCAGTAATTTAGTTGTAATCATATTACAAGAAACTACTTTTAATCTTTTGTCACGGAAAGGTTTCACCAAGGACCCCAGGATGGGAGGTCACAGGCGGTTGCTGTGACCCTCCAAAGACTTTCACAATTCAGCAAATTTTTCTTTGCCATTTAACATGTTTACAAAAATTAATTTTCTATCGCTTTATTTAAAAAACAGAAGCAAAAAATTAAATGTTATCTCTTTAATTGACTTTTTGATGGAAAAAAAAAGAATGCATAAACATCATTTACAGGCATTCCATTTCTCAATTCTTCATCAATAAATCTTCCTTAATTCTAAAAAGAGAAATTCACAGTCACTCATCATCAACTCTTATTTCCTAATACAAACAGGCCAGTTTTATCAGAAATAGATAAGACGCAAATTAGCTCACTTTCACAAAGCCTCCCACCCTTCTTTTATGAAAAAGAAAAATTGAAATAGTGCAACAATACATAAGTAAATACAGTTTAGTTACTTGCATGAAGTTTAAAAAAACAATTAACCAGCAGTTTTTTGTCCTGAAAGTAAATACTAATTTATTGATGAATTATGATAATAGTTTGCACAATATCTTCAATGCAATCTTTTTTCACCAACATATTGGATAAACTACAATGAATTTTGCAAATAGGATTTCATATGCATAATTAGTAACACTCTTAAGCACTTCGTTACATTATATACAGTGTAATAATATTCTTAGACATTTGTTTTCCTTCAGATTGGTTTGAGATTTTCTTTTCGGAGCACTGTGCGCCGGCTAGAAGTCGATTAATCGATATTTGGCTAAATAACAATTTGTTACATCTCTAAGCCCTGCAATAAATTAATACCTCATATTAGCAGTGGCTCATAACTCAACAGAGCAAATAATATCCTTTAGCAAAGGCAATTTTCCTTTTGTCTTTAATCAGTTAAATAACATGCCTCACAAATTTTTTTTAATACAAACTACTAGCATAAGGTGTGAGCAGCTGATTCACTATTAAGTAAAAAATAGTAAATTTATTAAACTATTTACAAGAATAAAATTACTCAGCAGTGGGAACGTAACTATGGATAGATAGCATTAAAGTCTGTGAAAAATTTGTTAGCATGTGTAACCAGAATAAGGTATCTCACCACCATCAATGCGACTGTGATGAGTTAGATTTTTCTGAGAAAAACTCATATAACATACTCTGCAAGAATAAGGTTTATCTCAAAAATGAGTACGCTTGTGTCTTCATTTTGAAAAACTCTTATTGCATACTCTTCCAGAATTTTTTTTTGCCAGTATGAGTGCTACTGTGATTAAACAGTGCATGCCTATCTGAAAACTTTTATTACTTTATTTCACATGTCACAAGAATAAGGTTTCTCTTCATTCAGTATGAATGCGACTGTGAATAGTTAGCGCCTGCTTTCTTGAAAAACTTTTATTACATGTAGTGCAAGAATAAGGTTTCTAGCCAGAATGAGAACGACTGTGTCTCGTTAGTTGATCTTTCTTTGCAAAACTTTTATTATATTCACTATACAAGAATAATGTTTCTCACCAGTATGAACACGTATGTGCTCTGTTAATTTTGTCCACTGCGAAAAACTTTTTTTACATATTTCCCAAGAATAAGGCTTTTCACCGGTATGGATATAAGTGTGGTTTGTTAGATAATGTTTTTTTGAAAAACTCTTATCACATACACCACAAGAATTAGGTTTCTCACCAGTTTGAGTACAATTGTGTTTAGCTAGCTGATCTTTCTTTGCAAAACTTTTATTATATTCACTATACAAGAATAATGTTTCTCACCAGTATGAACACATATGTGCTCTGTTAATTTTGTCCAGTGCGAAAAACTTTTATTACATATTTCCCAAGAATAAGGCTTTTCCCCGGTATGGATATAAGTGTGGTTTGTTAGATAATGTTTTTTTGAAAAACTCTTATCACATACACCACAAGAATAAGGTTTCTCACCAGTTTGAGTACAATTGTGTTTAGCTAGTTTATCTTTCCTTGCAAAACTTTGATTACATACACTACAAGAAAATGGTTTCTTGCCCGTATGACCACTAGTGTGCCTTGACAGTAAACTCCTCCGCGAAAAGCTTTTATTACATACTCTACTAAAGTAAGGTTTCTCCCCAGTATGAGTGTGACTTAGATCAGACAGTGCACGTTGGAATGAATCTTAAATAAATCATAAACTTATATAATGGAAAAATCATAAATTTAAATAGAATGTCATTAAAATGATAGAAATTAATACAATGTGGGAAAATGGCAATAATGACAACTTAGCACAACAAAGAATATTCAAAATCTTACCGGACATTTAATTTATTTCTTTGATTGATTTAACAGAGCATGATATTTTTAATTGAATTATGAATATTTTTAATTGAATTATGAATGAGTAATTGAAATTTTAATGGCCATAATGCCAAAACATAAATATTACTCATCTACCAACATAATGAATAAATCTAAACTGAAACTGAAAACCAAAAGGGAAGAAAAAAAAACAAAACAAATCTTTCTTGATTAACAGTACCCGTGGCTCCATCTGTTATTGAAATTATAATTAAAAGTCAAAACATCCTGCCAGCCAAGGAGGTGGATATGTCATTTCTTAATGAATGGGCATACCTTACAAACAGATCTGGTGAACTCTCCATGAGCTGTTTTCAGTTTAAGAACTCTAACTATACCATCTCGTCCTGGAAATACTTGCACAAGTCGTGCAAGAGTCCACTTCAATGGGGGTGAAACATTGTCATTTTTGAGAAGAACTAAGTCTCCAATATAAAACTCTGAGCCAGAAGCAGTCCATTTAGACTTTGCTTGTAGAGTTTGGTGATAATCTTTACTCCATTTGTTTCAAAATTGAGCACGAAGTTTTTGAATTAAAGACCATCTAGACTTGAGACACATGGATGGTGATGGGTCTCTCTCAGGCAATGAAAGAAGTGGAGCACCCACAATAAAATGCCCAGGGGTAAGAGCCTCTAGATCACTTATTTCTGAGGTTAAGGGACATAACGGTCGAGAATTGAGGCAAGCCTCAATTTGGCACAAGAGCGTAGCCAGTTCTTCGAAATTTAGTATAGCTGAGCCGCATACTTTTAGCAGGTGTCTCTTGGTTGATTAAACATTAGACTCCCAGAGTCCGCCAAAATGAGGTGTTGCAGGAGGAATAAAGTGTCAAGAGATTTGAAGATTGCTGGAAAAATCTTGAACTGAATTGTCTCGAACAATTTTGTACAGAGACTTCAAATAGTTACTGGCTCCCTTAAAATTTGTGGCATTATCACTGCATACATCAGATGGCAACCCTCGTCTAGCAATAAATCGACGAAAGGATGCTAGGAAGGTTTCTGTTGACAAATCAGAGACAAGTTCCAAGTGGACAGCCTTCGTAGCAAAACAAATGAAAAGTGCAATGTACGACTTTAAGGTGACTTTAGATCTTGGTAAATTTGGTTTGGTTGAAATCGGACCTGCAAAGTCCAACCCAACACGTTGGAAAGGTTTAGATGGAATAACTCGATCACGAGGCAAATCGGCCATGAGCTGGCTTGACAAGTTATACAGCCTCTGAGGATCTTTCTTACTGTGTTTCTCCCAGCTGTAAACCAAAATTTTTGCCATATTAAAGATAAAACTACAGAAATGCCAGAATGTAACGAAAGCTTATGATAATATTCTATAATAAGCGTGACAAAATGATGACTTTTCGGCAAAAGAAAAGGATGTTTAGCCGACAGTGACAGATTTGAATTTTTGAGTCTCCCACCAATTCTTAAGACCTTGTCAGAATCTAGAAAAGGTGAAAGGGTTATTATTTTAGAGTTTCTTGGAACACAGCCTTTATTTTTGATTGACTTAATTTCAGCACTGAATTCCACCCTTTGAATTTCTTTAATAATTGCGATAAGAGCATTATCCAGTTCACAAACTTGAAGGCAAACGTTTATCCAATTTTCCGAATTTCTCGAGTTGAACACGAATCTTTTACACCAAGCAATCACTCTTATTAATTTGCTGAATGATGAATATTTTTGAGTTAACTCTTGCATCGAATTACTTTCAACTGCTGAGGCATGTATTAAAGTGTCAGGGTTGGAAGTGTGAACAGAGTTTGGTTTAACCTCTTCGGTGAATGCTGAATTTGCATTAGATAGCCCCTCCGGGCCCTGCAACCAAAGTTCCAAGTCCTTAAGCTTCTTTGGAAAAATTCCTCGAGAGGCGCAGTCGGCAGGATTGTTAACTCCAGCCACATGGTTCCTGTCGCCAATATTAGTAAGTGATGTCATGGCTGCAACTCTATTTTTTACGAACTGATCCTTTAAAAAGTCTGATCGAATCCAACTCAAAACGATTTCTGAATCCGACCATAAGAACACTTGCTTCCAAATTTGATCTATCGAAATTTGAAGATTACTATACAATTTTGCTAGCAAATGAGCTGCACACAGTTCGAGGCGAGGTAATGATACTGTTTTCAAAGGGGCGACCCTGGTTTTTGCTGCCACTATGTTCACTGAAGCTCTATTTTCGTTATCCACTACTTTCAAATAAAAAACAGCTGAATATGCTTTGAGTGAGGCGTCGCAAAATCCGTGTAACTGGGCTTCAATGATTAAATTATTTACAGACACCAGTCTTCTTTGAATTGCTATTTCCTTTAAAGCCTGTTTTTCAGCCTGGAAGGTTTTTCAGACACATAAGAGCTCTTCGGTTAAAGGTTCGTCCCAAGTTACTTTGGAACAAAATTTTTAAGATGATTGTGGCAGGTGAAAGAAAGCCCAGGGGATCAAAAATCCTAGCTATGACAGAAAGCAGTTCTCTTTTTGAGGTAACTATCTCTGGAAATGAAATGTTCACCTGAAAAGTATCTTGCTGTGTATTCCAATACAGTCCTAAGACCTTCTGACATTGATTTTCTTCTATAGTAACATTGTGCTGCTGTGAGAGAGAGTCTTTGGAAAGATCTGATAGAACCTCTGAACAATTAGACGACCATTTTCTGAGATTGAAACCTCCTCGTTGCAAAAGTGATTTTAAGTTTGTAACTAGATTTTTGGCTTTGGGGATGAAATCTGTACCTGATAACAGATCATCAACATAAAATTCTTCCTTAAGAACTCTTGAAGCATCAGGAAAAGCTTTCTCTTCGTCCTTAGCGAGTTGTTGAAGTGTTTTTACAGCAAGATAGGGAGCACAGGCAGTCCCATAGGTGACAGTTAATAATCTGTATATCTGGATTTCTTCTCAGGTTTGAACCTCCAGAGTATTCGTTGGTAATCAGCATCCTCTTCATGAATACGAATTTGGCGAAACATTTTCTCGATGTCAGCAGTAAATGCAACTTTGAAAATTCTAAATTTTAGTAATAGAGAAAATAATTCGGGCTGCAAACGAGGACCTGCATGCAACGCATTGTTGAGAGAGTTCCCTGAAGAATCCTTAGCTGACGCATCGAAGACCACTCTTGGTTTGGTTGTGTTGCTGTCTTCCTTAATAACGAAATGATGAGGTAGATAAAATGTTGATTCCTTAATCAGTTCGTCGGCAGGAACCCTTTCCATATGACCTAGTTGAAGATATTCCGACATGAAAGTTGTGTACTGATGCTCAAGTTCATTATTCTTACTTAGTTTTCTTTCAATGTAGTTGAATCTTTTACTTGCTTGAGTAGCTGAGTCACCAAATTCTATAGAATGTTTGAAAGGTATTCTCACAATATAACGTCCAGATGGATCTCTAGCAACTGTTTTTTCGTAAAATGCTTCACAATCTGAATCATTCTTTGATTTCAGTTCAGCTTGAGGTAAAGATTCGAGCTCCCAGAATTTAGCCGATTGACAATCCAACGATGAGGTAAGATGACAGTTCACAAAGGAGTTTTCCTTATTGGAGTTTGAGAACACTCTTCCCGATAATAGCCAGCCTAGATGAGAATTGAGTGCAGCTGGAGTACCTTTCTTCCCTAAAATTGGTTCTCCAATTAGCAAGTCAGCGTATAAGTCGGCTCCTAACAGAATGTCTATTGGACCAGTTGCATGAAATGTTGAATCTGCAAGCATTAGACCATGCAGGTGTGGCCAGTTGCAAGAAGAAAATGTGAAATTCGGTAAATCACTTGTTATGCTGTCTACAATCAAGGCTTTACAGCAAAAAATTTTCTTATTAAAATGTGGAGAAAAGACCAAAGATACTTCAGATAAAAAACACTTTACTAGCGTATTATTAATTCCTGAAATCGAATGATTTGTAACAGTCTTTGATAATTGCAGTCTTTTAACACAGTTTTTGCTCACTAGAGATTTCTGACTGCCGTTGTCAATCAGCGCTCGGCAATTAACGAAATGTCCCTTAACATTTTTAACCTTTATTAAAGCTGTTGATAATAAAGTATTACTATCTACACTATTAGAATTTAGACAAGTTGTGCTAAGTTGATTGTTTTCCCTCACTGTAGGAACATTTTCAGAAGTGGCATTATCTAAATTTGAATTAGAATAGCAAACTGTATTGCTTACATTAGGTTCTTCAGAATTAGAATAAAATCTATGCAATGAAGTATGATGTTTTCTATGACATGCCTTACAGGTGTTAGTAAAACGGCATTTATTTGCCATATGAAATTTTCTTAAACAATTTATACACAGCCTTTCAGATTTAATTACCTTCCACCTGTCATCAACAGACATCTTATTATACATGGGACAATTAACAATCGAATGATTTTCATTACAAATATTGCATAAATTTTCGGTTTTGTTTACAACCACATTATTTACAATAGCCTTTTTAGGAAGAACCCTTGGCTTGCATTCTGTTTGATTTGAAATACTTTTTGCTTGTTGCTCAAGAAATTTAGCCAATTCTAAAAATGTTGGAATATCTTGATTAGTTAAAGATAATTCCCATCTTTGCCTTAGTGTATCATCAAGTTTTCCCAAAATAAAAAATATTAAAATAACATCTACCATAGGATTAACTTCTAACTTTAAAGTTGAAAGAATTCGAATAACTTCATTACACGTATCTAAAATTTCAAATATCGAAACCACAGAATTAGACTTAATTGTCTTTAGATTAAATAGTTTTGAAATTTGCGCGAACGCTAATTCACGTTTATTATCATATCTCACAACTAGAGTCTGCCAAGCATGCTTATAATTTTCATCTGTGAGCGAAAATCCTGAAATAAGCTTGTGTGCAGTACCCTTTAAACTAGCAAACAAATATTGAAATTTTTGAAGTTCTGTTAATTCTGGATTTTTATCCATGGAACTCAAAAACAATTCTTTAAATGACATCCAATTATTGAAATCTCCATAAAAACTCGGTAACTCGAATTTGGGCAACTTTAAACAAGATTCATTTAGTTTCGGTTTCGAATCATCTAGAGAAACGCCGCCATTATTAGTATTGTTTACTTTTGATTTCAATTCCGACATTTCCCGTGCAATGTTAATTCGCAACGTATCAATATTAGATGCCAAATCATCAAATTCTTTCATATTGCTTGCCTCTTCCTCATTCTTGCAAGAAACGATAATTTCCGTATGAATCTCATTAAGCTCCACCCAGCGCCGTAGCGAGCTTAACTCGCGCCCGGGGCACAATACCTTTTTAGCGCCCCCCCCCCTCACTCGAAAACCATCTAATATTATAAGTAAAATATACTCGCAAAGTAATAAATAAATTAAGTAAAATAAATAAAGTCATAGGCTCAAGCTAGGCATTAAATTTGAGACAAAAAATGTAGTTAAGAAAACAAGACTAGACTTTGAAATGTATATGATCATCTAGAATTAGTTCAAAAGATACCCATTATTTATTTTGCATATTTATGAAGAAATATTTTAAAACACGCAGTTTTAAAACAATAAAAAAGTAAATATTTATTATCTCTAAGGAGATACATATATTTAATAATATGATTATAATACATTAATAAAACTAATTACTATGTATAAATTTTCCGCTTTTGATGAAGCAAATTTATCAATAATATCATCAAAGTTGATCATTTCAAATTTTTCTCTTTCCACACTCAAAAATGCTAAGTCGGCGATCTTGTCCCATCGTTGCTACAGCGTACAGCGGGGGTTCCCTATTCCTGACGTCATCACGGAAAGTCAAGGGGTGCTTATTTCTGTCCAACCGGAAGTTGTTTATTTCTGCCCACCTATAAACCGGAAGTTGCTTATTTCTGTCCGTATACTTATTTCTGCCCGTCTGTAGTTTCGATTTTAGTTTCGGTTGCTGTTTTATTATTTAATTTATTAGTTTTTTGAGGGTGGCATCATTTATTATTTTTTATATTAGTTTTTAAGGATGGCAACACTTAGAAACTTTGTTACTTGGGGAGATATTGTATATTATGAAGTTATGACGGCATCTTTTATTACATAACATATGAATGATATCATGCTTTACTCTAGTGGTGCCATCTATGTGGGAATAAAATAACTTTAAATCTATTTCAATATTTAAATGTGTTCTATTATTATTATTTATTAAATATAATTAAGACTGAGGATCGAACTCGCGCCATTTAAAAAGCCTTCGTGGGTCAGTAGTTGGATATCATAACCACTGACCCACGAATGCTTGGTTAGATATGTGTTAATAAGTTAAACTTTTGTATTCTGAACACGTGTATAAATGAAAATGATTTGATAACGATATCATCCTACAGTTTCATCGATATATTTTCTCTTTATCATTGACAGCTATTAAATAAATATTTCTGCCCTTCTTAATGCTATGATAACTTTCTCTGGATGGCAACGGTACTGACCATACACGTGTTAATTATTACATAATAAATAAATGATATCATGCACATGCTTTTTATTTGGCACATGCTTTTTATAATGGCTCCATCTATACTTAAATATTAAAAAGAAAATATATTAATAACTCTTAATTTTAGTTATTTTTTAATATAAATATAGTTGATAAGACTTAAATTATTATTAACCTAATCAATATTAATGAATACATTTCAAATAAATTGATTCAATATTAAAATAAAAATTGTATTAAGTATGTCTACTGTGAATATTAAAAGTATTAGACTTAAAGGCGTATTAATTTTAAATCAATGAATGTTATTTTATAAGATTAGATATTTATCACCTTCGTTTGGATTTACGGCTATCAATATAATCTTGTCAATTTTGAACCCAGAAGACAAGGGAACTCCTAGATCTTGAGACAATGAATGTCTTCGAAGAGGACTTTGTGAGCGCCCACGTTATATGAAGTGGAAAACCACGAAAACCTCCTACGCTTAGTCCGAAGACAAGTAGTGGGTTTTGTTTTGTTAACCAGTATCCTGTGAATGTACAAAGATCAGAGGAAAAAACTTAAGGTTTTAATAAAATAAATGTTATCATTTTATATATATTCTAATGGTGTCATCTATACTTAAAATGTTAGAAGTTTAGTTATTTTTTGATATATGTATAGTTGATATAAATGACTGTAATTATTATTAAACTATTCAATATTAGCTATTATTAACCTATTCTGTAAGACAGTACACCCTTTAATAATTAATACAAAAAGTTTCAGAAAAACTATAAAATTATTACAAAAATATTAGATTTTACTAAAAGATTGAAAAATTTTACTAAAAGATAGAAAATTTTTACAAAAAAGCAAAAATATTTTACAAAAAGCAAAATATTTTACTAAAAGATAGAAGAATTTTACTAAAAGATAGAAAAATTTTACTAAAAGATAGAAATATTTTCTTAAAAGAGAAATTTTTTCTTTGTAAAAGCATAAAAATTTTCTTAAAAGATAGAAAATTTTTAACAAAAAGTTAAATTTTTTTCTTAAAAGACAACATTTTTTGTGAAAACATGAACATTTTCTGATAAAATAGAAAATTTTGTTAAAAAGTTTGAAATATTTTTATAAAAGATAGAAAATTTTCATAAAAATAAGAAATATTTTCTGAAATGACAAAATCTTTTTTACAAAAATAAAAATATTTTCTGAAAAGGACTTTGTGAATACCCATGTTATATGAGGAGGAAAACTATGAAAACCTCCTACACTTAGTCCGACGACAAATACGGGACTTGGCTTCGTCAAATGCTTCAACATTTTGAAAAAATACTAACATAAATAGTAGACACGAGAATTCTTTATTCATTTGAGAATTCGTATCGTATAATGTCATCTACTTTTAATGAAGGAAACTATTACGTAATTGATTAATCTATGATAAATTTGATTTTATTTTCTATTAGAAAATGAATAACGACATATTTATATTATCAATTATATATAAAATTTCCTTAAAATTACAAATGAATTAATTTAAATCTAAGAAACATATAAAGGGAATTTTTGCCGCTATAAATTCACTTATATTCAAAACATATTCATTTTATTATTATTTAATATTATAATAATGCAATTAACTTACTTTATTTTCAAATTAGGAGTTAAATCTATCTATAGCCTTTCTATTTGAAAGTATATATTTAAATGATACTGATTACAGAACTTGAACACGATATCTATTTCTGACAAAATTTTACAAAGATAATGTCTGTCCAGGACGTTTGGGGTTTATCTACGTTTTATCAATCAGTCATAATATAAAGTATAACATAGTGCTTCATACTTGTTATAGAACGTGGGAATGCAACTATTTCTCAGAAAATTGTTAAGAAACATATGATGTATGCTCGCAGAAATGGTTGGGTGAAACTTTGAATAAAATGTTATTTATTTTATTAAAATATATTTTGTCTTTATTGATCATTTTCACGTGTGAAAAAGTTTATATTATCAAAAAAAAAATTACACTCTTTAATAATTAATACAAAAAGTTTCAGAAAAATACATAGAATTTCTGAAAACTAGAAGATTTTTGCAAAAACTTAAATATTTTTATAAAACTAACAAATTTTTTAACAAAAAGTAAAAATATTTTCTTAAAAGAGAAATTTTTTCTTTGTAAAAGCATAAACATTTTCTTAAAAGATAGAAAATTTTTAACAAAAAGTTAAATTTTTTTCTTAAAAGACAAAATTTTTTGTGAAAACATGAACATTCTCTGATAAATTAGAAAATTTTGTTAAAAAAGTTTGAAATATTTTTATAAAACCAGCAAATTTTTAACAAAAAGTTAAAATTTTTTCTTAAAAGATAGAAAATTTTTGTAAAAACATAAATATTTTCTTAAAAGTTAGAAAATTTTGTTAAAAAAAATTGAAATATTTTTATAAAACTAGCAAATTTTTAACAAAAAGTTAAAATTTTTTCTTAAGAGCTAAAATTTTTGTTAAAACGTAAATATTTTATTAAAAGATGGAAAATTTTGTGAACAAAGTTTGAATTACTTATATAAAACTAGCAAATTTTTAACAAAAAGTTTAAAAAAATGTTTAAAAGATAGAAATTTTTTTGCAAAAACATAAATATTTTCTTAAAAAATCGAAAATTTTGCTTAAAAGTTTGAAATATTTTTATAAAACTGGCAAATTTTTAGCAGAAAGTTAAAATATTTTCTTAAAAGAGAAAATTTTTTGCAAAAACATACATATTTTCTGAAAAAATAGAAATTTTGTTAAAAAGAAATAAAAATGTTACATTATTTCCTAGTTCGTTAAGATTTTAAGATGATTACTTTAAGTTAGATCAATAAATATTTTTTTAAAAATCATTTTAACATTAATTTTAAATCATGAAGGCAGGAGAATCCGTTGGTTCTATGAACCATTCAGAGTGCAGGATAAGGACCCATATTTAAATACTACTTTCTACAAAGTTCATCCTCCATCCAGTCTTCCATCTCTATGAATTAGCCGAAAAAAATTTCCAAAAAGTTTGAGATATGTGGGACTGGATCACAACTTCATAGCTTCCTAATTCTCGTTGTCTCTTTCTTAAATACTTCCAATGCATTTTCACAATTTTTTTTCTTCATCTTTTTATTGTTATTTATTGTTTTTATTTTATTGTTATTCAAAAGTTTCTCGATTTTTCATGAGTTTTTAAATGTCTATTCAAGTTTCACTTTCGATTAATCACCTTATCACATAAAAGACATGAAGAAAAAAAAAATTGTGAAAATGCATTGGAAGTATTTAAGAAAGAGACAACGAGAATTAGGAAGCTATGAAGTTGTGATCCAGTCCCACATATCTCAAACTTTTTGGAAATTTTTTTTCGGCTAATTCATAGAGATGGAAGACTGGATGGAGGATGAACTTTGTAGAAAGTAGTATTTAAATATGGGTCCTTATCCTGCACTCTGAATGGTTCATAGAACCAACGGATTCTCCTGCCTTCATGATTTAAAATTAATGTTAAAATGATTTTTAAAAAAATATTTATTGATCTAACTTAAAGTAATCATCTTAAAATCTTAACGAACTAGGAAATAATGTAACATTTTTATTTCTTTTTAACAAAATTTTCTATTTTTTCAGAAAATATGTATGTTTTTGCAAAAAATTTTCTCTTTTAAGAAAATATTTTAACTTTCTGCTAAAAATTTGCCAGTTTTATAAAATATTTCAAACTTTTAAGCAAAATTTTCGATTTTTTAAGAAAATATTTATGTTTTTACAAAAATTTTCTATCTTTTAAGAAAAAATTTTAACTTTTTGTTAAAATTTGCTGGTTTTATAAAAATATTTCAAACTTTTTTAACAAAATTTTCTAATTTATCAGAGAATGTTCATGTTTTCACAAAAAATTTTGTCTTTTAAGAAAAAAATTTAACTTTTTGTTAAAAATTTTCTATCTTTTAGAAAATGTTTATGCTTTTACAAAGAAAAAATTTCTCTTTTAAGAAAATATTTTTACTTTTTGTTAAAAAATTTGTTAGTTTTATAAAAATATTTAAGTTTTTGCAAAAATCTTCTAGTTTTTCAGAAAATTCTATGTATTTTTCTGAAACTTTTTGTATTAATTATTAAAGAGTGTAATTTTTTTTTTGATAATATAAACTTTTTCACACGTGAAAATGATCAATAAAGACAAAATATATTTTAATAAAATAAATAACATTTTATTCAAAGTTTCACCCAACCATTTCTGCGAGCATACATCATATGTTTCTTAACAATTTTCTGAGAAATAGTTGCATTCCCACGTTCTATAACAAGTATGAAGCACTATGTTATACTTTATATTATGACTGATTGATAAAACGTAGATAAACCCCAAACGTCCTGGACAGACATTATCTTTGTAAAATTTTGTCAGAAATAGATATCGTGTTCAAGTTCTGTAATCAGTATCATTTAAATATATACTTTCAAATAGAAAGGCTATAGATAGATTTAACTCCTAATTTGAAAATAAAGTAAGTTAATTGCATTATTATAATATTAAATAATAATAAAATGAATATGTTTTGAATATAAGTGAATTTATAGCGGCAAAAATTCCCTTTATATGTTTCTTAGATTTAAATTAATTCATTTGTAATTTTAAGGAAATTTTATATATAATTGATAATATAAATATGTCGTTATTCATTTTCTAATAGAAAATAAAATCAAATTTATCATAGATTAATCAATTACGTAATAGTTTCCTTCATTAAAAGTAGATGACATTATACGATACGAATTCTCAAATGAATAAAGAATTCTCGTGTCTACTATTTATGTTAGTATTTTTTCAAAATGTTGAAGCATTTGACGAAGCCAAGTCCCGTATTTGTCGTCGGACTAAGTGTAGGAGGTTTTCATAGTTTTCCTCCTCATATAACATGGGTATTCACAAAGTCCTTTTCAGAAAATATTTTTATTTTTGTAAAAAAGAATTTTGTCATTTCAGAAAATATTTCTTATTTTTATGAAAATTTTCTATCTTTTATAAAAATATTTCAAACTTTTTAACAAAATTTTCTATTTTATCAGAAAATGTTCATGTTTTCACAAAAAATGTTGTCTTTTAAGAAAAAAATTTAACTTTTTGTTAAAAATTTTCTATCTTTTAAGAAAATGTTTATGCTTTTACAAAGAAAAAATTTCTCTTTTAAGAAAATATTTCTATCTTTTAGTAAAATTTTTCTATCTTTTAGTAAAATTCTTCTATCTTTTAGTAAAATATTTTTGCTTTTTGTAAAATATTTTTGCTTTTTGTAAAAATTTTCTATCTTTTAGTAAAATTTTTCAATCTTTTAGTAAAATCTAATATTTTTGTAATAATTTTATAGTTTTTCTGAAACTTTTTGTATTAATTATTAAAGGGTGTACTGTCTTACAGAATAGGTTAATAATAGCTAATATTGAATAGTTTAATAATAATTACAGTCATTTATATCAACTATACATATATCAAAAAATAACTAAACTTCTAACATTTTAAGTATAGATGACACCATTAGAATATATATAAAATGATAACATTTATTTTATTAAAACCTTAAGTTTTTTCCTCTGATCTTTGTACATTCACAGGATACTGGTTAACAAAACAAAACCCACTACTTGTCTTCGGACTAAGCGTAGGAGGTTTTCGTGGTTTTCCACTTCATATAACGTGGGCGCTCACAAAGTCCTCTTCGAAGACATTCATTGTCTCAAGATCTAGGAGTTCCCTTGTCTTCTGGGTTCAAAATTGACAAGATTATATTGATAGCCGTAAATCCAAACGAAGGTGATAAATATCTAATCTTATAAAATAACATTCATTGATTTAAAATTAATACGCCTTTAAGTCTAATACTTTTAATATTCACAGTAGACATACTTAATACAATTTTTATTTTAATATTGAATCAATTTATTTGAAATGTATTCATTAATATTGATTAGGTTAATAATAATTTAAGTCTTATCAACTATATTTATATTAAAAAATAACTAAAATTAAGAGTTATTAATATATTTTCTTTTTAATATTTAAGTATAGATGGAGCCATTATAAAAAGCATGTGCCAAATAAAAAGCATGTGCATGATATCATTTATTTATTATGTAATAATTAACACGTGTATGGTCAGTACCGTTGCCATCCAGAGAAAGTTATCATAGCATTAAGAAGGGCAGAAATATTTATTTAATAGCTGTCAATGATAAAGAGAAAATATATCGATGAAACTGTAGGATGATATCGTTATCAAATCATTTTCATTTATACACGTGTTCAGAATACAAAAGTTTAACTTATTAACACATATCTAACCAAGCATTCGTGGGTCAGTGGTTATGATATCCAACTACTGACCCACGAAGGCTTTTTAAATGGCGCGAGTTCGATCCTCAGTCTTAATTATATTTAATAAATAATAATAATAGAACACATTTAAATATTGAAATAGATTTAAAGTTATTTTATTCCCACATAGATGGCACCACTAGAGTAAAGCATGATATCATTCATATGTTATGTAATAAAAGATGCCGTCATAACTTCATAATATACAATATCTCCCCAAGTAACAAAGTTTCTAAGTGTTGCCATCCTTAAAAACTAATATAAAAAATAATAAATGATGCCATCCTCAAAAAACTAATAAATTAAATAATAAAACAGCAACCGAAACTAAAATCGAAACTACAGACGGGCAGAAATAAGTATACGGGCAGAAATAAGCAACTTCCGGTTTATAGGTGGGCAGAAATAAACAACTTCCGGTTGGACAGAAATAAGAACGCTTTTCACGAATTTCACTTTCTGCAGAAAACTGACATCTCTAGCAAATTCTCCGGGCATTTTGCGGCGTCTTCTTACACGTATTGTTGCATCAATATCCCATTTTTCACAAAGAGACTTCACTTTTTCTATTGCCTCTTCACAGAGCTTGTCTCGAATTTCGGCTAGTTCAGTCGCTAATGATTCAAGATCATGGAACGCTTCTCTAAAATTCGTTCTAAGATCTTGTAATCTGAGCTGCACACGATCATTCCTCCTTAAGATTTCATATCAGAAATGAACTAAAGTTATGAAACTAAAAGTTAGTATATTTCGCAACAGAATTGGAGCACCCTGCAAATATTTGGAGATAATATATGTAACCACACAGCGTAGATGCCATAAGGAAGTGCTGACAGACACAGGTCGAGTCAGCCCTGCCATTAGAAAAGACGTGTCATTTCTATCATTAATATATTATTACAGTTTGATTAGTGTTCCTTTTTATTTACGAATTAACATTTATTATATTTCACTGGCACTAAATTTTAAATATATTTTCCAGAAATAAATTATAATAAAAATAAAAATTATCCAACAATTTTGTTTTGTTGACCATTTGGCGCCCCTTCGTGAGTAGCGCCCGGGGCATGATGCCCCCCCTTGCTCCCCCCTCGCTACGCCACTGGCTCCACCCATATTTCATTCATTTGAGCCGAAAAAACATCTAATTCCGCTCTTTCTATTTCCCCAGACACAAATTTCGGTTTCAGAATATTATTTATACGCGTTACTTTACCTTTCAAAATACTACGTCTTTTCTTTAAAGTTTCCATTATAATTACAAAATACAATATTTAAGATCAAAATATTTATCGACGGACCGAAAATAAGATCAAAAAAACAATGTTAACTAGAGCAATATAAAATACTTTTATCTAGCTCTCTTAATTGAAATCGAAACTAAATTATAAACAATAGCTCAGATTTTTCACTCCGGTCTCGAAGGACCAAAAAATGGAATGAATCTTAAATAAATCATAAACTTATATAATGGAAAAATCATAAATTTAAATAGAATGTCATTAAAATGATAGAAACTAATACAATGTGGGAAAATGGCAATAATGACAACTTAGCACAACAAAGAATATTCAAAATCTTACCGGACATTTAATTTATTTCTTTGATTGATTTAACAGAGCATGATTTGTAGATAACACTGAAATATTTTTAATTGAATTATGAATGAGTAATTGAAATTTCAATGGCCATAATGCCAAAACATAAATATTACTCATCTACCAACATAATGAATAAATCTAAACTGAAACTGAAAACCAAAAGGGAAGAAAAAAAATAAAACAAAACTTTCTTGATTAACAGTACCCGTGGCTCCATCTGTTATTGAAATTATAATTAAAAGTCAAAACACACGTCTATATGAAAAACCTTTGTTACATACGTCACAAGAATAAAGTTTTTCACCAGTATGTGTGCGAATGTGTCTAGTTGAACGTTCCTTTATTGAAAAACTTTTATAACATATGTCACACGAAAAGGGTTTCTCTCCAGTGTGAGTGCGAATGTGTCGAATTAGCCGCTGCTTCCATGAAAAACTTTTATTACATGTACTGCAAGAATAAGGTTTCTCACCAGTATGAGTGCGAGAGTGCTGAGACAGTGCCCTCCCACAGATAAAGCTTTTATTTCATATGTCACAACAATAAGGTTTTTTTCCAGCATGAATGCGACTGTGACAAGTTAAATACTCTTTCCTTGAATAGCTATTATTGCATACACTACAAGAATAAGGTTTCTCACCAGCATGAACACTATTCTGCTCACTCAGGTGATTATTATCTGACAAACTACTATCACATAAACTATAAGGATAAGGTTTCTCATCTATGTGAACAATACGCCTAAGCAAGTTAGTATCTTTTAAATCCATATTGACTATCACACTATATTTAACTATGCACCTTATCTTGTTAAAGACATTGACATGAAATGTAATTGTAAGGATACACGAGGATACACTGCTGAATGCCAAGTTAAAACTGATTTTTACAAAAGCTATCGTTAATGTAGCATTTTACAAAAACTTCAAAAATTACACAAAAATGTTTTCCAGTTGATTGAGTTGCTGATGAAAGAGAACATTATGAAACATAACAATAAAACATTCAGAAATCAGTATATAGGCTAATAGCTGTGATTAAGCAACAGAATTATTTAAGTTACTAGGAGGCTTCGCCCCCTGCTCGCTGGCGCTCGCCAACCCTGAAACTGCTTTCGCAGTTCATTTTGGATTCCTTCGCAATCCGATGCTCGCTTTGCTCGCTCATTGGATACGTTCTTAACGTCTAGCTTTTGTATACTTTTTTGAACACTGAAGTTCCGAGAACTTTTCACTGTAGAAAATTCTAAACCTGTTCATTTCAATATTAATTTAAAATTGAAAACAGTTTGCATATTTTTCTTAATCACACTATTCTAAATTTCTGTTGTTGTGAAAAGTAACTGATGTAAGTTTTGTTTTAAAGTCTTTCCCACCAGAGGGCTAAAACCATGTGTTGTAAAACAATATGAAATAGTACTGAACGCCGGATGTAATGCATCGGCTTCGATGAAGATAATTTTGTGAGAATTTTTTTGATAATTTGGTGAGAATTCACCCGATTAGACATATGATGCTCACTACGTGCTCTTGCGCACCGAAGCCTATCAATTAAAACGTATTAGCGTTTTATATAATATAGATTAGCCATATGATGCTCACTACGTGCTCTTGCGCGCCGAATCCTATCGATTAAAAATGAAAACAGTTGCCAACGCGAGAAAAGAAATATCATCGGTTTTATTGATACATACGTATTAGCGTTTAATATAATATAGATAGATTATCAATATGTCTAAGTTAACAATAAAATAAATGAATGAATAACAATTATACATCATATTAGAATACCATGCACTATTATTGTCTTCAGGCAATGAAAATGACATTCTTCAATTTTTCACAGTATCGGTAAAAAACATTTTACGATTTCAAACAGTCTTTTCTTGGTCATTATACGAAGTTGACTTCAAGAGTTATGAAGCATTTGGCAGTGTGCCAACTTATGCGGGCAACCCTGAAAAGAAATAAAAATAATATATACATATTCATATAACTATGAGACTCTACTCGCACAACTCTGTAATTTTTTTATTATTCATAATCTTTTTTTCCCTCTCCTTAAACTTCACTGATTTTCCAAACATTCAGATCAGTTTTTTCCCAAAATGTTCAATTATTGTAGCTTATTTGAAAAATTTGTACTTAGGAGAAAAACTATACTAAAGGAGTACAAATTACAGGATATAATAAGAAGAAATAAATATGAAGTAATTTTACTCTTTGATAATACTTGGAAAAATACAAATAGAGAACACTTATTATTGCCTTCAATTAAATTAATTATTTTTATTTTTGAAAATTTTAATATAAACATTAAGATTTAAATCTAAAACCATGTTATTACTCTCTATTTTTATTTTATTTATTATTTTTATTGTCCACAACAACTTTAAATTTTAAACTACTCGAGCATCCATTTATAAAATTAAAAAAAAGCAAAGATCACACAAGAGAAAAACAAATTTTGTATAACAATGAATGTACAATCAATATGCAAAGCAAAAATGCTTAAAGAAAAAGAAAAAAAATCACGTAAAGCACCCTCATAAAGTTTGTAAAAAAAAATGGTACTTTTTCACGTAAAATTTCAACTGTGATGTTGAATTTTAGTGAGTATTAGATTTTCCAACAGGGTTGTTTCTTTCAACACAAGTTCAACAGTTCTTATCAGTATTACCAATTCTAAACTAATAATCAAATCGTTTTTTTTTAATTTTTTTTTTTTTAAATTTTTGTGAAAGTTTCGTACATTGTTTTACATACCTTCACAATATCAGGTGTCTAAGACTTATGAACTTTTTGCAGCAATAAAAAAAGAGAGAGAGAAAATTCACAAAACAAATCAATAACTTTCGAACAAATTGTTAGAATTTTGAATAAAATTCTGCTAAGTTCATACAGAAATATGGCCCTAATTTCATTTCTGTGAACAGTAGACTGACCCACACAGCGTCCTTACCAACAAATTTAACAGTTAATAATTTTGAAAGAATTTATTGAATACTATTTTAATCCATCATAAACCCTGTACATTTTTCTACACGCCTTAGTAATTTCAAGTCATAGTTTCTGCACAGGAAAACAAAATAAAACCTAAGATTGTTGTTGTTGTTAATTTACGTCGCACTGGAGCTGCACAATGGGCTATTGGCGACGGTCTGGGAAACATCCCTGAGGATGATCCGAAGACATGCCATCACAATTTTGAAATAAAACCTAAAGTTGAGCACATAAAACAGCAACATTATCATTATTTAATAGAGATAAGAAAAAAAAGCAGCATATTTTAATACTCGAAAAAAATTATTGCAATTAAAATCAATATATAAATTATATTAACAAGTACAGTTCAAAAAATGAAAAAAATATATAAACTTTGATGCATCTAAAGTGAGACCTCATTCTAATAAATAAATGCCAACTATTAAATAAGAGAAACACACAAGAACTATTGTGGTCTATAATAAATATAGAAAAAAATATATTAAAAAAATAAATAAATACATATAGAACTTTTTTTTGCTGATGGCAGATTTTTTGTTATTAAAATATGGAGGGGGTACTTAGTATGAAAAATATCATCCCAATAAGATGGCCTAAAATTTGATCCCCTTCATGTTAATTTCACTTTTAAGTATTTAGCCATATCTCGGGAAGTTTAAAGGCGAAATGGAAAATTTCTACACACAATCCTAATTTGTTTTTTAATCTAAAGATCGTTCCATGCAAAATTGAATTTTAAATAACTTTTTAAAATTCTTCATTGTATTAGGATCCAATGATACTGTATAGAAAAAATATTAAAATGTAATATATAGAAATTTTAATAACCTTTGGAACTCCGTAGTTTTGAGTGACAAACTATAAAATTTAAGTGAAATCAGTGAAATAGTTTCTGAGTCATACAACTTTTAAAAAAAGCCATATTTTTAAAATTCTATTTCCCAAGAACTATTTGACTGATTTCGTTAGTTTTTTGCTTCCTATTAACCTAGTAAAAAGTACTTAGTTAATAATAAAGTAAAAGTTTATTTACCTGTGAAAGGATACCTTTCGATCTTTGTTAAATAAACCCACTAAAAACCTGTTTTTCAAATGGAATAATCTTTTGACAAACTAAATATATAGCGGTGTGCCAAAATTTTTGGATTTGCTTCATATAATCAAGCGATGGTTAAAATATCAGACCTCTGATTTTATATATATATATATATATATATATATATATATATATATATATATATATATATATATATATAGCACAATGAAAACAAAGAGAAAAACGAAACTAATTAATAAGTTTTATTAACTGCGCATAAGCTGCAAGTATATAGAACTCATAAAATAAGTTAAAAAATTGAGAAAATATGGAAAATTTTTTTTTTTTTTTTTTTTTTTTTTTTTAATGTTTTAATTATCAAACTTTTTAATTACAAACTTTAAATTATCCTGTATTATATTATTACCTTGCGCGCATCCATTTTCGGGCCCACCCAAGGTAACTAACATATTAGAAGCGCTTCAGTTTTGCAGTAAGAACGTGCCATAAGATATCACTTTATTTATGCTTCTGTTTTCATATATTGTAATCTGGCAATCTTATTACGAAAATATTATAAATCATTCTTGAAAGATTCCGGTATGCGTAAGTTCATTTAATTCGCTCCTCACTATGTAGATTTCCTTTCGTGTACTTTTCTCTAATCTCTTTACATTTTATTTTCAGTTTTTTGCTCCATATATTTGTTTGTTTTTCCGTACATATTTTTTACTTAATGTGTTCCAATTTCGTTTAAATTTTTTTGAGTGCTCCTCACACTGTTGTATTGATATATTTTGCTTTGGCTATATTAATACAATATTAGAAAGCACTCCTTTTGCGGATATAATCGTGTGAGCTGATGAAGAGATTATATCTTTTCTTAGTTTTGTTTTCCAAATTTTAATTAATTTTTTTTTTTTTTTTAAGGTGTTAAAAATTATGTTTTTTAAATACTTTTAAAAAATTATTGTTAATAATTTTCTTCTCTTGTCATTATTTTTTTCCATATTTTCTCAATTTTTTAACTTATTTTATGAGTTCTATATACTTGCAGCTTATGCGCAGTTAATAAAACTTATTAATTAGTTTCGTTTTTCTCTTTGTTTTCATTGTGCTATATTATAGTGATCATATTTAAAGCAGCTTTAGCGCTTGATATTATCTACTATTACCTTACTTCCGTTTTCTATTTGTTTCCGTTTTTAGTTCGGTTTTGTTCTTATTGTGCTATATATATATATATATATATATATATATATATATATATATATATATATATATATATATATATACATATATATATGCATGTCCCGCAGTGGACTGATCGTTAAGACATAGTTCCCAGCAGATCACCGAAGTCAAGCATCACTGACTGCAGTCAGTGTGCGGGTGGGTGACCACTTAGATCAGTCTGAGCAGGGACCGAGGATGTGCGGTATTGGTCCTCGTTAAACTGTGCTACCGTAAAGTGCTCGACTTCGCGTGCAGGTCGTTGGGTTACCGAAGCGGGGATGCCATCCCCTCTGCAGAGGATCAAAATTGTGATGGCATGTCTTTGGATCATCCTCAGGGATGTTTCCCAGACCGTCGCCAATAGCCCATTGCGCAGCTCTAGTGCGACGTAAATAAACAAGAACAAGAAGAATATATGTATATGCATATATATAAGCTTTTGAGATTTCGAGATAACAAGTTCAGAACTAAATATGTTCCAAAAAGTAAAAATATATTCTGAAATGTTACTCTAAAAAGTAGAGTCATAAAACATTAGAATAACTACTAATAAATATGTATGTAATGATAGATGACAATAAATCTATATACAATAATCATGATTTTGTTTTTGAAAACAATAGAAAAATAATCATGCATTAAATAGAAAAGAATTGGTTTACAATACATACCATTTTCAAGTTGTAATATTTGTCATTCCTATAGTTTAATAGCTCACCGGATAAAAAACTAGTCACCCTAGTGCGCAAGCATCGATGAATCGTTAGGTTTCGTAAGATGACGCAGTGTTCAAGTGATGTGCTCAACTGCGTGCCTGTGCCCATGGTCATACGGTGAATGAAGTTGCTGGATTTGTTGGTGTTTCGATGCGAACTGTTCAACGTGTCTACAAGCAATGGTGTAATACACGTGGTCACGAAGGACGACGTCAGAATTGTGGTTGGAAAAAGATCCTCCATGAAAAGGACCACAGACGAGTTTCACGACTTGTGGATCAAAATCTCTTCCGAACCCGACAGGAATTGCTTCAGTTAGTTAATGAAGGTCCATCCCAACTTGTTAGTGAGAAAATTTTGCTACGGGAGCTGAATTCAATGAACATTTGGAGTCGAACATCTCGTAAGAGGTCATTGCTCACGCATGGCACATAAAGCTGCGCGACTTCAGTGGGCTAGAAGTCACCGGACGTGGACAGTTGCTGACTAGGGGAATGTAATATGGTCTGACAAATCACGTTTATACCTTTATTCAAATAACGCATGTCGTCGAGTGCTACGAAGAGCAGATGAAGCATTTCCTTCTGACCGTGTGCAAGATCAAGCTCAAGCCGAATGTGGGTCATTCATGTTTTGGTGGTGTTTTTCTTATTATGGATTGAGCCTTCTCACTGAGGTGGCCACTAACATGAACCAACATGTTTATTTGAGCATTCTGGATGATTAGATGTCGTTTTTCAGTCAACATCTTCATGAGGAGTGCGTTGTCGATACCCCTATTTTTCAAGATGGCAACAGCAAAGTTTGTTCGGGAAGACTATGTGACTGGTTTTATGAACATTTAGACCTCCAATTACATCTCGACTGGCCGGCAAAATCACCTGACTTAAACCCCATTGAAAATTTGTGGGACACGTGGAATCAGCATCCTAGCAATTTTGTGCGTTTGCGAGATCAAATCTTCATCGAGTGGCTTATACTGGATTCGACGCACCTGCAAAACCTTGTGGACTCACTTCCTAACCGAATCCATGCGGTTATCGAATCCAGAGGCGGTGTTACACGGTATTAAATGATGTTTTTCATGATTTATCTAAGGGCGACTAATTTTTTGTCCGGTGAGCTTATAAAAGAAGACAAATTAAAGAAAAGGTTTTAGAAAACAATTTTAAAACAAAAATTTAACATAAAAAAGCTAATGTAGTCAAATTGTTCTGACAATCAAAATCAGACAGCAGTGTTCGTTAAAGTGGGCCCGAATAAATCAGTCTGGGTTTTTTAGGGGTGGGGCCACTTCAAGTAAAATAATTGTTGCTTAAACAAAAAATTACGAACAATTGAAGATAAATAAAATTAGCTTTCATTATAGTATAATTTAACTAAATTAACTTAATAAGGGTGATTTTCAAAAAACAATAATTTTTGTCTAGCCAATTGTTTTTTATAATTGTTTTATATTGATAAGTTTATATTAAGACCATACAATCAAGTAAACAAATCCCTATTACCAACAATGAAAGAATTTAGAGTCAATTTAGTTGCATTGAAAAATGTATACTGTCCTCTTACAGATAAAAATTTATATTAATTAATTTATGCTAAATATTTAATCAGTAATTTAATTAATATTTTTGTTAAAAATAGATTATATCGAGACGAGAATTTTGAAAAAATATTTAGAATTTTAAAACCAAAACTCTTATATGTTATTTAAATTTGTTTTTGTGTACTACGTATTTTTTTCTCTCGTTAGTTTCAATTTATATACTTTTCTTGACTACACGATTTGCTTGTTAACAGTTTAAAAACATGAGATATTGTTTGTCTAAAAAAATTCAAAACCGTAACTCTTGTACTAGTATGTTACTCAAGTTTCTTTTTATGTACATAAATATTTGTTTTTATAACAATAAAATGCAAAGAACAACATTAGTTTTTAATTTGAACTATTTGCTCTATAATAGTTTTAAAACATGGTAGATATTGTTTGTTTTACATTTTAAAACATAAATACAAAACAGCTCCCTTCCTACGTGTGGCTAATAGCGTGATCCGGCGCATTTTGAATTTAATCGCAGATGAATCTTCAACGTGGTTGGCGGGTAGCTTGGCCAAAAGTAAGGCTACTATACTAGGATACTATAGTATAATTCAGGGGTTCCAGCCAAAAGGAAAAAGATGAATCTTTGTTTACCAAGGTGGGTAGAAATAGCTTTCAAAAAATAATAATTAATTAACAATATATTTTCTAGAAAAAAGGTACCTTTGTATTATGTCACTGAAGTAAACATAAATCATCTAATTTAAATAAAAGAAATTTCATTACTAAACTGCTTCACATATTGACAAATCAAGCAAAGGATTTCTAAGGAAGCAGAGAAAACTTCGGTAAATGAAAATCTTTTTTGATTATGATTTTCTTAAAATACATAAACTTTACATATAAAGAGAAACGAACTATGTAATTGAAATTTTAAAGCGTAATAAAATTCAATCTTTTTTAAATTTCATGTAATTTTTTTTAAAAACATTCTTTGAAGCATTCACTAATGTTATAAATCTTTAATTAATAAGAATTACTTGCAATTAAAACTTCCATCATGATAAAATATGAAATCCCTGGCAACCAAATCCATAAAATGTCTTCCTCTGAAAAAAGCTTTTCTTTAAACAACGCCAAAGAGAACTTTACTTTGGCGAGTAAGTTTGGCACAGTACGGATTAACAATCAATATGGGGTTACAAGAAGATTGATGTAATTTAAGGTAATTTTCTTCGCAAAAGCGAGCGCAAAGCGCACTCCACCCAGTTTCCAATTCCTAAAATGACCAAAAATCCTCAGACTTAGATGAATCTTCAAAGTGTTGGGCGGGTAGAAATAGTTAACAATAAACGTAAACAGATTCATGCAAAAAATTTAAGCAATTAAATGTGTCTTAGATTTATAATGTTGAAAACACCCGTATTTTGACTAAAATGATGTGAAGTGTACTCATAAAAATATTAGTTAAGTTTATTTTCTTGAAGATAATCTTATTTTATTGCGCCATCTTTAAATAAATAAAAAAAAAACCCACATCATTTGGAGAAAGAAAAATCTGCAAAAGAAGGAAACATCTTTGTTATTTAAGTGGATAATATTCATGCTGTATAAATAATTCGGTATATTTTAAGAACATTAATCATGCTCTTTTATTCTAATATTTTAAATGTGATTAGTTATTTGTGCAGTTTGTTAAATCTTCCCAGACAAAAAGTGTTTCTCACTGTCCCATTGATGTTAATTGAATTATGTGTCATCATAAATAAAAATTCATAATTTTCCATATGATAATCCACTGTAATTTTCGGTTTGTAGGGTGTAAACTCTATTTAATTTTTTAAATTGTTTTATTTTTATTTTTAATGTTTTTCGAAAATAATCTAAATAAGATATTTTTTAAAAAAAGTTGGAGTAAGTGAAATTTTTTGGTGGCTTTTCACTTGCTCCTAGCTAAGTGAAAAGTACTGATAAAATAACGACACATATTTTAAATTTTACTTACTAATATTTCTTTGTTTTTACTTGCAATAAATATTTGGAATACCAATTAATTAATTGTGAAAATAATGAGACAGAATAATAATTATTCTTTTAACAAAATTTAATATCAATAGAACATTAGGTGTCACTGCACTAGAGTATTATGTGATTACTGCTTTCTATATTTCAAATTTGTATTTCGGAGGCTCTGTTTTCCGTGTCGATTTCTACATCAAAATGATCCCTAAGTTTTAATGACTTCTTGGCTGTGATTAACAAGGAACTCTAAAAATTATCCCAGAGCAAGACCCATTTGAAGAGTTAAACGTGTGTGAGTAAACCTTACATTTTTTAAAATTAGTTTTGCAAGTTTAAAACCTCTTTGGCTGTTGTAGTAAGTAGTAACAGGTACTGATGCTGTAGCATATATTTCCTTGTACTTGTTAATCTGTGTCAAATAAATGTGACTTTATAAAAACAAAGTATTTATTTGTCATCTGTTAGTGTCATATTTTGATTATTTCTAATTAGCAGTGTTTAAATTGGACTCTTTATTTACTTAATTATTTAAAAATTGTCAAAAATGTGCAAAACTTCTTTGTTCAATTAAATAATGTCTATTATACACTTTCACAAAACTTTTCTTAAAATTATAAATTTGAAATTTTTAATTACAGTGAAACATTTCATAATTTGTTTTAGAACTAGTTGAAAATGTTCATGAATCAATACAAAATAAAAAAATGTTAATCAATATTGAAAGCAAGGAAATGAAAAATGATATTGTGGAAAAATAAAATGGCGTCCTCGAGGAACTGAAACTTGAGTGAATTTTTGAGGTACTAGGCGGGTAAAAATGGTCACAGTCTCCGGTAAGAATATATAAACCCCTATGTTAGTCCCTGTGGTAAGATTTCAGATGCCAAAGAATGTCGATAATTTTATTTTATTAGCATCAATATTTGAATTTGGAGCTAAATTTGCTCTTTTGTTATTAAAGACATATTTTCATACCATAATATTTTAGCTGCTTTATAACTAAAAATATGCCGGCCTGTTGGCCGGTGGTTAGCTTGCCTGACTGCGAAGCAAATGGCTGCGGGTTCGAATCCCGCTCTGGGCATGGATGTTTCTCTCTCTCTGTGTTGTCTTCTGTTGTATGAATGTGGCCCACTCTATGAACGGGTATTTGTGGCAGTGTGGCATGGGTAATGTTGCTCGCCTCCGTGACTTTGGTTCACAGGTGCCCACTGGGTAACGATAAATGAGCAACACTTCCGGCACCTTCTAAGGCGAAGAACAAAAGTTCAGTGCCTGCCATTATTTAAAAAAAAAAAATAACTAAAAATATAGGCAAGTAAAAGGGATTTGCATTTATTAAGTTTAAATATACCCTTGAGCAAAAATTACAGAATATTTATAGAAAATATTTATTTAATTCATTTCAACAAGATTATAATATGACACTATCTTCTGTATATTGTAAGTATGAACTGATTGAAGAAAAAGAATTTTAAAAAAAAAAGAAACAGTATCTTAGTAGTAAAAGTGAATAGAAATGATGCTGCTTAAGTAATATAGTTCATTAAAAAGGTTATGGTTGTTTTAGTATTTAAAGTCTAAGCAATGCATTGTATGTTAAATATTTACATACAAAACTTTTAATTTGAGATACAAAAAAAATTGCACTGTTAGTTAATTTTAAAAAAATTTTATTTGAAGTGTTTTAAGTTACAGTTCTAAAAAAATTTTTTTTTAGCCGCATATGAATAATTTCATGAATTTTACCGCGTGAATGCAGAGCCGGATTAGGCGTACGCAGGGCCCTAGGCCATTCAAAATTTTGGAGCCCTTAGATTATTTTTTTTCTCGTATATTTTTTATTTATTCAAATATAAAAGTATTTATATATCTTTTCATTTAAGAAAGCATATTTAAAGTAAAAATAAATAATAATAAATTAAATTTTAATAAGTACCTAATAAATAAATATGATTAACATTATATAAAAAAATTATCTTATTTTATTAATATATATTTGAAATTGATTTTTTCTTTCAAAATCATTATTAATTTTTTTAAATACTTTTCAAAAATTCTATTTTAAGGGGGCCCCAGCCCTGACCTAATGAATAATCCGGCACTGTATGAATGCCACTACTGAGGTGATCATGCTGAAAGGGCCACATAATATAAAAGGCAGGGGTTGAGAGAGGGGAGAAAAAAAAGAAAGAAAACATTAATTTTGAGGGAAGTATTTTCCTTAATAATTATAAGAAAAAATAAATAAAAATATTAATATACTTGTTTACAACTCTTTGTGACTAATACTTTTTTTAACAAGACGCTTACTATTTACAGTTAATAGATTTATATATTAACAATTAATTAAAATTTACAAAACTTATCTTGATAGCATATTTTTGCAGTTCAAATGTATAAGAATCATCTCCCAGCATGTAATAATAAATTATATAAAATGGTCCTAGTTGGTAAACAATGGTTTAAATAATTTCTTAATGGTTATCCTGCAATTTGCAAATTTTTAAATATTGTGATAATTTTATCAATTTTATCATAAGATAGCTTTTTCGAGCCATTAAATGAAAAATTAATAATTTTGTTTTAAGACTCCTTTGTAATTTTGAACATGCCAAATTCATTCTGAAAAATAAGTCTTTCGACAGAAAGTGTTGTTGTGGGTACTATTAAACTTGGGCAAATAACTTAATCAGTTTCGGAATAAGCCTTAGATAGTGTTCTTCCTTTCCTGATTTTTAAATCGCATGAATAAAAATAGAGTTGTGATATTTTTAGAATGCTTTTGAATATGAATTGCTATGTGTGATTTTTTAAATTACAAAAATGAAAAATATGCATGAATACGAATCGATTACATGAATACGACGAATTTTTAAATTAAGAGAAGGCTCACAATGTATGATTTTTAGAATATATGAATCGCGATATGTGGTTTTTAAATCGTCTATGTGTATGATTCTTGAATTGCGAGAAGAGCATGAACGTATGATTTATTAAACGCCTGAACACAAATCACGATATGTGATTTTAAATCTCGTTAATGTTAATGCGAAATGAAATGTACAATTTTAAGGTTGGGTTAATACGAATTATGGTTTGTAACTTATAATTTGCAAGAAAAATCAAAACATATGATTTTTAAATCGTGATATGTGATTTTTAAATAATGTGACAGCAAAAAGAATAGGTTGGGTGTGTGTTATTAAATTTGCCTGTGTTCATGGGAATAAAGTAATAGGTACGTGATTTGAGTTATTTTTTTGCAAAGGGGACCGCAATTATTATATCTTATTTTTAGAGCAAAAAATCGTTGAAGGTGATATCTTTCATATAATTTGTACACTGTAAAAGTTGACAAAATTTGAATTTTTATTTTAACAGCAATAAAAAGTATTTATTCAAGTTTAAAATATTCTATACATTATATCAAGACACATATTTTATTTATTAGTTTATTAATTTTATTTATTTATTTTTTCAGATTTGTTTTTCTTAAGTTGGATACAGTAGCCAGTATTTCATGACACTAGATGTTTACCTTAGATTCTTTAAACTAGTTTCTACTGCCACCGTGAAAAGTTGAAGAAAGGGGTTTACATTGCCTAAAGACTATCATATTGTGTGGTATTTAAATATGATGTTTAATTGTTATTCATTCAATCCATTGTATAACTTATGTGTATTGATAATAGGTTAAATACTTATTATGCTTAGTTATTGATAATAATTAAAATACTTCTTTTAGGGTATTTTAATGTAATATGTTGTAATTTTCACTTTCATCAGTTACTCAATCAATCAGTTACTCAATTCTTGTAAAATTACCGTTGCAGCTTTTGTAAAAAAAAAAAAATTCTAGGTCTAAATGGTCATCTAAACCAAAAACGTTTAAAACATTAATAGAAACTGAAATATAAGTCAGTACACACTTATATATCCTTATCATTACAGCTCATATAAATATGTTCAATAACATAATCAAGCTATATAAAAGTTATTAGGTCGCAGTCAGTATGACTTTAAAAAAAAAAACATGCCCAAAACTCATATAGATAACATCTTTTTGAGTATGTAGTATAGTTTTTTCATAGAAAGAACATCTTACTGGACACAATCACACTCATACTTTAGAGAAACCTTATTCTTATAATGTATGTAATAAGAAATTTTCAATGAAAATGAATTTAAATCAACACAATAGCACACATAGTAGTGAAAAGCCTTATTCTTGTGACCTATATAATAAAAGTTTTTCGCGAAAGAGAATATTGTCTACACACAGGTATGCTCTTACTGGTGAAAAACCTTATTCTTGCAGTGAATGTAATAAGAGTTTTTCAAGAAAGTCAAGTCTGACTTTACACATTCTCAATCATACTGGAGAGAAACCATATTCTTGTGGTATATGTAATAAAAGTTTTTCATGTTACACTATACTCTCTCGGCACAGCCTGGTTCATACTGGGAAGAAATCTTTTTCTTGTAATGCATGTAACAAAAGTTTTTCACAGAAGTCGCATCTAACTGAGCACAGTCGCACTCATACTGGTGAAAAGCCTTATTCTTGTGAAATATGCAATAAAAGTTTTTCACGGGGGACAACATTGACTGAGCACAGACGTGTTCATACTGGTGAAACACCGTATTCTTGCAGTGAATGTAATAAGAGTTTTGTTAGTAAATCATCACTGACTTTACACAGTCGCGCTCATACAGGAGAGAAACCATATTCTTGTGATATATGTAATAAGATATTTTTAAGTAAGTCAATTTTAACTCGTCACTTTCGCATACACACTGGTGAAAAGCCTTATTCTTGTGACATATGTAATAAAAGTTTTCCACGTGAAAGTACACTGTCTGTTCACAGCCGGGTTCATACTGGGGAGAAACCTTATTCTTGTGGTGTGTGTAATAAAAGTTTTCCAACGAAGTCAAATCTAACACGTCATCAAAGTTGCACTCATTCTGGTTAGAGTGTCTGAATTAGAGAGAGAGGCTGACTCGCCCATCATTTTGGAGCAAAAACTTTCGCCAATGCGGAGGATCTAATGTAATAAGAATTTTGCAACCAAAACAAGTTTAACTAAACACTTTCTCATACATACTAGTGAAAAGCCTTATTCTTGTCACATGTAATAAAAGTTTTTCAACGGGGACGACATTAACTGTGCACTGACGTGTCCGTACTGGGAAGATGCCTTATTCTTGCAATGCATGTAATAAGAGTTTTTCAACAAAACCAAAATTAATTGAACACCTTTGCACAGGACAGCATTTATCCAGACACAGTCGTGTTCATACAGGTGAAAAACCTTGATCCTGTAGTGTATGTAATAAGAGTTATTCAAAAAGGAAGAATTTAACTGAACAGTCGCACTCATACAGGGGAGAAGCCTTATTCTTGTAGTATATCTGTTATAAGAAATTTTTTCTGAAGATAATTTTGACTCATCACATTTGAACACACTGGTGAAAAGCCTTATTCTTGTTACTTGTGTAATAAAAGTTTTTTATCGGGGCATGATCTGTTCAGACATAGGCATGTTCATACTGGTGAGAAACCTTTTTCTTGTAGTCTATGTAATAATAGTTTTTCTCAGAAACATAATTAGACTATACACAGTCGCACTCGTTCTGGTAAAAAACCTTATTCTTGTCCCAAATGTAAAAAAAAAAAAAAAGAAGAATCTATGGAAAGTGTACTGTCTGTGCACAATCATATTCATACTGGGGAGAAACATTATTCTTATAGTATATGAAGAAAAAGAATATTCTAACGAAACTATGCGAAAGAATATTCTAACTTTTCACAATCAAGTTCATTCTACTGAAAATTCTTACTCTTCTGAGAAGCGTTAAGAAAATTTTTACTGAAGTTTACCTAAAATGTCATCAGTTTTTTTAATACTATTGAGTGTAAAAATTGGTAATAAAAGTTTTATTTTTACATTATAGTGGTTAAGCTGTCCATATAGTTATTTTAATGTGTTTTGATTTCTTATTCTTGTAGTTTATATGTAAAAAGAGTTGTGAAGAATGTAATTAAATAGTTGTGGCTAAGGTAAAAATAGTCATTCTGGAAAATCTTTTTTTAATTAGCTCAATAAACGAAACCCTTCACCCCCAGAGAATCTCCGTCCACAACAGGAACATAAAGCTCTGGGCCCTGTTTTATGATTTTTGTTGAACTGTAAGATATTTTGGATTTTAAGGAACATAAAGCTCAATTTTTTGTATTTACGACTACTAGTGATCAACTCCGTAGCCTTGTAATTTTGAACCCAATCCAAAATTTAAGGGACACCAGGATAAAGTATTGTGGGAAATTTATCTCTGTGGAGGGCTCTTTGATGAAACTTAACCGTATTTTCGTTACATGAAGAGGAAAACCAGAAAAACCTCCCAGGGTTATCCTGACAGCAAGGGAACTCTAACCCATAATCCACCTACTCACTGGGAACATTTTACATCAGCACTGTGGTCCGTGCGAGTTTGTTGCAGAATTCAGATCAACCAGCCTCTGCTGGGATTCGAACCCGGGGCGCTCCATTCTTTAAATCAAAAAGTCGTTTTTTCTCCCACCTAGAATTAGACCATACATTGAGGGTAGAGCTTTATAGGTAGGTACAGGAAGGTGTGTGTGTGATATGGCTACAAGCAAGGGAAAGAAAGCATGTCCTTTTATTAATAATATTTTGCCTAGGCTGATACTCTATGAGGAGAATGAGGCATTCTAAAAGAAAAGAATTGAGTGTGGACAAGGGAAATATTGCACGTGAAAGATATAGTGCTTTTCGCCGGGGGGGGGGGTACCTAAATAGAATAATAGTAACCTAAAGTACCTAATAGAGGATACTTGAGGTACCTAAATAGAAGACCCACACTAGCCTTCAAAATTAACAGAATTCAAGAAATTCAGTTCTACTGGTAACGCATCTGCTTATAGGAATGAAGTAAAACCCTAAGAATAGAAGTGTCAGAAAATAAAATTTGAACTGAAATGCATTACAAAACTATTGCCAAAAATCTTGAGGAATTAAATAAATTTGTAAAATATTTCAGTGTGTAATAAGTAGCTGTAAATTTATAGAAAGCAGTAACATGATAAAACCCAAAGTATTTCCAAAAATATTTTAAACCGTTATTCCTGAGTACTATATAAAAATGCATGATTTGCTTCTAATAAGAAAGTTAAATATTGTGTAATAATCTAAAACATCAAAACAAGTTTATAACTTGTTTTGAAGTTTTAGATTGTTACGCCATTATTTTTTATTTCTGAAAGATAAACAGATTGAGACATAAAAATTTAAATCTACTCAATTAAAAGATCCCAAACATTTTGCCATTAATGTCTATTAGAATAAAATTCAAACTTTGATTATTGATTGATGGTTTTATCTTGTTTTAACTGTCATGTCAAAAAAAATCTTTTGGCATTTTTTTTTTTTCTAAAGTTGTCGAAAATCATGAAAATTGGAATTATGTAAAACGAATGGTGTTTTCATACGCTACGGACTGACAATACGCCGAAATAGATTAGGGTTGAATTAATTGTGAAAACATTGAATAGAACTATGAGAACTGTGTTTTTATTCATAATTCGAAGCTAAAATTGAAATGACAAAGGAAAAATCTCATTTTGAAAAAGGGAAAATTAAGCAGTTTTTAAAAACACCCAATGAAAAAAGCACTTTAAAAAAATGAAAATAGAAATTAACACCTTGTTAAAATTAGTTCATGCTTTCCGCCGGATTGTTTAGTAATATTATGTAAAGTTAATTAACACGTTGAATGCCATGGGGGTGACCGGCGAAGCCAAGATTATTAGAAACACATAATAAGAGTACATTATTATTGTTACATAAATGGTTTGAAGAAATTAATGCAATATAGAATACACAAAAATAATTTTATTTATACACACAGAGATGCCAACTTGCTCCGGGCAGCAAATAAATATTTCAAGTGGCAGTTAATTAATTGTGATTCTTGGTTTAATAAATTCAATTTAGTAGAATTTTATCCACCACTATTTCTAGACAATTTGTAGGCTTATATAATTCGCCACTTTTTTCAAATGTGCCGTGCAAAACTTTTTAAAAAGACCAGCAAAATCTGTCAAATTAAATTTGCAAATTCTGTTTGTAGTTAATTACCGTTTGGTCAGATGGGCAAACCATGTAAAATTAGCTTGGCATTCAACGTGTTAAGTAAATATAACACATTTGCTGTTTAGTAATTATTTCAAGAGGTAAATTACTTACCTTTTCAATATAATTTTATTAAAATTTTTCAATATTGTTTTACAAAACGTTACGTAAGAAGGTTATACTACAGGATTACTTTTTAATAAAAGAATACCACTTTCAGTTTTAAACTGTTAATTCACGATGAAAATATCAAATCATAATAATAGTAGAGAATTATATTAAGAAATATTAAAAGTAACTATCTAATATAAATGATGAAAAAATAAATTATTTATCAGTATTTGTTAATTAAAGAACCTTATAAATTTTTCTGGCCATAGGAATGCGTTGATACCTTTGAAAAATCGTTTTAGACCTTTTTATTTATATATTCACCGAGAACTTATAAAAAAACATATTGATTTGAAAATTATTAAATCTTCTCAAACAAACATAATTGTATTTTTATTCTATAAAAACTTTTCATGCAAATATTTATTGCAATGAATTTTAAAAAAATATTAAGTTAAACCTAATGAGAAAATGTGGAATGATTTAGGGGTTACGTCAGCATGGCCTGTCTTTACCTGAAATAGAATTTAATTCAGCATGACAGGACTTAAGAAAACTACTGTCATGCATAAGTCTAATACAACTTTTTTAGTATTAACTATTTTAATATATACCCTTATAAATGAAATATTTTATTAAGAGAAAAGAAAGGTTTTTTTTTTTGGGTGTAGCTGAATATTCAGCAAGATCGGCCTACAACTGAATATGTGATGCATCGAAATATAAACACTTGCTATGATTTATTTCAAGGTTTTTGCCAAATTTCTTTATTTACTTTTTTTTTCAAATGCACTGCTGGCTACCCAAACTGCAACACCAAGAAAGACACGAGATATCATAACAAAATTTGTTTTGTAGATAACATGTTGACCAAGTATCAAATGATTAAACTTATAGACTTCTGTGAAGTGTGGTTCTTGCAAAAATCAGTAGCCAATGTAGCGCCATTGTTGTAGATCACCGCTGCCCCACGCCTCGGCATTGATTCAAAGAGACTTTGGATGTGTTCGTGGGGTACAGCAAACCAAGCAGCTTCCACACGTTGCCAAAGTTGATCTGGTGTGGCAGCTGGGGATGTAATCTGAGTCAGTCGTTGAGCAATCATGGACCACATGTTTTATTTCGGCGAAAGATCCGGGGAGCGAGCTGGCCAGGGAAGCAATTCAATCTGGCAATTGATGAAGAATCCTTGGACAATGTGTGATCGCGCATTATCCTGTTGAAATATGGCTATGGGCAAGCTCTGAAGGTAAATAAGGACAACTGGCTCCAGCACCTCAGAGATGTAGCGATAGCTGTTTGAAGTACTGGCAATGCGTACTAGAGGAGTGCGAGAGTGATATCCAATACCGCCCCATACCATAATACCCGGTGCAGGACCAGTGTGGTGGTGCATAACCCAGCTGCTCAGCATCCTCTCTCCACGGTGTCTCCAGACTCGAAAACGACCATCGTGGTGTTGCAGACAGAAGCGTGACTCGTCAGTAAAGACAATTTCATTCCATTATGTCATCCCCATCCTTCTTTCATCGCACTTAAGTGAGTGTAGTTAATGTTTGTTCATTCATAAAATGATCTCCAAGCATTCAACAAAAAACATTTAATGATAATCAGTAATACAACATAACGAGATACAACAAAACAACAACTGGCAACCCAAAACGAAAAGGACCGTTAAAGTGGATGTACTACCATCTCCATCGGAATGTCAGAACAACAGCTGATGAGAGTGGAAGTTATAGTTGGGCTTACTTACAAGGTAGTAGTGTATTTTATTTGCGCTCTCAGCGCCACCTCATTACATGTACTGGGAGGATGAATCACTACAGAGTATCCCCCCAGTGAACAAGGTGAACGACAACGTGAGTTCAATTATATGCAAATGCAGAATACATATTGAAAATACAATACGAAATGCAATTTTAAAAATGTAAAAAAATATAATGCAAATACAATATTTGATACTACGCAAAATACAATTTTGAAATAATGTACAAAGACAAAATTCAAAAACAAAATTGTTATAGAAGTACAATTATTTCTATACATAGTTCAAAAGACTATATACAAAACAAAATCATATGATATACTCATTTACTAACTGTTAAGGAAAATGGACAGTACGTCCAGAACGAGTTTTTAGTGGTTTATTGACAGGTGTCGTAGGTACAGATAATGGTTCAGATATTTTGGGTTCTGGAATAGGAATATTATTATCGACATCAATAGTGCCCGACAATCGATAGGCAGGCTTGATGCGATCTATCGAAACTGTTATGTTTTTTTTTTCATTGACCTCAATAATAAAGTTTTTTGAATCTCTGCTAAGAATGTCAAAGACTATATACAAAACATAATATATCAAGGTGAGGACCTGTATATGGTGGTGTTAGAGGGCGGTTAACTTTCTCAGATCTTAAAAATACATGAGTGCAGGTTGATAATGAAGGAGTAACAAAAATGCTAGGATTGCCATGCAAAGAAGTGGGATTTAGTGCCTGCATTGTTTGAGCTAAATTAGAAACATAATTAGGATCAACAGTTCGATTAAGTTGCTTCTTATCAATAATAAGATCGGAAGGTAATCGCACTGTTGTACCATATACTAATTGTGCAGGTGTTGCATTAATGTCATTCTTGAGAGCTGAGCGCAAACCTAAAAGTACGATCGGAAGTGTGTCAGTCCATTTAATTTGGTTATGTGCTTTAAGAGCATCTTTTAAACGCCTATGATAGCGTTCCAAAATCCCGTTTGATTGAGGACGGTAAGCTGAAGTTCGAATTCGGTTGCAACCTATAGCATTTGAAAGTTCTCGAAATAGAATAGATTCGAAATTGCGTCCCTGATCGGTAGTGATAGTGACTGGGCATCCAAATCTGGAAATCCAACCGTGCAATAAGGCACGAGCAGTTGTTTCGGCAGTCATATCAGGTGTAGGAATGACTTCAGGCCATCTTGAAAATCGATCAATAATTGTTAAGCAATACTGATTTCCATCAGATGGGGAAAGTGGTCCAATGAAGTCTAAATGGATGTGAGCAAAGCGAGCATCCGGTAGGGTAAATGTACCTATAGGAGATTTAGTGTGTCTTATTATTTTTGCTCTTTGGCAGTTATCACAACTACGAACCATAGATTTAATATCATTATGCATGCCAGGCCATACGAATCTTTTCGAAATTAAATTAATTGAGGCTGACATACCAGGGTGTGAAAAAAAATTCAAATTTTCAAAAACTTGTTTGCGTAAACTTAGAGGAACAAAAGGTCGGGGATGTTTAAGAGGCATATCACAATATAAATTTATATCCCCAATAGGAAAGTAATGTTTTTCTAATTTTGGAGAAGTGGTATTTGATTGCAAAAGTGTTTGAAGTTCTTTATCTTTTGATTGAACAGAAGCAAATTCTTTATAATCGGTGATTGTTGGGGAAATTCGGTTAATCTCAATGCGAGATAATGCATCGGCAACTTGATTTTCGGAGCCCTTCATGTATCTAATATCAGTGGAAAATTGTGAGATGTAATCTAAGTGGCGAAGTTGACAGGGACTGCATTTGTCAGGATTTTGATGAAAAGCGAAAATTAATGGTTTTTGATCGGTATAAATAAAGAAGTTTCGACCTTCAAGTAAATGTCGAAATTTCTTTATTGAAGAATAAATGGCATATAACTCTAGGTCATATGTTGTCCAATTTCTTTGGGATTTATTTAATTTTGCCGAATAAAATGCAATTGGTTCCCATTGATTGTCGGACACTTGATTGACGGAACCACCTATAGCGACATTTGACGCATCCACCCACAAGCTTAACTGAGCCCCAGGAATAGGGTTACGCAAAAGTGTGGCATTAGAAATAGCTTCTTTTGATTTTGTAAATGCAGCATCTGTTTCATCGTTCCATTCTAATTGCTCATCTGATTTTTGAGCATTGGAGCGAGGATGTTTTTTTACGATTTTTGAAGTTGGATTAAAGTTGTGGGCTTGGGAAAATTTAAAATAGCATTAACGCGGTCAGAAATTGGTTCAAGACCATCTTTAGATACTATAAAGCCTACAAATTCTAATTTTGAAACACCAAATATACATTTAAAAGGTTTGATTGCTAGTCCATAATGGTCAAGTCTGGAAAATAGAGCTTCAAGATGTTTAATATGCTGTTCAAGAGATTTTGATGCAATTAATATATCGTCAACAAAAGCATAGACACCATCTAAACATCTGATCACCTCATCTATAAATCTCTGAAATGTGCTAAAAGCATTACACAAACCGAATTGCATCCGTGTGCTCTCGAAGAGTCCAAAAGGTGTGGTTATAACTGTTTTGTGAACATCTTCGGGAGCAATCGGAATTTGGTGGAAAGCTTTTACTAAATCCATGCGAGAAAAAATAGTTGTTCCGTGCAGCTGACTTGTAAAATCAACAATGCTCGGAATGGGGTATTTATCTTTTTTAGTATGAGCATTAAGTGCTCTGAAATCGCGAAACCTGATGCCAGTCATTGCTGTTCTTTTTCGGAACCATGTGTAGCGGAGAAGCATAATTGCTGTTGGATGGGCGTATGTGACCCAAATCCAACATATGCTGGAATTCCATTTTTGCTATTTATAGCCTATCAGGAGCGAGACGTCGAGGTTTAGCATATACAGGTTGACCAAAAGTATCGATATGATGTTGTACAGAATGTTTAATAATTTTATCGGGGCTTGGAGATTTACTGATTTTAGGAAATTCACTTAAAATTTTAGAAAAAAATATCATCATTTACAATTGATTTGATAGAATAAATATCAAAATTATGAAATACACAATGCGTATTTAAATGAGTTTCAATATCAAATAACTTACGTTTTCGAAGATCCGGTTTTAAATTAAAGTAATGCAGAAAATCAGCACCTATAATGGGGGTTGAAACATTGCATATTGTTTATTGATACCTCGTCCAGCTCTATTCAGGGCACACGAGAGTAGAACAAACATTCTACAGACAAAACATACATAAAACACAAAAAATTACATTTGCAGCAAGTATAAATGACATATAAAGAAAAAATTAAAGTATGAAAATATTTACAACATTAAATGCAAAGGCATAGTGAAATGCCTCAAACAAATGCATATTTTAGAATTTTGAAAGAATAAATGCAGAGCATTGCGACATCGAGATACGCATAAGAATTTTGATACACTTGTTAAGTACGAGAAAGTAAATGTAGATTAGTAACTGGAAAACATAAGTAGATTATTTTGACAGCTGTCGAAAGTGTAAGGCTCTCAAGGAGGCTGGATAGCAAGAATTTTGACAGAAAATATTAAATAAATAAAAAATAAAAATAAAAAATAAGAGTCAGCTACAAAACGTCTGCAATGAGGAAAAAGTTTATAAAGTTTCTCTAGCGATAGGTATATTCAAGAGACATAAGTGAATAGATTGAGAAGTGGCAGAGAAGTTATAGCTAGAAGGTGGTAACATTTAATAATCATTAGAACGAGATCGTAATTCAAGGAGGGCCTGGCGATGCGCAGGGCAAGTGATGTCTGAGGCTTGCTGATAAGGATTATGGCTGGTTCCAAAAAAGGTATTGGTGTGCCAACAGTTGATGCAATATTTTTCGTCGGAGTGACATTCATTTGTGTGATGGTCGCCTCCGCAGTTAGAGCAAGTGGCGAATTCTTGAGTGCAAGAGTGGGTGGAATGATCAAGACCTTGACACCATGAGCAGCGTCGAAGTAGAATTCTTTTTTTGACAATGCATCTGTTCAAGCCAATGTAGACGTGTTTTGTCCTCAGGAGTTGTTGAGCAAGTTTATGCGATACATTGACAATGAGATGTTTTTTGTCAACATGTTTTTTGTGAGGTATAGACTTTGTGTAGGTGATGGTATTATTGTCAAATGATGATTCACTGAAATGCTGGAGGATGTTGGATATACTGTTGCCATCAAAGAGAGCTGGTGCATTCAGAATTATAAGTGAGGTAAGGCGTTGTTCTTTGTCGTGGAATTCGAGCTTATTTTTTATGCTATTTGTTAATTTATTCTTTGCCTCATGATCGTGAAACTTAATTTCGACGAAATTCTTTGTCTTGAAAACCTTCTTCACAATTGGTAGCGTTGTAGAATCATTTATGATTTTGATGATGTCATCACCAGATCTATCGTCTTCAGCAGTGATGATAATAGGTGCGGGTGGAAGCTGTCTCTTGGCGATTTCGCTATAAGTTGGAGTATGGCAAGATTGTTTAAGCTCATCTAGCTGGTCTGATATCCTAATAATTTGTCGCTCTAAGTTCTTAATATGTGTTGGATCAACTTTATCTGAGAGTGTAGAAATACGATGATCTAGTTTTTCTAGTTGTTGAATTTGTAGGTATGATGAAGAGGACTGGCAGCTGAACAAGGTTTTAATTTTTTGGATTGCCTCATTTCAAGCTTGTCTCTGAGTAATTGAGAGTTTGAACTTATCACCATATTTGCTCTCTACATTTTTAACGATTATGCTGATTAATGTGTCTAATTCGTGAGAATTGTCAGGAGTTGGCAAAATTGAAGCAGATGGAACAGTAGTGTTGGCCGTTGTCGGTAATGGGGAAGATAGAGAGGTAAACTCATGATCGATATTTGTGTTTAGAACGTTGTGAATTGTTTCGCTGAGTGGAGATAAAATAGCCCGCGGTAGAGTATTCGTTGGACTATTCAGCACTGATTGTTGTGACATAGATAATGGATCGGCCTGAAGATGTGAATTTTCTTGAAAAGGATTAAATGGCGATTTAGCCGATATTTGGGATAAAGAAGATGTTTGTGTTTCGCTAACGCCTTTAGCTTCTGTTTGTTCTATGTGAATTGGAAAATGATGGCCAGTTCTGGGTAAACCTGCTAGATTGCTGTTTTGTTGAGTTTGAAGATTTTGGCTGATTCTTACAGCTTGCTTAAAAGGAGACTCAGACGAATTGTGAGCTGAAGGGAGATAACTTTTGAGACGTGTTAATGAGATGTCACGAGGCGGTCTAGATCTGTCAGAATTGTTCACTGGTGTTTGTTGATCAATTATAGTGCTTACTGTGTTCATGTTGGAAGATGTTGGTGTAGCACTGATGCCTTTTGCCTCTATTAGGTCTCTGCAGACTGGAGAAAGGCTACGAGTTCTCGATGAACCTGTTAGATAACTAGGAGGTGGAAGACTAGCATTTGAAGTGTGCTGTGGTGGCTCCCCTCTACCATAAAGTCGTGGAGTGTTATCCACAGCAATTGTCCGATGAGAGTGCTTAGAGTTGCTTAGCTTTGGAAATCTGGTTCGTTTGTTCATGTTCCAGAAGAAAGTAGTTGGATGTTTACAAGGAGATGGACAAGTTATAGGTGTCAAAATAAAGATTTATGAGAAAATATAGTAATAATTTTTTAAAGATCTAATGGCGAGGGTGAGTCTTGACCGAGCCTCCAAAGAGACCCATTTCAGAAAGATTATTAGGATAATTATTAAGAACAGATGATCCAAGAGAGTAAAGAATATTTTTGATGATATTTGATGATCTCCGATGTTCCATTGATGAAATTGCATGCCGCCGCCAGTTAAACAAATAGCGATGTCCAATGGGCCATGTTAGCCTCAAACTAGAAAGTACGATACTTAATTTTGTTGAGTTTGTTGAAAAATGGCCAGATCAGTAGTTAGTTAGTGAAATAGTTGATAAAGACTATTAAAAAGCAATACAAAAAAATTTCTTTTTCTTTTGTTGTTGATACAAACGAGAATTATAATGAAATAGCAATAGATGTGCAGAAATCCTAATAGAAAACAAAAAACGTTAAAAGTGGCGCTAGGCTGATATTGAAAACCCCATTGGTTGATGCGTAATGCACACACATTAATGTATAAACTGGCCGCGGTGTACAAGTATTGAGAATTGCCTGATGAAAGATTGACGAGATACAGTAAGGATAAATTAAGATAACTAATTATGCATCAGAATTGGCGATAGATAAATGACATGCAAGATAGGTAGTGGTTGGCACTGGGAAAGGATGGTAATATCAAGAAATGTGCGAATTAAAAGGAAATAGGCCATCGCTATGTTAAATAACAAATATTAAAAGCATTAAAAAAAAATTTAAAAAAAAAAGGTGGAAAAAATTTGGTGATACTAAGTGTATAAATCTATTAATAAGTACCACTGTTGACGAGTTGACCTGGGAAATTCCAATGGTTGATAGTATCCATAATCTTCTATCTAGTTGGTACGTGATATTACTAAGTGACGTAAAGCTATGTGGATGTATGCAAATTTAACTTGAAATATATTATGTGAGAAAAAACATCATTTAAATACAAAAAATACATATAAAAATCAAAGAAAGCACTCAGAGACAACAATAATAAAGATTTAATGGTGCTCGTAAAATAATACTAAATTATAAAAATCAGGGCCCTAACCTGTGTAAGATGATATAAAAATGATCTGAAATAACTTATGTACAATAAAAATCATTAAAAGGAAGATTTGTAAACACTAACTCTGGTATTAGCTAATAACAACATGGAATAAGAAAAACTATTAAAATTAATTAAGTCCATTAACAATTTAATAAAAAAAAGGATTGATAGATGTGGCGTGATAAGAAGCACTTAACTGTGATTGGAATCATGAAGTTTGTTTACAATTTGTTATGGGGAATAGAACGCCAATAACATGGAAAAGTGATATATCTTTGGAAATCGATATAAAATCAGAGGATGGGTTGAAAATTAAAAGCAGGGTGTCCGGCAATTAAAGACATTTGGGGGAGAAACATATTAAAAAAATTAAGCCGAAATAACAATTAAAAAATATTAATTTAAGTATCCAAAATCAGCGTTTACAAATGGCGAAAAATTATCACAGCGATAGCCTATACCCAAATACAACATAAATCTAAATGATACTGTTATAAAGAGCACCGGACCGCCGGAAAATAAAATTTTACAAAAATGAAAAGATCATCGTCTGAGCGAATGAAATGACGTATTATTAGGCGAAAGTGAAAACGTTTAAATAAAGAAATTTGATGTCAAATTTAGCGATAGAATCCGTTAGCATTGAAATACATGTTAATATGGCGGTCTGGTACTCTAAGCCTAAATCAATGGAACATCGGAAATCAAAATCTTAAAAAATTAAAAATTAGGCCTCCCAGAGGCTGGAAAAGACTCACCAGTAATGCCAGAGGGAATTACATTTTGTATTTGATAAGAATTAACTCGAAAAAAGAGATATTTAACGCTTTGAAAGCTATTTTTTTAGGGCTCCCAAAGGAGTTGATGCTGCTGCGGTAGGAACTAGATCCTCTTCTCTGAAACATTGCATATATAAAAAGGATACACAAGTTGTCTTCGTAGACTTAAATCAATGGATAATAATTTCCGCTTATAAACATTAATGGAAGTTCCATTAGCAGCAATGAATGTTTGAGTTGGAGCAGACATTTTATCTATTTTGAATGCTGGTATAAAAGAACAGTTGCTTCCCGTGTCCACTAGAAAGGATAAATTACTTTTCCGATCTTTTACAAAGAGGCGACGAGAGGTGAATGGCGAGGCGTATGTCGCCGCTACTCCTCTCCGTTGTCGTTTAACACTGTAAAATTACAGGGGGGGTACACATTTATGAGCTTGCTTTCGAGTTAAATTTCCTATGATACCAACAGAGTCTGTTAGAACTTGAGCTTCTCTGTCGAAAATTATTTCGATATGGAGAGCGAGTAACACTTCTGGATTGTCTCAAAGACATTTTAGCAACTTCTTCTCTCAAATGTTTTCAGCATGTAAAGAATTTTGAGAGGAAACAGCACTTACTTGTGGAGGTGATATATCCAAAACTTTATCGGCGATTTCAGCAGCTTTTAATGTTGAGAGATCTTGTACTCATTACAAAATAAATTGTGCGTTAGAGGGTAGTTGTTGCAGAAATAATTCTAGATGGAGAGAATTAGATACGTTATGGTTTTCAGCTCTTCGTTGCATCACGCGAAGGAGTTCGGAAGGCTTGCGATCGCCGAGTTGTTAAACGGCTAACTACCGACGAATCTCTTGCGATTTTGTCTCGCCACAACGTTGAATAATTCGCTCTTTTAATTTTTTGAAAGGATCTGAAATGTCCGGCGAAATTATTATGTCTCTAACAACCATGGCAATTTCTGGAGGTAAATTAGCAACACAATAATTATATTTGGTTTTGGAGTCTGTAATGGCTTTGGGCGTTGCTAATTGAAAGGTGGATTCAACCATGGTGAACCATAAGGCGGGATCCGTAGGAATAAATATTGGAATTTTTACAGCAGCAGTTTCAGTCATTTTGAACGAAAATAGAATGTCCGGAATGAAACGAGAAAACGAAAGTGCAGAATCACATCAAAACAAAAAAAGAATGTTCGGAAGTCGCCATTTAAGTGAATGTAGTTAATGTTTGTTCATTCATAAAATGATCTCCAAGCGTTCAACAAAAAAACATTTAATGATAATCAGAATCACAACATAACGAGATACAACAAAACAACAACTGGCAGCCCAAAACGAAAAGGACCTTCAAAGTAGATGTACTACCATCTCCATCAGAACTGTCAGAACAACAGCTGATGAGAGTGGAACTTATAGTTGGGCTTACTTACAAGATAGTAGTCAGGGACGTAGGTAAGGGGGGTGTTCAGGGTGTTCAAACACCCCCCATTGTACAAGGCAATTTTCCTTTTTTTTAATACTATAGATAATTTTTCCGTAAGTTTAGAAAAATTTTAAATTTTTTAAATATTTTATTTTTTGAAAAAAATGGAGAATTCCCATGACATTTTATTTTAAGGATTTTATTAGTCTGTAACAGAAATAAAACAATCCTTCCTGCTTCATTGTTACCCATTCATCAAGAGTGCAATAAACGCTCCTCTCCATTCCTTTCCTCATTGATTTACCCACCCACAAAACTTCTCCCCTCAGAAAAGTAGCCAGCTCATATTACTTTAAGGGAAAATTTCCTTCGAATGAGCTCTATCTTATCTCATCTACTTTTTGAAATATCGGCTATACACAAATCCCATTTACGGTCATAAAGTGCATGCCTCAAACAAAGAATTCTCTTGGATTTCTAGGACTGCATATATATGTTAACCTTTTCAGGACATAAAACTTCCTTGGCAATTTCTTCGGTCATTCTGTCTAGAAACGTTGTCTTTGACACTCATCCTTAAGGCTCTTCGTTTTAGATTTTTCTTTTTGTTTAATGTAGCATTTAACTATTTAAAATTTCTTTTCACCTTTTCTTTCTGATTAATTTTTATTCGCTAATTTCATCCGTTAATTTTAATTTGTATTGTGGAATAATGTTCCTGTAAATAAAACGTGATCTTTTATTGGCGATAAAAAGAACTTAAAAAATATTGGAGGAAAGCAAATATTTGTTTTAAATCAATCTATGCTTTTATATTATATATGTAACATTTAAACTGTACAACAAATAGATTTATTTAACGAATTTGATTATTCATGCACAATTTTATTTTTAATTCCCAATTTTTGTTCTTATTTTATGATTTTGAAATGGGACTAAAAAATTTTTGAAATTGTAAACTGAAAATTGAAACAATTTATTATAATTCAGTCAGAATTGAAATGTCTATGTTACATTTAATTTTATAATAAAACACAAAAATTTCATAAATGAATAGCTGAGAGTAAGTAATCATTCAAACTGTCTTAGTATAAATGAGTAAGTGTAACTTAAAGTTTAACTATTTTTTAGAAAATTAAAAAAACTTTCTATTACTATCCTTTCTTGGGATCTTATTGCAAGGGAAGTTACTTATGATATTGACAAATTTTTAACGATAATACTCCGTTGCATAATCAAAAGTAACGATATATGTTACAGTTTTGTAAAATTAAAACAAAGATCAACAAACCTTTAAATTATCATAAAAATTACTGAAATTGTTAATTGAAAAACATTCAGTACTTTCTAAGAATGATTTGAATCAGCTCAAATAAATTTTTTTCTTTTTTGTCTACTTAATTTTATATATATTTATAGCAGAGTTGAAAACCCTTTTTCTGTACCTATTATATGCATAGACCTTGCCTATGCATATAATCGTTTAAAAAAATATAAGCCAACTGAAATTTAGTAAATGATGAATATTTTATCCTAGTGCAACAGATTAACAGGAAACCTTCACATCCACTTATTAAATAATATCAGTTTAAATTACAAAATATCAGAAAAGTAGCGAAAAGTTTCTAATCCATAATGAAAAAAAAAATTAATCAATAATAAATTTTTCGTAATAATAAATTCAACGTAATTCATAAATTATCCGTATAATTAAGATTGTAACAATATGCTCTGAACTAAACGAAAAATAAAAAATATGCATTTAATACTTATTTTTAGTGATTATATATGCAGTAATACATACATATATATATATATATATATATATATATATATATATATATATATATATATATATATATATATATATATATATATATATATATATATATATATATATATATATATATATATATATATATATATATATATATACATATATACATATATACATATATATATATATATATATATATATATATATATATATATACATATATACATACATATATACATACATATATACATATATATATATATATATATATATATATATATATATATATATATATATACATACATATATACATACATATATACATATATATATATATATATATATATATATATATATATATATATATATATATACATACATATATACATACATATATACATATATATATATATATATATATATATATACATATATACATACATATATACATACATATATACATATATATATATATATATATATATATATATATATATATATATATATATATATATATATATATATATATATATATATATATATATATATATATATATATATCTTTCATGAGTATACTATTGCTTAGTAATTCCTTATAATGAATGCTGGTTTTCTTTAAATTTAAATGAATCAACTGAAAAATTTTATGTTTAACTTAGGAAAATTTTATTAAAATTCAGATCACTTAAAAACGAATCACGAAACAGATATGAAAAATTTATCATTGCAATCGCATTCAGTTTTTCATAAATGATTTCAAAATTTTTATTTGTTAACCATAATCTTGTGTAAACAGTGTAAGCAAATAAAATTGACAATAATTAAGCTGCACTAAACTAAGTCTGACATTGAATAAAAAAAATCAAGTTAAATAAAAGAGTAAACTACCTTAAAAATAATGCTTTAATTTCAAGAGTTTAAAGATATTTTATGCTTTGACTTGAAGTATCCAACTAATTATGATTTATTGTCAACACAAACTAATGAAAAAAATCTTTGTTCAGCAAAAAGTTTTAATATTATTAAAAATGTAATCTATTTCTCTTAAAAATAAAATTTAAGTAGAAATTGCATTAAAAAAATATCATAAAGTCATAATTGTCGTACATGATACAAACATTTAAGATCGGAATGGTAAGAATATTAATTATATTTCATTCTATGGTGAAGCTTAGACAGGAGTTGATATATATATATATATATATATATATATATATATATATATATATATATATATATATATATATATATATATATATATATATATATATATATATATATATGTACACACATTTTTGGAAATTATTTTATGAGTTCTATTTACTTGCAGCTTATGCGCAATAAATAAAACTTATTGTTTTTCTTAATTTTCTCCGTGATTTTTTTGTTTTCATTTATTATGCTATATATATATATATATATATATATATATATATATATATATATATATATATTTCAACCCTGCTTAACTATAATATATATATAATATGTGTGTGTGCGTAATTTAAACACATAATGCATTATACTGATTAAGTAACGAAAATTTTTAACGAAAATTTTTTTTAACGAAAATAATTAATAACACAAAGACTAACTAAAAATGAAATGGAACATGGAAATAAAAGCTATAAAATTGCAAATTGCAATTTTTCTGGCACCTGAATGCCAAGGAATAATTGCAAACTGCTAAATGCTTGTTAACTATTGTACATTGCTCTCTGTAAGGTATTAACTAGAGTTACTTTAATAAACGAGTATTTTTTTTATATTTAAAAATATAGTATTCCAATCCAAAAGGTTTAAAATTAAAAAAAAGAAATTCCTATGTGTCGTATTTTCTGAAAATTACCCATGTATTCTACTTCGTAAAGAATTCATTTTTTTATATACAGTGAAACCCCGCTATAGTGAACCTTCAAGGGACCGAAATTTCGGTTCACTGTAACCGGGAGTTCACTATATCCGCTACATAGGCACTTTAACTAATGGCTCCCAAACTCCTCCCTTTTATTACACATTATTCAAATAAATGACTGAAAAATATTATGTAGCAGCAAAAAATTTGATATTTTACGTTATTTCAAAAAATGTGTTACTCGTCGTTTTGCGTACAAAAAAAAAAAAAAAAAAAAAAAAAAAAAAAAAAAAACACTTCCTGACTTTTAGATAATTATTCCTGAATTTCCGTTATTCCGCTTTTTAAACCTGTCTAACCTGTCATTCGAGCACATAAAAGTAGTCTCATAAAATCGCTTAGCAAATTCATCGGCATTTGTCCATATACTGAAAAATTGCGGCTTCTTCGAATGGTGAACCACTTCAGTAATGCTTCTTCAACATTCTTGTGATCTGCTTTTCTCAACTTTTTTCTGCCATCTAAATTTTTTTCAGGAGCAGAAATTATTAATTGCCTATTTTTCCATAACTGCATATTTGGATAGTTTATCCTTCAAATATCAGCTTGATTGCACCCATTTTCAATTTTTCTGATTATGCCCATTTTATCATCAATGGAAAACGTTTACCGCTCGCCATGGTTAAATTTGAGACATTTGTTTGCAGGATTTTTTTAACTGAACTAAGAGCAAAAAGGAGTTAAAATGAGTGCCTTATCAACACATGGTGTCCAACCCTTTGACTAATTATGAATAATTACTCATTTCCTCTGACAGAAAATGCGTATTGATCCCACTGACTCTTTACAGGTACATCATCTGCCTGGGTTGGAAACATTTGCTTAGTTTGTTTAGGGACCGTTGTCAATATCCTATTGTGCTGCTCTAGTGTGACGTAAATGAATTACAACTGCAACAATTAAAGAAAGGAGAGAAATTGTTGTTTTTAAATTTAAATAAATATATAAAAAGTTCCCTGTATTTGTAATTGCCTCTAACTTTGATGTGACGTAATTAACTTAGATTTATGTTCAACTCTTATGCCTACATTGATTCAATTGATTGATTTGTTCATTTACGTCGCACTAGAGCTGCACAATGGGCTATTGGCGACGGTCTAGGAAACATCCCTGAGGATGATCCGAAGACATGCCATCACAATTTTGATCCTCTGCAGAGGGGATGGCACCTCCCGCTTCGGTAGCCCAACGACCTGCACGCGAAGTCGAGCAGTTTACGGTAGCACAGTTTAACGAGGACCAATACCGCACACTCTCGGTTCCTACGCAGACTGATTCAAGTGGTCACCCACCCGCACACTGACCGCAGCCAGTGTTGCTTGACTTCGGTGATCTGCTGGGAACCGTATCTTAACGATCTGTCCACTGCGGGACGAAAGTGAGATAAAAGAAGTAAACAAGAAAAAATGCTTATCGCTACATTCCCCTCTGTAGATGGTTTTAAAAATCGGTATATGTATTTATTTCGAAGTAGAAATTTCAAAATTATTGCAAAAAAAAATGAAGAAAAAAATCAGTCGAAGACAGAAAAAAGTTCATTATATTCAACTTCTTCACTTTTTTGGTTCTCTATATCCACAAAAAATAACATTATACGTGTATAGCAAGGCACGGGATCGAACATTTCGTTCACTATATCCGGGAGTTCACTATAAGCCGTGTTCACTATAGCTGGGTTCGACTGTATTACTTTGGCTGCTTAAACGCAATATAATTTGCGGTGAATAGATGAATTTTTATTGATATTTTATACGTGAATTTTTGACAATAACGGTGGTTTTGTTTTAATGTTCTTTTTATTTAAATTTCGATTATTTCCCAATCGAAGAGAAGCGATCAACGACGTTTATGGCTTGTCTTTATTTTGATCTTCATTTAGATCGCTGGTTGTGATTTTTAGCTCTTAAATGAAGCTTACCGCGAAAACTTCTGTATTAGATTATTTTATCACAAATAAAAAGAGCTTACTTGTATGCAGGGGCGTACGCAAGGGGGGGGGTTTAGGGGTTTAAACACCTCCCTTGAGCTCAGACAAAGTGAATTTACAAAATAATACAGACAGAAATAAAAATTTCAGTAGAAATTATGCTGGCTATTATTTTTTAAGACTATATATTTTTATTTGCCTTATGCCTACTTTTTCTTCTCACGGTATTTCTCAGAATACTGAAAAAACATTTACTATAATAGAGTTGTACTTTTGAAATCAAATTCACGTGATACTGTTATGGGCGAGCCCCGATCGCTGGTTCCTTTCTGTCCTGCCAGTCGCGATAGTTTTCGAGACTAGCTGGCATTCGCGAGGTCTGGAATCCTAGACGTTCGGTCGTCTTTGAGACAATTCGAGAATTTTGTAGATGCTGTAAAAAAAATTACATGAAAGGGGGAACAGGAGTACAGTGGAGTTAGTCAGACTAAGAGTTATCTCTGCCGCTTGTCTTTCGGAGCTTGTTTCTAAATCTGTTTTGTTTTGGAGGCACTGTTCTCGTTGAAGTTATTCATTCCAGCTCGAAACTTTGAGATCGTAGCTTAGCGGATATTTCTGTGCCAATATATATGTATATATTTTTGCTGTTCTTGGATCTTTAGGATGGCAAAACGCAAGAATTTAACGATTTTTAATTACTTTGAGAAAAAATCACGACCTGAAATTAGTGAGGTGACAGCATCTAGTACCAATGTAAGTTTTTCTGTTGAACAGAAATGTGATACTTCCGTTGAAGAAAACGTTTCTAGCGTAACAGAATCTGATGAATGTGAAAGCAGCCCTCAAAGTGTTACTTCCCACCCATATGACATTGAACTTTTTTCAGAAGATAATACATGCGAGGATAAAAAACTGAATATACTTAAAAATGTTTGGGAACCCAATACAGCATTTGTTTTTCCTGAAAAAGGAAAAAGAAAATTGAAATTTCAATACAAATGGCTTTATCGCTGGAAATGGCTTGCATATTCAGAGGTTAAGGGTGGCGCTTTTTGCAAATTTTGTGTACTTTTCGCCCCAAGTGGAGTCGGTTCTGGAAAGCAACCTTTAGGCCAACTGTGCAATGTAAAATTTGACAGCTGGAAAAATGCTGTACAGCGATTTTCTGAACACGAGAAATGTCTTTCTCACAAAAAATCGATCTAAACTGCTGGGACATTAAACGATATTTTACTTGGAAAAATGAAACCTGTGGATGAACAAGTTGACAGTGCAGCAAGCAGAAGAAAATTAGAAAATAGAAAAAACATCACTCCAATCATTGAAACCATCCTATTTTGTGGAAATCAAGGTCTCGCTATAAGAGGACATAAGGATTTGGGAATAATTGCTGAACAACCAGGTGAAGAGAACGGCGGAAATTTTCGGGCATTGCTTCGTTTCCGGAGTAAGAACGATTCGACTTTTAAGAACATTTTAGAGTCAAGCAGAAAAAATGCTCAGTATACCAGCCCTCGATTTCAGAACGAAGTTATTGAGGTTTGCAATATTTTAATCCTGCAAAAACTAGTCAGCAAGATTAATGATGCAACTTGCTTTTCCATTCTTGCAGATGAAACAGCTGATTTTGCAGGTATAGAGCAATTATCGTTATGCGTTCGATATGTCGATAAAGAAAATTTTAACATCACCGAACAGTTTTTGCAATTCATTCCGGTGCATGACTTAACCGGAAAAGCAATAGCAACAACAATATTAGACCAATTACAGTCTATGAAAGTTGATATAAAAAAGTTGCGTGGACAGGGGTACGATGGTGCTGCATCAATGAGTGGAAAAATTAATGGTGTACAAGCCCACGTAAGAAGTATTCTCCCATCAGAACTCTATGTACATTGCTCTGCTCATAGCCTCAATTTGGCTGCATCAAATGCATGCGAAATAACTGGCATTAGAAATTGCTTAGGGACAATTAAAACATTATACGACTTTTTAAATACGCCAAAAAGACAGCATGCCCTATCTTCAGCAATAGAGGAGATGGAAACCAGCTCTAAGAGGGCGAAAATTAAACAGCTATGTGCAACCCGTTGGATGGAAAGATACGACTCAGTAACCGCTGTGGTGGAACTTTTCGAGTCTATCGCCAAAACACTACAAAAAATATCAGAATGGAAGGATAAGGAATCAGTTACCCAGGCTAATTCTTTACTGTGCACAGTATCTAATTGCCAGTTCGTAATATCTCTTTTGTGCATTTACAAAGTTTTCACCATAACAATCCATCTCTGTAGATACCTACAAAAAACAAGCATAGATTTGATAGAGGCAGTGAGTCTTGCAGAAGATGTCATTAAAGATCTAATATTAATGCGTGAAAATGCCACTGAAACATTCTCTGAAATATTCAGCTCTTCTTCTCTTATGCTAACAAGCATTGGATCTTCCACTTCCATGCAAATCCCTAGAATATCGGGAAGACAGAAAAATCGCGATAATTTTCTTTCATCGACACCGGAAACATATTTCAGAGTTAGTGTTTTTATTCCATTTATAGAAAATTTTATAACACAATTAGACTTAAGATTATTATCGCATCGTGATATTTTGAAAGGATTTCAGTGTCTTCTACCTGCCGATCCTTTCATTTGCCAACCTTCAAACATAAAGGCCTTTGAAGCATTAGTGGAATTTTACGCTCAAGATTTGGATACCTGTAAAGAAAGCCTTAAGTCTGAACTAAAACTCTGGTATAAAAGATTAAAAAGGATTAGTGAAGACGGAGGTAGTGTTCCAAAAACTGCGGCGGATGCTCTTGGAATGTGCAATAAAGATATAACACCAAACATTTTCAAACTCTTAGAAATATTGGTCGTTCTACCTGTTTCAACGAGTGCAGACGAAAGATCCTTTTCGACTTTACGCCGTTTGAAGACTTATTTACGCAACTCAACGGGAAATAATAGAATGAATGGATTGGCGCTCTTAAGCATTCATAGAAAATTTACCCCAGCTGTAGAAGACATTTTAAACAAGCTTGCAAGAAAACCCCGTCGTTTGGATATTACTGTATAAATCAATAAATTTTCAGCGTGTCTGCATACTGGTTTAATTCCCTATTTGTTGGTAAGTTATTTTTTTGGTTAAATTCATTGGTTTTCTATGGAATATTCACATTTATACGATTATTATTTAGGTAGCTGTTACAGTATGAGTAGTTTTTTCTGGCTTGATTTATTCCTACTTTTTAATAAAAATAAAATATTTTACCTCTTATTATAAAAAAAATTATATTCTTAAACTTAAAAAATAAAAATAAAATTTAACTAAACAATGTTGTCTAAAGAAAAAGTCAAAATTGTCTAGCTGTATAAATTAGGGAAATAATAGTGCTTTATTACATACTCGAATTTCTTTTAGTAATTTCTGAAAATTATGAACCCCCCCCCTTGGAAAAATTCTGCGTACGCCACTGCTTGTATGTATGTCACTGGTTTAATTATACTACATTTAGATAATAAATTCCTCAATCACAAAACACCCCCCCCATGAAAAAACTATACCTACGTGCTTGATAGTAGTGTATTTTATTTGCGCTCGCAGCTTCACCTCATTACATGTTCTGGGAGGATGAATCACTACAGCACCATTAGCGGCGGAGACGTCTATGGTTCTGCGTCAAGGGTAGACAAAGCAATGGACGTTTTGTGGATTGATCACTCTGCTGTAAACGGCGTCGAGTGGAACGCGCAGACACTGGATGATGCGTTACAGACTAAATGTGCTGTGCTACGGTTTGTGATGTGACTGAGAGATCAGTCATTGCCATGCGCACAATTCGCCTGTCATATCGTGAAGTGGTGCACTGAGGTGGATGCAATCGAATGCATCGATCCGTCGTACCCTCCTGCATACAACGATCACATATCCGCGTTACAGTTGTTAGGTTTCGTCACTGATTTCCCTGAAAGATAATCCACAATCTTGGTAGGCCACTATACTTCCTCTGTCGAACTCGGATACTTGATTAAAAGATGATCGCTGTTTTTTTTCTATAGGCATCGTTTTTTTTAAAAAAAACCACCGGAAAAATACAATTGCCGAACTTCAAATCGTCGAAATCTCCAAGCCTTAAATAGCGCTTTGCGAAGACATGCCGGAAACTACAGATCTCTTAGCCGTCAAAAGACGTTACCAGGGTACACCACGGGGAGGTAGATCTGTAAGCGTACCCCAGCGTTTTGACTTTTTACTTTCTTGTTTTGTTCCTATGTTTTTGCTTTTTCATGTCAATTACCTCTGCCATTTGAAATAAATAAATAAATAGCGCTTTGAAGTGGCGCCACAGGCGCGCGTAATGTTCGTCTGCGCTGAAATTCTAATCATTTGCATATCTCACCTCCGCTAATGCATGTTGTAAATATTATGTTATTTGCATGCTTCCTTCAGGGTGTTGCATTTATGGTGGCCAGCAGTGTATATGAAAAAGTATTTTAAATATCTGAGTTTTTTAAACGAAGGAAAAAAATTGCAAATCTTAATTTCTGAACTAAATTTTACAATTCAATTTCAATAAAATCATTAAAAATGGAATACGGATTAGCTTCATAAATGTCGTTGGCCCTCAACAATCCGAAAATACTTTTTAAAAAAAACCGACCCGGGTTCGCAAAAATTGACTGGGTCTACTCTGGCAAGCCCTGTTAATTAATATAATTATGTCAGTACTTATATTATAATAATATTGCTTTTTTATTATTTTTTATTGATAGATTTTTAAAAAAAAATAGATAAATAATTGGCACTATTGGTATGCATGGTATTTTCTACACTAGGGAACGCTGCAAGCTCAATACCGCCTATACTTCCGGGTAACTGTTTCCGGTGTATTTTAAAGTCATTTGGCTCACAACGTGACTATTGTATCTTGAGATTTTTGCAAAATGTGGTATTTGATTATTTATTATTTGTGTTTATAATGCCAACAATACTTGTGTTAACAATGCTAAAGGTGCTAACTCTAACGTAAGATGGTGCACAGCTTGCAACAAGAACAAACAGTAATAAACAAATGGAAAGAGGCCAAATCAGGACTACCAAAAAAGTGAGCTATTCAAAATCTAGCAACCATGTCATCTATTTTAACAATATATCTTTAAATAACTAAACAAATTCTCACTCCAAACTCACCAGAATTACTTAATAGCATTAATATCTTATGAAATACGGCAGATTTGAGCTCAGAAATTATCTAATTTACTTCTTTTATTGAAAACAAAAGCAGTTGCAAACTTGCTAACCGGAACTAGAGCAGGTATTGAGCTTGAGATTGTTATTGTTTACATTTATATTGAAAACACCATCCATATGTATATTTAATGATAAACAATCATAGTATTTTTATGCTCCTTAATTTTTCAAAAAAGTCCTTAATTTTTCCTTCTTTGAAAGAGTGGGAACCCTGAACACAAAAGCGGACTTTTCATTGCTGTTGATCGTGACGTCATTGGTAAGTACTTTACTTTCGTCGCACAAGAGTTGCAGAATAGGCTATCAATGGCGGTCATGGAAACATCTCTGAAGCTGACTTGCAATTATGGGATGGCCACTTCCTCAATTTATGCACTGATCTGAAAGGGAAGGAATCCAGATCTCTATACCCATGGTACTGTTTAGCGACAGAACTTCGATTCCATAGATTTTACGAGCACGTACACTTGGTGGAGTTGAGAATTGAACCCCGGTATCCTTTCAGACTTGAGTCCGATTCTATAACCACTGGGCAACCACTGCTTGATCATGACATAACAACGAATGCTATATCTTACCTTACCTATCACCATCTACAACGAATGCGGTTTACGTAAAAAACCATCTAAGCTTAAAAAGAGGTCTGTAACAATCTGCTCTATTCTACTCACATTACTCTAATCCAAAACCTTGGAAAACAATATAAAATCCCTAAATCGGTTGTCTTAGGGTTTTCAAACGTTAAAAAAAATCCTTGAATAAAGCTAGTCTTAAGGGAAAAATCATCATGAAATTTTCATTGACAGTGCCATTTAATCTTATCGATGGTGTGATGTTAGTTAAAACGTTATTCTTCCGTGACGTCACTCTTCCAAGATTGTAGCATGGCATGTCTCTGCTTTTATTAGTTTTATACAGGGTGGTCCCAGATTCATGGTACAAACTTTAAAGGTAGATACAGCACATTGTAACAATCATTTATTGTATAAGAATGTATTCTATTCCCTCTGGCCTGAACTTATGTCATTGAGTTGAACAGCAATGTACGCTGCAGCCAGACTATGTAGCTCATGTGCTATTTACAGATAAGGTGAGGTTTATTAAGTGGACAAGAGAATCCACTTGCAATGCGACCACGTGCGTACAATGATTCTATGTGTGAATGTGTAGACTGATATAGTAAACGACTTTTTATTCGGCTTATACTTACTACTGACGCGATTTAATGGTAAATATTACCTCATTTTTCTGGAACAGGTGCTACCAGAACTGCTGCAGGATGTTCCGATCGCCACTCATCACCGCACGTGGTTTCAGCTTGATGGGGCCAAGCTCAATTCAGCAGCGATGTGTGCTTACTTGAATGCCACGTTAGAGGCGTGGTGGACAAGTCCCTTGGCCACTTTGATCTCCCAATTTATCGAAGCTCGATTTCTTTTTATGGGGACATCTGAAGAATCTTGTTTATGGGACTCCATTTGACTCAGATCTCGTTGTTCGAATATCCGAAGCTGCTGCATGTGTACACCAATCACTCCACTGAAGCTTTCAAGCATGTATCGCTACTGGTGGATGCAATTTTTAACAGTTGCAGTAAACATTACACTTGTCAACGACGCTTTCAATTTACACTTTGTTTATCCTTTCGTCTCTTATTATTTGGGTTTGCACCTCATCGCATTATTTGCGACTATTGGTACAATGTCCTGTTTTTACTTTTAAAATCTGTACCCGGGACCACCTTGTATTTAATTCTTTTCAGCTTTTAATTACGTAAATAAATTCTCTCTCTTTTCCATCAATTTACATTATTATTCTGGGGAGTAACGTTTTTCATCAGTCTGAGTTTTTCTTAGTTATTGGAACTTAACGATTTATATGTGAAAATATGGTTTTCATTATTCTGGGGGGTAACCTTTTTCATCAGTCTGAGTTTTTCTTAGTTATTGGAACTTAACGATTTATATGTGAAAATATGGTTTAAATTGCAATAATTATTTCTTTCATTTTAATTATTTGATTAATGAAAAAATAAAAGAAAATGTATTCCTTGTAAAATAAAAAATATATCCTGTACTCAAAAAGAGGATCTACGTATTTTCTTCGGTTTCTAACTCGGAAATTTCTATAATGAGAAAATTCTTGATGAGTGCGAAAGTGTTAATGCATTTTTTTATATTATAGGTAAAATTAACTTTTCATTACTGCTTAATTTGTCAAAATAAATAGAATGCAACTGATTACTTACCTTATATTTAGAATAAATGTAGGTAACACAATTATGACAAAATAATTTTTTTAATTTTAAAAAAAAGTCTTTTAATGAACCCAGTAATTCCAAATATAATTTGTTAAAACATAGCAACAAATAAATATTATAGTTATAATGACAATTATTAAATTACATCTGCATTAGTACAAAACAGATACGACATAATAAAATTCAAGTGTTTTTTAAATGCATTTGCTATTTGAAGCGAGCTTTAGCATTTTCCTGGTTGGGTAATGGATACGCTGCCTCCTTTCAAACGATGACAATTAAAATTCAGTAGTGCAGGAGGGTCTAAAGGGTGTTCCAGCAGAATCATCCAAAACCAAGAAGGGGAGTAATTATCGATCACTCTTTCAAATTCAAAGTTGGGGTGAAGAACAAGTCGACGCGAGGAGGCAGGAGTATCGCCCCTTATTTGCCAAATATTAATTCTAAACCCACGCCAGCAAATTATGCGTGGCGAATAATGTCTGAGCTCAAATCTGCTGTAAGATATTAAGAAATTCTTCTAAGTTTGAAGTGAATATTCTTTTAAGTTATTCATAGATGATAGTTAAAGTAGGTGGCATGGTTAAAAGATATAGAAAGAATTTCTTATCTGGCAATTTTGATCTATCCACTTTTTACTTGTCTATTACTCTTTGTTCTTGGTGCAAGCTGCGCACCACCGTACGTTAGAGCAGTGATTCCGAAAGTGGTCTATATCGACCCCAAGAAGGCGATGACAACCTGCAACCTGCTTTATAACGATTATTTCTCTCAAATGACAATTCTTACGTCTTGAAATGACAGGTCTTCAAATGACGATACTTATAACGATTCTTCTTTTAACACAAATGATAAATCATTTAACAAGTACACGTATACAAGAAATACTTCTCTAGAGAGTCTGAAAACTATAAAAGCTTTCAAAAAAATAAAAATTAATTAACAATATATTTTCTAGAAAAAAGGTACCTTTGTATTATGTCACTGAGGTAAACATAAATCATCTAATTTAAATATAAGAAATTTCATTACTAAACTGCTTCACACATTGGCAAATCGAACAAAGGATTTCTAAGGAAGCAGAGAAAACTTCGATAAATGAAAATCTTACAGAACTTTAGAAATCTAAACAAAAACGAACTATGTAATTAAAATTTTAAAGCGTAATAAAATTCATTAATCTTTTTTAAATGTCATGTAATTTTTTTTTAAATAATGCTTTGAAACATACACTAATGTTATAAATCTTTAATTAATCAAAATTACCTGCAATTAAAACTTCCATCATGATAAAATATGAAATCCCACGCAACCAAATTCATAAAATGGCTTCCTCCGAAAAAAGCTTTTCCTTCAACAGCGCCAAAGAGAACTTTACTTTGGCGAGTAAGTTTGGCACAGTGCGGATTAGCAATCAATATGGGGTTACAAGAAGATTGATGGAATTTAAAGTAATTTTCTTCACAAAAGCGAGCGTAAAGCTCACTTCACCCAGTCACCAATTCCTAAAATGACCAAAAATCATCAGAATTAGATGAATCTTCTAAGTGGTGGGCGGGTAGAAATAGTTATCAATAAACGTAAACAGATTCATGCAAAAAATTTAAGCAATTAAATGTGTCTTAGATTTATAATGTTGAAAACACCCGTATTTTGACTAAATTTATGTGAAGTGTATTCATAAAAATATTAATTAAGTATGTTTTCTTGAAGATAATCATATTTTATTGCACCATCTTCTTTATATTGAAAAAAAACCCCTCATCTTTTGGAGTAAGAAAAATCAGCAAAAGAAGAAACATCTTTGTTGTTTAAGTGGATAATATTCATGCTGCATAAATAATTTGGTATATTATAAAAACATTAATTATGCTTTCTTATTCTAACATTTTAAATGTGATTAGTTATTTGTTTGTTAAATCTTCCCAGACAAAAAGTGTTTCTCACTGTCCCATTGATGTAAATTGAATAATGTGTCATCATAAATAAAAATTCATAATTTTCCACATGATAAAACTGTAATTTTTGGTTTGTAGGGTGTAAACTCTATTGATTGTTTAAAATTGTTTAATTTTTAGTTTTTACGCACTTAGAAAATAATAAACTAAATGAATATTTTTAAATATAGTCGGTGTAAGTGAAAATTTTTGGTGACTTTTCACTTGCTCCTAGCTAACCGAAAAGTACTGATAAAATAACGACACATATTTTGAAATTTATTTAGTAATATTTCTTTGTTTTTACTTGCTATAAATATTTGAAATACCTATAAATTTATTTTGAAAATAATGTGACTGAATAATAATTATTCTTTTAACAAAATTTAATATCAATATAACACTAGATGTCACTGCACTAGAGTATTATGTGATTACTGCTTTCTTTATCTCAAATCATTGTTTCAAATTTGCATTTCGGAGGCTCTGTTTTCCGTATCGATTTCTACATCAAAGCATCATCATTCTAGGCTGTGACTAACGAGGCACTATAAATTTTTGAGGTATTAGGCGGGTAAAAATGGTAAAAAATTGACGTAAACTAATATCAGTCTCCGGTAACATGCGTTTTCCAGTTAGCATATATTATAAACCCCTATGTTAGACCTCGTGGTAAAATTTCAGATGCCAACGAATGTCGATACTTTTATTTTATTAGCATCAATATTTGAATTTGGAGCTAAATTTGCTCTTTTGTTATTAATGACATATTTTCATACTGTAATATTTTAGCTGTTTTATAACTAAAATTATAGGCAAGTAAAAGGGATTTGCATTTATAAAGTTTAAATATACCCTTGAACAAAAGTTATGACAATATTTATGGAAAATATTTATTTAATTTGTTTTCAACAATACTATTCTATGACACTATCTTCTGTTTATTGTAAGTATCAACTGATTGAAGAAAAAGAATTTTTTCGAAATTAAACAGTATCTTAGTAGTAAAAGTGAATAGATGCTTAAGTAATATAGTTAATTAAAAAGGTTATGGTTGTTTTAGCATTTAAAGTCTAAGCTATGCACTGTATGTTAATTATTTACATACAAACTTTTAATTTGAGATATAAAAGAAATTGCAATATTAGTTATTTAAAAAAAAATGTTATTTGAAGTGTTTTAAGTTATAGTTCTTAACCAAGATTTTTTTTAACCACAGATGCATAATTTCATGAATTTTGCCGCATGATTGCCAGTACTGAGGTGACATGCTGAAAGGACCACATAGTATAAGAGGCAGGGGCTGAGCGAGGGAAGAAAAAGAAAGAAAGAAAGAAAACATTAATTTTGAGGAACTATTTTCCTTAATAATTATAATAATAAAAAAAAGAAAACTATTAATATACTTCTTCACAACTCTTTGAGACTAATACTTTTTTTAACATGACGCTTACTATTTACAGTTAATACATTTATATCTTAACAATTAATTAAAATTTACAAAACTTATCTTGATAACATATTTTTGCAGCTCAAATGTATACAAATCATCTCCCAGCATGTAATAATAAATTATATAAAATGGTCCTAGTTGGTAGAAAATTTTTTAAATAATTTCTTAATGGTTATCCTGCAAGTTGTAAACTTTTAAATATTGTGATAATTTTATCTATTTGATCATCAGATCATTTTGAGCCATTAAATTAAAAATTAATGATTTTGTTTTAAGACTGCTCTGTAATTTTGAACATGCCAAATTCATTCTGGTAATGAAGTCTTTCGACTGAAGCTGTTGTTATGGGTACTATTAAACTTAGGGCAAATAACTTAGTTTCGGAATAAGTGTTAGAAAGTGTTCTTCCTTTCCTGATTTTTAAAATTCTTGAATAAAAATAGAGTTGAGTTATTTTTCACATTGCTTTTAAAAACGAATTGCTATGTGTGATTCTGAAATTATGCAAATAAAAAATACGGTTCGTGGTTTACAAATCGAGATGTGTGGTTTCTAAATTTCGAGAAGACTCATAACCTATGATTTTTAAAATGTGTGAATATGAAGCGCAATATGTGGTTTTTAAATTTCGAGAAGACTCACGACGTACGATTTTTAAAATTTGCGAATATGAATAACTTTATGAGCTTCTTAAATCGTGTGACAATGACTCACAGTGTATCATTCTTGAATTGTGAGACGAGCAAGAACGTATGATTTATTAAACGGCAGAACATTAATCGTTTACATCTCGTTAATGTTAATACAAAATGAAATGTACAATTTTGAGTTCGCATTAATACGAATTATGGTGTGTGACTTATAATTTGCAAGAAGAATCAAAACTTATGTTTTTTAAAACGTGTGAATACGAATTGTGATGTGTGATTTTTAAATAATGTGACAACAAAACGAATAGGTTAGGTGTGTGTTGTTAAATTTGCCTGTGTTCATGGGACTAAAGTAATAGGTAGAATTTGGTTAGTCGTCCCTCCCATTTGTTTTTGTCTCTCTGCTCTGCACCTTGTAATAGGTACGTGTACAAGTAATAGGTACGTGTTTTGAATTATTTTTTTGCAAAAGGGACCACGATTAATATAAATTTACACATCTTATTTTTAGAACAAAAAATCATTGAAGGTGATATCTTTCATATAATTTGTGCATTGTAAAAGTTGCCATAATTTGAATTTTGATTTTACAGCAATAAAAGTATTTATTCAAGTTTTAAATACTCTATACATTATATCAAGACACATATTTAATTTATTTGTTTATTAGTTTTTTTTATTTATATATATTTTTTTTTCAGATTTGTTTTTCTTAAGTTGGATACAGTAGCCAGTATTTCGTGACACTTGATGTTTACCTTAGATTCTTTAAACTAGTTTCTACTGCCACTGTGAAAAGTTGAAGAAATTGGTTTACATTGCCTAAAGACTATAATATTGTGTGGTATTTAAAAACGATGTCTAATTGTTGTTCATTCATTCCATTGTATAACTTATATGTATTGATAATAGTTTAAACACTTATTATGCTTAGTTACTGATAATAATTTAAATACTTCTTTTAGAGTATTTTAATGTAATGTGTAGTAATTTTCACTTACATCAGTTACTCAATCAACAGGAAAATATTATTCTTGTAAAATTACTGTTGTAGCTTTTATAAAAAAATTCCAGGTCTTAACCGTAAACTAATGCTGAAAAGTCTAAAACAGTAATAGAAACTGAAATCTAAGTCAGTACACACTTATATATCCTTATCATTACAGCTCATATAAATATCTTCAATAACATAATTAAGCTATATAAAAGTTATTAGATCCCAATCAGTATAACTCACAAAGTATAATAATGCTCCAAACTCATACAGATAACATCTTTTTGAGTATGTAGTAAGAAATTTTCAATGAAAATGAATTCAAATCAACACGTTGGCACACATAGTAGTGAAAAGCCTTATTCTTCTGACCTATGTAATAAAAGTTTCTCACAAAAGAGAATATTGTCTACTCACAGATATGCTCTTACTGGTGAAAAACCTTATTCTTGCAGTGAATGTAATAAGAGTTTTTCAAGAAAGTCAAGTCTGAGTTTACACATTCGTAATCATACAGGAGAGAAACTATATTCTTGTGGTATATGTAATAAAAGTTTTGCTTGTGGCACTAAACTCTCTCAGCACAGCCTGGTTCATACTGGGGAGAAACCTTATTCTTGTAGTGCATGCAATAAAAGTTTTTCACGGAATGCTCATCTAACTGATCACAGTCGCACTCATACTGGTGAAAAGCCTTATTCTTGTGAGATATGCAATAAAAGTTTTTCACGGGAGACAACATTGACTGAGCACAGACGTGTTCATACTGGTGAAACACCGTATTCTTGCAGTGAATGTAATAAGAGTTTTGCACAACAGTCAACACTGTCTATACACTATCGCATTCATACAGGAGAGAAACCATATTCTTGTGATGTATGTAATAAGAGTTTTTCAAGAAAGTCATCACTGACTTTACACATTCGCAAGCATACTGGAGAGAAACCACATTCTTGTGGTATATGTAATAAAAGTTTTTCACGTGAAAGTACACTGTCTGTTCACAGCCGGGTTCATACTGGGGAGAAACCTTATTCTTGTAGTGCATGCAATAAAAGTTTTTCACAGAAGTCGCATCTAACTGATCACAGTCGCTCTCATACTGGTGAAAAGCCTTATTCTTGTGAAATATGCAATAAAAGTTTTTCACAAAGGACAGCATTGACTGTGCACAGACGTGTCCATACCAGAGAGATGCCTTATTCTTGCAGTGCATGTAATAAAAGTTTTACAACGAAACAAAACTTAACTGCACACCTTTATACAGGACAGCATTTGTCCAGATACAGCCGTGTTCATACTGGTGAAAAACCTTGATCCTGTAGTGTATGTAATAAGAGTTTTTCAAAAAGGAAGAATTTAACTGAACAGTTGCACTCATACAGGAGAGAAGCCTTATTCTTGTAGTATATTTGCTATAAGAGATTTTTGTTGAAGATAATTTTGACTCATCACATTTGAACACACTGATTCTTGTTACTTGTGTAATAAAAGTTTTTTATCGGGGCATGTTCTGTTCAGACATAGGCATGTTCATAGTGAGAAACCTTTTTCTTGTGGTGTATGTAATAATAGTTCTTCACAGAAGCATAATTAAACTATACACAGTCGCACTCTTGCTGGTAAAAAACCTTATCCTTGTCAAAAATGTAAAAAAAAACTTTTTCTATAGAAAGTGTACTGTCTGTGCACAATCATATTCATACTGGGGAGAAACATTATTCTTATAGTATATGTTATAAGAGTTTTTCCTGAAAGGATCTTCTAACTCTGCACAGTCAAGTTCATTCTATTGAAAATTCTTATTCTTCTGAGATGCGTTAAGAAAATTTTTACTGAAGTTTACCCTAAATGTCATCAGTTTTGTTAATACTATTGAGTGTAAAAATTAGTAATAAAAGTTTTATTTTTACATTATAGTGGTTTAGCTGTCCATATAATGTTTTAATGTGTTTTGAATTCTTATTCTTGTAGTTTATATGTAAAAAGAGTTCTGTGCAGAATGTAATTAAACAGTTGTGGCTAAAGTAAAAATAGTCATTCTGGAAAATCTTTTTTTAGTTAGCTCAATAAACGAAACCCTCCACCCCCGGAGAATCTCCGTCCACAACAGGAACATAAAGCTCTGGGCCCTGTTTTATGATTTTTGTTTAACTGTAAGATTTTTTGGATTTTAAGCAGCATAAAGCTCAATTTTTGGATTTACGACTACTAGTGATCAACTCCTTAGCCTTGTAATTTCGAACCTAATCCAAGAATTAAGGGACTCCTGGATAAAGTATTGGGGGAAATTTATCTCTGTGGAGGGCACTTTGATGAAACTACACCGTATTTTCGTTACATAATGAGGAAAATCACAAAAACCTCCCAGGATTATCCTGCAGCTGGGGAACTCTAACCCATAATCCACCTACCCACTGGGAACATTTTACATCAGCACTGTGGTTCGTGCGAGTTTGTTACAGAATTCAGATCAACCAGCCTCAGCTGAGATTCGAACCCGGGGCACCTGAGACCCCACAGCCTTCTAAAAATTTTTGTTGGTTGGAAACTTTCCTTGAACCGAGTTCCTCCAAAGTTCGCCAACAAATCAATTTCTCTGGGGGTACCGCAAAAACGGTATTTCGGCAGGATCGAACTACAGGGTTTCCACGGTCCTTGAAAACTTTTACTTTGAAAAATAAGGTCTCTTAAAAGTACTTAATTTTGGTGCAAGTTTTTTAAAAGTCCTTAATTTTTCAGTATCCCTATAGTTGATATGAACATTTTTTCAGTTCAATTTTTTAAAACAAAAAGTCGTTCTTTTTTCACGTAGAATTAGACTGAACATCGATGATAGAGCTTTATAGGGGGACAGGAAGGTATGTATGTGATACAGCTATAGACAGGGAAAAGAAAGCATGTTCGTTCATTATTAATATTTTGCCTAGACTGATACTCTGTGAGGAGAATGAAGCATTCTGTAAGAAACGAATTGAGTGTGAACAAAGAAAAGAAAGCACATGGAAGATATACTCCTTTTTTTGGGGGGGGGGGGGCAGTTCAAAGGTACCCAAATAGAAGACCCACTCTGACCTTCAAAATCAACAGAATTCAAGAAATTCAGTTCAACTGGTAACGCATCTGCTTATAGGAATGAAGTAAAAACCTAAGAAAAGAAGTATCAGAAAAAATAAATATTTTGAATTGGAATCCATACCAAAAGTATTACCAAAATCTTGAGGAATTAAATAAATTTGTAAAATATTTCAGTGTGTAATAAGTAGCTGTAAATTTATAGAAAGTGGTAACATGATAAAACCCAAAGTATTTCCAAAAATATTTTAAACTTTAATTCCAGAGTGCTGAATAAAAGTGCATGATTTGCTTCTAATAAGAAAGTTAAATACCTATTGTGTAATAATCTAAAACATCAAAACAAGTTTATAACTTGTTTTGAAGTTTTAGATTGTTACACCATTATTTTTATTCCTGAAAGATATATACAGATTGATACATAAAAATTTAAATCTACCCAATTAAAAGATCCCAAGCATTTTGCCATCAATGTCCATTAGAATAAAATACATACTTAGATTTTAATAATCATTTTATTCAAGAAACATTGCATATTAATATACTGTTTTTATTTTTTTGTTTTTTTTTCAATTTCTATTTAACTTTTGGTTGCTTTAAAATTAGTTCATGCTTTCCGCCGGATTGTTTAGTAATATTATGTAAAGTTAATTAACACGTTGAATGCCATGGGGGTGACCGGTGAAGCCAAGATTATTAGAAACACATGATTAGAGTAAATTTTTAATATTATATTATTATCTTTACCAAAATGGTTTGATGAAATTAATGCAATATAGAACACACGAAAATAGTTGTAGTATTTATATTCACAGAGATGCCAACTTACTCCTGACAGCGAATAAATATTTTCTAAGAAACTAGCAAAATCTGTCAAATTTGCAAATTCAGTTAGTAGTTAATTACCGTTTGGCCAGACGGGCAAACCATGTAAAATTAGCTTGGCATTCAACGTGTTAAGTAAATATAACACATTTGCTGTTTAGTAATTATTTCAAGAGGTTAATTACATACCATTTTCAATATATCTTTCATAAGATTTTTCATTATTTATTTACAAAACGTTACGTAAAATGGTGATAATACAGGATTACTTTATAATAAAAGAATACCACTTTCAGTTTTAAACTGTTAATTCACGATGAAAACAAAATATCAAATCATAATAATAGTAGAGGATAATATTGAGAAAGATTAAAAGTAGCTATCTAATATAAATGATGGAAAAATAAATTATTTATCAATTTGTTAGTTAAGGAACCTTATCAATTTTTCTGGCCATAGGAATGCGTTGATACCTTTGAAAAATCGTTTTAGACCTTTTTATTTATATATTCACCGAGAACTAATAAAAAACATATTGGTTTGAAAATTGTTAAATCTTCTCAAACAAACATAGTTGTATTTTTATTCAATAAAATGTTTTCATGAAAATATTTATTGCAATGAATTTTAAAAAAATATTAAATTTAACCTAATGAGAAAAAAGTGGAATGATTAGGGGTTACGTTAGCATGGGCTGTTTTTACCTGAAATAGAATTCAATTTAACATGACAGGACTTAAGAAAACTACTGTCATGCATAAGTCTAATATAACTTTTTAGTATCTTTTTTTTTAAATCTTTTTTTAATGTATTCCATTGTATTTGGCGTATGGGCCTATTGGCCTAGGCCGCTGTAAAACTTTCAAATAACTTTTTAGTATTAACTCTTTTAATATATATACCCTTATAAATGAAATATTTTATTAAGAGAAAAGAGAGATTTTTTTGGGTGTAGCTGAATATTCAGGAAGATTGGTCCACAACTGAATATGTGATGCATGTCTAGCAGCGAAATATAAACACTTGTTATAATTTTTTTCAAGGTTTTTCCTAAATTTCTTTATTTACTTTGTTTCCTTTCAAATATATGACAAAGTATTTTAAATATATGAAAACAATTGCAAATCTCAATTTCTGCACTAAATTTTACAATTCAATTTCAATGAAATCATTAAAAATGGAATACGGATTAGCTTCATAAATGAAGTTGGCCCTTAACAATTTGAAAATGTTTTTAAGAAAACCCGACCCGGGTTCGCAAAAAGTGCCTGGTTCTACTCTGGCAAGGCCTGTTAATTAATACAATTTTGTCAGTACTTATATTATAATAAAATTGCTTTATTATTATTTTTATTGATTGATTTTTTAAAAAAAAGTAAATAATTGGCACTGGTGGTATGCATGGTGTTTTCTACTCTAGGGTACGCTGCAAGCTCCATTCCGTCTATACTTCCGAGTTACTGTTTCCGGTTTATTTTAAAGCCATTTGTCTCACAACGTGACCATTGTATTTTGAGATTCTTGGAAAACGTGGTATTTGATTACTTGTGTTTACAATGCTAAACGTGCTAATACTAACATAAGATGGTGCACAGCTTGCAACAAAAACAAACACTAATAAACAAATGGAAAGTGGCCAAATCAGGACTGCCAAAAAAGTGAGTTATTCAAAATCTAGCAACCATGTCACCTTTTTTGACAACATATATTTAAATAACTCACCAGAATTACTTATTAACATTAATATCTTATGAAATACGGCAGATTTGAGCTCAGAAATTATTTAATTTACTTCTTTTATTGAAAACAAATTTATCCGTTTGAAAATATCGCCTAGCAGAATGGGCTGCATTTAGCAGTTGCAAACTTGCTGACCGGAACTAGAGCAGGTACTGTTTGATAGGTACTCTTCCCGTCACAAATTCTGCGGCAGTCTAGTGCTATGGAAACAAGAAGAGGGCATTTTGAACAGGGCTAACACAATAAACCGAAGAAAGAAGTCTCCTATTCTCTCGCTGAAACCAGTCCTAAAGAGGGACCCCGCACCCCTACTTGAAATAATCATACCTCGCTACCATAGTCACCGCCACAGCTCCAGACGAATGTCTGGAAGAGTACCTATTTTAGACAAACAGTATTGAAGTCGAGATTGTTATTGTTTACATTTATATTGAAAAAACCATCCATTTGTGTATTTAATGATAAACAATCATAATATTTTTATGCTCCTTAATTTTTTTAAAAAAATCCTTAATTTTCCCTTCTTTGAAAGAGTGGGAACCCTGAACACAAAGGACTTGTCCTTGCCGTTGATCGTGACGTAGGTGGGTAAGTACTTCATTTTCGCGTGAGCTGCAGAATAGGCTATCAATGACGGTCATGGAAACATCTCTGAAGATGATTCAAATACTTGCAATTATGTGATGGCCACTTCCTCAATTTATGCACTGATCTGAAAGGGAAGGAATCCAGACCTCTATACCCACGGTACTGTTTAGCGTCAGGACTTCGATTCCATAGATTTTACGAGCATGTATATCGCTCGTACTCTTGGTGGAGTTGAGAATTGAACCCCGGTATCCTTCCAGACTTGAGTCCGATTCTATAACCACTGGGCTACCACTGCTTGATCATGACATAACAACGAATGCTATATCTTACCTTACCTATCACCATCTACATCACAGGGAGCTGTTACCAGCTGTGCCCTTTTCAACGTCTACATCAATGACTTGATAAACACCTTAACGGAAGTGCCTAACATCCATTGCCTCCTTTATGCGGATGATCTTGTTTTCTGGACCACAGCATCAAAGCGCCACGCTAAATCAACTGTTGAGACCACACTTAATCTTGCACTGGAATCCCTCAGTCGTTGGTGTGAGGAAACTAATATGGTAGTAAATCTGAATAAGTGCGCCACTCAAACTTTCTCACTAATGCATCGACTTATTATACCAAATCTCTCTTTTTCTGGCACTACGCTTGAAAATGTTGATTCCTTCACTTATCTCGGAACCGTTTTTGATTCTAAACTGAGCTGGAGGAACCATGTTGCATTTGTTGCCGAGCGGGTAATAAGACGCCTCCCTATTTTAAAACGTCTTGCTGGCACTCTCTGGGGATGTGCCCGGTCTACCCTCGCTCTGACTTATCAAAAATACATCCTTCCAATTTTTACTTACTGCTCTGAACCACTCATCTCTATGCCTACATCCCTATTTCAAAAGCTTGAGGTCTTACTAAACCAGGCCCTTAGACTAATTACAGGTGCTGGAAAAACTACACCTATAGACGCAATGACCTTGCTCACAGGCATTAAACCTTTGGATGTTGTCTTTAGGGAAAGGGCTGTCTTACTATACTTTAAACTTACCCAAATGGATAATTTCTGGACTAACTATCAACTTACTCCTCGTAATTTAAAAACTCAAAATGGATTTATTCAGACTGTTAAAGATCAATTGGTTGGGATCGATCCGCCTCAACTAGAAGGTCAGGTGGAACTGGTGAGCCCTCTTGACTACCAAAAAATTAATGTCAGGCTCTCTCTTGAACAGGACATTGTTAAAAGTGAAACATCTACCGCTGCTCTCCACCTTCTTGCGCTGGAGACAATGGGAATCCGTTACCCGGAACCGCTCTGGCTGAGAGTTTTTACAGATGGCTCTTTCCATCCAGATCAACCAAATGCTGGAGCTGGTATCTCTTGTAATCTCTTCTCCTTTGGTTCCCCAGTGGGTGCCAATAGATCTGCTTTTGACGGGGAAGTTGTTGCAATCCGTATTGCTCTTAAACAGCTTTTTTGTTTTATTGAGTCTTTTTCAAATGTGGTTATCCTTTCAGACTCGAAGGCGGCGCTTTGCTCGATTGAATCTATGCATTGCCCTTCTAATTGCGACGTTCTAAAATGTCAGGATGCGATACGCAAACTCCACCATTTTGGCAAAACTGTAGCCCTACAATGGATTCCCGGGCATTGTGATATTGCAGGAAATGAAAGGGCTGATGTTTTGGCAAAGAGAGGCACAAGAATTCTCCAGGCTCTTAGTAGTCCAGTCCCCTTTTCAACTCTAAAAAGGACTATTAGATCAAAAATCCATGGGGATTTCCACCATCAATTGTCAGAAAGGGTAAAAACCAAAGTGTGGAGAGATCTTCGACAGAACACCATTCCAGACTGGCCGCGCCGCGAAGCGGTGGCTCAGTTTCGACTACATACCGGACATGACTGCCTTGCCGCGCACCTATTTCGTTTAGGGCTGACACCTGATCCCTATTGTTCTCTATGCATGAGCCAAGCTGTTTTGGATGGCAGCCACATCCTGTGCTGCAGGGCCCTCCGCGGGTCGTTGTCTACCGAGCGATATTGGGAAGCAAGAGCGCTCCTAAGGAAATGACTTTTTACTTTCTTGTTTTGTTCCTATGTTTTTGCTTTTTCATGTCAATTACCTCTGCCATTTGAAATAAATAAAAGTTTTATACCGGGTGGTCCCAAATTCATGGTACAAACTTTAAGGGTGGATACAGCACATTGTAGCAATCATTTATTGTATAAGAATGTATTCTATTCCCTCTGGCCTGAACTTATGCCATTGAGTGGAACAGCAATGTACGCTGCAGCCAGACTATGTAGCTCATGTGCTATTTACAGATGAGGTGAGGTTTATTAAGTGGACAAGAGAATCCACTTGCAACGCGACCACATGCGCACAATGATTCTATGTGAATGTGTAGACTGATATAGTCAACGGCTTTTTGATTGGCTTATACTTACTACTGACGCAACTTAATGGTTAATATTATCTCATTTTTCTGGAACAGGTGCTACCAGAACTGCTGCAGGATGTTCCGATCGCCACTCATCACCGCACGTGGTTTCAGCATGATGGGGCCAAGCTCACTTCAGCACCGGTGTGCGCTTACTTGAATGCCAAGTTAGAGACGTGGTAAACCAGTCCCTTGGCCCAGTGGCGTAGCGAGGGGTGGGCAAGGGGGGGCATCATGCCCCGGGCGCTACTCACAAAGGGGCGCCAAATGGTCCACAAAACAAAAAATTGCTGGATAATTTTTTTTTATTATAATTGATTTCTGGAAAATATATTTAAATTAGTGCCAGTGTAATATAATAAATGTTAATTCATAAATATTATTCATAATATTTAATATCTAATTCATATTAAATATTATATTAAATTCATATTCATATTAAATATATTTCAATATTTAATTCACGTCCTTGTCATCGCGCTCTGCTTAGAATAAAAATGAAATGTTATTAAATATTATATATAAGTTTAATGTCAGCATAAATTATATTGTACATTTCACTATGTTACTACCTTTCAAGTTCAAGGCATTCTTGGTAAGTAATAAATCAAATAAGATTACTTACTACATCTACTCGACGCTTCTATTATTAAGTGAATAGAGTATGAAAAAATTCGTGAACAGAAAAATTTGTTGTTCTCATATTTGTCACCACAGATTCAAAATCAATTCCTTCATCTTCTGGCATCTACAGTTCGAAATCAACTAACAAACGATATCAAAAGAAATAAATATTATAGACTTTTGTTTGATTCAACTCCTGATATCTCTCATCGAGAACAAATGTCCCAAGTCGCTAGGTATGTAGATGCTGATTTTATCAATAAAAAAGTTTCCATCAAAGAATCTTTTTTGAGTTTTATTGAAATACATGCCAAAGATGCAGCCTCGATCGAAAATACAATTTTAGAGAAATTAAATTACGATGAAATTTCATTAACAAACTGCAAATCACAATGTTACGATAATGCTGCCGTGATGGCAGATCACACATCTGAAACGCGATGGAGCGCTAGAATACAAGCGGTTATCGTTATCATCTATGGGCTAGAGAATATAAAATAGCTAATAGAAAAGTTAGCAGCGCACACTACCACTACAAGTGACAACAGAAGTGAAGCTATAATTCTGTTGCAAAATATACTAACCTTTAGTTTTATAACTTTACTTCATTTCTGGTATGAAATCTTAAGAAGGATTGATCGTGTGCAGCTCAGATTACAAGATCCTAGAATGAATTTTAGAGAAGTATTCCATAATCTTGAATCATTAGCGACTGAACTAGCCGAAATTTGAGACAAGCTCTGTAAAGAGGTGATAGAAAAAGCAGAGTCTCTTTGTGAAAAATGGGATATGGATACAACAATACGTGCCTGGAGAATTGGCTATGGTGGTCTTTCCGCAGAAAGTGAAATTTCTCGCGTTATGAAAAGCACTCTTGATCGTCTCCAACAAGAAATGTGTACACGATTAAGTGACCTTAATTTCACATTTGGATTTCTACTAGACGTTTAAAATTTATTAAACAAGGATAATGTTGATAACGACCTCGAAAATTTTTTTTAAAAATCTGGGTGAATTTTATAATACAGATTTCAATGTAATAGAACTTTTTATCAAAATATGTAACAGCAAAATGTTACTCCGCAGTAGAAAAGAAATTAAACCTAAAACTCCATTAGAATTTCTTACTCTTATAATCAATCTCGAATGAAGAAGATGTTTTTCCAAATCTGAGAGCGGCATTTCAAATACTCCTGACTATCTCAGTGTCAATTGCTAGCTGAGAACGTTCATTCAGCAAATTAAAATTAATTTTGACAGATCGCCTAAGTGACCTAGCATTTTTAAGTGTGGAAAGAGAAAAATTTTAAATGATCAATTTTGATATTATTGATACATTTGCTTCATCAAAAGCACGGAAAATTTAGACATAGTAATAGTTTTATTAATGTATTATAATCGTATGATTATTAAATATATGTATCTCCTTAGAGATAATAAATATTTACTTTTTTTATTGTTTAAAAACTGCGTGTTTTAAAAATATTTCTTTATAAATATGTAAAATAAATAATAGGTATCTTTTGAACTAATTCTAGATGATCATATACATTTCAAAATCTAGTCTTGCTCTCTCAACTACATTTTTTGTCTCAAATTTAAAGCCTGGCTTGAGTCTATGACTTTATTTATTAATTTGCTATAATCCAAGTCGCCTATATATAAACCATATATATTTTACATATAATATTATATGGTTTTCGAATGGGGGGGGGGGGGGGGCGCTAAAAGGGTATTGTGCCCCGGGCGCGAGTTAAGCTCGCTACGCCACTGCCTTGGCCTCCTCGATCTCTCAATTTATCGAAGCTCGATTTCTTCTTATGGGGACATCTGAAGAATCTTATTTATGCGACTCCACTAGACTCAGATAAGGATCTCGTTGTTGGAATATCCGAATTTGCATCTCACCGCATTATTTGCGCTTATTGGTACAATGTCCAGATCCTACCCTTAGAATCTGTACCATGAATACGGGATCACTTTGTATTTTATTCTTTATAGCTTTTTATTACGTAAAAAAATTCTCTGTCTCTTCCATCAATTTGCTTTATTATTCTGGGGGAGGGGGGGGGTTAACATTTTTCATCAATCTGAGTTTTTCTTAGTTATAAGAACTTAACGATTTATGAAAATATGGTTTGAATTGTACTAATTTTTTCTTTCATTTTGATGATTTGATTAATGAAAAAATAAAATAAATATATATCTTGTAAAATAAAAATATATCCTGTACTCAAAAAGAGGGTAAAATTAACTTTTCATGTCGTCTTATTTTGTCAAAATAAATAAAATGCAACTGATTATTTACCTTATATTTAATACATATGGTGACAAAATGATATTTTTTTTTAAATCGTTTAATGAACACAGTAATTCCAAATATATTTTGTTAATACATAGCAACAAATAAATATTATAGTTACAATAACAATTAGTAAATGACAAATGCATTAGTACAAAACAGATACGACATAATTAAATTCAAGTGTTTTTTAAATGCATATGATATTATGGGCATGATAATCATTGGTAAATAATACAAAACATATATACCGTTTGTCTAAGATAGGTACACTTCCGGACATTCGTCTGGAGCTGTGGCGGTGACTATGGTAACGAGGTATGATTATTTCAAGTAGGGGTGTGGGGTACCTCTTTAGGACGGGTTTCAGCTAGAAAAAATGAGACCCCTTTCTTCGGTCCTCCCTAAAATGCCCTCTTCTTATTTCCATAGCACCAGACTGCCGCAGACTTTGGGGCGGGGAGAATGGATGGTGTTTTCGACACTAGGGAGCGCTGCTAGCTGTGGACCTGCTTAAACTTCCGGGTTGCTGCTTCCTGTGTATTTTAAAGCCATTTGGCTCACAACGTGTTTATTATTGTGTCATAAGATTCTTGCAAACGTGTTATTTGAATACTTTCTTATTACTTAGTTTACAATGAGTTCTAAAGCTCGAATTGGCTCTTGTTGTGTCGCTGTAGGATGCTGTAAGAGATCAGGTACAAATTTGTTATCAGAAATCAAGATGATCCGATTCCCTAAAGATCCTATTCGGAACACACAGTGGGAAAATGCTGTTGGACGTAAGGATTGGACTTCCACAGTTAACTCTCGAATATGTAATAGCCATTTTATTAGCGGTAAGAAAACTTATCAGTTGTACAAAATGCATTCAACCTGTTTTATTCGTTGTTATGAAATATTTCCTTCTATGTGCTGCATGTTAAATATGTATATTGTAAAAATTCTATAGAAAGACATTTTAATGTTATTAAGTCCGCATTGTTAACATTCTTCTTCTAGGCATTCGTTTTCTGTTTGCCTGTGAACAATGTAATGTTTTATGTCTTGAAAAATCTATCATTTGCATGCCTCTTAACTAATCGTTAACGTCAGACTGCTACTAATTCGAGAGCATTTGCTCATAACCACCTTTTGCTAATCGTTGTAGAACAGTTACAATTTTTGTATGCATGTGTAAAACATGTAGATTGAGGAATAAAAATAAAGTAGAGTGGCTGTAGTGTAGAGAAGAGTGGCTGTTTTACATAGAATAAGTGTGATAACTATGTTTATGAATCTGTGTTTTGATGTTTAGTGTTTCAGAATTATTTATTTTTTCTAAAAATTAGTATATGTTTGAGGTTTGGTTTAAAAGTTCAAATGGAAAGGTAGTGTCCTTTGTAAATTGGTTACTCATTAGCAACTATCATTTACATCTATAATTTTGTGTAAAAAAAGTTGTGAATATTGCTTTGTTATTGGTTATTTTATTATATATTTTTTTTTTTACTTGTGACTTACTATTTTAATGGTCAGTCGTTTCTGTGGAAGACAGCGGAACATTTGTAAATTGCGGAGCATTAGCAAAAATGAAAATGTAATTATTGTTAAAATTTAATTCAAAACAGTGATGATAAAATCAATATTTGAAATTAATTCATCGAAATAATATATGCCCCAACGACTTAAGCTATCATAGGATGGTAGAATTTAATAATTTGGTGACTGAATAATGAGTTAGCAGTTATTTGGTAAATTTCGGACATTATTAAATATAATTCGATGTTATGTATAGATAATTTAGTTTGTTTTTCAAATTATTAGGAAATAAATCTGATGATCCCAGTCATCCTGATTATGTACCATCAGTCTTTCATCATAAAGCTGCTTTGGCTTCAGGAAGTGTGCAGAGGTTTGAAAGAACTGTAAGGCGTGGATTATCTAATGGTAAACAATTTTTTTTATTGTAAATGTTTGTGACAAGGATTTATTTGTTTGATATTAAGTGCTCTATGATAAATTAATGAACACTTTTGTATTGTTATGTAGTTTAATTTCTAATCTTGGATTTGTTGCATCATGTGTCTGATAAGCATATTAGTTTTGAGTTATCTCTCATTAATTATGTGTTAGACAATACCCTGGCAGTGCCAATAACTAAATTTTTCTGATTAGCTTTTTAACAAACACAACTTTGTCAAAAATCACCATACCGAGAATTGCCAGTATTAAAATGTGAGAAACTGATTTACTTTGTAAGATAGTAAGCAGATTGTACTCTGTAACTTAATAGTCAACAGTTAATGGGTTAAGTATTGTAAGTAACACTTATTTTTGATTTGAATTTATTCTTAAAGTTAATGCAATTAATTTATGTGTAACTTAATTAAAAATATTCTATAATTTCCTAGAACTTAATCAAAATCTGTAAGTATGATTTGACCGTAAATATATGGAAATTTGAAATAATGTACTGATAACCAGCTAGCAAAATTTACACTATTTGGCTGTTGCATATTGCAGAATTATATTCAATCGACATAGGTTTGCAAACATGTTTTTTATTATAAGTATAATAAAATGAAAATATTGTTAACCTTTCCATTATCTACTCAGTTTTAAGCAAAGCTCAGTCTTTCAAAATGGCGAGCAAAATTTTTTCTGAAAACTAGCTTAAACGTTTACTACTGTGCAGCTAATTATTCCTTATTTATTAAAAATTATACATTTCCTTATTCTAATTGTATTTCCACTTTTTTACATTATATATTTATACAGTCAAGTATAGCAATGAATTTTTTTATTACCCGTCCACCAAGGGGGAAAATGCAATTTACAGTCACTTTATGAAGACTCTTTAAATAAAACTTATGGAAAATGGTCACCTTACTCAGTTGCTCACTTTTACAGGTTCCACTGTACATGCTTATTCACTAATAAGCGTGTGTAACGCATTTTCCTCTTGTAAACTAATGATCCTATGCCATTACACTTGTGAATCGATGATCCATACCATGGCCTCTATTAAACTTTAAGAATGTCTTGAATTTCTGTACTTTGCCCCAATAGTTCCTGTTCAAATTTCTGATTAAAAAAAATTCTGTACTTTACTTTCAAAAATGTTTTTTTATTTTTAAAGAATACATTTTATTTTCATACAGATCAAGCTGATAGTTCTGTGGCTGCCACAAGATCGATTTCAACAATGACAGAATTATCCATGCTGGATATTAGCAACTTGGAAAGAGATTTATGCGACAGTCAAGAAGCAACCCTCAACTTAAGAAGGAAGGTTTTTCAGTGTGAAAAGTCTAGGAAATCTTCCTCAGATATTTTAAGCAATGATAAACAAGTGAACTTCTACACCAAACTAAAAGGAGTTGTTTTATTTCATGCTCTGTTACAGTGGTTGACCACTGGGTGGAAACCAGCGGTAAAGACAAGGCTTTCTTCTGAGTCGCAGTTGCTCATCGTCTTCATGAAGCTAAGACTTGGTCTTTTAAACCAAGATCTTGCCTATAGGTTTGGAGTTGGCTCTGCAACTGTGAGCCACATATTTAGAGAGTGGGTGGAAAAGATGTCTGTAACTCTATCATCGTGCATCGCCTGGCCATCTCACAGGCCTACAGTCGTGCCTCAATGTTTCCGACATGAAATTTTCCGAAATGTTATTTGTGTCATCGACTGCTCTGAGATATTCATTGACACTGCTCGTAATTTAGATGCTCGGAGTCAGACCTACTCCAATTATAAGCATCATAATACCGTGAAATTTTTGATTGCTTGTAGCCCTGATGGCGGCATAATATTTTTGTCGAACTTGTATGGTGGAAGACACTCGGACAAAGAAATAACGATTGACTCTGGCTTCTTGAATTTGGTTAAGAGTGGAGACAAGATACTAGCCGACAGAGGGTTCAGGATTGAGGAAGTTGTTGGTTTGAAGGGTATTGTTGTCCCTGCTTTTACCAGAGGCAAAAGTCAGTTGTCTGGTCGTGAGGTCTCTCATTCAAGAATTATTTCGAAAGCTAGAGTTCACATTGAGCGATGTATTCGCAGAATAAAAGCGTACAGAATTTTGAAGTCAACATGGCCTCCCATGTTGACTTCATGTGTAGTGTTGAAGATTTCGTAGTTATTAATAGGTGTTTTTCATGCCTCGGCTATAATCATAGATCTATGGAATGCAGAAATAAGTTGTCTTGTTATTTTTGTTCCGGAGAGCATAGAAGTTCAGAGTGTAAAAATTGTGAAAATCAAGTTTGAGTAAACTGTATTAGATACAATAAAAAATTGAAAAGTGGAAGTTAAAAAGTGGATGTTAGACATAAGCCTTTTTCTCAAAGCTGCTCTTGTCATATTTTTATGAGGAATCAAATGACTTCTCGAATTGATTATGATGGTTAAGGTCCTTAAGAATAACATCAGTTTTGTACAATTAAACTTGCATAAGTCAAAGAAAGCTACTCAGCAGCTTATTTTAAATCTTGAATGTGATGATGTTGATGTTGCCCTTATTCAGGAGCCCTACTGTTTTAATGGCAAATTACTTGGCTTTCCAAATACTTACAGAATTTTTTATGATGAAAAATCAGAACTTATTAAGGCGGCTATCGTTGTTCGTAATAGAGCGATAACTGTTTTTTCTGTTTCAGAAAATTTTGATTATAATGCTGCACTAATTGATGTTTCGTATAGAGGACAGAATTTTAATCTTTTTTCTTATTATTTCCAGCCTTCCGTTAATATTGATTTAGATCTTAGAAAGATAGAGCATATTTTTTCGAATAAAAGTCTAAATAGACTAATTTGGTGTATGGATGCCAACAGCAAGTCTGAGGTCTGGTTTAGCCCTATTACTGACTTCAGAGGTATTAGATTGAGCGAATTCTTTAGTGTTTGGAATTTGTTTTCGATAAATGAGGACTATGGACCTACTTTTAGTGCGAATCAGGGAACAAGTTATATTGATGTTACCGTTGTCGGAATGGAACTTCTTCAGCTGGTTGAGAAATGGTATATACCTGAGTATGATTCCCTGTCTGATCATAAAATGATTGCTTTTGAAATGAAAATCTCAAAACCTAACTATGATTTTACTATTTCTGAAACGAAAAACCTCTTTAATATTAAAAAAGCAAACTGGAAACTTTTTCATCTTCTCTGTTCTGATTCCATATTTAATATTTTGAAATCCATTGAAAATTGTGAACGAACAGATATGTTGGAGGTATGCGTTCAAAATTTACAAAATTTAATTATTTCGGCGGCAGAAAAATCTATTCCTTTGAAAAGGAGTGGATCGCATCAAGTTCCTTGGGGGTCGGTAGAAATTTCTTGTATGCGGAAAAAATTAAATGCTGCTAGAAGAAGATATCAAAGGACTAGAAATTTCGTTTTAAGGGAGATTTATAGAAGCAGTTATCTTCGTATCAGGTCTGAGTATATCTTAAAACTTGAGCAAAGCAAACTAAATTCTTGGAAGGATTTTCTTGGGGATATTATGTGCAAAATGTGTGGAATAAAATTTATACTTATGGAGTTAAGACCAACTTTGCTAAAAGGCTTGAAATCTCGGGTATTGAAGATTCCCCTGGTCATTTCACCTCTTCTTTTGAAGATACGATTGATGCTATATTTTATTTTATAACCGTCGTTGAACAGCCGACCCAATTTCATGGGTTTACGACTACTAACGTTCAACTCCGTAGCCTTGTAATTTTGAACCAATCCAGAAGACAAGGAAACTCCTGGATCAGTACCCCCAGAGGTATTGATTTGTTGTGGGAACATGGAGGACTTTGAGACTCGACAGATTTAACGTGCATCAGTCACCATTTACTACACGGGGAGTCTTCGGCCGGCGAGGATCGAACCCACGACCTCTTGGATATGGGCCCAGCGCCCTACCAACCAGGCTATCCCGGCCTGATTGATGCTATATTGAAGAAATCGTTTCCTCATGATTCTAAAATGAAGGACCATTTCAGTCATAAGCTCTTACGTGACGAGGCTGAATTGGATTATGACGCTAAAGATGATGTTCCCTTTTCTAGTGCGGAAGTTGATTGTGTAGTCGAAAATTTAAAAGTGAATAAAACTCCAGGATACGATAGAATTACGAATGAACTAATTAAAAATTTGCATGTTAGTTGTCCTTCTATACTGATGACCTTGTTTAATGTTTGTTTAAATCTTGGTATTTTTCCGAAGATCTGGAAAAGAGCAAAAGTTGTACAGATTCCAAAAAATTCTGAACTATCAAGATCACATATTGATAACTTTCGATGTATAAGTCTACTTCCTTGTTTAGGCAAATGTTTTGAAAAACTCTTCATAAATAGACTCAACTTTCATCTACGACAATCAAGCCTCTTAAGTGAGGATCAGTATGGTTTTACACCTCAGAAGTCAGCTGCAGATGCTCTGATCCGGCTTTGTAATATAGTTAGACAGGGTAAACATAAAAATTTTGTCACTTTTCTTGTTTCCTTAGACATTAGAGGAGCCTTCGATAATGCTTGGTGGCCTGGAATTCTGCACTTGCTTAGACAACTCAAAGTTCCTAAGAATATTTTTTACTTAATAAAGAGTTTCCTGCACGGTCGCTCTGCTGATCTTACTCTGGGCAATATCACAAAAAACTTTGTTTTGGAAAAGGGTTGTCCTCAGGGGTCCGTTACGGGACCTTTTATTTGGAACCTTATTATGAATGACTTGCTCTGTGGTTTATCAGAATTTCAAAATAGTTATAAAATTGCATTTGCTGATGATCTACTTATTATTGTTCAGTGCAAGAGCTTTAATGATGCTTGTGTTCTTTCTCAGAATATCTTGGATTACGTTTTTGAATGGTCGAAACTTTATAAGCTGGAATTCAATCCTTTGAAATCTAAAGTTATGATGATACATAAAAAGTCGATACCGGATGGGGTTATTCAGTTGACTCTTGGGAATGAACCTATTGAAGAAGTAAAGCAGATAAAGTATTTGGGAGTTATTGTTGATAATAAAATGCAGTTTAAGCAGCACATGTCTTATGTATCCAGTAAAAGTGAAAAACTTCTTCTTGCTTTATTGCGAATTTCAAAAAATACTTATGGGGTTAAAACAGATGTTCTTAAATTAATATATAATCAAGGTATTGTACCACTTATTTCATATGCTTCAGGATCTTGGGGAAACTCTTTGAGAAAGAAGATAAATATTAGAATCCTTAGAAGAACTCAAAGAAGAATTCTTCTACGTATTATTCGGGGATATAGAACTGTTAGTTATGATGCGGTCTTTGTTATCGCTGGTCTTCCGCCTATTGATTTAATTATCTTAAATAATCTTGAATTAAAGGAGAAGATAAAAGACAACGATTGTCTAACCCTGGACGGGAAGCTTCCTATTTCATGTTTGCCCCACCCAGCATGCAGGAAACCTGTTATAATTATTCCTTATGTAAATAATGTTTTTCAGGAATATAAAACTATCTGCTTTACGGATGGTAGTAAGCTTGATGGAAGGGTTGGTCTTGCTTTTGTAATTTATGAAAATGGAACAGAGAAGGTTACTGCCAAGCACCGACTACATAATGAATGTACTGTTTTCCAGGCTGAACTTTTGTGTATAAACCTGGTTGTTAAGTGGATACAAAATTCTTTTAGTGAAAACCAAACTTTTAAATATCTCATTTGTACAGATTCTCTTTCTTCACTTTTTCTTTTGCGTGACACGACTTCTACTGAGAAGCTTGTGGTGGAAATTCACTCGATTTTGAACGCTCTTGAAAACGTAACTATTCATTTTTCTTACGTTCGTGGCCATAGCGGTATTTTGGGCAATGAAAGAGCAGACCAATTGGCTAGGGAAGCTACGTGTGGTGAAATAGATTTAAGGATGTCTGTTCCAGCTTCTCACTGGAAGCGCATCGCTAGAGATGAAATCATTGCGGACTGGAATGCTGAATTTCTTGCTTCGCCTCGGTCGCTCTGGACGAAAAGGTTCTTTCCATCCATTTTTCACCGTTTGCAATGTAAATTCTTTGCAACTGATTTTAAATTGACCCAAATTTTAACAAACCATGGAAATTTTAAGAGATATTTATTTCGTTTCCATCTGCAGACCAGTGGAATTTGTGCTTGCGGTGATGCTGATGAAGATGCTGAACATATTCTTCTTCACTGTAGTCTGTATGCGAGTGCCCGAATGAATTTAAAGACTGATTTGAGACGTCTTTCAATTTGTTGGCCACCTGTCTTATCAGAACTGGTCAAAAGTATTGAAAGTCTTGCGGCCTTGCGGAATTTTGTTTTGAATGTAAATTTGTAAATTTTTCTCCTTTTGTTTCCTACTTACAACTGTAAGCCTCATGCTATACTTTATGGTGCATGAGGAGTTTTAAGTCGTTTAAATAAAATAAAAATAAAAAAAACATGGCCTCCCACTTATTTAACAGAAATGAGTGCAGGAAAGTCTTTAGGCGACCATATTTTAACAACTCTAGGCGGTTTATGCAATGTAGCAATGAATGAATTAGCAAACAATTTTCAAATAAATTGCTTCCTCGTCTGACATGCTCCTTTCATTGATAGGTAAAATAGCAATTTTTGAAATTGCTCTTTTAATTATACCGTTGGGTGTTTTAATGCAAATTACAAGTACATTCTCGGTATAACTTCAATAACTTTTCCCATTGACTGACTATTTACAGATAGGCAGCATTTCATATTTGATTAGAACAAACATACCAATTGTAAATTTGGCTTTTTAAATAACCATTTACTTTGCGGAAGGTTTAATAAAAAATATTTTTAAATGAATTTGATCACCACTATTCATAAAAAAAAAATTAAAGATGTATATTAATGTGTGTTGCACTCATGGCTGATAGCCTAAGTTTTGTCGTTTCTGTGTATATAAGCGCAATGTACGCAAGATATATATATATATATATATATATATATATATATATATATATATATATATATATATATATATATATATATATATATAATAAATAAATAAATACAAGAAAACACTAAGAAAGTTAAGAAAAACAATAAGTAACATTTATTGCGCTTAAGCTGCAAGTAAACAGCACTCATTAGATAAGTTCAAAATGAAGAATAAAACAAAGAAAAATTATAGACATATGAAAAAAAGGGGGTGGGAAATAATAAGTAAAAAAAAAAACAACAAACAATATTTTATTTAAAAAAAAAAAAGTGAATTGTTAATTAAAAAGCCGGAAAAAAAAAGATATAATCTTTTCTTCAGCCCACACGATTATATCCGCAAAACAGAGTGCTTTCTGATATTGTATCAATAAAGCCAAAGCAAAATATATTAATACAATAGTGTGAGGAGCACTCAAAAAATTTTTTTTTATAAAATAACTACATAAAAATAGATCATAAAAAGCAAATATAACATGTAAAAACAGATAATAAAATAAAAGAAAAAGAAAAAATAAAAGAAAAAACATTAAAAAGGGGGGACTATAAAGCGAGACTCGCTTTATAGTCCCCCCTTTTTAATGTTTTTTCTTTTTATTTTATTTTATTATCTGTTTTTACATGTTATATTTACTTTTTATGATCTATTTTTATGTAGTTATTTTATAAAAAAAAAATTTTTGAGTGCTTCTCACACTATTGTATTAATATATTTTGCTTTGGCTTTATTGATACAATATCAGAAAGCACTCTGTTTTGCGGATATAATCGTGTGGGCTGAAGAAAAGATTATATCTTTTTTTTTTTCCGGTTTTTTAATTAACAATTCACTTTTTTTTTTTTTTTTTTTTTTTTTTTTTTTTTTAAATAAAATATTGTTTGTTGTTTTTTTTTTACTTATTATTTCCCACCCCCTTTTTTTCATATGTCTATAATTTTTCTTTGTTTTATTCTTCATTTTGAACTTATATATATATATATATATATATATATATATATATATATATATATATATATATATATATATATATATATATATATATATATATATATATATATGAAATGTGCAAATAAATAATGAAACACCTGGAATAACTTTTTTTTTCAAACATGAACCACCGTGCACCACGTGGAAGTCGAATACTCGGCCGAATTACTCTCTAAATATCGAATGTCAGCTGTACCTCACTAAACTAACTACAAAAGTAAGATTCTTCAGTTGTTTTTATTCCGTCTGTTAAATTGCATTCATTACAAAACTCAATTTACATAAACTACAATGAAAATAACTGTAGGCGATTATAATGTAAAAATCTTTTATTACGCTTCTTGCAAGAATAAAATGATACAGTAGTATGGACAAAACTGGTAAAAAAATTCAGTAAAAAAAAATTTTTTTAACACAAGAGCAAGGTTTGTCCCCAGAATTAAGGCTCTTTTATAGTGGGAGCTGAACTATCCGCCATGATGGAGCAAACAAGTTTGCTAGTTACGTAGTGTTAACATTAGCGTGAGAATTTAAAGCCCCTTAAAATTATTGATTTGGGTAATTGTGTAGGATGAATTGGGCAAAACAGTTTCTTTAAAAAAAAAAAAAATGCTTTCTACTGTTAAGATTTAAATCAGATCTCGTAAGTAAGAAGAAATGGGCTCTAAATTTTAGAAGATATAACTGTCAGCCGAGAAGCAGAGCTCACTTATGTGTAGTAAATACTCATTTATTTACAATTTATTGAATTTTTTTACTTAGATATGTAGTATAATAACGACCTTAAGTTATTAGAATTTGCTTCTGAATGCTTGTTTTTGTCTATTTCTTTAAAAAATAAATAAGCTTATAATAAATAACTTTTCTGGGTTACTTGATTAGTAAAGTTCTAACTATGTATCGTTGTTGTTTTTAATTTACGTTACACTATAGCTGCACAATGGGCTATTGGCGACGGTCTGGGAAACATCCCTGAGGATGATCCGAAGACATGCCATCACAATTTTGATCCTCTGCGGAGGGGATGGCACTCCCGCTTCGGTAGCCCGACGACCTGCGCGCGAAGTCGAGCACTTTACGGTAGCACAGTTTAACGAGGACCCATACCGCACACCCTCGGTCCCTACGCAGATTGATCCAAGTGATCACCCACCCGCACACTGACCGCAGCCAGTGATGCTTGACTTCGGTGAACTGCTGGGAACCGTGTCTTAACGATCAGTCCACCACGGGACTCTAACTATGTATCAAATATAGGGATTTTTCTTGAAAATTGCATTTATTACGTAAATATTTATTCAAAATATGACCTTTTAAACAACATTTAATATTTATTTAAGAACTTTGAGTGTTTGTGTGGTATGAAACCAAATATAAAACAAGAGATTGGCTGAATAAATATTCGCCAAACTTATTTGAGAATCGCTAAGTTTTGTTAAAAATAAATATTTACCTGTTTCTAATTTTATTTCACTTTGAGTTACTATATATCAGATAGTTAGCTTTTTAATCCTAACTCGTTTAATTTTTTTAGTTACTTATGCTTACATATCGCTTAAAGTTCTAACGGTTTGTTTAAATTTTATAACAAGAAGTCTATTTAAAATGAGATCTTTAATACCTTTTTGGATCTATCAATTTTGTAGTTTTTTTTATTAAAACTTTTGTGTTAAATTGCTGGAATAATTAGTTTCTGTTGCAACTTAGTTAATGGGAGTATGTTTACAAAATTTAAATTATGAATCTTTTAAAAATGTGATTGAATTTAATATAAAACAGCGTTTAAAATTATCTTGCGGGTTCATTTTAAAGAATCTCATTTCAAAGCAAATAAGGAAGACGGTAATAAATAATTAAGACCTCATACTATTCCAAATCTTTGAAGAATTCCTCCAAAGAGACCCCCAGGACACAGAGAAAGAGAAAACTAGGTGAATGCAAATATAAATTTACTGATCTTCTCCATTTACTTGGGTTTTTTTAATTTTTACTTTTTTTTAAATATATAATTATTAAAGAACCAAAAATGCTTCTATCTAGTAATGAATAATATTTTTTTTTATTTTAAATATCAATAAAAAATTTTTTTTTACTGAATTTGTTAATTGTAAATTTTTTAATGAACAAGTATTAAAAAAAGTTTCTGAAAATCAACGTAAATCGATATACGGGATCACGCTTTTATTCACGTATTATCCTAGTAGAGGTTAGAGTCATTTGTAGCGATAAATTGCCAAATCTTGAATTTTTTGCTCCAAAATGGCGGACGAGTCAGCCTCTCTAAATCAGTGGCTTTAACCAGAATGAGTGCGACTATGATGACGAGCTAGATTTGACTTCGTTGAAAAACTCTTATTACATACACCACAAGAATAAGGTTTTTCACCAGTATGAACACGACTGTGCACTGACAGTTCAAACCTTTCTAAAAAACGTTTATTACATATGGCGCATAAAAAAGGTTTTTCACCACTGTGAATGCGACTGTGACGACTTAGATTTGACTGCGTTGAAAAGCCTTTATTGCATACACTACAAGAATAAGGTTTTTCACCAGTGTGAACACGACTGTGCACCACCAGCTCAACTCTTTGTAAAAAACTTTTGTTACATATGACACATAAAAAAAGCTTTTCACCAGTGTGCGTGCGACTGTGTTGAGTTAAACATGACTTCGTTGTAAAACTCTTATTACATACACTACAGGAAAAAGGTTTCTCTCCAGTATGAGTGCGACAATGCATAGATAGTGTATTCTCTTGTGAAAAACTTTTATTACATATGACACAAGAATAAGGTTTTTCACCAGAATGAGTGCGAGTGTGTTCAGTTAGATGCGTCATCCTTGAAAAACTTTTGTTACATACACTACAAGAATAAGGTTTTTCGTTACTATGAGTGTAACTGTGTTCAGTTAGTTGATCTTTCCTTGAAAAACTTTTATTACATTCACCACAAGAGTAAGGTTTTTCACCAGTATGGATATAAGTGTGGTTTGTTAGATGATGTTTTTTTGAAAAACTCTTATCGCATACACTGCAAGAGTAAGGCTTCTCACCGGTATGAACAAGACAGTGCTGAGTCAAATTACTCTTAACAGAAAAATTCATATTACATAAGCTACAAGAATAAGGTTTTTTACCTGTATGAATGCGACTGTGAACAGTTAGCTGAGAATTGGATGAAAAATGCTTCTTGCAGTTGCCACAAGAATAAGGTTTTATTTTTTTATTTGAACGAACATTAAGCAAGTTGTTGTCCTTTAAATTCATACTGACTGACGCCTTCTATTAACTTATTTATAGCTAAATATTCTTGCTGTAGACTTCTTTCCCGAATTGATTTTTAGATAAAAATTTTACAAAATTATTCTTTTCCTGTTGGTTGAGTTATTGATGAAAAAGAATAGTACCAGACATTACATTAAAAAATAATTCTGAAATTAGCATCTAGGTTGTCAAGTGTAATTGAGTAACAGAAGTATACAATATCCAAGTTATCATTTAAGTTATACAATGGAATGAATAACAAGGAAGCATCATAATAAAGTATAGTGCAATATTATTGTTTTTTAAAGCCTTTCTTTGATTTTTCACTGTGGCAGTTGAAGCTAACTTTAAAGATGGCAGACAACCTTTCTGTGGTTATTATCAAAGGTTAACTTCAAATGTCATCACAGGAAAGTGTGTCCTACATAGAAAGGCAATCCTGAAAAACAAAATTATAATAATATATATAATGTACAGCTTATTTCATTGCATAAAAACATTTTTTATTGTAACTAAAATCAATATTTAAATTAATTTAAATTATGTCAACAGGGGATCAGCACACAAACAGAAAAAAAGTATGCCATTCAATAATTTTTTTTCTAATGATCAGATTTTTACGAACTAAGTGCTAATGTTACAGTGAATTGCCGGAACCAAGAGAATGTCAACTTTCACCGGTGAATGCCAACAATCGCATTGTCGCTTTGGTGAATGTCCGAAATATTTGTTGTATCAGATTTCATATTAATTTATTCGTTGATATTATTATATTTATTCGATATTTTAAATTCTGTTTAGGATAGATTAGGAGAAACATCAGTGTCCAGTTAAATGCATACCGTGTTAAATGCTTCAGTGGCACTTAACTTTTTCTAAAAAAAGATCAGTGTAGGGTATACCGGGCAAATGTATACTGGGCAGTGGCACTGAACCTTAAAAAACATTGATGTAGAGCATATTGGACAAATTCGACTTTTTGATTTTCACACTCATTTAAAATTTAGCAGACTGTCCTGCTTCACACGCGATATGTTTACATATCGCATTAATAAATTTATTAACCGTTTGAATTAATTTATAACCCTAAAGTTAATAAATTAATTCAAACGTAAATTTCGTTTTATGTAAACGTTTTTTTATTTAAATTTAATCCTAAAATTTGACGACCTCACTAAGTGTCAAAGTTAAAACAAAAACCGAGGGGAGCATGACTTGGAACTTTCTTGCGTAAGCATAAGAGGGTATTTTTGGTAACAGTTTGCTTACCGGGGTGAGGGAGATTAAAAAACGCCAAAAAAGATGCTTGCGTAATATTTGAACAGCATTTGATTAAAAACTTCCTTCGCTTCAAAAATATACAAATTAGAAATAAATAATTGAGGTTTAGGATTATAAATTTGGCATAAGAAAACATAATAATTGATCATTGGAGTGCTTGCTTTTGAGCGAAATATGGAGCTTTTATAAACAATGTGAAAATGAAGCGGTAGTATTTCAATTGTTTAAAAACTTCATTTGCTTCAAAAATGCATAAATTGAAAATAGCAGTTGGCATACTTGTTGTTGTTACTTTACGTCGCACTAGAGCTGCACAATGGGCTATTGGCGACGGTCTGGGAAACATCCCGGAGGATGATCCGAAGACATGCCATCACAATTTTGATCGTCTGCGGAAGGGATGGCACCCCCGCTTCGGTAGCCCGACGACCTGCGCGCGAAGTCGACCACTTTACGGTAGCACAGTTTAACGAGGACCAATACCGCACACCCTCGGTCCCTACGCAGACTGATCCAAGTGGTCACCCACCCGCACACTGACCGCAGCCAGTGATGCTTGACTCCGGTGATCTGCTGGGAACCGTGTCTTAACGATCAGTCCACTGCGGGACTTGGCATACTTGAAGCGCTCAAAATAAGGTACCCATTTTCAAGACTTGCCAGACGTGAATGAGAAGAAACAAAAGTGATGTGAAATGTAAAATTCCCGCTCTCGGTCATAGTGGTTTTCATAGTTTATTTGTCATCTTTTTATTCGCGATCGTAACACTCGAATACGCCATCTGGGGAGAGACCGGTTTCATGCCTTTAGCCCTTCTCCCTTGCCTCTCCTCCTCTTTTCAGTTATATAGGAATGTACTACGATATTTTCCCTTTTCTTAATATTTTTCCTTTTTACTTAATAAAAATATTTCCTAAAATTTCCGTAATACTTTTCTTTAGTACCATGTTTAATGTAATTGTTTTCCTTTTGCAATTAGTTTATACAATTTACTTTAGTATTTGATTTTGTATTATGTACTCCTTTTCTCTTTTCCTGTACTTTTTACAAAAACTTTGGCTTTGGTTGTCATTTTTATACTTTCATTGTTTTCTTCTTTAAAATTTTCTATTGAAACGAATGAAGTTTTCATTCAATCTGAACGCATCAGTTTCTTGGGACTATTTTTAAAACTCCATATTCTGCTCAAAAATAAGCATTCCAAAGTTGAAGGATTATGTTTTATGGCTTTTGAATGAAAAAGTTATAATCCTAACCCTCAATTATTTATTTATTTTTAATTTTTATTCATTTATTTTAATATTTTTTTTGTAAATATAAGTGAATTAAAGTTATTTAATTTGTACCAGTTTCATGTCAACAAAATAACTATAATGAATCAGCATAGATGCCATAGTCATGGAATATATATAGGGGGAGAAGACTAGCTTCTATAGACATAATGTAAACCAGGTTTGGTGTGGTCTGAGTGCATAAAGGAAAAAATATTTAAGAGCTCTGCAGAAGAGGTTGTTAAAACCTCTCCTCCCCACCATTGCAGGAGGAAGGGAAAAAAAAGTTTTCTCTTCTTATGTACACTATTTATGAATTGTGTTTTCTACATTAGGGAGCGCTGCAAGCTCTTGACTCCCTAAACTTCCGGGTTATCTTCTTCGGTGTGTTTTGAAGTCATCTGGCTCACTACGGGATCAATGAGTTTTCAGACTATCATGAGAAGTATTTCTTGTATTCGTGTATTTCTTACCTGATTTATCATTGTGTTTGAAAGAAGAATCGTCATTTAAAGACCTGTCATTTCAAAACGTAAAAATTATCATTTGAAAAAAAAAAAAAAATAATCGTTATAAAACATTTCTTATTTTGTTAATACTATACCAACTTCGAAATATAAAGCTAAATGATAATTCGTAAAATGAACTTAATGTCACTGCATAGAGAAGTAAAAAGTTGCCACATCAGATCTGCCAAAAAAGCTAGTTCTTTCTAAATCTTTTAACCATGTCACCTTTTTTTAACTATCATCTATCTATGAATGACTAAAATAAATTTTCGCTTCGAACTTACAAGAATTTCTAAATATCTTATGAAATACAACAAATTTGAGCTCAGAAATTATTCGCCTCGCATATTTTGCCTTGGCGTGGGTTTGGATTGGGTTGTTGGATTAATATCTGGGAAGTAAGGGGCGATATTCCTCTAACTACCCCTTCGCATCGACTTGCTCTTCACCCCAACTTTGATTTTGACAGATTGATCGAGAATTACTCCCCTTTTTGGTTTTGGATGATTCTGCTGGAACACCCTTTAGACCCCCGCTGCACTACTGAATTTTAATTGACATTGTTTGAAAAGAGGCAGCGTACCCATTACTCAACCAAGAAAATGCTCGCTTCAAATACAGACATTTTTGAAAGAAAAATTTGCATGCATTACTTATACAATATTATAGAATGTATGAAATATAAATATAAAATTATTTTATACATAGAATTATATTTGGCTTAACATGTTTTTTTTTTTTTTTTAATTATAACTTTGTATAGAAATGTTTCGATTTGTTTTTAAATTTCCCAAGATACTTATGATGTTAACATTAAAAGGGTTTTCCTGCCGAAACTTATTTTCCAGATTGGGGTCCATATTTAGATATTCATAAAAATAACGCGTTCTTTTAATCTAACTTTCAACGAAACAAGACTCCGCAAGTCTGCTATGGTGCTACCCAAAAAAATAACAAAAGGTGCTATTTTACACAAATATAGCCAAATAAAGGATAACATTCAAAACATGGCAAACCCTACACTTTTTTTTTATACTGTGATATTAATATTGTTTAATTTGTCTTAGGCTCACGACCTGCTAGAATTAATAAATTTCAGAAAACTCTTATGAATGGTAAAATGAAGCGTTAATTTAAACCCTAATCACGATAAAAAAAAATAGTGCGTGGAGTCCCTCCGCGCGGAAGAAGTTAAACTTCTTAACCTGCGACGTTAATTGTAAAAGAATCAGCAGTCGTAGAAGGATCACTAGTTCTATTCTACGACTCTTTTCTCTGCTCCGCTCGCTTCCGTGCTCTGTAATCACGGTAATATTGTGCATTTTTCCCTCGTAGACCTCTTGAACCAGTGCTTGTGGTTGCCTCATCGTCTCGCCCTGGAAAATGTATTTGTATTAATAATGTATGTGAATGCGTCATAATGTAATTTCAGAAGAGAAAATCTAACAATCAATTGATATTCACAAGAGACGTAACTTGATATAACCATAAATCCGTCGCATTGTCCGTGGGATTGTTTTCACTCATTTTTTTACAATTGTTATCCACTAAATTTGAAAATAAAAAATACTACCCTATTAAATTATATGTGTATCAAAACAAACTAAAAAAATATTTATGGAAAAACAATACTTTTATGACTTTTATTATTTTTATGCTAGTGAGAACAGAAACAATATGGAAATGAATGAGGGAAAATTGAATCCTACCACGTGATTTCCCGGCCAATAAAAATGTAGCGTTAAACGTTTAACGCAACCTTGTTGGAAGACGCATAAGAAGTATAACTTCAAAAAATAAAAAAAATTCTAGAATATTTAGCCTGTTCACTCATTGCCTCGTAATCATAACATAAGCGGAGGAATACACCGGAAGTTCTTTTTAATTTCCTGTTATTGCTTACATTCAGTTAACCATCCATATATATGTATGTATACAAATATTTTCCTTACGCTTAACTCCAACTTTACCGGTAATCATAGCTACAATTCAAAAATAGAGAGATGGAAGGATTCATTTGATTGATTTTGAAGTTAAAAGAAAACAATAGTTTTAAAAGTTAATAAGAAAGGAACTGAAAATTGCAACCATGCAAATTGACTGTAAAACGTTAAGGAGTCTTAATAGTTTTGTAAACAAATAAAGTACTTTTGGTGCTAATTGATTTATTCAATTCATTACTTATTTAAAAGACAAATTACAGAAAGAAAAATACGAAAGTCAGCTATCAGAACCTATCTAAAAAATTTGTTCCTCGTAATTATACATTAATGGGATACTTACACGTGACGTAGAGTGGGTATCTCGATCCTGATTGGCTATTGAAACGTGGCATTTGTTCACGTTAGCAACTGTTCTTTTCCTTCTATTTCGAGTAAGCCAAGACCGTCAAGAATCTTAAGTGACTCATTCGAAATTCTTTCTCAAAGATATCAATTTTTTTCACTATATATTTACACAGAGACTTAACACAAAAACAGGCACGAAGCCATGTTAAACATAAGCAAACTAATTATGCATTCGAAGTTACTAGGCACACAAAACAAAAAATATATCACGGTTGCAATCAAATACATAAACAAATAATAAATCTGTAAGTGAAGTAAATGAGAAAGAATTATATTTCAACTCATACGGCTCTGTATTTCATTAACTTATCGTTCATTAACATTCTAACTTATGCAGAGAAACTTAGCTCAACTTTAATACGACATTTTGCTGATATAAAGATTAGCTGGTGCTGATGTCACATGTGTGAGTATGGGAGGTATTCTTCTTCTTGAAGTGTAAGTACCCATTTCAACAGTGTATAGCAAAAACCTTTTCGTAAAAACTATTAGAATTCCAAAAAATATATTTGTCACTAAAGAGTTTTGGAGTTAATTCAAAACTAATCATGCTATCTGAACAAATTATAAAAAATAAAATAAATTTTTAAAGACATTACAACTGAAGAATTATTGCTTGATTGTCCAAGACATTATGCACGATATTTCGAAATATGTATAGTATTTCATCCACTTTCCGTAAATGTAATATTTAACTTTGAATCCTGATTGTTTTCGTAGCTCAAAATTTTGTATCCTGAATTTATCTCTATATATAAATCTTTGAATGTGTGTGTGTGTCCTTTACAGACTCCTAAACCATTCGACCGAAAACTGTGAAACTTGGCATACGGATAGATCAAAGCACGAGGTAGGTATCTGTCGACATTAGAGCATTCTACGACAAACCGTTCGAGCGGGATGAGCGAAAAACGAAATGGAACTTTCTGATTGGTTAAGTGTTAGCCATTGTTTCAAATTTAACGATTCAATTTTTCACATGTTTTAAAGATAACATCAGTGATAATTGCCAGCTTATAGCTCTGCATGATAAAAAATAGTTTATTGCACGTATTTTATTTAATTATTTCATATTCGCTATGTTAAATAAATTCAACGAACTTTATCTGGTAGCATGTGTAGTCTACGTCACCAAGTTTATAATTTGATACCACGCTCTCTTATTTTAATTATATTAATTCTTTTAAACGTGTTTCTAAACAATTACTTATTTAAAACCAACGGTAATGAAATAGAAATTTTTTTATATATTATTATTCTGGCAATTACAAAATATTACGGCAAAAAGAAAACAACTCTCGATGGAAACAGTTTTAAATTTTTGTAAATAAAAGTAGTTGATAGAATACGCAGTTCTGATAATTTTTACTCTTAAAAGTCATTTTGTTAAGTTGAATATTTGATTGTTTCCTTCGAACAAACAGTAAAAGAATTAGATTGTCTCATATTGTATGTGATACGAAATCAAAGGGGAAGTGGTCGTTTAGGAAAAACATAAAAAATCGACGCCAATGAGTCTTAAAAACGTTAGTGATGCTTAATTAAGATAATATATGATAATGTCACATAATGTCAAATAAGACGATAAGATTCTTTTACTGCTTGTTCAAAATAAATATTCAGATGTTTAACTTTACAAAAGGTCTTTTATTTACAAAAATTTTAAATACGATGGAACATAGAGAGTTGCCATAAGCGAAAACTAAAGTAAAACAACAAAAATTAAGTGGAAGTAATAGTAGTTACAGTCACGTAATATTAACTATAATAACATATTACAATCTCTAACACATACTGAAATAAGCTATTTACTAGAAAGCAAAATGACAATGATGCTTATGTTGGTTATATGTATTAGTTGAAATAAATAAAGTAATTTCTGAACTAAAAAGCAAAATTATTGAGAAAAGGTACTTTAGGTAACCGTAAAAAATCTGCATATTATTATTGACACTAATGCTCAATTAATATTTGATACTGTGTATTAATTGAAATAAAATAAAATAAGGTTTTGCTAAAAAGCCAAGATCATTTAGGAAAGATTAATGTGCCGCGAGCAATAGCGTCATGCCAAGTGATGCTAATAGATTTTAAGAAACAATATAAATTTCATGATAATTGTTGCATAATGTACTACATATATTTTACGAAATGTACTATTTGATACATTATTCAGCAAATGATAAATGTATTCGCGATCGCAACGAACTATAGGGGGCGTTGTTGTATGAGACGCTTACCTGCGATTTCCATATGAACCGTCATTCAGTTACTCTGGAGACGTCGTTAATGTAGCGTGTAGCATTGCAACGTTCCTTCTTTAATGTGGCTTATTAAATTTAAAAAAGAAAAATGCTTGATCTTCTTTCTTGTACAACCGAAAACAAAATGGTATCTCTTTTTATTAGAGAAGGAATATCCAAAACACATCGGAAAAATATTTGTACATTAACAGAAAAAAATATGTATATTCTTATAAGAGTTAAAACCTAATGCCCGAGAAATAGTATTACTAAATTTAATGATATAACATGAAAGGCCCATTTAAACTTTACATTCTATAGTTTTAAGAATCATATTAGTTCAAAAATTAAAATGAACAAAAAGTATACATAAGCCTCATAATTTTATGAAATTTAATTTTGTAAACAACGTTTTTTGACAACAATTTTTATCAAAAAATTTCAAGTTTCAATAAAAATCATTATTTAGAAACTAAGAAACGTAAAATAAAGAATGCTGACGAAACAAAAACAAAAACAAAAAAAACAATTCTTTTTTGTCGCCATTTTTAGTGCTACGAATATTCGTCTTTGGGATTTGCCAAAAACAAAACAAGATGCAATTTTATTTTTTCAGGAGGGAAATATTTTACCGAAAAAACGAAAATGTACCAATTCCCACAACATAAAACTTTATCTTGGCAAACGTACGTTTTGGAAATGTTATTTCATTTGGAATCTTATTCATCAGAGTTCATATGGCGATAGGATTGTTTTGAATCTATGCTAAACTCTATATCGGCTCATTTTCCACCGAAATCCAATTAACTATTTTGATTTTAAATAAAGTGTTTTATTTTATGAACTGTCGCAAAAATTTTAAGTGTAGATTGGCGGCACTTAAAAACCGCCAAATCTGTAGCGGCGGTGCCGTTAATACGTCGTAAGTACCGAATTTTTATTCCATACTTTTCTGAATCATATTATTTCAAACATTGGAATATACAAGAAGTATACATAAACACATAATGTTATACCATTTAATTTTTCAAAAGTATTTTGAGAACAATTTTTATCAAAAAATTATAAACTAAAAAACGGAAAATAAAGAATTCTTAGGATAAAAAAAACGATTTTAAGAATTATTAACATTGAAATAAAAACTTTCATATTGTTTCTTTTTTTATTATTCTTATAGTTCTTAATCAGACGTAAAAAACCATTCTGTAGAGAACCATCATCAAATGAAAAAAAAATATTTACAAGCGAATTTTTTATTGTAAAAATCATTGCACTTACCTGATTTATGATTCCCGGAGAATTCCAAAATGATAAGTTCCTTGTTTGAAAACTTCATTCTCAAATAATAGATACATAGTTTATACCTTCATTACTTTTAGATAACATACTACACAGCAAAATTTTATAATTGATATGAATTTGAATATGTAGCTAAAAACAGAATAGCTGAATTCTAGTTGAACTTATTCTTTCAAAATTAAAAAAAACTTACCAAGAAAACGATTTAAATTAATTAAGAATCAGCACTATTTCAAGTAACTTGGATAATTTTTTATTGTTGTTTTCCGAATTATATGGATACAGAAATATATACTATTCTATAACGAAGAAGAATATGCTATAACTATTACAATTCTGTATGTTCTGAATTCATATTTATTCACTGGAATGACGAAAGCAATGTTGACTTCACTTTAATTCGTAATGAATTGAAGACAGAAGAAATGCATTTTACCTTAATACACACATCTGTAACAGTATCCGAAATCGGAAGTCATCAGTTGCAAGTTTGTTGATAATAGAAATTAAAAATTGTTGAGGAATTTTTCTTCAAATGTTTGGCGTGTTCTGTTCCTGAGAGATTTACTAATATTCTGGAGATTTTTTTCAAGTTCTTCGGCCTTTTCCTTAGGGAAATTTTGTTTCTTATTTGCTGCTAAAAAATGGCGTCTGATTCAGTCAATGACTTTGATGGAACTAAATGAAAACGTGATAAATTAATGTCCGATATTTACAGGCTCCCGCTAGACGGCGTACTCGAGCGTTGCGATCGCGAATTAAGTGCTGCTGCTAAAAAAAAAGTCATATTTTACTCATAGGGAATTTTAAAGATTTTTATAGCAATCAGAAAAGAAAAACTGCAATATTTTCCAGTTATGATTGACATTAAATGAACTTGAAATGTTATGCTTACTCATAATTTTGAATAAAAGGGATTTAATTCATCGAAGATATTTAAAAGATTTTCTAATTTATTTAAAAGGGTAGTTCTGAATAAAAGTAAACTGAAAATTTTAGACCAAAAAAAGAAAAGTTTTAAAAAGATTTTTATAATTGAGGCTTGCTTCATTATGTATTAGGAATGCTTATCTAAACATTCCAGCAAGCAATTTGCGATCGCAACGATTAAATGAATACGCCATCTAGCGGAGAGGATTTTTTCACGCTTTTATTCATTAATTTCATTTAGTTCCATCAAAATCATTGGTAGAGTAGGAAGCATCCAATAAGAAGTAAAATTTCCCAAAAGAAAAGGCAGAGCTTTAAAAAACGACCCAGAACATTGGTAAATCATTTGGAAACAGAAACGCGTCTAACATTTAAAGAACAATTTCTCAATAATTTTTTCCTTTCCATTATCAACAAACTTGCATCTCGCAACTTCCGATTGCGTGATAGCATAATGTAAAAGATATGTGTATTAAGGTAAGATACATTTTTTTTGTCTTCAATTCAATATAAATTAAACGTATGTTATTTAAATCCACATTGCTTACTTCATTCCAATGGATAAATGTGATTTCAGAAGTGCAGAACTATAATAGTCATAGAATATTCTTCTTCTCTATAGAATAGTATATATTTCTGTATCTATATAATTCGGCAAAAAACAATAAAGAATCATCCGAAATGCTTGAATAGTATCATTGGTGTTGATTATTAATAAACTTTCGTCATTTTCTTGGTAAGTACTTTTTGTAATTTTGAATGATTAATTTCAACTAGAAATCAGCTGTTCTGTTTTTAAGTTACATATTGAAATTCATATCGTGATCTTACAATTATAAAATTTCATTGTGTGGTTCGTCATCTTAAAGTAATGAAAGGATAACCTATGCATACATTATTTGAGAACAAAATTCTCAAACGAAGAACATTTTATTTTGGAATTCTCCGGATTTATAAAGCAGGTAAGTGTTATGATTTTTATAATAAAAAATTTACTTGTAAATTAAATTTTTCTTTTCTAATTTGATAATAGTTCTCGACAGAATGATTTTCTGTCTGATTTAGAACTTTAAAATAAAAAATAAATAAATATGTATGTGTATACATTTTTCGCATATTTTTATGTTTGAAGTTTTATGATTAAAAAAAGTATGGAATGTAAAGTTTAAATCGACCTTTCATATTAGATCATTAAATTTAGTAGAGCGATTTCACAGGCATTAGGTTTTAACTCTAATAAGACGATTAACTACATATTTTTTTTCCTGCTTATTTACAAATATTTTCCGATGTGTTTGAAATGCTCCTTCTTTAAAAAAATAAAAATAGTACGTGGAGTCCCTGCGCGCGGAAGAAGTTAAGTTTCGCAACCTGCGACGTTAATTGTGGAAGAATCAGCAGTCGTAGAAGGATCACTAGTTCTATTCAACGACTCTTTTTCCTGCTCCGCTCGCTTCCGTGCACTGTAATCACGGTAATATTGTGCATTTTTCCCTCGTGGACCTCTTGAAAAAATGGAAGTGCTTGTGGTTGCCTCATCGTCTCGCCCTGGAAAATGTATTTGTATTAATAATGTATATGAATGCGTCATAATGTAATTTCAGAAGAGAAAACCTAACAATCAATTGATATTCACAAGAAACGTACCTTGACATAACCTTAAATCCGTCGCATTGTCCGTGGGATTGTTTTCACTCATTTTTTACAATTGTTATCCACTAAGTTTGAAAATAAAAAATACCACCCTATTAAATTATATGTATATCTAATCAAACTAAAATATTTATAGAAAAAAAATACTTTTATTATTTTTATGCTAGTGAGAACCAAAACAATATGGAAATAAATGAGGGAAAACTGGATCCTACCACGTGATTTTCCGGCCAATAAAAATGTAGCGCTAAACGTTTAACACAACCTTGTTGGAAGTCGCATAAGAAGTATAACTTCAAAAAAAAAAAAAAAGAGAGAGAGAGAGAGAGACAGAGAGAGATTCTATTTTGTTTTCGCTAGCATAAGAAAGAATATAAAAAAAAATTTCTTTTTTAAATTTAATAAGCCACAATAAAGTTGGAACGTTACCGTGCTACACTGAAAAAATCTCCAGTGTAACTGATGATCGTGTTGATCTGCTAGCAGTCATTCTTCTCAAATAACAATGCCCCCCTATCAGTCTTTGCGTTCTCGAATAATCAGTGCAAAAATTCTGTTTCAATAGGGACTTCTTTTTTCCGGAAAATATTATTTTTAGCTTTAAAGTTTTGTTTTATGACAATTTTTTTCCTATTTCTCTTTTCATTTCTCTTTTCTTTTTTTTTCTTTTCAACTTTAGCTTTTTTCATTACTGTTAGTCAAATTTTTATATTTCTAATAAAATTTCTTAAATATTTCTAATTATCTTTATTATCTTAAACATTTCAATTGAAATTTTTTTTCCTTTTACTCCAAACCAATAATACAGCTAAGTTAGGATTATTTTTCAATAACTATTAAATTTATTTATATATAAAATATTTATATTTGATTTTTTTTTTAAATTTTGCTATTTGGCTAAATAATCACTACCCGTTAAATCCCTAGTAAGATAATGCAAATATAATACCTTTTTCACTGATTAATTGGGTAACAACAATGAATTTTGCAAATCAGACAGACTGTATATTTATGATCAGTGACCAGCTTAAACACTTTAGAACTACTTAACATAATATATTACTTTGCTCAGACATTTTAGCGAGCTTTTTCTTTTTTAGAAATTCAGACTACTGCGCGTCGGCAGAAATGCGGTCAAAACACTGTTTGCTAAATCCCTATGTCCTGTAATAATCAAATATTAACCAGTGTCTCATTCATCCAACTATGAAAATAATATTCTTCAGCAGTGATAATTTGCAAATTTGTCTTTGCAAAGTTAAATTACATTTTTCAACAACAAAAATTGTTTTACATAAACTACAAGAATAAGATTTCTAAGCAAAAGGAAAATATCTGTGGACAGCTAAACCACTAAAACTTTTATTACACTCATTACAAGAATAAAGATGTGGGTAGTAATAGTAAAAATATTTTATACATGTTACTCGCATGTGTGATATTGTGACTAATCAGTTGTTCCTCGGTTAAAAACTTCTTATTACATGCACTAGAAGAAAGAGTTTTTTCTTATCTTCATGAATACTTTTGTGCTCAGTCAGTCCACTGCCACATAAAAAACTTTTATTTCATATGTCACATGATTGAGGTTTTTCATCATCATGAAGGCGACTATGACGACCAAGATTTGACTTTGTCGAGAAACTTTTATTACATACACTACAAGAATAAGGTTTTTCACCACTATGACTGTGTCTAACTAAACGTTCTTTCAGTGAAAAACTCTTATTACATATACTACAAGAATAAGGTTTCTCCTCACTGTGAACAGAACTGTGCTTAGCCAGATTACTGCTATGTGAAAAACTCTTATTACATAATTTACAATGAAAAGGTTTCTCACCAGTATGAACACGTCTGTGCTGAGTTAAATAAGACCTATCTGAAAAACTCATACTACATATGGTACAAGAATAAGGTTTTTCTTTCGTATGAATACGAATGTGTCGAGTCAGATCAGAACTCTGTGAAAAAACCTTACTACACATATTACAAGAATAAGGTTTCTCACCAGTATGAACACGTTTGTGCTTTGTCAGATTGTGCTTATCTGAAAAACTCTTATTACATACAGCACAAGAATATGGTTTTTCACCAGTATGAATACGAATGTGTGTCATCAGATCGCGGCACCATAAAAAACTCTTATCACACACAGCACAAGAAAGAGCAGGTTTCTCCTCAGCCTGAACATTAAGAAATTTGCTGTCGTTTAAACTCATACTGACTGTCACCTTATAGTAACAACTAAATAATCTTATTGAAGCCTCTTATATGAGCTGCAATTGTAAGGTTTTATAAGGTCTTATGTCAGGTTAAAATAGATATAATAGATGAGCCACAATAAATATTTTACAAGAACAATGTTTAAGTTACTGATATGAATTTGAATATTATTAGATATTATAATTTTTTTTAAAAATCTAAAATCAATTAAATCTATTATGAGTAATTAAGAAAAATTTAATGTTTTCATCACCTCATCTAAGCTATACAATGAAATGATTAACAAAGAAATATGCAGTATTAATATAGTCTTTAGGCAAATTCCTTTCTTCAATTTTTCACAGCGAAGTTTTAAGATGCCAGACAATCTTTTTCTTGGCTATTACCCTATGTTAACTTCAAGTGCCATGAAACACTGGACATGTGTATCGAACTGAGAAGGGCAGCTCTGAAAAAAAAAAGTACGTATTTCTAAATAATGTATAGACAAATGTATATATTCTGTATATATGTATATCTCTAGGAATAGAAAAGGGTACTCACAGTAAGTTTTGAAATATTATTAAATTGTGTTATATTTCGTAATAACTGAACTTAATCCCTCGCAATACTAGTATTTAAATTATTCTCTTAAACTATTTTATGTATATCTTTCGAAAAGTAATTATCAAAAAATGAGAAAATTTGTAGTTTATAAAAAATAATTTAAAGGCATGCTAAAAAACAATCTCTGAACATAATTTTTTTCTTCCAATAAAGTACACTTAAAAAAATGAATAATTGATAATTAACTTGAGAGCTTTCTCTATAGTTTAAACTGAAAATTATGAAAAAATGAACATTTCGGTCATGGGCTACAATAGTGGCACGAGATTTGGACTAAGAATAGGTGTAAATAGGAAAATACGCATTCTTTCAGCAGCAATACTAGCACAAATCATAATTCAACTTGAAGGTAATCTTCGTTTAAGCAAACGAAAGCCTTTCTCATGCATTTTGCTTAGCAATGAAAATTTTAAACCCACTTATCTCAAAATTTGATTCTTTTGAGTTGTGCCGCTATTGGAGCCCATGAGCGATTTAAAGATTTTTTTTTGTCTTTCTAAAAAATTATTTCAAAATTTATATAATTGCTTAAAAAATTTATTAATATATCCCCTTCTTTGAAAAAAAAAAGACTCTTATAAAAATTTAACCAGTGGAGAATAATACTAACTGCATGCATCAGTATACGTAATAGTAAACAGAATCAAACCTATAAACACTAATTTTGCCAGTGTATAATTATTTCAAAAGTGAGTTTTTTTTTTTATGGGATTGGTGTGAAAAGGCTGTGTTTTTAAGGGATGGAGGCTTATTTTTTACAAAAGGACACATTTATAGGGATCAAAGGGTGCCCTTCTAAAAACAAATTACGAAAATTTAAAAAAAAAAAAAAGGTTTTCTATTGTTACTAAAATCAAAATTTCTTTTATGTAGGTGTGCATTTATTATTATTATTTTTAAATTATTAGAAATTATATAATGGTACTATTCTTCTATATGATCTTATATTTGTCTTTTTAAATTGCTGGGTTTTAGTAGTAGACAAAATTCTTTTAATTCTAATTTATTAAATATAAATACTCTCTAAAAAAAATATTTTCTGAAACTAGGGAAAATCCACAGTAGTTGGATTCTTTGCTTATGTCAAAAGGTGCAATGCGTAAAACAAAAAATCTTTCATAACTTTTTTTTATTTATTTATCAAATTCTTTTGAATAAAATACCAACCTTAATGGCTAAAAAGGATGACCTTTAATATACTAATTTATCAATGCTAACTAATAAGTAAATCAAATAAATAAACAAAAAATGTACTTTCTCTGAATAAACATACATCTTCTTTCAACAACTTTGGGTTTTAGGCTATCGAAATTCAGTGTTGGGGGCTGAAAAATAGGGTCGTGATTAGGGATGGAACGAACGCCATTATTTGGCAATCCTACTTGGCACTTTCGCTGAATAGGCCAACAAAGTATTATTTGGAAAATAATTTTTCAACACACGGTTTTTTAGAGGAAATGAACAGATTTAATAAAGAATAAACTAAAATTGAATTTTTTAATACGTATGATTAGAAACTGTTTTTACACATATTTGTTAAGTTCTAAAACTTACTAACTTATGTTCTGAAAGACGCATGGAAAACCGAATTTGAAGAATTAAAAAGCTTACCAAAGTTTTGTAACTTTTTATTTATATTTAGGCAAGTCAATTTCATCGTTTTTTCGACACTTTATGTTTTAAAAGTTGAGAACTTTTTCTGTTTCAACTAACATTAGAAATTGTATTTACACATAAGTTAGTAAGTTTTAGAACTTAACAATTATGTTCTGAAAGACGCATGGAAAAGCGAAATTTGAAGAATTGAAAAGATTACCTAAGTTATGTAACTTTTTAATTATACAAGTATGTATTTAGGTAAGTCAATGTCATCGTTTTTTCAACACTTTATGTTTTAAAAATTGAGAACTTTTTCTGTTTTAACAAAGGCGAAACTTGCTTACGGATCGTTTTTTAATAGACTTTTATTTTCATTTTTAAGGTGATAACCGTTACTCTCAACGTTTAAGTTCAAAACAAATTCTCTCTCTTTTTTTTTATTAACTTTTCTTTCTATCGGCGTCTTTATTATGACAGCATTTTTCAAAAAGCGTTTTTAATAAACGTTATTCTTTTAGGGTTACTTTTTTCAAAAAATATATCAGATATATTCAAAAAAATATACAGCAAAATATACGGTAGCACAGTTTAACGAGGACCAATACCGCACACCCTCGGTCCCTACGCAGACGGATCCAAGTGGTCACCCACCCGCACACTGACCGCAGCCAGTGATGCTTGACTTCGGTGATCTGCTGGGAACCGTGTCTTAACGATCAGTCCACTGCGGGACCACATGTTAATGACTCTTGTATTAGAAATGAACTATCAGTGTTGATTAATAATTACAAACCAAACAAAATTTAAGATACTAAGTTGACAATGAAAATTATTTTAAAAGATGACATCCCAGTATAGCAAAGAGCTAGACGGTTATCTTTTTCTAAAAAACAAAAAGTAAATGATCAGATATCCGAGTGGTTAAAAACAGATATAGTTAGAGAGACTTGCTCTGATTATTGCTCCCCAATAGTTCTTTTCAAAAAGAAAGATGATAGCCTGAGTTACCAAAAATTAAATTAAAAAATAATTAAAGATAGATACCCCTCACGGCTAATTGAAGATGTGTTAGACAGGTTGCAGGGTGGCAAAGTATGTTGCAAACTTGATTTATGTAACAGTTCTTTTTTCTTCTTCATATTGACTTGGACAGTAAAAAGTATACCTCATTTGTGACACCTGATGGGCAGTATGAGTTCAATAAAGCGCCATTTGGGTTGTGTAATAGCCCTAGTACGTTCCAAAGGTACATTGTGTGAGAATGATACTTACTTGTTAGTGGTTCCCCAACCAATGCAGACTGACATTATCAAAGCCACACATGTTAATGGTCATTTTGGTATTGGTAAAACCCTTGATATACGTAAACAAATCAGCGTTGAATCCATATTAGTAAATAGGAAGGCAGGGAAAAAAGAAGGGTTTTTGAACTCCGATTCCTAAGAATAATATTCCCTTAGATTACTACATTGATCCTATGCCTTCAACCAATAAAAACTATAAACATATTTTTACCGTAGTAGATGCGTTCACTAAGGTTGTATGGTTCTATCCGACAAAATCAACGCCAAGTCAAGATGCAATAGATAAGTTGAAAACTCAACAAATAACTTTTGGGAAGAATAATTATTGACAAAGGTACAGTGTTTACTTCATCAGATTTTGAGACTTATTGCCAAGATGAAGGTATCGAACACGTGAAAATAGCAACAAGCATTCCTTGTGGTAACGGGCAACTAGAAATAATGCATAAACTCCTCATACCTATACTGGCAAAACTGTCTACATCAGATCTTACTATACTGGCAAAACTGTCTATATCAGATCCTACTAAGTGGTACAAATTTGTTCCAGCAGCACAGTGTATCATTAATTCTACAGTTTCTCGAATCCCTCAAAAAATACCATTTCATATCTGCCAACATTAGAGAAATAAAATAACGGAGATTTTACTAGCCAAATCTTTTAGGTTACGAGTAAAGTTTTGATACATGATGCATAATCATGTAAGTCGAAAAGAGAAATTCAAAATGGGAAATATAAGCACTTACATTTAGCGAAGTAAAAAATATGTATAGATATCTTTATCTAAAGAAGATTTTTTTAAACCATTATTTTTAATTATTTAAACTATTAACACTCAACATACTGCAGTACTGGCAATAGCAGTATCTGTTGAGGAATAAGAGAAGTATTTTTGTCATCGGCGGATATTTTATCACCAATTTTTTTTTTTTTTTTAATTTCTTCAGCAAATACAGAGAAATTAGTGAATATTGGGGTAAACAGGGGATAGTCGTAAAATACAGGAGTCGTCTTTAAAAAAAACAGGACACTTGGCAGGTATGCCATTTCAACTCTTAACGGGAGAAAAAATGACAACAAAGGAGGACTTAATTCTGAACGTGTTCGAAGAAGAGAACATAGAATCCTTTATCCAAGACAGAGAGAACATTCGAGAAGCTAAAAAGAATATCTTGAAGATCCAAGAAGAGAACCGCAGGCAATACAAAAAAAGAAGGAAGAAAGCAAATGAGTATCAAGTAGGAAATTCAGTTGCAATCCAGAGAACTCAGTTTGGATCTGGTCTCAAATTAAGACCGAAGTTCTTCGTTTCTTACCAAATAAAAAAAGTAAAGAAGAACGGTAGATACGAGGTGTTAAAAGTCGGAAATCATGAAGGACCAAATAACACTTCATCTTCAGCTGACGGTATGAAACCGTGGTCAGTAAATTTTAAAAAAAAATGTTTTTTTTTATTCCTTGCTTTCTCGTCTTTCTTTTTTCAGATAACTGCTTCCTTAGCTGATTCTAATGGAAAAAATGCGGACATTTGCAAATCAGGATGGCTGAAATATAGTCGTTTTAATTTACCATCATCCTCGAAACCACCTACTTCCATGTTGAAAGGACCCAGACTGTCCAAAATGGAAAAGTCCCGGAATACACACACACATATATATATATATATATATATACGTGTGTGTAACATAAAAAGCTTCAATTAATCTTTTCTGTAAATCCTTTCCTTAATTTATTATTTAAAACGAAATGTTTTCTCACTCCTTTAAATTCACATTATTTTTTGGCTCAATTATGCATTAATTAAAAGTAGGACATTTTCCCCTTTGTTTTTTGTGGGAATCGCGCGACTTATTTGATAAACCAATTACAATTACTAAGGTTGCCCTCTTTCCCTAAATCGAAACATTTAGGCTGAAGCACAATGAAATTGTGTCTCATTCCCTCTGGTCATTCATCTGAAAATGATTAAATAAAATTAAATTGCTCACTTTTGAAATCCTGTGCCTGTTTTCCTGCTTGCCAGAATGCCTTCATTTCAAGTCGACAGGATTAGGAAGGATAATATCTGATTCACGAGCAATGCCAGCATCTCGCAATCTCAAAAAACTTCAGCCATTCGATTGTATTCTTTTTTATTTATATATATATTGTTAGATTCAGATAACTATGCATCTGTAGAAATTCGGCCAAATAAGGGTTTGCTAAATATCCAAGCACTATAATAATCAAATATAAGCCAGTGTCTCATTACACTATGAAAACAAGCTTTTTCAGTAGGGATAGTTTGTCTGAGCACATAAGAAGAAAAAAAATAGTTTTACATAATCTACAAGAATAAGATTTCTAAACAAAATGAAAAAACTGTGGAGAGCTATAATATAAAAAACATTTATTGCACTCACTACAAGAATAAAGTTAATCAGCATTAAGAACAAAAATGATGACAGTTACTGTAAAAATATTTAATGCTACTTGTATGTGTGGGATTATGACTATTCAGTTGCTTCGTGGCTAAAAAATTCTTGTTACATACACTAGAAGAAAAAGTTTTTTCATCTTCATGAATATGTTTGTGCTTAGTCAGACCACTGCTACATAAAAAACTTTTATCTCATATGTCACACAAATGAGGTTTTTCATCTTCATGAATATGTTTGTGCTCAGTCAGACCACTGCTACACAAAAAACTTTTATCTCATATGTCACACGAATGAGGTTTTTCATCATCATGAAGGCGACTATGACGACCGAGATTTGACTTTGTCGAGAAATTTTTATTACATACACCACAAGAATAAGGTTTTTCCCCACTATGACTGTGTCTAACTAAACGCTCTTTCAGTGAAAAACTTTTATTACATATACTACAAGAATAAGGTTTCTCTTCACTATGAACATAACTGTGCTTAGTCAGATTACTGCTGTGTGAAAAACTCTTATTACATAACTTACAATAAAAAGGCTTCTCACCAGTATGAACACGTCTGTGCACAATTAGATTGGACCTATCTGAAAAACTCATACTACATAGGGAACACGAATAAGGTTTTTCTTTTGTATGAATACGAATGTGTCGAGTCAGATGAGAACTCTGTGAAAAAACCTTACTACACACACTACAAGAATAAGGTTTCTCACCAGTATGAACATGTTTGTGCTTTGTCAGATTGTGCTTATCTGAAAAACATTTATTACATACAGCACAAGAATATGGTTTTTCACCAGTATGAATACGAATGTGTGTCATCAGATCACGGCACCATAAAAAACTCTTATCACACACAGCACAAGAAAGAGCAGGTTTCTCCTCAGCCCGAACATTAAGAAATTTGCTGTCCTTTAAACTCATACTGACCTTATATCAACAGCTAAATAATCTTGTTGAAGCCTTTTATATGAGCTGCAATTGTAAGACTTTATAAGGATGTCTTGCACCAGGTTTAAATAGATATTATAGATGAGCTACAATAAATATTTTACAAGAACAATGTTTTGCTAATGTTTAAGTTACTGGCATGAATTTGAATATTATTAGATATTATAATTTTTAAAAAAATCTAAAAGCAGTTTAAGCTATCAGCAGTGATTAAGAAACAAATGCATTTATGTTTTCATCACCTCATCTAAGTTACACAGTGAAATGATTAACAAAGAAATATCATGCAATATTAATATAGTCTTTAGGCAAATTCCTTTCTTCAATTTTTCACAGCGACAGTAGAAACTAGTTTTAAGATGCCGGACAGTCTTTGTCTTGGCTATTATCCTACGTTAACTTCAAGTGTCATGAAACACTGGACATGTGTATCGAACTGAGAAGGGCAGCCCTGAAAAAAAATATGCATTTCTAAATAACGTATAGCCAAAATTTTGTAAAAATGGTATCTTATTTTTACAAAAGGACACATTTATAAGATTCAAAGGGTAGATAGGGCGGGCTGCCCTTCTAAAAAGGTTCAAAAGGAATATCATAGAAAATTACAGTACTTAAAAAAAAAAAGGTTTTCTATAGTTAATAAAACAAAAATTAATTTATGTAGATGTACATTTATTTTTCATAAAAAAAAATTATTAGGACATAAACAATGTTAGCATTCATCTATATCTTACATTTGTCTCTCTAACTTATAATGCTTGGTACATGAATGCTTGGGTCCAGCCGTAGACAAAATTCTTTTAATTCTAATTTGTTTATACTTGTGCATAAATATTTTAAAAATGCTACCATCTCTTAGAAAAATATTTTCTAAATCCACAGTAGTTGGGAAAATCCACATTAGTTAGATTCTTTGTTTATGTCAAAAGGTGCAATGTGTAAAACAAAAAATCTTTCATAACTCTTTTTATTTATTTATCAAATTCTTTTGAATAAAAGGCCAACCTTAATGGGTAAAAAGGGCAACCTTTAAATTACTAATTTATAAATGCTAACTAATAACTTATTTATATGCAAAAAACATTTATGACATTTTTTTAAAAATCTTATTCAGTTGCTGGACATTGGGTATTTGCCTGATTTTTTTTGGCTAAATCACTATTTGTTAAATCCCTAGTTTGAAGATATTGCAAATAAAATACCCTTTTCACTGACTAATTAAATGACAACACTGAATTTTACAAATCTGACTGCATATTTATGATCAGTGACACTCTTAAACACTTTAAAACTACTTAATATTACATTGCTTAGACATTTTAGTAATTTTTTTTTATTGTTGTTGTTAGATTTAGGCAACTGTGCATCGGCAGAAATTCAGCAAATGAATATCCAGATCACTGTTTCCTAAATCTCTCTGTAATAATCTAACATCATATGTAATAATGAAATATCATATCATCAAGTCTCATTCCTTCAGCTACAAAAATAAAATTCTTCGGCAGGGAAAACTTGCAATTTATCTGTGCACAATAAATTTACATTTAAAAAAATCGTTTTATATAAATTATAGGAATAAGATTTCAAAGCAAAATGAAAATATCTGTGGACAGCTAAACTACTATAATGCAAAAAACTTTTATTACAATCATTACAAGAAAAAAGTTATTCAGCAGTAAGAACAAAAACGTGGACAGTTACAGTATTGCCGGTCTCCTGTATGAATGAGATTGTGACTAGTCAGTTGTTTCTTGGTTAAAAAACTCTTACTACATATGGCACATGAATAAGGTTTCTCTCCAGTATGAGTAAGACTATGTCTGATTAGACGTTCTTGCAGTGAAAAACTCTTTTTAAATACACAACCAAATTAAAGCTTTTCACTGCTATGAACATGTTTGCGTTCAGCCAGTAAAAAACCCATAGTACATATGTCACAAGAATAATATTTTTAACTTGAATGCTCGCCATTGTGTTGAGTTAGATGTTCCTTTTGTGAAAAACTCTTACTACATGCACTACAAGAATAAGGTTTCTCTTTACAATGAATACGACTATGCTGAGTCAGATTACTGCTGTGTGAGAAACTCTTATTACATAAACTACAAGAATAAGGTTTCTCACCAGTATGAACACGCATGTGTATCATTAGAGGAGACCTATCTGAAAAACTCATACTACATAAGGAACAAGAAAAAGGTTTTTCTTTAGTATGAATACGAACGTGTCGAGTCCGATCAGAACTGCGTGAAAAACTCTTACTACATAGACAACAGGAATAAGGTTTCTCTTTACCATGAATACAACTATGCTTAGTCAGAGCATATTTCTGTGAAAAACTCTTATTACACAAATGACAAGAATAAGGTTTCTCACCAGTATGAACACATATGCGTATCATTAGATGAGACCTATCTGAAAAACTCATACCACATAAGGAACAAGAATAAGGTTTTTCTTTGCTATGAATACAAGTAATGCGTCGAGTAAGACTAGAACTATGTGAAAAACCCTTACAACAGATATTACAAGAATAAGGCTTTTGACTGCTATGAACATGTTTGTGTTGAGTTAGCTGTCTCTCCTGTGAGAAACTCATACTACATACACTACAAGAGTAAGGTTTCTCTTTACTATGAATATAACTATGGCTAGTCAGAGTACTTTTTTGTGAAAAACTCTTATTACACAAACTACAATGAAAAGGTTTCTCACCAGTATGAACACGTCCATGTGCCATTAGATTACCCCTAGTTGAAAAACACTTGCTACAGCTACATAAAGGACAAGAATAAGTTTTTTTTTTGAGGAATACGAATGCGTAGATTCAGATGAGAATTCCGGGCAGAGCCCTTATTATACACATTACTAGAAAAAGGCTTTTTATCAGTATGAACAACACGTCTGTGGTTTGTCAGACAGCTCTTACTTGAAAAACATTTAATACATACATTACAAGAATAAGGTTTTTCACCAATATGAATATGTTTGTGCACTGTCAGATAGCACTTATCTGAAAAACATTTATTACATACACTACAAGAATAAGGTTTTTCACCAGTATGACTACGAATGTGTGTAATCAGAGACCGGCTACGTAAGAAACTCTTATCACACAAAGCACAAGAAAGAGCAGGTTTCTCATTAGCCTGAACATTAAGAAATTTGCTGTCGTTTAAACTCATACTGACTGTCACCTTATATCAACAGCTAAATAATCTTGTTGATGCCTTTTATATGAACTGCAATTGCAAGGTTTTATAAGGATGTACTATCTTACGCCAGGTAAAAATAGATATAATAGATAAGCTACAATAAATATTTTACAAGAACAATGTTTTGCTAATGTTTAAGTTACTGGTGTGAATTTCAATATTATTAGATATTATAATTTTTAAAAAAATCTAAAAGCAGTTTAATCTATCAGCAGTAATTAAGAAACAAATGCATTTATGCTCTTATTACCTCATCTAAGTTATACAATGAAATGATTAACAAAGAAATATCATGCAATATTAATATAGTCTTTAGGCAAATTCCTTTCTTCAGTTTTCCACAGCGATAGTAGAAATTAGTTTTAAGATGTCAGACAAGCTTTTTCTTGGCTATTATCTTATATTAACTTCTAGTGTCATGAAACATTGGGCATGTATATCGAACTGAGAAGGGCAGCCCTGAAAGAAAAAGTATGTATTTCTAAATCATGCATAGCAAAAAAATTTTAAAAATTGTATCATATTTTTACAAAAGGACACATTTATAGGATTTAAATTGCAGATAGGACGGGCTGCCCTTCTAAAAATGCTTAGAAAGAACACCATAGCAAATTAGAGTATTTTTTAAAAAAAGTCTTCTATTACTAAAATCAAAATTTCATTAAGTAGATGTGCATTTATTAATATTGTGCATTAATTAACTATATGATCTTATATTTGTCTTTTTAAATTGCTGGGTTTTAGCAGTAGACAAAATTCCTTTAATTCTTATTTATTAAATATAAATACTCTCTAAGAAAAATATTTTCCCAAACCAGGAAAAATAAACAGTAGTTGTATTCATTGCTTATGCCAAAAGGTGTGATTTCTTTGCTTATGCCAAAAGGTGTAATGCGTAAAACAAAAAAATCATCATCTTTAATAACTTTTTTTTTTATCAAATTCTTTTGAACAAAATCCCAACCTTAATGGCTAAAAAGGGGGACCTTTAATTTACTAATTTATCAATACAAACTAAAAAACTTATTTATACAAAAAAAACAACATTTATGATATTTTTTTAAATGTTATTCAGCTGCTGAACATTTGGTACTTCAAATATAAATACACTTTTCATTGATAATCTGACTGCATGTTTATGATCAGAGACACTCTTAAAACACTTCAGAACTACTTAATATTACAACTGTGCATCGGCGAAAATTCAGCAGACGAATATCCAGTACTTTGACATTTCACTGTTTCCTAAATCACTTTGCCCTGTCATAGTCAAATATCAAGTCTCATTCCTTCAACTACTAAAATAAGATTCTTCAAAAGTGAAAAATTGCAATTTGCTGTGCACAATTAATTTACATTTTTCAAAAAAAAAAAAAAAAAAAAAACTAGTTTTACATAAACTACAGGAACAACATTTCTAAGCAAAATGGAAATAACTGTGGACAGCTAAACTACAATAATGTATAAAAACTTTTATTACACGCATTACAAGAATAAAGTTATTCAGCAGTAAGAACAAAAACATGGACAATTATAATAAATTATTTATTGCTGGTCCCTTGTATGAATGCGATTGTGACTAGTCAGTTGTCTCTTGGTTAAAAAACTCTTGCTACATACACTACAAGAATAAGGTTTTTCACCGGTATGAATACGTTTGTGATCAGTCAGTCCACTTCTACGTAAAAAACTCTTATTACATACGTCACATGAATATGGTTTCTCTCCAGTATGAGTGAGACAATGTCTAATAAGACGTTCTTGCAGTGAAAAACTCTTATTACATACACAACATAAATAAGGCCTTTCACCGCTATGAACATGTTTGTGTTCAGTCAATTCACCCTTACATGAAAAACTCATAGTACATAAGTCACAAGAATAAGCTTTTTCACTTGAATGCTCGCCATTGTGTTGAGTTAGATGGTCCTTTTGTGAGAAACTCTTACTACAGACACTACAAGAATAAGGTTTCTCTTCACTATGAATATAACTATGCTTAGTCAGATTACTGCTATGCGAAAAACTCTTATTACACAAACTACAATAAAAAGGTTTCTCACCAGTATGAACACGTCTGTGCACAATTAGATTAGACCTATCTGAAAAACTCATGCTACACAAGGAACAAGAGTAAGGTTTTTCTTTAGTATGAATACGAATGTGTCGACTCAGATGAGAATTCCGTGAAAAACCCTTATTACACACACTGCAAGAAAAAGGCTTTTCACCTGTATGAACACGTCTGTGCTTTGCCAGGTTGCCATTATTCGAGAAACTCTTATTACATACACTACAAGAATAAGGTTTTTCCCCAGTATGAATACGAATGTGATGCGCCAGATCACAGTTCCATAAAAAACTCTTATCACACATACCACAAGAAAAAGGTTTCTCATCAGAGTGAATTTTAACCAATTTGCTGTCTTTTAAACTCATCCTTTATATGAATGTAATTATAAGGTTTTATGAGGGTGTACTATCTCATGTAGGTTAAAATAGAGAAAATCTACAAAAAATATTTTACAAGAATTATGTTTTTCTAGTGGTTGAGTTACTAATGAATATGGATATTTTTAGACATTATAATTAAACAAAAAATGTATTTATGTTCTTATCAATTCGTCTAAGTTACACAATGGAATGATTAAAAAAGAAATATATTAAAATACCATGTAATATTATTATTATAGTCTTTAGGCAATGAAAATTTCTTTCTTTAATTTCTCGTACCAGCAGTAGAAACTAATCTTAAGATGTCAGACAACTTTTCTGTAGCCCCTGTCCTATAGTAACCTCAATTGTAAAGAAAGAAGGCAGTGCTTTTGACTTCGAAGGAAAACCCTGAAAAAAATATATATATTAAGTAATGTGTTGCATATTATAGTACATGAAAAAAATTTCTATTGATATTAAAATATAATGTAAGATATATACAGTGAATCCTCTGTTAAGTGGACATTCTCGGGACCGAAGAAATTGTCCGTTTAAGTGAAGGGTACGCTAATAACAAAGTTTAACAACCTAGATTTTTTTAGAATATTTTAAAGGATATAGAAATAATTAAATAATCTACAATAACTATCTACATGGATATTTATTTAAACTTTAAAAATATTTTTCTATGCAAAAAATAATTTATTTAAAAGATTCTGTCAGTGTCCAGTTATGTGAGTGTTTGCTTTGCCAAGAATATACATAATAGTTTATTCATAGAAGATTCACAGGAATTTAAAAATGAGTCCTATTGAGATATATGATTGAGCTATATGTCCTATCGAGATTGGGAAAAATATGTCAATATGTTCGTATTGAGTAGCATCCGTTTTGCAGGAGTGTCCATAATAAGAGGTTTCACTGTACACATATATGTATGTATATAATATCCAAAATGAAGAGAAAACATGGACAATTAAAAAAAAATTAACAAAAATCTGGGATGGGAAAAAATCACTTCATCAGCTCACACGATTATATCCGCAAAAAGGAGTGCTCTCCAATATTGTATCAATATACAGGGGTGTGTTTAGAAGAAATTTGGGTCCATTAACGGGCCCTTCACAAAATATCTTTTCATAAAAACCGAGCCTTCACAAAATATTTTAACTTAAAAACGGACCCTTCACAAAATAATTTATCTCTTAACAGGATCCTTCACAAATTTGTTTATCTTCATTATTGTTTTGTTAATAAAATAAACCCTTCCCAGGAAGAGGGGGAAAGAAAGACAAATGTAAACGAACTAAGTTTTGTCTTCGGCAGACGATTCTTCCTTTATTCGTCCAAAATGAATATTCTGTGCTAAGCAGTAGAGGCTAAATACCAAATATTCGTAGGTTGCATCTCTAATTTAGTAGCAGCAATTGCTGTTTATTTCTTAAAATTAAATTTTTTTATTATAATTTTACAGTGTTGTACAGTCTTATATGTCTTTACAATTTAAAAACTCTTTGAACAAGTTTTTTCCAATAACAGGACCCTATTTACACAAATTCACAAAAGTCGGACCCTGTTTGAACGAATGTGATTTAATGTTTATTTTATATTCACAAATTAAGAGTAATTTTTTCACAATTTTACAAAAACGGACCTTTCACAAAATGTCTGGACAGACCCCTGTTATAGCAAAACCAAAATATATCAATACAATAGTGTGAGGAGCACTCAAAAAAAAAAAAAAATTGAAACAAAATAAAACACATAAAGTAATAGATATCACGTAAAAAAACAGAAAATAAAATGTAAAGAAAACACAGAGCAGAACACAAAATAAAATCTGTATAGTGAGTAGCTAATTCAAATGAACTTACATGAACGGGAAAATTTTCAAGAATGATTTAGAATATTTTCATAATAAAATTGCAGCTAATTGCCAACAATTCTTGAGATTTGTTATATTTAAAGCTTTTAATGATGTTAAAATCTTTTAATGGAAACAAATTTTTTAAATTTACAAGTATATTATGAAATTTGATATTATTGAAAACAGGGTTTTGAATGTTAATAACAAAATATTAATTACCTAAGTTTCCGTTGTAGTAAATTAGCTTAGTTTAGTTAAGGTAATTTTAATCTTATTTTGGCTTTTACAGGTAAACAAAAAATTTAGAGTGTAAATTAACAAAAGAAAAGTTGATAATAAGATCTTGAAGTTTATAAACAGGGAGATTTAAGGGGACAGGCGGTTTAAGGGAGATAACAAAATTTTTCATTGGTTTAATATTATGATGTTTATTAAAATCTTTTTCATATTAGAAATAAAATTTACATTAATTTCGTCACTATTAAGAGAACTTTTATTATTTCCTGGTCCCCGTTTACCTCGATTTGTAAGCTTATCTTTAATATGAAAGAGCAAGCAAGTTCAGAAGTTATACAAATTAATCTGTGTATGTTGGAAGCTATTGTTTAGCCCACACAGCAAAATTATTTTGTATAAAAGCATGTAGTAATTTTCTTTTTGTAGTCTTAAATCAAAATCTTCTACTATATCTAAAGCATTAATTTTCACACTGTTAAAATGCTCTCTAAAATGATTCAATTCCAGGTCGTTGATAATTTTATTACAGTTTATATCTCAACGGTGTTGATTAATTCGAATATTTTGAGAGTTACTGGCTTGTACAACATATTTCATATTACAAAAACCACAGGTTAACATATAAATTTACAAACAGATTTGGAGCTATCGTTATTATGAATTATGTGTATTTTGTCAATGTTAGGGAAAGTTTTACATCTTTTATCACCTCATGCTTTATAACACAGAAAAATTTCGGATATTGAATACAATTCAAAAAATCTTTTGATTTCAGAGTAGCAGGATGTCAATCTGAAGAACGCCTCTGAATTAGGCTCTTCGTACCATGTACAACATGTAGAATATTTAACATCTCTTTTGTATATATATATAGAACAATAAAGACAAAAAGGATAAAAAGAAAATTAATAACTTATTTACTGCGCATAAGCTGCAAGTATATAGAACTCATAGAATAAGTTTAAAATATAGAGAAAACATGGAAAATAATAAAAATTAAAGAAAAGAGAAGAAAAATTATTATAATGAAATATTATTACAGTACAGAACCGTTATCCGGAAAACCAAAAAACCGGAACAAAATTTGATGCATTTTCCCGCCATTTTTTTAAAAAAATGTTTTTTTCTTCAGAAGATTTTAGGATTTTTCTTTCTTTTTTGAAAGATGTTTACCTTACCATCATTTTGGAAATAATCATTAGTGTATTACTTCATCGTTTTTTCTTCTTTTTAAGATTATTTCCAAATATTTTTATTTTTTAGTTGGGTTTAACAATAAAAAAACGGCTTTTTGTAGCGATTCCGAAAACCGGTAAAATCAGTTATCCGGAATAGCGATGGTCCCGATCGTTCCGGATAATCGGTTCCCTACTGTATTTATGAAAAAATTTGTTTTCTGGCTTTTAACACAAAATATTTTATTTTATTTTAGTTGTTAAATCTTCCTCTTCTCTTTTCTTTAATCTTTAGTATTTTCCATATTTTCTCTACATTTTTAATTTTATATATAAGCATTTAAAAAAAATTATAAGACAAAATTAGATTTTTAAAAAAAATATAATACAATGGTAGCATTCATCTATATAATGTTATATTTATCAATTTAAATTGCTTCGGTTTAATTGTAATCCAATTTCTTTTAATTCTAATTTCTTAAAATATAAATACCACACCTCTAAGAAAAATATTTTCTGAAAAGAGGAAGAATCCACAGTAGTTGGATTCCTTGTCAAAATGCAGGAAAAACAAAAACAAATAAATATTTCATCTACAATAACTTTTATCTCAATAATCATATTCTTATAAACTAAGTTTGAATCTTAATGGTTTTTAAAAAAGGATGACCTTTAATTTACTAATTCACCAATACTAACTACTAAGTAAATCCCATAAATAAACAAAAAAATTACTTTCTCTGAACAAACATACATCTTCTTTCAACAGATTTGGGTTTTTGGCTATTGAAATTGGGGATTGGAGACAGGAAAATACAGTCTTGATAGTTATTTCACTTTCGTTGTATTTAGCCACATCTCTGGAAGCTTAAAAGCGAATTGAAAATCTTTTACATACTATATATCCGAAGATTTCTTGTAAAAATTAATTTATAATAAGGAGAGAAGAAATATGGGTAAAAAAATTATACATGTAGGGTTAAAAAATTTTTACCCCCTTTTTAATTAGTTGATTTTAAATGAAAAAATTCAAAATTTAAGAATATTTAGGGTCCGTAATATTAATTTCAATTTTTTTTTCTCTCTTTTGTATTTAGTCTTAGTTTTGGAAGTCTATTTTCATTATTTTGTATTCAGTAATACCTAATTTAAATTGATGTTATAATTTGTGTAACTTGAAATTCTTCCCTTTTTTTTATCCTTAAGCAATAAAAAAAAATTACATGGAATTTTCTTTGGATGAAGTAAATTTATAATTGCATAAAAAAAATATTTTGTCCGCTACAAAAATTTACAGGTTATGATGTTAAAAAATGCAAAAAGAGAATTTAAAATTAAGGAGTCCAACCTTCAGACAGCTTTCCTGATCGAACTCCAAATAATTTGACATATAATGACATGATTTCCAAATTATTGCTACCCTCTATATTTTGATAGTCAAAAATCTTTAGCGTCGAAAAGAAGGGTAATTTTATTAAGAAATAGTACATATTTATGTCAGACTCTGTAACTTAAATTTAGCAAATATGGCATATTTAGGTTCAACCATTATGATATGCACTTTGTGAAAATCCTATCTTTAGTACAAAAGTTAATACTGATGACAGCTTTTGTATTTTCCATACTGTATGCAAGAAAGCATTTAGTTTTGAGGCGTAAAGAGAAACAAAATTGAAAGGTTCACGCACTTTAGCATAGCCATGGTAAACTTGCAGTACAAGTGGACCACTGAATTGGACGTTCCTTTTTTGACACGCCAGTTTTTACCATCATGTCAAAAACCAAGATCTTAGTTGGCAATCAACAAACTTTTACAATCAACAGAAATAAAATTTAAGAAGAAAGATCAAAAGTTAAACATAAAGAAATGCGATCTCTTTTTCATGCATTAGAATAATGCTATAAAGTTTGGCGAGTTGCTGGGCAAACATTTTAATATTATGCTTCTTGCCAGAAAAATCATCTATATAAAATAAAAAATTATTTCTATCAAAAGTAATAAAAGTTTTGATTGGAAAAAATTATAAAAAGTTTTAATTTTATTAGTTCAAGATTAATAAATATTCTAAAAAGAAACTTTAACTAAAAAATTATTCACTACACTTACCGCCACTAAAATTATGTGCAGGTTGCTGTTATGGTACATCTACTGCATTGAGTTTTCAATCTCATCCTACAAAAGTAATTTTAATGTTTGAATTTAAAAAGAAATGTTGTTTTTTCACTTCAAATCTGGCTCGTATCATTGATGAAAAATTTTGTTAAAACAATCTCTCCATCTCTGTTTTTGCCATAATTATTTACATTTGTAAACGTTATCACATAAAATTGAAACATCATAAAACGCAAACGATCTGATTGGTTCAAGTGTGAATTGCTCTTAATCCAGGGGAAATTTTCTTATCAACGGAGAGAAAGGATTGCTGATATTTCAGACAACAGCGATTTCTATAGCACATGAGCATTTTTGAAAGATTTTTTAAGGAAATTAATGATACAGTAGAGTAGGGGTGCACAACCTTTTTGAGTGAAGGGCCACTTGCACAGCAGGTTGGCTAACGAAGGGCCGCACATGTATTTAGACATGTTAATGACAAATGTAATAATGTTTATTTAAACATTAGCGTTCCATTTTTTTATCAATAAACTTAGTAATATCAATAACTTAGTAGTGTTCCATTATTAGAATTCATTCAAAAATAAAAAAAACTTATACTTTAAAACAAAAAACAAAAAAAAACTTGCTATTTTTATCATATGAACAATAGATTTATCAAAATAAATAAACATTGAAGAAAAGAAATATTTTTTTTTATCATATCATGCAATATGAAAACTCATTTTAGAATTAAATTCTAATAAATTAAAAAAAACTGCAATGCCCACAGAATGAAACTAGGAAAAAGTTTAGTCGTAATTAAGTAATATAAATTCGAATTAAATATTTTAATTGAAGAAAATTTATAGGTTTTAAACAAAAGCCTAAAATAAAAACAAAACTGTGATAGTTCAAAATAAAATTCAATGCTTATTTTGTAATGTACTTTATTATTTTATTTTATTAATCATTAGATTTTTTATATCGTAAACATTTTCCTTTTTTTTTTATCGAAAAAGATCACTTAAGCAACAAAAAGTTGAAATCTAAACTACAAACAGTGAGCAGTTTAAAAATTCACGTTTTCCGCCATTTTATGAATTTCTCAAGTTGCAATAACATTGCATTTAAATTAGGGAGGGATGTAACGAGTATTTGGCCCTTCTGTGAAAAATTCAGTTGGTTGAATGATCAGTCAAATATTTTGCAGAATATTTTTTAGAAATGCATTTTTCTAAGTTTTTTTTATTTCTGAATTTTTATAGATAGTATTACTTTTTTTTAAAAAATTATAATCAGACAAGTCAATTTTGTCATTTTTTCGATACTTTGAGAATTGAGAAGGATCCATTTTTTTCAGTTTTTATTATAACCCAGCATTTTAACAGAACGTCTCATACTATTAATTTATTATCACTCTTTCCCTGTACTGTAATATAAATAACCAGTAACATAGAAAAGTGTGATTTTCAGTATTAAAGTTTTGTTTCAGGAACTAAGAAAAATTTGTTTTTTCTGTTTTTCTTTTTTTAAGGCATTCTTATTATGACTCAGCATTCTTTTTAAAAATAAAGTTACAAATAAAATTTATTTTATAGCAATTTTTTTTCTTCTAAAATTATGGCAATGAGAAAAATTTAAATTGAGATTTTCGGCATAAGATTTTCACTTAAAAAAATTAAGAACATTTTTTCTATCTTTTTATTTTCTTTAAATAAAAAACTTTTTTTAGACGTTTTCATTATAACGCAGTAATTTTTAATAGCATTTCTGTTGACTTAATTCTTTTTTCTTGACTTTTTCTGGTAATTGAAAAACTGAGATGTTCAGCTTTAAAAAAAAAATTCAAAAATTAAGATTGATTTTTATGTTCTCTGTTTCGCTTTTCGACATTTTCAAAAACGTTCTCGATTGGCCTTATTTTTTAGAGTTAATTTATGAATGCGTTTTTCCAGGAAATATTATTCTGAGCATTGAAATTTTAGTTTCAGTGTTGCTATTCTGCTAAAAGATTTTACTATTTGACCCCAAGTGTACGGCGTTCAATAGATTCTTTTTTTCTTCTTTTTTTTTGCCGAATATTTGGTTTTTGATCAAATCACAATTCATTACCACATTCGACCAAATTATATTCGTTGCGGAAATAAAAACGAAGAAAAATATTTAGGATTTACGATAAAACTGTACCGTAATACCGTATCAAAAAGTGATTATTTAATTGCGTGATTAACAATCACGTGTCGTAATAACATCATAGTCATACGTGTCATAATAACGGGATCGTCATAATCATGAGTAAAAGTATAGAAATAATTAGGAAAAAATATATTTATGCTGAACTCAGCACGAATAAAGCGTGTCAAATGCATGATTTAAAATTTGTATGTTGTAACAGAATAATTGGAATTTTTTATAATACGTGGGAACGCATAGCAATAACTGCCGAGAAAAATTTTTGAAAAAAAAAAGAAAGAATTTCAAAAAAAAAAAAAAAGATAAAAAATCACTTAGATTTAAGATGAAATCGTCACAAATAAAGTGCACAAAAAGTGATTATTCAAATTTGCGATCTGAAACTCGCGTCGAAATAAAAATTTGGAATTTTCAAAATCACGTAGAAAAGCGGAAATAACTGTTTAAAAAAAAATCATTTATATTTACGATAAATTCTTCTTCAAGAACGTACATTTACGAACAAGCGCGTTAAACGTACATTTACTAAAGAATCTGTTAAAATTGATTGTGTCAAAACGTGATGACTTAAAAGTGCGATTAAAAATTGCCATTTTTTAAAATTTTATTTAATTGTGTTCAGAAGCTCTCGCGGGCCGCACTTCAGTAGTCGAAGGGCCGCATTTGGCCCGCGGGCCGCAGGTTGTGCACCCCTACAGTAGAGCTTGCGATTTAATGTGTCGTTTCATTGCTGATAACTTCCATTATGTAATAAACCCACTATCTTTGCGATTGATTGTGCCGTATCAATTCCGATACCACATGAGCATTTTAAAAGATTTTTTATGGAAATTAATGATATGATACGATTGATTGTGCTATTTCATTGCCGATAATTTTCATTATGTAATATACCTATTATCCTTCAATCACTGCAATGTTTTTCTTTTTAATTTAATCCTTGCGGTTTTTTTGGGAAACATTATTTTTAGGAGTTTATTTACTGATTTTTTCATTCATCTTTCTCCCTTATTGTCATTTGGTATGGGTGGCGTTTCAAAGATGAAATACTGTTTCATATTTCAGCAACGAAACAAAATCGAACATCAGCCTACATTTTGGAGGAGTTATTTTTCGTCAATAATTCATTTTACTTTATGACCTTAATAAAAAAACAAAGCTAGCCACATTTGGAAAAATATTGAAACTGTCAATAAAAAGGGGCAGAAAAGTCATTAAAGAATATCATATCGGCTAATGATAAAGATACAAAAAATTTTCATTCAACTAGATTGAAAGAATAATAAATATTGAATTTTATTGTGCTTAAATTTATAGGAAATTCAATACCATACAACTTGTCAAACATTTACTTAAAAAATAAACAGAAGTTATTAAAATGTTAAGGATGTAAATGTTGTGGATGTTATATGACAAAAAGAGGTTTTCGCCCACCAATTCATTTTAGTTGCTAAATGGCAACCGCTATACTCACCCTTCAGATAGTGCACAACAATTTTAATTCAGTTTTATTTAACAAAGTTCTAAGTAATAAAGCTCAATTTTCCTTATAGAAGAAAATTTAAATTAGTTACACAGGAATACGCTTACAAATGACTCCCAAAGGGGTAAAAGAAGTTTAAAAATAATTGGTAAGCCATCATTCTTTAAAATCTAATCTATAATGTAAGTAAAAAAAGTGTTACATTTTAACATTAAAATTTCAATTAATGATTGCTTTACTTTATGAATTAAATAAATTATAATTAGTTAATTTTAAGCAAATTTATTTAAAATGTTTAAATAGTTATACTATTTTTTTTATTTTTATGACATATTGATTAATTATTCATCAGATGTTTCATCGAAATTAATAAAATAACAAAGATGTGGCTAAAAATAATACATTTGGTTAGAAACTACAACTTAAAATCTTCAAGAAAGCAGTTCTGGATTTGAATAAAAGTTATTTGATATAGAAAAAAATTTACATTAAACATTATTCAAATGAAAAGTTATTTTTATGACATATATTTATTTTTAACTAATTATAAACATACTATTCATCTGGCATACTCTTTAAATTTTATATCAATAGTATTTCAAGAAAAATTTCAAATATAATCCTGCACTATCAAATACAAAAAATTGTAACTATGTGGCCTATTCAGCGATAAAATATTAATATAAATTCTGTTACAGTTATCATTTTAGAAATGAGGAGCTAGACTCTTGTAAGATAAAAAAAAAATTGAAAATGTATCACGAACATTAACAGGAAAATGGCCCGTCCACACAGACGTCAGATTCAAGAAATTCGTTGTCCGGGGGAAATTTTTGACCCCCCAGGACGGGCGGATTTTTGAGCCCTGATACGTATATATACACACAATGTTCTTCCGAAGCGTTTTTAGAAGGGCAACCCCCTTCTTTACCCATTTCGTAAAAATAAGCTGCCACCCCTTAAAAACACTGTCTTTTTATTCATTTTCCATTTTAAAAAAGATTAATTTGCTATTTAAGAAATAATTACACCCAGGTAAAAGTATCTATGTTTAAAGGTTTAATTCTGATTACTATTACAAATATTTATTTTGTTACGATTATTCTGAACTGGTTATATGTTATCGATTATTTCTTTCTTACTGCTATGAACTGCTATGGATAGTAATAAAATTTTAAATGATTTTAAACTTAAAAAATATTTTTTGAAAACATTTTTTTTTTATAAAAACACTCCTCTAAATGTCAATTTTCTCATAATCCTTAGTTTAAATTATATATAAAAGCCTTCAACTTGTTTATCAATATGTCATTTTTTTTTTAGAGTTTACTTTCTTTTTTTTTAAATTTACGCAGATATTATCATATAACACACCTTTAATTATTTTTATAAACTACAAATTTTTCTCTTATTTTGATAATGAGAGAGCATTATTTTTAAACATACACAAAAAATAGCTTTAGAAAGTAATTTGAAAATTGATGAGAATAAAATTCAGTTCCCCATAATATTACACATTTTGGGTGCTGTGCCCTTTTCTGAAAGAAAGCATCTGGCTCTTTTTTATTTAAGAACTCAGATATACAATAATCAGAAAGAAATAACCCCTTCAATCAACCATTAAAACTATGCTACTAATTGGGAGCCCTGCATTTGGCTTGTTGAAATACTAATCAATATATATGAAATTCAATCAAGAAGCAATCATGTAATAGTAAAAAAAAAATTTGTAGTAACACTAGGATGTCATTGAAAACAAAAACAACAAAGAGTATGATGATAATCATACACAAATTTTCAGCAAAACTGAAAGAAAATTACCACCAAACCTTAACTCTATTGTAATATCAAGAGATATAAATTTTGTTTAAAGTATAAAATTAGGTTATTTAAAACTTATACTATTATTTCCTTAATAACAAATATTTAGTGTTAGTAACAAAAAAGAAAATTTAAACGTTGGTAACTAAAATGGGGAGATTTCCGTATTGTGATCTGTGGCAGAATAATCGCCAATTCTTGGAAACTTCCGGGCAGTGGCCTGCAAGAAACTCAGGGTTGGGTTTTTGACGTCAAAAAGTGGTTTTTGACATGACAAGGGTATAATACTGGTTTAAACCGTCAAAAATGTCAAAAACTGAAGTTTGCCCAGAAAATATATAAACTTCAAAACTACCAACAGTTGCCATGCATTAGATTGAAATTTAATTATACTATAGGTAATCAGCAGGTTTTAAAATATTTTTTAATTAAAATTAAGGTAAAATAACAGATTTAAAATCTCAGAAATTTATATTCAAATGCATGTGCAGAAAAATTTTGCACAAAAATTGTTTAAATATTTATATTTAAAAAAAAAATTTTTTTTTTTTGATACTTAAGAAAATTAAAAGTTTATTACTATGCATTTTTGACATATAAGGAACATATAACTAATATTTACAAGGAACTTACAAGTTATGTTGTATAAATACAAACTTGATACAAGTGTATAAATTTTTTTTTTAATGTTATACCGAATATCTTTATTATCCAGTATGTTAATTTGAATTTAAAAGTAGTTATATTTATGAATAATGATAAATATAATTCATATTGTTTATTATATTTATTTATAATTATTACACTTATCATTTTAAAACAATTTTTATCTCTTAATTTTCTTTTCTCCACTTGTATTAAGAATACAAATAATGCATATCTCGAAAGCAAGAAGTTATTCAACAGCTGAATATTTAGATATTCAACAAAACTATATCGTATTCAGCAAAATGAAATTCACAAGTATTTGGATAAAGTAAATTTTCAGCATAGTAAATGAATAGGCTGAATATACTGTAAATCGACACTAACTACCAGGGTTGGCAGGTTTTTGACATGTGACAGTTTTTGACAGTTTAAACCATGGTTTAAACCGTCACGTCAAAAACCTCACTGTCAAAAATGTCAAAAACCTGTATTCATATGTGAAATTTAATTAATACATAAAATTTATATATTTTTTAAAGAAGGATAGTGTTTCTAAATATGTTCTAGAAAAAATAAATTTAAAATTTTGAAGAAACACTTATATTTTGAATAGTAACCAAAATCTTGTACTTTTGAAAGCTCACATCTTTTGTAATATTATGTATTCATTTTCATGTGTTATTGAAAATCTGCAGTGATATTATTAAGAAATTTATTTATAACCAAATTTAGTGTATAGTATAGATTATACTAAAAATTAGACATTTTTAAAGATAAACATTAGCAGTTTTGCACATTAGACATCTTTTAAAGAAAAATCTTTTTAATATTCTTTTAAATCTTCTTAATAATCTTTTTAACATAAGACAATACAAATTTAAGTGCTTTCTGTTAAATACACAGGGTAGTTAGTGTCGATTTACAGTATATTCAGCCTATTAATTTACTATGCTGAAAATTTAGTTTATCCAAATACTTGTGAATTTCATTTTGCTGAATACTATATACATAGTTTTGTTGAATATCTAAATATAATTACTTCTATTAATTACTTCGAATAATTACTTCTTCCTTTCAAGATATGCATTATTTGTATTCTTAATACAAGTGGGGGGAAAAAATTAAGAGGTAAAAATTGTTTTAAAATGGTAAGTGTAATAATTATAAATAAATATAATAAACAATATGAATTATATTTATCATTATTCACAAATATAACTACTTTTAAATTCAAATTAACATACTGGATAATAAAGATATTCGGTATAACATTAAAAAAAATTTTCATACACTTGTATCAAGTTTGTATTTATACAACATAACTTGTAAGTTCCTTATCAATATTAGTTATATGATCCTTATATGTCAAAAATGCATAGTAATAAACTTTTAATTTTCTTAAGTATCAAAAAAAAAATTTTTTTTTTCAAAATATAAATATTTAAAAAAATTTTGTGCAAAATTTTTCTGCACATGCATTTGAATATAAATTACTGAGATTTTAAATCTGTTATTTTACCTTAATTTTAATTGAAAAAATATTTTAAAACCTGCTGATTACTATAGTATAATTAAATTTCAATATAATGCATGGCAACTGTTGGTAGTTTTGAAGTTTATATATTTTTTTGGCAAACTTTAGTTTTTGACATTTTTGACGGTTTAAACCAGTATTATACCCTTGTCATGTCAAAAACCACTTTTTGACGTCAAAAACCCAACCCTGCTAACTACTCTGTGTATTTAACAGAAAGCACTTAAATTTGTATTGTCTTATGTTAAAAAGATTATTAAGAAGATTTAAAACAATATTAAAAAGATTTTTCTTTAAAAGAAGATGTCTAATGTACAAAACTGCTAATGTTTATCTTTAAAAATGTCTAATTTTTAGTATAATCTATACTATACGCTACATTTGGTTATAAATAAATTTCTTAATAATATCACTGCAGATTTTCAATAACACATGAAAATGAATACATAATATTACAAAAGATGTGAGTTTTAAGCACAAGATTTTGGTTACTATTCAAAATATAAGTGTTTCTTCAAAATTTTAAATTTATTTTTTCTAGAACATATTTAGAAACACTATCCCTTATAAAAAATATATAAATTTTATGTATTAATTAAATTTCACACATGAATATAGGTTTTTGACATTTTTGACAGTGAGGTTTTTGACGTGACGGTTTAAACCATGGTTTAAACTGTCAAAATCTGTCACATGTCAAAAACCTGCCAACCCTGAAGAAACTAAAGAAAAACATCACAGAAAGGGACTAACTCAAGAGACGGAAATATCCCCTGTTAACATTTTAAAAAAACTACATAAATAATTTCTTAAAACTAACACAATCAGGTATTTTTTTTAATGAGCCTAATTACTTACGCAGAATAAATCGTATCCACTTTTACTATAATTAGTTTTTTCTTTGTTAGTTTTTTAGTTTGCTGTTTTTTCTTTAAACAGTTCACAGTGAGACAGGTTTTCTCTCAATACAAAGAATAAAAAATGGCACGGTTTAAGAAAATACTTTCATCGTGATTTTTATCCGAATTAGAATAGTTTTCAACATTATAAATCACTTTTAATTGCTCATACATATGCCATTTTAAACAGCTTAAATATTTCAGCATGAATATAGATCTTGCATAAAGAGGCAGAATCAGTTTTTATATAAGAATAATCTAACCAATTTCAATATAATATCTAAATTTTGTCTTGAATTTGTTTAGGCCTGGGAGTTGTTGATTAGAAGATAGTGCGACGAGTACTTAAAGTAAGCTTATAGCTCTCTATTTATAATGATGAAGAGTATAGTTGAGGCCAGATAGATAGCAGAAAGTTGCAATGAAAAATCAGAAAAGGTTGTTGGCTCTGAAAAATGATCGGAGTTACCATCCCTTAACATTGATATCGGCTCAAAGAGTTGATTTGGACCCCAAACCTCGCAGCTTTCGAACACGGACGGTGACGTCACTATTCCCCGGAGTCTATTCTATACCACCGTCCGATAGTAAAACAAAATCCAAACCTCGCAACTCCCAAAGAGAGCGGTGAAGGGAACAAAGCCTGCCTCGAACAAAGGTTCGGACCCTCCCCCTAGGAAGTGACGTTTTGTATCGATAGTTATAAGAAAGTGACCAATGGCTTTTGTTTATCCTTTAATCGTTCTCCCTTCGCTTAGGGGTCGTGACCTCTATCCCAGAGTTTACAGTGTTCTTTCAGAAAGAGAATGTATTCTTCTTTCATTTTGACAGTTACATACATAGTCTAAAATAAATATCTACATATTTTAATCTTTGATCTTTCTTCAAGAATTTAATATGTAGTATTCGTTTTAAACTTGTTTGTATTTATTATTAGAGAATCGATTTACTTATAACTATATTTACTAACAGTTTGCCAAAAAAAAGAAATATTCTTAAAATAAAAAATAATACGTCAAATAATACAAATCAATAATACAAATCCAATACATCTTTATTTATTACCTTTTCTAAAAATCATACTTTGAATGTTGTTTTAAATAAATGTAATTGAGTCAATTAGAAATTTTATCACTAGATTATGAAACTTTAGAAATTATATGTATATTATCGAGTGCTTTTAGATTTAAAGAACTAATGATTAATATTTAATTTCACAAAATTTTGCAATTTTCTATTTTTACTTATTTTATTATTTATAAAATTTTTATTATATTTATGATTACTTTATTACCTTCTATTATTTATAATTTTTTTTTTATTATTATTTGCAATTGATAAAATGTGTAGCTTTATACTTTATAACACTAAAATCTTTTAGTTTTAAAGCTACAATAAGTATCAAAATAACGCGCAATAAATAAACTTTAATAAATCGGAGAATGCATGAAATAAACTTTAAACTAGCATTTTTTAAATAATTGTTAGTTTAAATAATCTTTAAAAAAAATTGCTTTACAATTTTAAAAGAAACTACTTTTTCAATTTTTCACTTTCTTTTTTGTTATGATTCCTCTTTTTTTTTTTTTTTTTTTTTTCGCAATTGCGAACTTATACATTTTAATAATTGTAAGTTATTTTTTCAAGAAAAACATTATTTTCTTCTTTTTTATAATATTTTTTATAATAAATTACAATTCGCAACTCAAACAATGCAATATTTATTTTTCAAATTTAATAATTTATCTCTTTTTTGGAAATGGTATTTTCAATCGTTGTGTTATATTGAACTAGATTTGGAAAAAAATTCTCTGCAATGAATTTTTTGCCTTACATTACCCTCTTACATTGAACCCAACTCAGAAGACAAGGATGCCAAGTAGTTGTACTTTATTTAAGAATTTCATGCTAGAGTTATTAGTTACACAATTTCACTATTGTCGTTCTAACCATAAGGGCAGTTCGTGATTTTCTTTATATCACAAATTCGTTTTTAAAGTTTAACTCGTTACAAGTATTTTTAATACTTTCAACTAAACACATTTTCAATTTCAAAATATTCTCAATTGTTTTTATATTTGAGGCTGGATTTTATTTTTTTCGCCTTATCATTTACCATTGTGTATGTAAATAAATTATGAAAAAGTAATTCGGAAAAATATTTGTTTTAAGTGCCACATAAATTTGTAAGAAACTTTTTGAATTAGAATTAATTGCATCAATGAGGATAACTTAAAATATCATTCGAATAATACCAAAAAAAGATTAGTATAATAATTACCAATGAATACAGGTAAAACAGAATATATTAGTTAATATTTAAAAATTAATAATACTTAGCAAATTATTAATACTTAACTAATATTTAAAAAAAAAATCTCAAAACAGAGAAAACAATTATGCTTGATTTTTTCTCCCCCTAAAATTTGTAATACTAACAATAAGTATTTTCAAAAATTCAAATGTCAAACAACAGCTTAAGAAATAACTAAAAAGTTTTCTTTAGTCTAGAATTTTTTTAGTACAATTTTTAAACAAAATATTTAAAACAACGTGATTTTTTTTAGAAATTGTTTAATGTTTATTTTAACAATTTTTTTTCATAAAATATTACATAATTTTTAAAAAACAAATTTTTGAGTATATTTCGATGTCATAATTATAAGACTAGAAATATAAATAATTTTTTCTTGGAATATTGAGAACAGGAAAATTAAGGAAAAAAATAATAAAAAAAGGTTTCTTAATTATGCATCTAAATTTACCAGCAACTTTAAAACAATTAATTCAAAAACAATTTTATTAAAAAAGTTTTCTTTCTTTATATTCCGGTCTTTTTATTATGCTCTTATATGGAATCCAACTCAGAAGACAAGGATGCCAAGTCATGAGAACTTTGTTAGAACTTTTGGGAGTTAGAACTTTTAGTTATACATTTCCCTTGTATGTACAGCAATGGAAAATGGTCTAGCCATAAGGATTATTCGTGATTTTATTTTATCACAAATTAGTGTTAGTAGTTTAGCTCGATGCAAATATCAACTAGTTTTTATTGCACACATTTTTAAGAACAAAATTTTCTCAATTGTTTTTCTGATTGACGCAGGATATTTTTTTCTTATAATTTACCATTCTGTATATAAATAAATTATGCTAAAGCAATTCAAAAAAAATTCTCTCTTTTTACACGCCGCAAAAATTCGAAAAAAGCTTTTTGAAGTAGAATTAATCGCATACATTAAGATAATTTAAAGTATTACTTGAATAAAAACATAATAACGCTAGTTTAATAATAACAAATAAATATAAGTGAATATCTTTAGAATAACTTAGCTGATACTTAATGGAGAATCTCAAAACAGAAAAGAGAATAATGCTTAAGTTTTTTTTCCACCCTAAAACTTATTACTTACCATTTTATTAAAGGAGTAATTATTTTAAAAAGATCAAATGTCAAACAGAAGATTAAGAAATAACTCTAAAACCCTTTTCTTATTCAATTGCTTTTTTAATGCTATTTCTAACAACAACAAAAATTTAAAAAAGGTGATTTTAGAATTTTTTTAATCTTAATCTTAACAAATTTTATTCCTAAAAATAATAGATAATTTTTCAAAAAATAAATTGTCGAATATATTTTGGCATTATAGATAGATATAAGAGTAAAAATATCTTTTTGTCTTAGAAAATAAAAGATGAAATTTTCGCATTTAAAGTATGAACAGAAAAATGAAAAAAATAATAAAAATGTTTCTTAATTATGCATCTAAATTTAACTGCAACTTAATAATAATTCAAAAACGATTATATCGAAAAAATTTCCGCTCTTCACATTCCATGCTTTTTATTACCCACTTATATTCTACCCAACTCAAAAGACAAGTTAAAATAAATGAAATTATGCTTCTTAATTATGCATCTAAACTAATCAACTACTTTATAAAAATTACAAAACCGATCATATTCTAAAAGCTTCAGTTCTTTCAAATCTCTGATAGAAAATTGCATAGCGGATTGAAAATAAGCATACAATTTATAGTAATTCTTATTTAAATTTTATACGATTTAGTTATAGTAATCTTTTTTATTTATTTGGCACTAATCTCAGTCATAACTCACCAATTTTTTAAAGAAAAAAATTCCATTTTTTTTCTGCAGATATTTTGAAAATATTACGAGGTAATTAAAATAAAAGTTAATAAAAACATGGCAATAATTATACTAAACATATTATGGCTAAGAATACACAAAAATTTGGAACAGAAAAAATGTTCACGTTTTATTTAAAGTCGTACAAGATTATTATAGATTTTATTATAAGTTCTGCTAGAAACCGAAACTAATTTTTTAATCCATTTATTATATGAAATAATAAATTTGTGAGAGAAAAAATTATGTCTGAAATCTATTCATAAAATATCTAGGTAAATGATTATAAAAAATCATTAAATATCTGGGTAAAAATTATCTTTGAAATCGGAAATCTAATTTAATCCCAGCGTTAAACGCATCCTATTCGAACGTTCGAATCGCTTTCACCAGCAAATTGTTAGGTGAAAGCTTTCCGATAGAAGGGAGGAAAAATGAAGATCGCAGCCCGTTAGCAAAATCCGTTCGAAAGCGCGAGGTTTCAGGTTTTCCCTAGGAGTAGAAACGTGACGTCAAAGTGACGTCATTTTTCTCTTCCTAGCTCGTTCGAAGTCTGCGATGTTTGAGCTCAAGGTTTTCCGACCCTGCCGTGTTCCATAAAATCATGTTGATATCGATGCGATAAGGAAAGAAACGAAACATTATATATCCGACAACATGCAAAAGATATTCCTCAACTTCGATAAAGAATATGATGATTTCGAAAGTTGTGCAAGAAACATAGATGCTGAGATTGAAAGAGTACGCGGAAGATCAACCACGAAAGCATATCTCGAAAACTGCTACAGATTGAAATTCCGTCTAGAGGAAATGCTGATTTTAAAAGCATCTAGAGACTCCCAAAATGTCTCACCTCCTACCAATCCTGACCCTGAAACGGAGAGTCTGAAATAGCCCCAAAAACTGATGTCTGCATAGAGCCGGCAAAGAACTCAACAGTTATCCAGTTGATACTCCAATAATCCCAGATGAGCCAACCCTAGTGGAAGCTACTGATAACATCGATAAGCCAATCTCTACTACCATCCCAGAGACTGACTCCACCACTTCAAAATCCAACAAGAAGAAGAAGAAAAGAAAGAAGTGCAGTGTCAACACAGAATCTAAAACAGAGAGCGAGCCCCTTCACCCGGAAAAAAAAGATCGCCTCCACACCTACGGTGGAAGATTCCCCACCCGATTCAACTACAACTGCAGCCATCGTCGAGACTCCAGTGGAAAATAGCGAGCTGATGGAAATTCTACAATCCACCCGTAGAAATTTGAAAGCCCTCATCCTCTTAGCTCAGATATCGAAATTCCTTATCTCGAAAAGAACTTAAACTGCCAATCAGAATTGAACAGCTGAGGAAAAGGCGGGGCCAGGAACATAAGCTCCTCCCTCTCTGCCCAGTCATCTTGCCAGATAGGGGAAATCACAGAGATCAAGCCCTTATGAAAAAATCGAGGTATAAATGAGGTATAAACGAGGTATATTTTAAAGGTATAAAGGAGGTTGTTGTTTAAATACGTCGTAAAGGTTGAAAAGGGTGCAAATGAATACCTCAAAATCAACCTCAAATATACCTTAAATATACCTCCAGAGATATATATGTTTCAGCCTGAAGTATATTTTTTTACACTTGTGGAAGTATTTATTCAACAACCTAAGGTGTGTCATTTTACACTTCAGGTTATTATAAATCAACCTCAGGTATCTAATTTTATGCTTGTAGAGGTAGATATTTTTCAACCTATGGTGTGTCATTTTACACTTCAGCTTATTATAAATCTACCTCAGGTGTATTTTGTTCGACATCAGGTAATTGTTTTTCAACTTCAGGTATATAATTTTATGCTTGTAGAGGTATATATTTATCAACCTGTGGTGTGTCGTTTTACACTTCTGGCTGTTATAAATCAAACTCAAATGTATTTTGTTCTACCTCAGGTAATTATTCTTCAACCTCAGGTATATAATTTTATGCTTGTAGAGGTATATATTTTTCAACCTAAGGTGGGCCATTTTACACTTCTGGTTGTTATAAATCAACCTGAAGTGTATCTTCAACAATTGGAAAGGTTATTTTTAATTAGCGCCATGTGTTCCATGTTCTACCTTAAATTATTATTTCGTAACCTCAAGTATATATTTTTGTATTTTTAGAAGTATTAATTTATCAACCAAAGACGTTTTTTTTTAGCACTTACGAAGGTGAGGTGTTATACGGACCACCTAGTTTATTAATTTTTAGACTCACTATATAAAAAATATAATATATATATAAAGATATTATATATATTATATGAAGAATAATGTACATTACATTTTTTTTCACTAGTAGAGATCATTTATCAACCTGAAATTTTTAATATTAAACCTTGGGCTGTAATTGCTTCTTTTGTTAAGCTATAAAAGAATGTTTCAAATGCATAATTCTTCTATAATTTTAATAGATTGATTTAAATCATCTTAATCCAATCTCTACAGTTATCCAAATTCTACAGTTAGTAAAAATTATTTATGGGAATTCGTACTCGTATTTTTAGAATATAGTTGTCTAAGGTGCTTGAATTTTTAAAGCTATAAAACTACAAATTTAAATAGTTAGTCAGCTGAAATTCAAAGTACTTTTATTTAAAACTAAAATTTCACTTTTTTTACAAACCAACAAAATTATTTTAAATACTGTTTCCGTCTACATGTTGAAACTTGTAATTATTGGAACCTAAAAGAAAAAAAATATAAATTAGTAAGAAAGTCATATTTACAATGATAGTGGCAGGTCTTAAAATATTAGAAAGTATTTTTTTTATCATTTAAATTAACTGGATGAAATTAATTTTCCTTTTCAGATAAATATCTTCTGCCATTTCTATTCAATCCTCGTAGCTAAAAAGCATGACATGCATCACAGCCACAAAATAAAATACACTGAAGACAGTATTACCATTAACAACATTTACAGAAATTCAAATATACAGGGTGTTTATAAAGTCTCGGGCCCATTTTGATGTTTTATAACTCATAAAATAATAAAGATAGATTAAAATTAATAACATAAATGGTTAGATAGACTCAAAAACTTTCATGAACCTTGTCAATGAACTTCCACGTGTGCCCCCTTCGTCGCACGGAGAATATCAAGTCGATAGTCAATTTCACGCCAGGTAGCGGCAAGCATGTCGGCATCCACAGAGGCTATTGCGGTTGTAATTCTGGCTTTTAGGCCATCAATGTTCGACACGATCCTCCTGTAAACATCGTCCTTTATAAATCCCCAAAGAAAAAAGTCCAGCGGCGTTATATCAGGTGATCTGGGTGGCCAAGGAATTGGACCTCCTCGCCCAATCCATCTTCCTGTAAAATGGTCATTCAAAGAACTACGAACGATGATACCCCAATGAGGTGGTGCACCATCTTGTGGCAAAAAGACATGTGGCTGAAGCTGTTCTAGTTGCGGAAATACGAAATTTTCCAACATGTCTAAGTATACGACTGATGAGATCGTCTTTTCGGTAAAAAAGAAAGCTACCTGGCGTGAAATTGACTATCGACTTGATATTCTCCGTGCGACGAAGGGGGCAAACGTGGAAGTTCATTGACAAGGGTCATGAAACTTTTTGAGTCTATCTAACCATTAATGTTATTAATTTTAATCTATCTTTATTATTTTATGAGTTATTAAACATCAAAATGGGTCCGGGACTTTATAAACACCCTGTATAATTCCAATCTTAGTATGCAATTTTAACACTTTTTATTTTTCTATACATCTGTAACATTATGGTACTTGTAAGTTTAATAATTAGATTTCCTTCCCTTTCTTTTTTAAAAATCTTTAAACTCAATAAACCTAGTCTATTTTTTTCAATTTTTAGTCAGACTTCATGAAACTAGCAGCTTTTTTTTAAATTTTTGACGCTGATTCTGAAAAGGACTTATGTTATTGTCAATCACATCAGAGTTTCTTAAAAAATAGTTATTTTAATAATTTTTAATCAATGTAATCAAGAATCTACAATCGTTTAATAAATTAAAATTTTAAAGTTATGTACCAATTTTTATTCTTTTTTTACACTCAATCGAATAGAACAAATTACAAGCTGATAAGGAGCATTTATTTTAAAGTTGTGAGTAATTTTATGTGAGGAAAATGTCTAAGAGAGAATGATTTGAAATAATACTTTTAAAATAAGTTGAGTATAATATCTCCTATATAACTTATAATACCGAGCAGGATAAAACTAATAGTTAGTTGTTACAAGCACTTGTTTAATTATAAATACACATCCCATAGGATGAAACTCTAAATAATGCATATTACTTTCACCAATAAATGTTTTTATTTGCAATTGATTTTATTCAATTCAGGATTAAAATTGCATACTATACTGACTTATTTCTAAAATATTTAAGATTTCCGAAATTCACACATTTTTGAAGTAGTGAACCATAAACAGCTGCATGAAAAAGCTCATAACCTTGAAACAAATTGTCATATAAACTTGAAATCGGATTTAATTTCATTCTGCCCAATATTCTAATAAGTAATAACAATCTGCTTAGTAAATAATTAACGTGGGTAATATGCGAGAAAATAACATGTAGTGAAAATAGCAGTTTTGTGATCAAACATGAAGAAGTGAGCTAGTACAGTTACTAGTTTTCAATTATCAAATATCTAGCAAACTATTGTTATCAACAATTACATAAATTCTGTTGTTTATCAGGAGAGATTACTTTTTCTTTTAGGTATAAATTCAGAACTATATCCAAGGGGAAGGCTGAGCAGTAGCTTGCTTGAGCAGTAGCTGTGGCGGGCGCCACGAAATACAGTGCTTCCGATGTCAAAAGTTCGGACACACACAAAAGTCATGCACAGCTGAGCCTGCTTGTATGAAGTGTGCCAATGCACAAAACCAACAAGTGAGCCTGCGAAGTGTGTAGACTGCCTAGGTTAGCATCCAGCCTGTTTTTCGAGCTGCTGCGCAAGAAGCCAAAAGAAAATCCAGAGGACGATCCACCAAGCCTACAAAAGCCTCGGACAAAGCCACCTGATTCTTGCTGTTATTTAAAGAAATGCAGCAACTTCTCAAAGATCTTCAGAATTTACTCCGATCTCTGCTTGCCAACAAGTTATAGACTCAGAGATCTCCTCAAAGCCCAACATGTTCTTCAAGACGTCCACAGCCATCCTGCGGAAAATTCTTCTTTTCATTTTAAAGTCACTAGTCATCGTTGCCCTAGGGCTATATATTACAGATGAAGAAGTGAGGTGCCCGCATCCGAAGACAGGTTCTTCGGAAAAACTCATATCCAAAATTCACTATATTTTTAAGTACACATTGTAACATTTAATTGTAGAAGTCTTCTGAGTTCATTAAAACGTTTTTTTCAACATCGTTTGATGCTGATTTTCGTATAGTTTAATTTTGCTCAACCAGAGGCTCTAACTATTTAAGGTTTTTGTGATTTTTTACTCCAGTGGGAATGAACTGAAGCAGTTTTTGTAAGAATTTGTTAGATTTGTCTGTAATACCTTTACACATTGGTATATTTGAATGTGCATAAGTGGGCCGAAGGACTTAAAATATGCTTTTACCTCTAATTCAATAATACATTAGCCTACCACTACTAGAGAAGATATTTTCTGAAACTCTTTTTACTTCTCACCCCTAAGGATTTTTAAAAATAATTATTTTTTCAAATTATTAGCGGCACGCACGGCATTTAGTTTGATAATTATTCTTTTTTCATTTTGTAAATTTTATACATATTTTAACTCCTTCTTTCTTCGTGCTATTTCTTATTTCTATCAGTATGAATTACGTCATTAAATAAGAATGAAATCAGTTCTTGAACAATAATAGTTGTTTTGCCCTCTAATATCTGAATTGGATATAAGAAAAGTAACGCCTACCTTCAATTCAAAACATTTACTGTTGTTATTTCCCAGTAATATAATAAATGTTATTTTATTCATTTATTACAATGCAGGAATAAATGAATAAAAAAACATTTACTTCAATCAGCATCAATTCAGTGATTAAATAAGAATAAAGTCAGTTGCGTTATGCCGTGATAGTTAATCCATTTAGCATTCTCATTTATGAATTTTATAAATTATACGTAACGTCTACTCCCAAAGGAAAGCATTTTTGTTTCTTCAAAAAAGTAAATAAAATTTCTTTTCTAACAGTGTGAAGTAAATGAAAACGAAGTCAGTTTTTAAACAATGATAGTTATTTCATGATGCGTTCTCACTTCTGAATAGGATATAAGAAAAGTTACACCTACCTCAAAATGAAAACAATGCTTAAACATAGAAAATAACTTACATAAGTGGGCGTTACCATTGTCAACGCACTCTGTAAGCAAAAGCCGGAACACGGTATTCGAGATACGGTGTGAATCTACTAAAATCAAAATCGCTTTTACTTTTTGCCACCCATCCCGAGAGTGATTTACTCTCAAGATGGCTTATTTAATTAATAAAAGAAATTGGCCAACATTCTTCTCTCCTATAAAAAAATTAGAAATGTAGTAAATATAGATATGAAAATACAAGTGGTACAAAAAGATTATTTGAAAGAAGTTATTTTTTTGTTAGATTATAATGTGCATAAAAGCAAGGTCGGATTAACCATTAAGCACACTAAGCACGTGCTTAGGGCACCAGAGGATAGGGGGGCACCACAACTAAATGATCACAATAAATTTTTTTTTTTTTTGAAACATTGATAATAAATTTATTATTTTGAGCTTCCATTTTAAGAGTAGATAACAACCATTTCTAAGTACGAAATTTCACATAATAAAAGAAAAAAAAAAACAAAAGATGTTTTGTATCAAAAATTTTCGGTCTTATAATGAAATTAGGTAGTGAATTTCTATGCGATAAAAGCTCTATTTATTTATCCATTACAATGATTCCATAACATACTGCTACGATTCATGTTTACAGAATATTTTTCGCAGTTGTAGAAGTTAATACTCCAGAACAGGGGTCCCCAACCCTATGCCCACGGGCACCATGGCGCCCTTCGATCGGTTTAGGTGCGCCCGCTGCTTGTGCCCAACAATAAAATATTTCCGTTTTCAATTTTCCCATAAAATGTTATGTAATTTGTTTTGCTTTCTCAATATGGATGATAAACCTAATCAAAATAGAAATCGCCAGGAAAAGGATCTCCATTCCCACAGATACAAGCACAAAGCAAAATATAGCTGACCACTCGCGAATTGAATATAAATACATGCAGTGTATATTATTTCCTATGTCTACCAACTATAAATTTATCTTGAAAAAATAAATGGTGCCCGCCATTCGACCGATATTCTGGTATTTGCTCTTGGGTACAAAAAGGTTGGGGACCCCTGCTCCAGAAATTTGATATTTTTATGAAAAAAAATTTGATTTACAAAATTTTTGATGCAATGGTTTGATGATGTAAAAAATGTGATTTTTGATGTGAAAAAAAAATCTATGTTGTGCATGTTTTCAGTTTCTGTGCATGTTTTTGTTTATACTACATAAAATATTTGCTTATACTATATTTTTAATTATATTCTCATTGCAACTGGAAAAGAAGTCATCAAATTACGTAAAGGTTGTGTTGCAAAAATTTATTTCAAAAATTTACGTCAAATAATTTTTTTTATTCACTAAATTAAGAAAAAGGAGCTGTGTTTAAGTATCATTTTTCGAAATTTCTTTGTGGAGGAGAGGTTAAATTTAGGAAAAATATGACCACACACTTCGCATCACTTATGATTTTTTTTATCTATATATATCGAATAACGAAATTAGATTTTAAGATTTAAAATATATACTACGTAATATGAATGCAAGCAGCTAGTTTTTGAATAAGGAAAGAATTATAGGTTCCTTAGTCCTTAGAGTCTTGTATAAATACAAATGTTATAAAAGTTGAGCACAAAAAATGTGTAAATTCTCAATGTGAACCGGATGTTCATTGACATTGAAAAATACGTTAAGAAGAGTACCCATTAAAACTAATTTAATTTTGAAAGCAAATGTAAGAAATAAGTAGCAATAAAATAAAATTTTTAATCATTGAATTTTGTTTAGTGCAAATAAACTATATTTTGTGCATCTTATAACAAAGTTTGTAAAAATTATAATTAAGAAATAAGAAAAGTACTGAAAATTTCAAATTAAAAATAAATAGCAAATTTAAGAAAGATATTTTTATTAATTGAATTTTAAAATATGTTTAATAACTAATAAGGAAAATCCTTAATGATAATGATTATATATATATACAATATATATGTGTAATTTCATCAACTTTTATTATGATGATAATTTGAACATGTAAATATTTTGAGTATAATAATATTATTTCCGTCACTAAAAAAATTTTTAATAGTTGTGCTTAATTTTTACTTGTAGCTCGTGTGTAAATCAGATTGAAATAAATAAATAATTAGTTAAGGTATTTCCATTATCCATTAATTTTTTCTTAAAATAAAAATTGGTCATTCTGCATAAACGAGTGGGAAAAATATTGTTGTTCCCTGTTATTTTATTATAAGTAATAGACTTCTGGGAAACGTGGTTCAATTTAACCTGATCTTGCTTTCTGCCTATAACAAACAATCCAGTAAAACAACAAAATCTGTATGTTGCCAGCATTCGATTCCATGAATTCGAAGGTTCCTGAAAAGGACCGTGATTGTCACCAACATATGTGTTAGAATACAAAGCTAAATTTTCTGAGAAGAAACACTTTAAGGATAAGACAAGCGTAACCAATTGATTTACTACAGACAGAGAACATCCTTTCATCTCAGATATCTTTATAGGGGACTCATTCCCCCTTCTTTTTTCTTTTTTTTTTTCAAAAGAAAAAAGGGTGCATATCTCAGAAAATTCAAATTGTCTTCCTTTCGAGGGGGTAGATATACAAATAAATGGTGACTTATAAGATTGAAGAAAGTGGGAGGTCTAGGAAAAGAAAAGTTTCTTGATTGACATAATTTTTAACCAATAACATTATTTATGCTACAATCAGTAACTAATTTCTCGTATTTACACACCCCCGTGTATACGTGAATGCACAAAACGTGAGTGCACTGAATCCTACATGAATGCACAGAAAAAAGTTTATTCTACTAAAACGTTATTCTAAACTATTGCTTTTGAAAGCATGCTGTAATAGTGTAAAACTGATGTTGCTTCAGGTAGTAGCTAAATCCTTCAAATAATTTTATCAATAATTATTATTTATCGATCAATATTGATTTTGTCTAAATCAATATAAGCGAAGAGTTTAATTTTCCTATAGTATTATATTTTAATAATAAAAAATTAAACTTAAATGTAAAAATAAAATTACAATTATTAAAAATTATATAATTTTTTTTTTTTTTACATTTAAGCATTCTATTACACAATAATACTCAAAAGCAATAAAAACAAATTTCAAGCTTTTGTTAAAAATACAATGTGACATGTTTTTTAAGAGGGGCTGCCATATTATAAGTTTTAAGAAGTAATTAAATTTTTTAAATGAATGATCTTATCGAAATAAATTTCATTCTATGACGTTATAATTAAAATAGTTATTCGATTTAAAATAAAAATTTTAGGTAACAATACACAAATTTTATTTTGATTTATTTTACGAATTTGTCTTTAAATGTTGTAAAGAATATGTAAAATATTTAGTACATAAAATTTTAGTAGGCAAAGTAGATTTTAGTTGGTTTTAGATAAATATTGGTTTAATAAAATTACATACATATGATTATTTACATTTATGATTATATTTTTCCAAACCTGAAATTATTTTCTATAAAACTTATGTGGTATTATGTACGCGTATGCATACAGGAATAAAAAATATCGTAACACAAAAAAAGTGAATAAATTAAAAATGATGGTCTGTTATTTTCTACTGATTATTATTTAAGTTCAGTTTTTATATTATATTCATTGTTGCTATATTTATGTTTTTGTTTTGTATTATAAAAACGCGAATGTTCTGAATTTGTAAATGAAAATCTGATCATTGAATTTATAGTTATTTAAAGTATTTTGTTTATGCATTTATTTACTTATTGAGGACAGAGTGTTTATTTACTGTAACAGCTTTTTCAAACCTAAGTTTCTGCTATCACTTATGAGAATTTCAAGTACAGGTTTAATGCAGCAGTTTTAAGTGATTTCTATCATTTTTTCTAAAAGGTAATTTTTTTAATAGTCAAATTAAGATTTAATTAATAGTAATTTATTACTCTTAAGCTCCTCTGTACCCTTGACTTTGACAGGTCAACTAACTACGAGAATGTCCAAAATATAGAACAAAATAGTAATAATTTTATTAGATAATTAGTTCTGTTTTCCACAGATGAAATCTAGAGTGAGTTGTTATTATGGAATAAGTTCATTTCAGATTTTTAATCCAGATTTTATAGGATCATTAAAGATAATTGTTGCATTTATAAAATTACTCATCACTATTTTTCCCCTCTTCCTATCATTATTAATATATTAGGTTTAATAAGGAAAAAGGAATAATGAAAAGCATTATTATTTGTAAAAGTTATGCTGTATTATATACAGTGCGTAAAGTAAAAAAAAATAAAAAACCTGAACAACTCTTGATTTAATGATCGGATTTTAATTTACTAGATCTCAAAGGGTTTGAGGGCCAAACTTAAAATATGTTAATTAGTTGGTGCAGAAGTTTTTTTTTTTAAGTTATGAAATCCGGCAAACGTGCTTCCTCTACCTACATATATAAATGTTACTGTTGTTGAATTTGGATATTTGCTTCTCAAAATATTGATGGTATTCACAATATGGAAATTAAGATCCCAAAAGTTTTTTTAGGTTGAAAGTTTGGACTCTTTTATTCAATTGCAGGTTTCATGCATTTCGCCATGTCCCGAGAACTTTTGAAACGAATTGAAAAAATTTTGCAACTATTAATAAAATTCATTAACCTAAAAATAATTCCCTGTCAAAAATAGTTTTTTTTAAAAATTATTTATTATTAATGGTCGGAACAATTTTCAATTTAAAAATATGCAAATTTTTATATAATTTTAAAGAATATTTATTTAAATGGTAAAATATAAAATTTGAACGAAATCTGTCGAAAAGTTCTTGAGAAATTAAATGTTAAATATATAACTTTTTTAAAATTGAATAATTAAGGTTTATTTGATTGATTTAGTACACATTAAATTTTGTATTTTGTCATTCAAAATGACATTTGTTCAAATTTTCAATTTAAAGTTCTTTCGACTATTCTGTTAATAAATAAAATAATATAAAATGATTAATACTTCTTAAAAATTATTTTTAGAATGAACTATTTTTAGGTAAATGAATTTTATTATTGTGAGCAAAATGTTTTACTTGGGTTGAAAAATTCTCGACATATGGCTATTTATTTCGAGAGTCAAGAATTCGAATCAATCGAAAAAAAAGGCATGCTTTTTTTAGAAAAAGTACTTGTCTGTTTTTTTAATTTAAAGTATTTTGAGTCTTAGTATATAAAAGTTCAAACTTTCGATCATAAGTTATTCGAAGTGTTTGCTTTTTTACACATTGTACATACACACAAACATAAGTTATTTTTTTAATATTAATTGAAAAGTTTTCAATTGATTCTATTTTAATTTTTTTATTTAATTTGAATAAATACTTTTTTTTACAAAAAATTTTGATTTTATATTTTGAATTAACTCATGACTTAGTACTAGATATATTTGATTTGTTGAGGAGGGGGCACCAAAATATTTTCAGTGCTTAGGGCCTCAAGAGGTCTTAATCCGGCCCTGCATAAAAGTTTCGCAAATAGTTCTGACCATTTCCCGGAACTATTTTAAATACAAATATTGCAATTTTCGGATACTGGGAACGGGAACTTGAAAAATCCATTAGTTGCTTATTTTTGCTAAGAAGAAAATATTAATATATTCTATAATATTTAAATCGGGGTATAAAATATTAGAGCTAAAAATTGGATTGAAAATGAAATGACTGAGTGGGCGTTACTTAACTAGATTGGTGCTAATAACATAAGTTTCAGATATTCGTTGTGTCCCATAAAATCACGGTTTAAAAATGCCTGCTCCAAAATTAGAGCGAGAGTAAAAATATTTTCATTAGTTCACACTATAATTCTGTGAGTTATTTTATTCAATTGATTACTTTTCATTTTGTAATCAAAAGTCCAAAAGAGCTCATTTAATATAAAACAATGAGTTTTTTAAAATACTCTTTTAAAGAAAACTTTTAACATCCGTGTATAAAACAAATTTAGCAATGCATTGCGTTGATAATTCGCGTAGCACAAATTTCGGAGAAAAATATCGAAATTGTTGTTTGAAATTTTTTGTTTAGAAATAGTTTGTCTTAAAATGGTTTTTCTTTAAAAAAAAAAAAAAAAAAAAAAAAAAAAAAAAACAGGTTTACAAAAATTGCTTTATGCTTAAAGATGACAGGGAAAATTCGATAAAGTTAATTAATAGAGGAGGGAATACTTACGTCTGAAACGCTTACTTTTACGCTTAAAATCTTAAGGGGACGTGTTCCATACAGATTTGAAAGTTTAAATACACTCATGAAAATACTTAAAAGAGAGGTAAGCTTTTATTTAAAAAATTAATAAATAACAAGAACAAAGTAATAAGAACAATAAGAACAGCTGTACGTAAATAAGGTATAGAATGATAGCTGATCTCTTCGCGGATACCTCTGCCAAACGCTATAAGTTTCGAGAAATGTGATGCCATCTCATTAGAAACAGTTCAGACAGAGAAGAACCATTTCTATGAAATGCCGCAAAAGGGCAACAACGCAAGTTCAAGATAGATAATGTTTTGATCATTATTTTTGTAGGGCATGGGTTAAAAAAAGAAACGAAAAAGCTTATAAATAACAAATATTATTATGCCCACTACAAAGCAAGGAAAAATCATAAAATCATAACACTAAATCATTAAAATCATAAGTACTTTGATAAATACCCGAACCGTGTTAATTCATGACAAATATATTAAAACCCAATTGTAAATAAAAAACACGATCTATGTTTAATAAAATGTCAAATATTGATTCAGTAAAAATGAAATATAAATGTAGTAATGAAATTAGTTTTTAGTGTATTAAAACTTTGCAACCTTTGTTTTCTTTCCCTTAAGTGTAGAGACATTCCGAATTATTAAATCAAATGTTCTCAAAACAGATGTGATCATAACATCTGTTTTTCCGTATTTCAATCTATTTTATATTTCAATTCTCGCAGTAATTATATAATCTTGAGTTTTTATTAAGTAAAATTTTATTTTTACGAAAATATTAGTTCTAAGCATCTGGAAAAGTGATCAATTTAATAATACGTATGTATTAATTACATAATTTAATTTCTCTTTTTTTATCAAATAAGAAAAGAAAATGAGATATCAAAAAAATGGTACATTTCTGATTCAATGTTAATTCTCTTTGCCCTTGAACGGAAGATAAAATAATTTAAAAATAAATATTTAATTATGTAGAGAATTGTCTAATTTGCTTTCTTACCCAAAACGAAAATTAATTAAATATTTTGTAGCATGTATATTTTTGTTGTGAAGAAATCCCTTCAGTCAAAGGAAATTATGTATAAATAAAAAAAGACACATACCCACATTTTCGAATCTACAATCTACGAAGATCAACGTGGGGGGGGGGTACTTTCCCCCTTACGTGCGAGTGAAGCGGGTTTAAGACGAGAAATCCACATATTTGTTTCTTTTCCCAGAATTCTCCACATCGAACATTCTAATGGTTCAGTTTTGAACGAAGATGGGGAAATAGAAGCACTTTGTCTCGCTAAGCTTTGAAATTTTATTCGTTTAAAAAGATCAAAAGTACTAATAAAAATGTAATGATACGATAACTTAGATCTAGAATTCACCTTCAATGAAAAATATGTTTTAAAAATTCAGATTTTTCCACTAAATTGAAGGGGGGAAAAAAACAGAATTTTAATTGCTTCATGTTCATAAAAAAATTAAAACAATCCTTAATATCTCCACAAAGAAAAAATCGAAGAATTATTGAATAATAATAATGAAATAAACTTCACATTTTGTCCCCTGTATACATGTATTAAACTCACTTTATTTTTTATTTGAAAATTTTTATTTAATGTGAAACAGAATTTTTTGACTGAAATAATTTTATCATGGAAAAATTGGAAACGGCAACTGGTGCAAATTATATTTAAGATTACGAAAATTAAAAATGTGTCAATGGCGATTTCATGAATATTTTTTAAACTATTTATAAACATCATAATGTAAACATTGAACTAATTATGTAACATTAAACATAAATTAAATTTTAAAAAAAGAGATGGAATTTGGCAACCTTGTATACGTTGTGTCTCTTTAAGCTGGAAGCGAGTTTTATATCTGAAACCCAGAACACGATTTATTTTTACTAAAACTGTGATACGAAAGGGCGTTGCTCATCGACAATAAAGTGTAAGTGGTGAATCGCAGTTCTAGCCGTCAATCCGAGAGTGATTATTCTCAAAATGCTTTTGTTATTTCTGTCACTTCTGCAAATGAGAGTTAAATTTAAACCGTGAGAGAAATACGAAAAGAAACTACAGTGCGTACCGACTAAGTTTAGTTTAGAGTCACTCATCTCATCCGAGAGTAATTCCTCTCGAGAGAGCTTGTTGAAGAAAAAATGAGGATAAAAGATAAGTAATTCGATAAATATACAAATATCATAAATATAGATATGTAAATAAAAGTGGTAAGAAATTTTTTTTTAAAAGTCATTATTTTTTTTTTGGATTATAATGTGCATCATAGTTTCACAATCATTTTCAGTAGCTATTATACGCACAAACATAGCTATTTTTTGATAATCGGGGCATAAAATAATAGAGTTGCAAATCAGATTGAGCCAGCAAATAAAGGAAGGAATACTTACATCTGAAAAACGCCTACTTTCCACTTGGAGTCATAAGAGGAAGCATTCCATGTAGCTTAAATACACCGATGAACAACAAGACAATTTAAATGATATAAATTAAATATGTAACACAGTTAAATTTGAATGTTTTTCATGCATGATATGATGGTAACAAAAATGGTGCTCTGAGTTCTTTAAATAGGATAACAATTCAATTTAGTAACAAATAACAGTCATTATTAGAAATTAAAATAAGGAAAGCAGTTAATAGAAGAAGTAATCATGTTTTGCTAACAGAAAGGTAATATACATTCCAGGTGCTTCATACTATGTGCATTCTGATCCAGTTAAATTATAATTCTCACGGTATTCGCGATCGCAACGAACTATAGGGGGCGTTGTTGTATGAGACTAATACCTGCGATTTCTATATGAACAGTCATTCATTTACTCTGGAGACGGCGTTAATGTAGCGTGTAGCATTGCAACGTTCCTTCTTTAATGTGGCTTATTAAATTTAAAAAAGAAAAATGCTTGATCTTCTTTCTTGTACAACCGAAAACAAAATGGTATCTCTTTTTATTAGAGAAGGAACATCCAAAACACATCGGAAAAATATTTGTACATTAACCCTCTGATTCCGATCGAGTCCTAGAATTTGTGTCCCTTCATTACGGGAGTTTTCTGAAAGCAGTTTCTATGATTGAACTCGTCCAAAATTATCTTCCTGTGAGGGGTTGAGGAGGGGTCATCGTTTTCTCGCTGTTGAGTATTCAAAATCACTCATGCAGCAAAGGAGGGGAATTGTTGACAAATTAGAACATTTACATGAAATATAAGTTTCCCGAAAATAAAAGTTTAGCACCTTATTGGCGATTTTCAAGTAGAGGAGTAATAAATTATACTTTAATTTTTTTCTTTCTTTTATTTATTTCGTTCTTTTTTCCTTTTTTTCTATTCTTTCGAAATTTTAAATAAGAGAGGAAGACTCTTTTGATAAGTGCCGAATATTCAAATTATCTCATCCGTTTAATTTTTGTATAAGTACAGCGATTTATTAATTTTATTTAATGTAACATGGTTTATGAAATCTAATATTATGATTGTGTTATCTTTAAATTTATTTCTTAAATAAAGAAATTAATACTAAAGGGTTCCGAGTTATATCTTAGTAAATTTAAGAGTATTAGCTTTTAAAATAAATCAATAATAAGAAACGGCTTCGGAAACATATCTTTTATTTTATTAAGTGTCCTGACCGAAAAAAAAATTAAGATGCATGCAATATAATTGTTCACGACTTGCTTCTTAATTCAAATCAACAGTGTTCAAATTGACAGGATTTGCAATCATAATTACTTTGTAATAACGTTACTGAACGTTATACAGTTGAATAAAAATATAAAAATTATAATAGTAATTATTATTCTTGTATGTTCATTAATCAGTCATTCATATGTAGCGGGATTGATATAATTAAAAGTATTTCTTTAGAATAAATTATTTTTATAGATTGTCATAATTATAAGGAGTAAAATTTACTTACTGAAGTTAAAAAAGTTTTTTTTTATAATTTCGACAGTAATTTATACTGAAATATAAAACATTTCAAGCATATTTATTTTGTGCGTTTTTTATTTTATTTTTCTCTGTATCTATATTTATATGGATCTATATTTATATACACCTATAACTATCAATTTAAGAGTTTGTGTTCCGTATTAATTAGGACTGTTAGTGCATTTTAAAATTTGGACAGAAGATGAAAGAAACTAATCTACCACTCATCTTAAAAATTCTCTAAAAAATTTAATTACATCGTTCAAGAGTTTGAAAAATAGAATTTACTCATTGGTTTTACAGATACCTTTGCTATAAATTAAACAATAATTCAACAATTTTAAATATATGTATTTTTATAATATATATATTTTAAAGATAAAACATCAGTAATGTTTGCTAGCTCATAGCTCTATTTAATTATAAAAAGAGTTTATTGCACGATATTTTCAAGTGTTATCTTTTAATGTCAGATAAACCCAATGATGAACAAAACTATGGTTGACTGCGTCTCGAAATTAGTAAGTTTTCCGAAATCGCATGCTTATTTTGTTCAAAGTTATACTTTTAAAATATTTTTCTATAATACGAAATAATTTAAAATCAATATAAGTGGAACAAAAAAAAAAGATTATGCTCTGAAAGTCACAATAAATGAAGAGAACTACGTAGTATGTTTAGGAGAAACGTAAAAAATCGCCTTAATATTATTGATACCAGTTATAATTAGTCAACTTTATTAATAGATACATATTGAAATAAAAAAGAATGAACCATGTATTAAAAAGTTATAATTAGTCAGCTTTATTAATAGATACTTATTGAAATAAAAAAGAATAAACTATGTATTAAAAAGTACAATGGATGGAGAAAAGGTTCTTCTATTTTGGGGAACCGTATGACGCTTAAATAATTTTGGTGACTTAATTTTAGTATGAACCAATTACGATTAATTTTATTTAGTAATATGCCCAACTAATATTATGCAATTGATACACCGCTAATCTAGATATAGTTGAAATAGTTTTTTGGTCTCTTGAAAGGAATAAGTAAGTATGCTTTGTTGATTGTGTTAAATTTTATTTTAACTATCATTATAAGTTGGCATCGAACAACAGAATATATATATATATATATATATATATTAACATAATAATAATAATTAACTTAACTTATGTAGAAATGTTATAATAGATCATATTTTTGGGTTTTTAAGAACAAAAAAAAAATTTGAATATTGTTTCCGGAAATTCTAGTATTTTCTTTTAGGACATTTAATTTTTCCTAATTTTTTGTTAAAATGTATTTTTTATTTTAAAAAAGTTGAAAATAATGTGACTATAATATTTTTTGTAAACATTGCTCATTGACCTCACCTCTTTTGTTAGAAAAATGAGATCTCAAACTTCCTTCTTCTTCCTTTCGTAATACTTAATACTTTCGTAATTACTTTGCTTACGTAATACTTAAACAGAATATTTAGCCTTAGTCGTTACATTTAAAGCTAAGTTGCATTAGCGGTTGATTTATAATCTAAGATTCAATTTTGATTAACAAAAAAAGCTGTCTTTAGTTACTAGGTTGATTTTCTAATAAATCTTTAAGTATGTAGAAAAGAAGGAAATGTGCAATGTGTTTTTCTACAATAGAGTGTGACAAAAGGTGTCATGTTATAGTGCTGCCTTTTCAGGAACACGGCTGGAATTCACCGTTTAGCTTAGGTAAAAGAGAACCGCTAAATATTCCCTGCTTCTGTTCTCAGAAGAGTTGAATGGGCTCTTCCTTCCATCTGTCTCTCTCTCTCCTGTCATATAGTCTCTAAGAGCAACTCAGTTTTAGAATTATCAGTTTCTTACTGAAACAGAGATAATATGATAGGTAAAAAAAATTAAAATAATCTAAATATAAATAAAAAAAAATAGAAAGATGATTGGGAGAATAAAAGAAGAATCGGAATTTTAGCAATTTTTTTCGAATAGGAAAGATGGAAACGAATTTTAAAAAAACCGTTTCGGTGCTAAATATCTTCAATAAATTTTGACGCTTTATTGAAAATTGTTACAATACGAAATAAGTTTATTAAATCTAATATTCAATTCCCTATATTATAATGCCATCACGAGAAAAAGAAGTGCCATTAGGAAAACATTTGTTTGGAGTGGAGGGTCTGACCACAAGGGGGGCACAGGCTACTCTATATAAAACATAAAAAGACATGTTCATTTTATTTTATTTTATTTATTATTCAAACTTATATATTTTTTGAAAAGGAAAGCTTCTAACATCTTTCCAGAAATATAAAATGTTTTGAACATCTGGTGGAAATTTGACAATTGAAACATGTATAAGGCGTTACTTCTCTTTATATATATGATCATAGAAAATAAAAATAGTTTAAAAATAATTAGACTTTAAATTTTAAAAAAAAAACTGAAAACAAATTTTGAAAGTAAAATAGCCTAAAAGTCCAAGTCATAGGGAAACATTTTTTCCAAGATTTGCGATGTTAATATTAAAAATAAAATATTATGCTCATAAATTTGGCATTATGTTTATAAATATTATGCTTAAAATGGGGCATCGAGGCAGATAAAGTTTTAAAAAATGTACGTATTTTAGAATCAAATACATTGTTAATGAAGCTCACGAGCTGTGTTTTGTCAGCGATGGCATGATCGCGGCAATATGGTCACTATTGCGCACAAACCACCTTTACTTCCTAGACAAGCTGCTACTTGGTACTCATCCCTCCAAAACTGGGTGGATTTCCAGTCACCAGCTCGGATCAATAATATTACTATCATTAAAAATATTGCATTTTATTTTTTATTTCAAATCTAAAAAGAATTAAAATGCTTTATTTGCTGAAAATTGTCAATTTTTAGATAATAGCGAAATTTCGTTTTTATTATAGCAAAAGTTTATTACATAAAGCTGGTTAAATTTATTACATGAAGTTCCCCGGTATTAGAAATGTCATTTATTGCTACAGTAAATTTAAAATACTTACTGAGATGCGGAGAAAATTTAGTGCTTTCGTATTTGTCTTGATTCGTCCCTGTCTATATTGATTAATTATTTTTTTAATTAATTACAGATTCTACAGTCCGGGTAAAATAGAAATCCTTGTGTCCTAAGAGTTTTCTTAAAGCGAATGAAAATTACCTGAACTTACAACTTATATTTTAAGAATCATTTTATGATTAAGATGAATATGGTGTAATACTTTTTTTGTGTGGTTATTTTTTATATGTGGATACATTCCAAATGTTTAAGATTTCACTGTTGATAATTATTTTATTTTTATAATTATAAAAAGTAAGATTTTCCCGAATTTCAATTGGGAAAAACTTCAATCTTTCTTTCAACATAACAAAATTCCGTTTTTTTCCCTATGAAATATGTAATAATCAAAGTAATATGTTCGCAAATACTTAATGAGTTAGCACACGATTTCACTGTAAATGCAGAAGTATTTCCCTTTCTGTGATGCCGATAGCACACAAAGGGGAGTGGTGGATGGTATAACTTGGTTATAAGTGTCAAGAGCTATATTTTGTTGTATATTATTATCCTTTCAAGAACGTGTATTGTGTAGTTTTTACAATACTTATTTACTTGTTGACAGCCTGTTTAAAAATAATGATTCCGGTGAATTCTATAATATGATACAGGAAATGCTTTCGTATTGCAAGGAATTAGTTACTTTCTTCAATTCGCCATGCTTTTTCTTTCTAGTAATATTCTCTTGAAGTGCTTACTACAAGAACTCAAGAACAATAGATGGTTTATTTTTAATTCTATTTATTAATTTATTTTCAAATTCAATGTAATTGCAAAAAATATTTAATTTTTACGGAAACAGGGGAAGTAAGATGCAACAAATAACTAACGAGTTTTGTTTTCAAAATATTTAGGAAAATTCTAAAATTAATGAATTTATTTTCATGTTGATTTTTATTCCTTATATCTTGGTCTTACGATATAAAAGTCCATTCATTCTTAAAATCAAAAGCAAAAAAAAAAAATAAATAAAAAAACAACAAAAAAACAGGTTTTTTCCTTTTAAATATTATACTTACACCTAATAATATGAATTGTGTGAATAAATAATTAAGCAGAAACAATTTTTTTCATAGTTTTATGTTTTCATTTTGATTTAATCCGTAATCGTTATAAATATTATGATTTGATAATGACAAAAATGCTCTATATTTACCCATTTGTAACATCACTGATTGCTAACTTTAAAGTCAGTTTCGGTGGTTAATGTAATTTGTTGTTAAAAGTTCTTTTTCCCTTAAAAAAATCCTTTTTAATATATGTATTGGAGTTGTAACTGTTGTTTTCACAATTAAATTAAGCTGTTTCTACAGTAGGATGTTTTTTCCCAAATAATGAAAAATAATAATTGAGTAAATAACTAAAAAATAATAATTTACTACAAATTTGTGCAATCCATGTCCTGATTTCTTTTAAAAACTAAATTTAAGGATTATAAAATCAATCAATAAAATCAATCTGCTCAATTTATATTACACTTATAATAAATTTTAAACATATTTCTTTATATAGTACTGATGCAAATGAATCTGCATTTGATTTAATTTTTTACCAAAAATAGTAATAATAATCACAGAATAGCATGGAAATTACTTCGTTTTCTCTTTTAGTGCAAAAATAGTACTGTTGTAGCATGAATAATAGTACTGTTATTGTTCTCGTAACAAAATATTTCTAGATCTCAACCATGTTCTTAGTATACACACAGTACTTCAAACTATTTATAATCGCGATAGTATGATGGTCAATCTGAATTCAAATTATGCTTCCTGTTCATTCGGTATTGTTACTATTGATGCATATTTTTCAAGAACTAAATAATTTCCACTGAGCTTTTAAAATTTGACTAATCAGGAATTCAAGCTGATCCAGACCAGATTAATTTTTAAATCACATTAAATTATCTATAAAATGACCAAATTTACGAAAGGCTAACTTTTAATTGTGTAATAATATGAATATATTATATAATAAATAATAAATCATATTAAATTGTATGACTAAGTCTGTAATTATATGATTATATCAAGTTATTTATACTTTTTCTGGTACCCTGAGATGCTTACCGTGATTTAGCAAGCCTTAAATTTTAAAATTTTATGTCAAAAACATCTAACTTATAGTTAAAGAACAAGTTTTTTCCCCCTTCTATAGTGATTAGAAAGATTAGTCGAGAAGCTTTTTCGTATCAAATATTCGTGGATTTTAACTATTCTGGTTTTAAACAACTTTTATTTGATTCTGATTTTAAATAACTCTTATTAATTCTTCGCTGAAGGTTCGTTTGAAAAAAGGCAGGTAAAATAATTTAAAAAATAACATCCCTTGTTCCGTTTAAATTTTTTGCTTTTAATAAATCCGTAAATATAATATTAATAAATTTATTACATGCATTGAAAGAAAATAAATATAATATAAATACGAAGTAAAATAAAATGAAACTTTTATTAATATTTCGCGCCATATCTATTAATCATTATTTTTGTATTTCTATTAAACGAAAAAATCTTGAAAATTATAAAATTGTGTAAAGTTCTTATAATCAGATTTTTTGTTTAATATTTTGATGAATAAATCCTCGATTAATAAAAATTTAAAGAATCACTTATCTGATAAAATGGAAAGAAAATGAAGAAAAAATTTATTATTCAAAGAATCTTTATTATATTCTTTGCCGAAAAACTATAAAAAGTTTTATAACAATTGAAATCTGTAAAAATTTAAGTAACTAAAACAATATAAAAGCACTGAATTTTTTTTTTTTTTTTTAATATTATTATCATTTTTTTTACTTTATTTATTTATTTATTTTTAATGATAACAAAATGCGGATAAAAAAATATAAAACATTATTTGAAGTAGATTATTATCGAATAATCATAATCTTAGATTATATATTTTTAATAATGTTATTTAAGAAAAAAAAACATTGCTTAAGAAAAAGCTTCTTAGTTGTGCTTTTCAAAATAGCTTTCTATGTAAGTAAAATGATAGCATTGGCGTTTTTCTTGAAGGCCAAATTTCAAAGCAAAAAGCAACCCATTCAGAAGAAACTTAGGGGAAGGATAATAGTTTGAGTAATTGAGGTAAACTGCCAACCCTTCTCTTTGTTCGTCCTCCCCTTAACTGACCCCCATTTCTTTCCCCACCCAAGAATCTCTTTTTCTACTCTCCCTACCCCAAAAAAACAAGACCGTCACGAAACGACACTTGCCGTAGTTTGCTTGTAAATGTCTTTTCATGACGCTTCGGATGCAAGGGGTTAACAGAAAAAAATATGTATATTCTTATAAGAGTTAAAACCTAATGCCCGAGAAATAGTATTACTAAATTTAATGATATAACATGAAAGGCCCATTGAAACTTTACATTCTATACTTTTAAGAATCATATTAGTTCAAAAATTAAAATGAACAAAAAGTATACATAAGCCTCATAATTTTATGAAATTTAATTTTGTAAACAACGTTTTTTGACAACAATTTTTATCAAAAAATTTCAAGTTTCAATAAAAATCATTATTTAGAAACTAAGAAACGTAAAATAAAGAATGCTGACGAAACAAAAAAAAAAAAAAACAATTATTTTTTGTCGCCATTTTTAGTGCTACGAATATTCGTCTTTGGGATTTGCCAAAAACAAAACAAGATGCAATTTTATTTTTTCAGGAGGGAAATATTTTACCGAAAAAACGAAAATGTACCAATTCCCACAACATAAAACTTTATCTTATACTATAATACGAGGAATGGTTGCCAAGTCGAAAATCGCCCCAGAATTAATAAACTCCGGTAAACTTGGGGGTCTGGGGTTTTTGGCCACGAGGAATCGATTGGCGCCGGTTTTGAAGCGCTACGGTTTAGCAGTTCGGAGTTACAGATAGGATATTTTCAAACTTTATTAGTTCGCCATAATGGCTATAGATACTTTTCTCCACTCTTATAAATGTATGCTAAAGCGAACCTTACAATTGAAATATTAATTTTCGACAACTTAAACCAATAATATACGAAGGAATTAATAATTTAATTGTAAGGTTCGCATTAGTTTACATTTATCAAAGTGGAGAGAAGTTTAACTTTTGTGTTAAAATCACCGTCAACAAAGTCCGACATTTCAACATTCATCAGATTTCAAGCAACATTTTCAACATGCAGAACGCACCTCTACATGAAATTCTTCAAGGAGCCGGAATTTTGGAACAACAAGCAATCAACTCAATTCTACCCGCAAATGGACAACTAGAAGATACCGTCATTGTCAGAATGCTTCTCCATTACGCCGAACAAGCTTACCCGACCGTCAAAGTTGCCGTACTTCACCCTGAATTTGTCGCACGCTTCTACGTTACAACAGCGGATGGCGCTTATGAAGGAATGGCTCTTCTCAACGATATCAGCGACCAGAAAAAGGCTTCCAACTATCTATACGGCGTTTAACAAGGATTCGACGTGCTACTCATTCCCATTCACAAGAGAGCTCAAATGGATAGAGACGAGCACTGGATGCTGGGAATTTACGAAGCAATGGAGAACGTCAACTATTAGTCTGCGATCCAGTCGACAACCCGCTGCCCATCGATGCTGTTTTGAGAAAAATACTGCGACACGTTTTGAATACCGCTGTTATGAATGAAAAGCTGAAAGGATGCATCGTGAAACCTCGCAACGCTTACAACAACCAAGATGACGCGTCTTCCTGCGGAGTTTACATCGTCTTTTATGCTCGACAATACCTCTCTCATCGACGCCTTTTCCTGAACAAGAATTTTCAAGAAGAGGATGAACGGAAGCAAATTTACGAATTCGTTGTGAACAATGACCAATTGAACATGTCGGAACCATCTGAAGCAGCATCTTTCACATCTTCGACCAATATGCACGCTTTGAATATCCAAGACCCGATGATAATTTATAGATATAGACCGATAGATAGTTTACAATGGTGCACTTAAACCGGTTATCTTTTCACCAATGGAGAACGTCAACTATTAGTCTGCGATCCAGTCGACAACCCGCTGCCCATCGATGCTGTTTTGAGAAAAATACTGCGACACGTTTTGAATACCGCTGTTATGAATGAAAAGCTGAAAGGATGCATCGTGAAACCTCGCAAAGCTTACAACAACCAAGATGACGCGTCTTCCTGCGGAGTTTACATCGTCTTTTATGCTCGACAATACCTCTCTCATCGACGCCTTCTGAAGCAGCATCTTTCACATCTTCGACCAATATGCACGCTTTGAATATCCAAGACCCGATGATAATTTATAGATATAGACCGATAGATAGTTTACAATGGTGCACTTAAACCGGTTATCTTTTCACCAATGGTTTCACAAATTTTCTTATGGGATGTATTGTTTTGATAAATCACAATTGAAAATTTAAATCTTCGAGTTAGCTTCGATACCTGTTTTCTCCGAGCGGAGCTCGGTCACCCGCTGGTCTTGGTAAACGTACGTTTTGGAAATGTTATTTCATTTGGAATCTTATTCATCAGAGTTCATATGGCGATATGATTGTTTTGAATCTATGCTAAACTCTATATCGACTCATTTTCCACCGAAATCGGATTAACTATTTTGATTTTAAATAAAGTGTTTTATTTTATGAATTGTCGCAAAAATTTTAAGTGTAGATTGGCGGCACTTAAAAACCGCCAAATCTGTAGCGGCGGTTGCGTTAATACGTAGTAAATACCGAATTTTTATTCCATACTTTTCTGAATCATATTATTTTAAACATTGGAATATACAAGAAGTATACATAAACACATAATGTTATACCATTTAATTTTTCAAAAGTATTTTGAGAACAATTTTTATCAAAAAATTATAAACTAAAAAACGGAAAATAAAGAATTCTTAGGATTAAAAAAAACGATTTTAAGAATTCTTAACATTGAAATAAAAACTTTCATATTGTTTCTTTTCTTATTATTCTTATAGTTCTTAATCAGACGTAAAAAACCATTCTGTAGAGAACCATCATCAAATGAAAAAAAAATATTTACAAGCAAATTTTTTATTGTAAAAATCATTGCACTTACCTGATTTATGATTCCCGGAGAATTCCAAAATGATAAGTTCCATGTTTGAAAACTTTATTCTCAAATAATAGATACATAGTTTATACCTTCATTACTTTTAGATAACATACTACACAGCAAAATTTTATAATTGATATGAATTTGAATATGTAGCTAAAAACAGAATAGCTGAATTCTAGTTAAACTTATTCTTTCAAAATTAAAAAAAACTTACCAAGAAAACGATTTAAATTAATTAAGAATCAGCACAAATGGCACTATTTCAAGTAACTTGGATAATTTTTTATTGCTGTTTTCCGAATTATATGGATACAGAAATATATACTATTCTATAACGAAGAAGAATATGCTATAACTATTACAATTCTGTATGTTCTGAATTCATATTTATTCACTGGAATGACGAAAGCAATGTTGACTTCACTTTAATTCGTAATGAATTGAAGACAGAAGAAATGCATTTTACCTTAATACACACATCTGTAACAGTATCCGAAATCGGAAGTCATCAGTTGCAAGTTTGTTGATAATAGAAATTAAAAATTATTGAGGAATTTTTCTTCAAATGTTTGGCGTGTTCTGTTCCTGAAAGATTTACTAATATTCTGGAGATTTTTTTCAAGTTCTTCGGCCTTTTCCTTAGGGAAATTTTGTTTCTTATTTGCTGCTAAGAAAAGGCGTCTGATTCAGTCAATGACTTTGATGGAACTAAATGAAAACGTGATAAATTAATGTCCGATATTTACAGGCTCCCGCTAGACGGCGTACTCAATAGTTTTTTGAATATGGCTTTTTGAAGACGAAAAAGCATAGATTTTCTTACAAAATGACGGATAACTGAAAAACTAATCCAAATTTTTGAAAAAGAAAAAAAAAAAAAAAAAAAAACTTCTTCATTATGTCAAAACACAATTATGTGCCGAGTTTCGTGCCTGGGCGAGGCTTCTGGGACGATATATTATGATTACAGACAGACACACACACAGCCGCGTTTATTATTATGTATAGATTAGTTTGACTATTAATGCATTTTTAACGGGTTTTTTTTCCTTATGTTACATTTTGCTTTGTTGCCCAAAATTTAAAACACTAGTGAAATTTAAATCAGAAAAAGGGGAGAAAAATCTACGAGGGGTTTGATGAAACAAAAAAGAGTGTGATTAGAATATAAACTGTTAAACTTGCAATAAAAATACCATATTTGCTGCTCTACTACTCACTGAAACGCAAGAACAGAATTGAAATTTAACATCACGAAAAGCCATTTTCATTTATAAACTAAACAGAAGACTTTTTTTCTAAACTTCAATTTTTTCAAAAAGTGTTGCAAATTTAAGTGCTTTTTTCGTTAATATTTTTTCCAAAATCTTTTTTTGTTGAAAATAATAATTATTTATCCGCTGTTGAAAAACATAATTTCTCTTTTTCAAGATTTACACTTTAAAAGCTCGCATTTGACTAGATTGAATAAAATAAAAAACGGGAAAGAAATTAGAAACAAATCTGAACATTTGAAAAGCTAAATGGAAGTAGCAGGTAAGTGAGTCAGGACACGAAGAAAAAAAGATGATAGCCGAAATATTTTATAATATCACTTGCCTTGTTTTATGTACCTAATTTGAGATTAAAAAAAATCATGCAAACATACTCAAAACTCATGTGAATTAGTTATGTTAAAATTCAAGTAAAAACAAATATGATTCTGTTTCCTTAAACGTACCTATATTGATGCGACCACGTTACGTTATTTTCCCAGATTAATAAATACCCCTGAAAATGTCACTTACCTGCTTCTTCCACTACAGTTATTTCTAAAATTTTACAAATGTTAGAGAGTCAGCAGAGGTAAAAATCCTTTCCAGTTTAACATAAGGTTATCATTATATTATAAATTTACTATTTTTTATTAATTTAATCTTCTTCTAATATAAGGTTATCGTTACATATTTTTAAAAAGCAAAATTACGTCTAATTCATGATTTATTATTGTGTCACACATTCAATTTTCTTAACTTTAATTTTTTAAGTATACTTCTTTCTTTTTTTCTTCTTCAAATAATCGCATTCATTTTTCTGCAAATGCAAGGCAATCATGGAGGTGGATGAAGGTGGAGTGAGCTTCCTAATTTATATAAAAACATAAACATAATAGAGAAGCAAAATAGAGATGAGGACATAATGTAGAAATTTTCTTTTATTGAACAACGTGAGCCGTGATGGCTCAGGGGATAGAACGTTCGCTTTTCCACATGGTGAACCGACTTCGATTTTGGTAGAAAACCATCAGTCACTCATTTGAAAGCTTTCGGTCATTTAGGATTTGTAGGTCAATCAAAAGAGTCGAGAAATAAATTTCAAATGGGAGCTAAAGAAGGGATTACGTTAGGTTATGCAATGCATACAAAGGGTAATAGAATTTATATAAAAACTTAAACATAATAAATGATGATGAGGACATAATGTAGAAATTTTCTTTTACTGAACAACGTGAGCCACGATGGCTCAGGGGATAGAGTTTTAACTCTCCTTCGATATTCGGAAATTACATCATGACATCAGCTCCTGCATATCATATAATGCCGCCAGAATCATTTCCTTTTTCGATTCCCTCGGAATGGCCTAAATGGAAGCAAAGATTTCTACGTTTCCAAACTGCTTCTGGACTAATAGCAAAAACAGAAGAGGAACAAGTGGATGCTCTCATATACGTCATGGGCGATAAAGCCGAGGACATATTTCTTTCGCTCAGTATATCGGAAGAGGATAAAAAGAAATTCCAAGAGGTTTTGAATAGTTTCGACACTCACTTTGTTGTTAAACGAAACATAATATTCGAACGAGCTCAGTTCAATCGGCGAATTCAAAAAGAAGGTGAGTCTGTCAATGATTTTATTACTGCTTTATATGCTCTTGCTGACAAGTGCGAATATGGTAATTTACATGACGAATTGCTTCGTGACCGTATAGTTGTTGGTATTAAAGATCAAACTTTAAGCGAAAAATTACAACTTGATTCTGAACTTACCCCGAAAGCTGCAATTGACAAAGTACCTCTTTCGGAATCAGTTAAGAAACAACAATCACTACTAGTTGAAAATTCTACAGTTAATGCTATTAGTCAAAAGAAGAAATATAATAAAACAACTAATGCAGACAAAAGTAATTTTCATGATTCGAAAAGTAAATATCAAGATTCGAAGACTAATTATCAGCGAAAAAATTGCAAATGGTGTGGTAAACAGCCACATGAAAAAAGAAACTGCCCAGCAAAGGACTCAAATTGCAGAAAATGCAAGAAAAGAGGACATTGGGTAATGTTTGTTTATCTACTATTAAAAGAGTCAATGAACTTTGTGATGCTGGTTTTGTAGGACTACTGGGAAGTACACAAAACACAGATGAGTGGGTTGTTTCTGTTAAAATACTAGGAAAATGCATCCAATTTAAAATTGATAGTGGTGCAGACTATTCTGTTATTCCAAGCAGTATTGCCTCTACAGTACTCAAACATGCAGAACTAAAAAGTACAGATAAAGTGATTTTTGGCCCCGATAAAACACCCTTGAAGTTAATGGGAAAACTGCTTGAAAATGTTGAATATAATGGAAAAAAGTGCTTAGAAGAAATTTATGTTATAGAAGGACTCCAAACATGTTTATTAGGAAAACCTGCCATAAAAATTTTTGGACTTGGTCCCAATATCCAATCTTAGTCTGTGCTCAACATTACAAGTTTTAATCCTTTTCATGAATTTCCTTCGTTATTTCAAGGACTTGGCTTACTGAAAGGAAGTTATCATGTTGAACTTAATAGTGATGTTAAACCATATGCCCTAACTTCTCCACGTCGAATTCCAATACCACTTCTGGAGAAAACTAAACTAGAAATACAGAGAATGCAAGAATTAAATGTTATTCAGAAGGTAGAAAAACCTACTGATTGGTGTTCTCCTGCAGTGGTAGTACGAAAAAAAGATGGAAGTGTGCGAGTATGTGTCGACTTGACGACACTCAATAGAAGCATCAAAAGAGAATGGCACCCATTGCCAACAACAGAATACAATTTATCACTTTTGGCTGGGGCGAAAATCTTTTCGAAATTAGATGCAAATTCTGGGATTTGGCAAATTCCTCTTGATGAAGAATCTTCATATCTCACAACATTCATCACACCCTTTGGCAGATTTCGTTTCTTACGTCTACCATTCGGAATATCATCTGCTCCAGAACATTTTAAACGTAGAATGTCACAAGCTTTAGAAGGTCTTCCTGGTATATGTCACATGGATGATATACTCGTCTGGGGTTCAAATCAAAAAGAGCATGATGATCTACTTTAATCCGTCTGAAAGAAACAGGAATCACTCTTAATAAACAAAAATGCTGTTTCTCTGTTAAATCTATAAAATATCTTGGTCATGTCATTGATGACTCAGAAATACACCCAGATCAGGACAAAGTAAAAGCCATACAAAACTTCAGAAGCCCAACAAACAAAACTGAACTGAAACAGCTACTTGGAATGGCAAATTATTTAGCAAGATTTATTCCACGATTTTCAGATATTATGGCACCTTTGATTTCTATGTTATCCACAAAGAATAAATTTGTTTGGAACTCTCCTCAGGAAACCGCACTAAAAATGTTAAAAGACATGTTGTTATCTGAACCTATACTTACCATCTATGATCCAAACAAACAATCAATTGTTACAGCCGATGCTTCTTCTTATGGATTAGGAGCCACACTGTGTCAGAAGCATGATTCTACAATCAAGGTGGTAGCTTATGCATCCAGAACTCTAACTCCTACTGAACAACGTTATGCTCAGATAGAAAAAGAAGCCCTTGCACTTACATGGGCATGCGAAAAATTTTCCAATTATCTAATGGGAACAAAGTTTCTTTTGGAGACAGATCATAAACCTCTTGTCCCAATACTTACTAGAAAATCTTTGGATGATTTAACACCTCGCCTACAACGTCTCAAAATGAGGCTCATGAGATATTCTTTTGATGTTTTCCACACTCCTGGGAAAAATCTTTGCGTAGCAGATGCACTTTCTAGAGCACCACATCAACAAGAAACTCCAAATCTGGAATTGGAAGAGGAAGTTGAAGCTTTTATCAAGCAAGTTTTAGAATCTGTTCCGATGTATACAGAGAGACTTTCCCAGATAAAACTAGAACAAGAGACTGACTCAACATGTAATATGTTGATCAATTACGCTTCTCAAGGTTGGCCAGAGAAAAACCAGATAGTACCATCCTGTTTACCCTTTTGGCCTCTAAGATATGAAATCTCCATACAGAATGACTTGTTAATGAGAGGAAACCGAATAATCGTGCCAAATAGGCTACGACAAGAAATATTGGGCAAAATCCATGAAGGGCATATGGGAATTAATAAATGTCGAGCTTTAGCGAATTCAGCAGTATACTGGCCTGGCATCAGTAAACAAATAGAGGAATTAGTTCGGGACTGTCCTTCATGCATACAAGAAGCTAAAAACTGTTCTGAACCTTTGAAACCAACTAGTTTTCCTCAGAGACCATGGGAAATTGTAGCTATGGACTTATTTAAACTACATGCAGAATGGTTTTTATTAGTTACAGATTTTTACTCACGTTATCCAGAAGTGGCAAAACTGGATAGTTTAACATCAAAAGAAGTAATTTTACACTGCAAATCGATTTTTGCCAGACATGGAATTCCAAATGTTGTAAGATCAGATAATGGACCACAGTTTGAAGTTACTAGAACAGCTGAGTTTCAAAACTTTGCAAAAGTATACGGTTTTAAGCACATTACTTCAAGTCCAAGATATCCTCAAAGCAACGGTTTTGTTGAAGCAGCAGTGAAGATAATTAAATTAAGATTCAAAAAGTCTAAAGATCCTTACTTGGCTTTATTGAGTTATCGGACAACACCTTTAAAGAACGGCTACAGTCCTGCTGAATTGTTGATGGGGCGTCGACTACAATCAACCTTACCTTTAGCAATTTCACTACTTCAACCAAAGCTAATAGAGAAGGAGATATTGGAAGAAAAAGAAGAGAAAAGAATAGAAAGACAGAAAAAGGATTATGATCGGAGGCACAATGCTCATGAATTGAAACCAATACATCCGGGTGACAAGGTATGGATAACTGATAGGAAGGCTGTTGGAACTGTACAGAGAAAAGCTGAATCACCAAGGTCATACTTTTTTAAAGAAGGCAAACAAGTGCTTCGACGGAATAGGAAGCATTTGATTCCAGGATCTCTAAACTACAGATTCCACCGCTAAACGATGATTTAGAGGAAGCTCTTTCAGAAAGGGATAACAGAAGGAGCTTACCAGAAATAACGGATCCAGATCCTACAGTGTTAACTCAGAAGAAGGATGTATCTCCAAAAACTGTTGTGACTCGCTCTGGAAGAATTGTGAAAGCTCCCAATAGACTAAATCTTTAAAGGGGGGAGATGTGGCATCAGCCAGATTAACTGTAACTGTGTATTAACTGTTTAGTTTTAGTTTCAGTTTGCATTTATGTTTAGTTTCAGTTTGTGTTTGTGTATCTCGTTAAGTTGTTATTAAATGTGTTTGCGAGATGCTAGATCCTGCTCATTTATTTAATATGCACTGAAATAATACATAACAACACACTTTCGGTCATTTAGGATTTGTAGGTCAATCAAAAGAGTCGAGAAATAAATTTCAAACGGGAGCTAAAGAAGGGATTACGTTAGGTTATGCAATGCATACAAAGGGTAATAGAATTTATATAAAAACTTAAACATAATAAATGATGATGAGGACATAATGCAGAAATTTTCTTTTATTGAACAACGTAAGCCGCGATGGCTCAGGGGAGAGAGCGTTCGCTTTTCTACATGGTGAACCGAGTTCGATTTCGGTAGAAAACCATCAGTCACTCATTTGAAAGCTTTCGGTCATTTAGGATTTGTAGGTCAATCAAAAGAGTCGTGAAATAAATTTCAAATGGGAGCTAAAGAAGGGATTACGTTAGGTTATGCAATGCATACAAAGGGTAATAGAATTTATATAAAAACTTAAACATAATAAATGATGATGAGGACATAATGGAGAAATTTTCTTTTATTGAACAACGTGAGCCGCGATGGCTCAGGGGAGAGAGCGTTTGCTTTTCTACATGGTGAACCGAGTTCGATTTCGGTAGAAAACCATCAGTCACTCATTTGAAAGCTTTCGGTCATTTAGGATTTGTAGGTCAATCAAAAGAGTCGAGAAATAAATTTCAAATGGGAGCTAAAGAAGGGATTACGTTCGGTTATGCAATGCATACAAAGGGTAATAGAATTTATATAAAAACTTAAACATAATAAATGATGATGAGGACATAATGTAGAAATTTTCTTTTATTGAACAACGTAAGCGGCGATGGCTCAGGGGAGAGAGCGTTCGCTTTTCTACATGGTGAACCGAGTTCGATTTCGGTAGAAAACCATCAGTCACTCATTTGAAAGCTTTCGGTCATTTAGGATTTGTAGGTCAATCAAAAGAGTCGTGAAATAAATTTCAAATGGGAGCTAAATAAGGGATTACGTTAGGTTATGCAATGCATACAAAGGGTAATAGAATTTATATAAAAACTTAAACATAATAAATGATGATGAGGACATAATGTAGAAATTTTCTTTTATTGAACAACGTAAGCCGCGATGGCTCAGGGGAGAGAGCGTTCGCTTTTCTACATGGTGAACCGAGTTCGATTTCGGTAGAAAACCATCAGTCACTCATTTGAAAGCTTTTGGTCATTCAGGATTTGTAGGTCAATCAAAAGAGTCGTGAAATAAATTTCAAATGGGAGCTAAAGAAGGGATTACGTTAGGTTACGCAAAGCATACAAAGGGTAATAGAATTTATATAAAAACTTAAACATAATAAATGATGATGAGGACATAATGAAGAAATTTTCTTTTATTGAACAACGTAAGCCGCGATGGCTCAGGGGAGAGAGCGTTCGCTTTTCTACATGGTGAACCGAGTTCGATTTCGGTAGAAAACCATCAGTCACTCATTTGAAAGCTTTCGGTCATTTAGGATTTGTAGGTCAATCAAAAGAGTCGAGAAATAAATTTCAAATGGGAGCTAAAGAAGGGATTACGTTAGGTTATGCAATGTATACAAAGGGTAATAGAATTTATATAAAAACTTAAACATAATAAATGATGATGAGGACATAATGTAGAAATTTTCTTTTATTGAACAACGTGAGCCGCGATGGCTCAGGGGAGAGAGCGTTCACTTTTCTACATGGTGAACCGAGTTCGATTTCGGTAGAAAACCATCAGTCACTCATTTGAAAGCTTTCGGTCATTTAGGATTTGTAAGTCAATCAAAAGAGTCGAGAAATAAATTTCAAATGGGAGCTAAAGAAGGGATTACGTTAGGTTATGCAATGCATACAAAGGGTAATAGAATTTATATAAAAACTTAAACATAATAAATGATGATGAGGACATAATGTAGAAATTTTCTTTTATTGAACAACGTGAGCCGCGATGGCTCAGGGGAGAGAGCGTTCGCTTTTCTACATGGTGAACCGAGTTCGATTTTTGTAGAAAACCATCAGTCACTCACTTGAGAGCTTTCAGTCATTTAGGATTTGTAGGTCAATCAAAAGAGTCGAGAAATAAATTTTGAAATGGGAGCTAAAGAAGGGAGGTTATGCAAAGGGTAATAGAATTTGAGGTTTGGAGTGGAAATAAACAATGTTCATTTTGACGAAAGAGATGTGGAAGCCGTACTGGTTGGGCACCAAACCCAGTTAAAGTAATTTTGCTAGTTTTTAACCAGCACAGCCAGATTTGGACGAAAGTGCTTTAGATGAAGATAGCTAATTTATGTATAAAGGCCGAAATAGGTAGGGAACTGGTCCCATGTCCAAGAGGTCGCGGGGTTCGATCGAACCATTCGACCTTGCCGGCCGAAGACTCCCCGTGTAGTAAATGGTGACCGGTGGACGTTAAATCTGTCGAGTCACAAAGTCCTCCTTGTTCCCATAACAAATCTTACATCTGGGGGTACTGATCCAGGAGTTTTCTTGCTTTCTGGATTGGTTCAAAATTACAAGGCTACGGAGATGAAAATTAGTTGTCGTAAAACAAAAAATTGGGTCGGCTGTTCAACTACGGTTATAAAATAAAATTCAAGTATAAAAGGAGTAAAACCTGATTTAATACGATGTAAAAACATTTCGTGGATTAGAAAAGCTATACCACGTTCAGATAAAAGAACTGATATCTATTATAATATTGAAGGCGTAAATATGTCATTGCGATCCTATAACGATGTTGAAAATTACTGCAGTAGTAACAACCTACAGTATGATAATTCGATTTTAGTGGGGAAAATGTTTGTTTGTGTTTCGGTAAAGTGTCATATTTTCAGGTGAATCATAACATGAAACTAATAATACTGAAATAAAAATTCCTAAAAAATATAAAGAATGTATAAAATCACATGAAGTTACAAATTGGAAATTAGCCATGGTTGATGAGATTAATACTATATGAGAGAAAGAAAAGTTTAAGTACCAACTCCTAAAAATAAAAGAATTTATGTAAAGCCTTTGGAGTTATACAACTAAAGTGAAATTGAAGATACAATGCGCGTTTAGTTACCCAGGAATTTAAATAAATAAGAGGTGAAAGTTATCACGAGTCCTGTGGTTAGTTTTGCACTTAATACGAATAATTTTAGTTTGTATGCTCGAGTGATCTTTACGCAAATTTGAGTGAGGACGTATATATGTACCAGGGCTGTGTTGATTCAAAAAAGCAAAACCTTGTTTGCTACTTAAAGAAAGCTATGAACAACGAGATCGAGAGTGGTTTCTTGAATTAAACACATTTGAAAATTTGTTAGACTAAAGTGGTGTAAGTGTACATTATATAAAGATGTAATTCTTATAATTTATGGAGATGACATATTTTTTTTTCTAAAACAAAAGATGTAAATAGCGTTATTAAACTTTTAAGTGCTAATTTTGATCTAAAAGTTACGGAAAAAACTCGCAAATTGCTAGGTGTCGAATATGTTCAAAAGGAGGGTGAGATATTAATACATCCAAAAAGTTTGCCAGATGTTTTCTAGCTTTAAATTCCCTCTGTCAGCTGATTGTCCATCTTCTAAAAGCGAAGTGGATGAAATGGCCGTTTCGGAACATTTTAGAGATTGTCTTACATAGCACAAGACCGGTTATTTGTTATGCGATAAATATATTATCACAATTTCAGAAAATCCCAGGTTTAAAATACTAGAATACTTTATTAAGACTGCCAGGTTATGTTCAAGATAATTTTTTTTAAAATTGTCAAATATTGAGGAATTAAATATTGTTACTGTGAGTCCAATTTCGCTGATAACAGGGACGACAGAATATCAGTAGGTGGTATATTGATTTTAGATAAAATTCCGATATTCTCGAAAACTTTCAAACAAAAATGCGTTAGCTTATCAATAATGGAATCATAGTACTTTAACTGAAGCTGCTAAAGTGGTAATGTGGATTAAACGTATAATAAATGAGTGTGGAGAATTAAAATTAAAGTGAGTGTATTATATTTAGTGACAATCAGTTACTGATTTTTCTCATTCACCTATTCAAAATAGCCGAACTAAGCACATTAAAGTGTAAGAAATTACGATAAATTTTTTACTGTCAACATGTTAGAAGTATGACTTAGCAGACATTTTTACAAAGCTTTTAAGTAAGTTAGAAATTTTGGTCAAAAGTATTTGTGAATGGATCTAATCATTCGGATGGTTTCAGGACAGAAATAACTCATTGTTGGTTTAAAGAAATTAAATACAGAGTGAGCCAGTCAAACCTGCATTTTTGAAAAGGGCGGGAGAGCCATGAAAGTGGGCGGAGTGAGTTACCATTGTGTCCCCTACAACTAAGCATTTCAGTCGCCATGGAGCAGTGGTCTAAACAACAACGTTCGTTCGCTGTGAAAGCGAACGAACGTTGTTTTTCTAAATCGGGTGATATCCCAAAATGGAGCAATTTCTTGGTCTCCCCGATCGCCCGACCTCACAACGTGCGATTTTTTCTTGTGGGTGTACCTAAAGAGTAAAGTCTTTGAACAACGACCTCCAACGCTTGGGGAACTCAAGAGGAGACTTGGAAATCGAGAGAATTCCTCAGCGTATGCTTCTTGATGTGATGGGCAGTTTCAGAAATCGCCTACAAGAATGTCTCGATCGGGAAGGACATCATCTTACTGGCGTTATTTTTAAACAGTGAATGTTGTTTCTTAAATGCTTTTTAATGTGGATTAAGATAGTAACAATAAAATTTTGAAATATCCATCCGTTTACTTTTTACAGTCATTTCTGCAGGTTTGACTGGCTCACCCTGTATTTCTTTGAAGTTTAAGATACTTACGATGCGGTTTCTGTAAAAGTTGAAAGCATGAGAGGAGGTCGCGTGTTAAATAAATAAATTATAAAAGGGTATTTTTTTTTCTATTTTGATAGATTGTAAAATAAATCCATCATTTATTTTAAAAAAGTTTAAAAAAGAAATCTGAAAAGAGATAAGAAATAACAATTCTTTGAGTTCTCACCAAGACGAGATTTTCATCCGTCCCTCACAAGGCCGGATTAAACTAGGCACATTAGGCACGTGCCTAGGGCCTACGAAATTCAGGGGCCAACGAAAAACTTGGGAGAAAAAAATTTGTTGACAAAAATAATTTAGCTTTAAAAACAACAAGTGTATTTTGCACAAAATTATGAAGATACAATTAAAAATATAATAATCTTATGATCTAATATATTACTTTTTTGCGATTTTTGGATTCAACGAAATCTTGTATTATGCTGTCGAATTCCAAACTACGCAAAATGTCGTATTCAACAGACATAAGTGCGAGCGATGCCAAACGATCGTGATTCATTGTTGAACACAAAATTTTTTTTTATCAATTTTAATCTGGAGAAAGATCTTTCTCCTTCTGCATTTGATCCAAGAATCGAGAAATATATTCTTAATGCAATGTGAACGTTAGGAAAAGTATTCACAAGTTTATCTTTAATTTGAGCCTTCAACATTTCTTGTGCAGATTTATGTTCGATCGAACTAATCATAATGGTATTATCGATATCAACTGCAATATCGGCAGTATGTAGGTATTGCAGATAGAGTTCGATAAACAAATTTGTAAATTAAAATCCATATTAATAAAAATGTTTAAAAAAAATATGCAAGAAAAATTTAGCATATATTTTGAAAAGAGGGGAGGAGTGTGGGGAAGGAGGGGAGGGCCCAAAAATGGCTGTGCCTAGGGCCGACGAAAGGTATAATCCGGCTTTGGTCCCTCAATCATGCCCCCGTTTTAGACGAATATTTTTTAAGTTAACATACATGATCTTATAGATATTAATGTGATATTATTGAAATATGATATATTAACACGATTTTATAGAAATATAACATTTCCAGTATTTTATGATCAATTTGAAGAATAGGTTACTTCCCTAGCAACTATTTAACTTCCATTGTCCCATTCGACTTCTGAATTTGAATTGTACTCTCACTTTTTTGACACCTTTAATAAATGTTTTTCAGAAAAGCAGTAAAAAAATTAACAGTGTTCCGCATAAAATTTCGAGAAAACTGTGATTAATTATACATTTCAATGATTTTTCAATCTAAAAGCAATTATCGTATGTTATAACTTATTTTTATATCGTGTGAATTATATTGGTTTAATATAGTTAATTGGGTAATAATAATGGATACTCAGTAGAAACTGAAGCGATAACATAAAAACTTGTTGGATTCAAACAATATGAATATGGTAATAAAACTCGTCATGTTCCAAGAGTTTAAAACTCACTTCCAAGTTAGGGGAATCTTGAGGTCGAAAAACATGTGAAATTTTATTATCATTTTCGTATTTTTTGAAGCCTATGAAGTTTTCATTCTCAAGCGCTATATTTGAGTTTTGATCATTATTTTAAATGTCATTTTTGCTTGTCTAAGCAAACATCTGTATTTTAACATATGTGAAGTAATTAAGAAAATATATATTTAACACTTAATTTGTCTGTCACAAAACTCTTTATGCATATAAACTGCAAGAAAAAGAATGACAGCTAAACCACCGTAATGTAAAAACTTTTATTACACTCATCAGTATGGAAAAAACTTAAAGCAGCATCATTTTTAACAGATGTCAGAAGAATGAGGTTTTTCACTAGTATGAATGAGACTATGACGATTTAAATTATCCTTTCTCGAAAAACTCCTATTACACACACTACAAGAATAGGGTTTCTCACCAGTATGAACACGTCTGTGGACAGACAATGTTTTCCATCGAGCAAAACTTTTATTGCATTTGTCACAAAAATAAGGCTTTTCATCAGTATGTGACCGAGAGTGCTGAGTTAAATGCGAGCTCGTCGAAAAAGTCTTATTACATACATTACAAGAATAAGGTTTTTCCTTGGTATGAACACGACTGTGAACAGTCAGGTCACTCCCGGTTGAAAAACGTTTATTGCATACGTCACAAAAATAAGGCTTTTCTCCAGTATGTATGCGAACGTGTCGAGTTAAGGCCGACTTCGCTGAAAATCTCCTATTACATACACTACAAGAATAAGGTTTCTCACCAGTATGAACACGACTGTGCAAAGACAGTTCAATCCCCTGAGAAAAACTTTTATTGCATACGTCACAAGAATAAGGCTTTTCACCAGTATGAGTACGAATGTGATATGCTAGATGTCCCTTCCGTAAAAAGCTCTTAGTGCAGATACTACAAGGAAATGGTCTCTCCCCAGTATGAATGCGTTTGTGTACGGTTAAATATTGCTTCTGTGGAAAACTCTTATGACACACACTACAGGAATAAGGCCTTTCACCAGTATGAATACGACCGTGCACAGACAGATCACTCCTTGTTGAAAAACTTTTACAACATATGTCACAAGAATAAGGTTTTTCACTAGTATGAGTGCGACAATGACGAGTTAAGTGTGTCTTCCTTGAAAAACTCTTATTACACACACTACAGGAGAAATGTTTCTCGTCAGTATGCACAGGTCTGTGCGCAGACAGTTCACTCCCAGTTGAAAAACTTTTATTGCATATGTCACAAGAATAAGGTTTTTCACCAGTGTCACTGCAACTAGTTAGATGCTCTTCCTCTTCATAACTCTTACTACATACACTAAAAGAATGAGGTTTCTCATCTATAAGACTAAGTTCCTGTGAGCAAGTTGTTGTGGGTAAGTTATTAGGCAAGTCGCTGTGTTCTAAATTCATACTGACTGCTACCTCACTTAACTTATGTGTAGCTCAACTATTTTATTGAAAACACTTACATGAACTGTAATTGTAAGGTTTTTAAGAGTGTAACACGGGCTATTTTAGATTAGATTTCTATCTTTGACAAGATAGAAGTTAAGAAAAACTACGACAAAATTTTACAAGAACAACGTTTTCCTGTTGATTGAGTTAGTGATGAAAGTGAATATTACAACACATTATATTAAAATTTCTAAAAGCAGTATTTAATAAGTAGCAGTAATTGAGCAACAGAAGTATGGAAGTTATTTTCAACAAATTTAAGTTATACAATAGAACGAAAGAATAACATTTAAACATCATATTTAAATATGATGCAACATTATTATTGTCTTTAACTAATGAAAACGCTTTTCTTTAATTTTTCACTTTGGCAGTAGAAACTAGTTTTAAGATGTCAGACAGTTTTTTCTTGGCTACTAACTTCGGTAAATATCAAAAGTCATGAAATACTGGGCACTGTATCCAACATAAGAAAAGCAAATCTGAAAAAAAAAAGAGTGCTTTTATACATTGAATAGAATATTTTTAATAGAATAAAATTCTCAAAATAAAATACCATCTTCAATGTTTGCTCTGACGCTCTGATTTTTCACAAATAAACTGCCAACCTCAAAAGGGAAAACTTCATATTGCTAATTAGTTAATGATAAGTATGCAACAGATTGAGACATTCAAAACATACTTCTTCCGAATAAACATGTTTCTTTTTCTCAATTAATTAGGATTTTGACTATTAAATACGATAGACGAATTCTAGAAAGTATGGCTCCACTGGTTTTTGCACTCCTTTATGGCAATTTGATTTTTTCTAAATATTTGACCATATTTATGGAAGTTTTGAAGCAAAATCAAAATTTCTACACAAATTTTCCCACACCATTAAACTGTTTAATTATAAATGACAAAATATAAAATGTGTGCAAAATAAGTTAAATAGTTTTATTAGTTATAAATTAAAAAAAAAAAATATATTTCTTTAGGAACAATTGATTGATTGTTCTTAATTTTTTTTTTTTTTAAGTGTTAAAAATTACATAGTTAAAAATGATTTTAAAATATTTATTCCTAGCAAATCAAAATTTTTTTAATCCTTATTAAATTAAATAATAAACTATTAAAAACTTTTGGTTCTATTCCTTTACATTGATAATTAAAATTCCGAAGCAGTCCAACAAAAAGTATATTTATGCAAGGAAAGTATAATTGTGTGTCTGATTCTGAAACTTAATAAAAAATTAACACAAATTAATTAATCAAGCATTATGATAAAATAAAAAAAAACTGATCATTTGAACAAAAGTTATTACGAATAAGAGTCATACGTAAAAGTAGCTAAAATTATTACACAAATTAAATTTATTTTTTACACTAATTTTATTCCTTTAAAAAAAATCCCCTTTTTCAAATTATTTATTTTACTGTCATACCAATTTTAAAATTTATATAGTAGAATTAAGACTTAACCTCAGACATTAACAGCTCTTTCTCGTTTTTAACGTCTTTTCAGATTGGTCCCATTTTATTTCCTACATCAATAATGTAAAGGGGAAAAAACGCTACTTATAGCGATTAAATACTATTACCCTGAAATATCGACATTCCAGGAAAAAATTTTAAAAGGTTCCCAGGCAAAAAGAAAGACTGTAATGTTCTCACTGACTTTCAACTAACCCTAGATACTTGGCTAATCCATCAAAAAAATATAAGCCAAGAAAGTAAAAAGAAAAATTTAGAAGCAGAACAAGTTCTAAAAAAAAAAAGTCAAATTACAAATACATATGGGTAACAATAGAAAATATTTTATTTTTCAAGTATTCTTTAACTCTAGTTGAAAGAGTTTTTTTTTTTTTTGGGGGGGGGGGGGGGAATTTGGTAAAATTTTGCATTTTTCTAATATAGTCAAGTGAAAAAAAAAAAAAAAATTCCGTTTGGAAAGCAAGGGCAAAAAAATATTTTTTCTTGTTCTTTCTTTTTGCCAGCTAAATTCTTTTATTGCAATTCGCTATCGACTACAAGAGTGCTGCCTGATAGCATAACAAAACAGAAAATCCAGCTTGATATTAACTTTAAAGTGTGGCCACAACGTGATTAAGATTTGATAATTTGCGAATCAAAAGCTATTTCAATAGCTGGAATGATGGAATCTAATAGTGATGGGGGGAAAAATCTAACAGTAATAGCCTTTTTTTCACGAAAAGGTTTTTAACAAAATATAATAAATATTGTACATATTTAAATTTTAATTTCCATGGGCAATTTCAAGTCCCAGTTATAGCGACGTTAAATCCAGGGTATACCATATTAGTTAAAATAATTTGGGTATTTATTCTTAAGATAGTTTGCTTTTCAAATTAGTAGTACTACTTGTCAATTAAAAATCAGATATGTGATAAGTTATAGTCCAGTTATGTTTAGTATGCATTTTGTTAATACAGTAGTATATTATTAAAATTATATTACATTTTTACAGTTCTTTATAAATTCCTGAATCAGATCTTATTATATTTATTTACCTATCGCATTGATGACCTGCTAATAGTTTAATTCAAAAAATTCTTTAATTTTCCAATAACAAGAGATCGAAATCCGAATTTTGTGCATATTGTTTGCATGCGTTCCCAAAGTTCGTCTGATCACGAGCGAGACGGCGATCAACGAAATCCCACACATGCTCAATCGATGACATATCCGGGGAATACGCCGTCCAAAGAAGAAGTTGTACCTGTCGCGATGCAAGGAAGGATTGAACAGTCCTAGCAATATGAGGGCGGGCATTGTCCGGCTGAAATACAGCACCTGGCAAGGCTTGAAGGAAGGGAACCGCTTGGGGCTGTAGAACTTCACTGATGTACCGGTTGCTGTTCAGATTACCCTCAATTCGTAGCAATCGAGATCGCCCATGATATGCTATGGCACCCCAGACCATAACTCCGGGTGTTCGTCCACTGTGGCGTTCGATAACGCACTCTGGAAGATGACGTTCACCGGCATAGCATCTGACACGAATGCGGCCGTCATGGTACCACAAATTGAAGCGAGATTCGTCAGAAAACACGACACGCTGTCAATCAGCACGCCAGTCCCTATGCTGGTTGGCCCATTGCAGCCGGCGAAGGTTGAGCGTGAGGGGGATCCTGTATAAAGGAGTCCTTGCGCGCAGTCCACGCTGCAGCAGACGTCTACGAATTGATAAAGCCCACAATTAAGATTCATATTCAGATAATTTTTAAAAAAATTAAATCTCACATCAATATATTAAAATGTTGATGACATTTTGTGGATAAATGCTTTCTACATACACCTTTCTCTAGCTTAAATTTCCGGTATGCTTTCAATTGTTAAAAAACGATTTCAATTATTTGCACGCAACTTTTTTTAATATATATTATTAGCTTTTTCGATTTTTTTAACAAACCCATCACCAGTGGTATGAATCAATATAAAATTCTACAAATATTGAACATTTTTTAAAAAAATCCTTGATTTACAAACAAATTTTGCAAAGAATGGTGGTAACAAAGAATAGAAAATAGCTGAAAGACTTAATTACATGCAGAAAGTTCTTTTGAGATTTTGTGTTTACAAAAAAAGTTTCATTTTATATAAGTTTGCTTCCAAAGGTAAAAGTGGTTTAAGAAACAATTGGTAAACCATCCTTCTTTAAAATCTGATCTGCTACGCTAAGAATAAAGGAGATAGATTTTAATGGTGAATTTTTCCGACAATGATAGTATAAGGTTTATTAATGAATAATAAAAAAATAATAATTACAGTGAAACCTCATATAAAGGGACATGATAAAAGAGAATTGTCCGTTTATGGGAAGGGTACACTAATGATGAAGTTTTGTTTTTAGAATAACTGCAATGATATAGAAAAAAATTAAACAACCTACAATACATATTTGCAATGATATTTAAACTATATATGGGTCATTCTTACGAAAACTGTCATTTTTCAGTTCATAAAATCCCAAAAAAGTAAAGTGAATAAAAAGCTCTGAAACTTTTTATATTAATAGAAATATGTAATGGCATTATAAAGAAAGTATATATCCTATAAATTATACTTAATATTTAAATTAATTAATTTTTAAATAATTAATTTATAATTAATTATTTTACAATAATTAATAATTAATTAATTTAATAAATAAATTAATTAATTTAATAAATTAATTTATTAATTTTTTAATTTATTTTTCAAATTAATTAATAAGTAAATTAATTATTTTCACTATTTAAAAAGTGAGGGAATGACACTAATAGTGAGGGAATGATATTTTATTTTAATACATGTTTTTATCTAAGTTACTTTTACCTAAAGTTTGAAAATTATAACATACTAGTTTTTACAGGTTTGGGAAATAAAATTGGCTGGCACGATTGAACAAAATATACTCATCTTGAATCATTCCCTCACTTTATACACTAGTGAGGGAATGACGAATTCAATAAAATTTAAAAATAACAGTTAGGCCTAATTAATTTCTGAAGTCAATCGCTTACAATTATATTCATACAAGAAAGCAACATATAATTATCCACTTTCTCGATGAAGTTGTATTTTATTTTACTCTAAAAAATGACATGAGGGAATGACGAATGTAAAAAATTTTACCTGGTTTGATTCATTCAAGTTTATTCCACAGCAAAGCTTCTTTAAGTTGAAGATGGAAACATACTGCAATTTTGTTCTATGATGCCAGTTGTTAACTTCTGAAGTTTTTATTAAAATATTTTTATTCTAAGAAGATTGCAGGGGATAAGAACATTGTTGTGAGGGAATGACGCGAAACACTAGGGACAAAGTTTTAAATAGTTCTGTGTTAATATTTTTATCAGAAATTAAATTTAAAATTGATTTTCTGAATTCTATATTTTAGTATTCTGAAATAAAAAACACGAATTTGTAAAAAAAAAAGTTTTTATTTCAGAAACAATTTTTTTCTTTTTCTAAATCAGCAGTGGGGACAAGTGAGGGAATGACACATTGGTATATTTTAATTACCTAAAATATATAAAAAATAAAAATTGATAATTTTATTTTTATTCTTTTGTTAGATTGCATTCTGAAGGACACTTTCCGTGAATTTTTTTTCTTCGTAAGCTGTAAAACAAACATAAAATATACTGGGGACATGAAAATGACTGTTTTTGTGAGAATGACCCATATATATATGAAAACATTTGATATATATGTACTATATATAATTCTAGATGTAGCTACAGAGAAATGAGTGTTTTTCTTGTTTACACAGACTTCTTAGTAAGTCATGATACTGAATAGGTGCTTTGAGTCCTTCCTCAGCCCCAGCAGAAAAACAACTTTGGTCCTCATTGGGCCAATATTCATGAATCTTGGATCAGTAAGGGTTCAAAGGGCCTTTATTTTTTCTGATATTGGTCCTATATAGAATTTTTCTATTCACCCAATATTTTACAGCCAATATCTGTCCTATATATATTATCAGATTCCCCAGATATTTAATAAGAATTAATAAGCTAATGTAGATTTTATCTTGGCCAATGCTCCAATATTGAAACTAAACGTACCATAACCAGTCAAATGACTGTTTAAGAACATTTGTATCAAAAATGCGCTCATTGTCTTATTGCTTTTGCACATTTGACCTCATGGCTTTTTCTAACAATTACTATTCTATTTTTTATTTTTTTGTATTTTGTTTGTTTTGAATAATACTTGTCATAAACAAACTTCTACCACAATCGATCATTTGACCCAGGGTTGCAAAATACCCACCTGCCCACTAAAACCCGCCCGGGTTTTACTGGGTATAACCCACTCTGAAAAACCCGGTAAAACCCACCCTAAAGTGGGTTTTACTGGGTTTTTCTAAGATTGATTTCTTTTTTCATCCCCTGTTATATGAAAGAGCTATTCTATTGAAATATATATGTAATCTAGCCTAAAAAAAAATTAACGTACAGTGAAGAAACTAATTGTGTTGGAGACTGGAGAGTCACCTTGCTGGCTAGATTTGACTGTATGGCCATTGATTCGCTTTCTATGCAAATAAAAAAATTTCCCCTAACATTTTTTAAGTTTAAAATATAAATAAAAAGTAATCCTGTGTTAAAATAGGTTTCAAATGTGTGACGTATGTGAGTACATATAACATTTTGTATCATGATATATGAAGAAACTTTTTTCAGACTTTCACATCAATTTATTTGTATTAATTATCTATATGAAGTCAATTTATAAATTAAAATTAATTATTAATATTAAAATAAGTTTTTTTTAAAATAAGTTACTTATCCCGCCCTCTCTTTTGAAAACCCTCTCATAAAAACATGAAAAACCCAGAAAAGCCCAATAGAACCCAGAAAAGCCCAATAAAACCCACCCGGGTTGGGTTTTTCTACAAAAACCCGGGTTTTTTACAACCCTGTTGACCTGGAGAACAATTTATTGCTTTATAAGTTTATTGTATCAGAAATTACGATGTAATGCGTATTTAATGTATTGCATTCGATTAGTTGCACATTTCTGCAATGACTATTGCGTAGTTAGTTCAACCAGAATAACTGTGAATTCAAATTTGAACCTAAAACTCTAGATTTGCATTTTGTGTAAGAAAAAGTGACAAAATGTTTTGGTAAGCAGCTTACATTTTATTTTGATAGCTTTATTTCATTTTTAACATATGTTTAGTTTCAACCTGGAAAAATGTTGAAACAATCAAGAGAGTTCTTAGAAGAAATAGGACTAATTATAAGAGCAATTATAGGAAACTAAAACTTTTAGAATAGGAATAATTACAAGAAATATGTTTGCGGAAAATATAAAATGGAAACACCCTGCCATGTAGCAGAATTTCTTTGAGCTATCTGCAACAAAATTCTCTAGTACTATTATCTCTCTGCAATATACTTTTAATAATAATGAAAATACATGATTCAAATATTATGTACAGTACAGAACCCGTTATCCGGAAATCAGAAAACCGGAAAACCAAAAAACCGGAACGAAATTCGATAAATTTTCCCGCCATTTTCAAAAAACTTTTTTTTCCCTTATAAGATTTTAGGATTTTTCTGTCTTTTTTTAAAGATGTTTACCTTACCGTCATTTTGGAAATAGTCATTAGTGTATTACTCCATCGATTTTTCTTCTTTTTAAGATTATTTCCAAAATTTTTATTTATTTATTTGGGTTTAACAATAAAAAAAACGGCTTTTTGCAGCGATTCAGAAAACCGGAAAAATCAGTTATCCGGAATAACGATGGTCCCGATCGTTCCGGATAATCGGTTCCCTACTGTATAAGCTTCTGTAGAAAAGAAAGTAAATACAGTCAAACCCCGCTATAGTGAACCTTCAAGGGACCGAAGTTTCGGTTCACTATAGCCAGGAGTTCACTATATCCGTTACGCAGGCAACCTTGATAGGAAACATAGTAATAAACCGCCCACTTTGCATGGAAGAAAAAAAAGAAAGCAGTAATGTAAGGCACCATAGTTTTGTCATATTTACAATTACTCATGTTGTGTCTAGACAAATGTTTTATTTATCTCACCTCAATGACTATATTTCTGTTCTCTTTTTTAACCCAGCTGTGGGAAATTGAGAGCATTTAAGGTATCATCAGCACGTGGGGTCTCATAACTAACATCATCCATATGAAAAGGTCAAAAGATATTTCATGCCTTTTCTCTCCTTTCTTTGCAAAGATAAAGGAAGATGAAAGGAGAATGATAGATTTTTTAGCAGTGAAATAGCTTAATATTTTTAGAGGTAAATAAGGTAAAAAAAAAAGATGGTTTAAAAATAATGAAAAGTTGCATATTTTTTCCCTTAGAATATAATGCAGCAGATTTATTTATTTTTTTTTTTTTTAATTCAAAAAAAATTGTTGTCTGGTTGTAGAGATAGAAAATTACGTTTTAGGACATAAATGACTGTCCGCGTCCGGTTACAGGAGTGTCCGTTTTGCAGAGAAAATGGCTAATGGTTTATTTATAGAAGATTCACAGGAACTTTAACATATGCCCGTAATGAGAGGCATCCGCTATGTAGGATTGTTTGAAATAGGAGGTTTTAATATAATCAGTGTAAGACAAATTGTATGAAAACATTGAATTATTAGTAATGTCTATTAGCCTTGTTTTATTATTTATTGATTATTCTTCTTATGATTCATCAAAATCTATAAAAAGCTATAACTATGTATAGATGGCTAGAAAAATAATAATTATGTTAGGAACCGTAAATTAAAATTCTTCAGATAAATATTTGTCTTAACTATTTATGTCTAAACTAAAAATATAAATTTCAATTTTACAACTTTTGTAATAAAAGTTCAAATAAAATTTGCACAGAAGAGCCAAAAATTATCAAACTTTAGAGCCATGTGCTTTATTAAACATCTATTTAAAAACAAGTATTTTTACAAATGTTTGTAACTTATTTCATAATTATGAAGTTCTAAATTGTCTAAGTTCAGTTTCCTAGAAAATTGTACATAAAATATTAATAAAGGCAAAAGTAATTTTAAAGGTATATTTTACATACTTCCAGCATATTTTTTAAATTTTATATTATCAGTACAGAAGTTTTCCATATTGAGAAACTAAAAGAAATATCACAGAATTTGACCAAAGTAATAAATTACAAAAGTTCTTTTTTTTTTTAAGAGAAAAAAGATAAACACAATTTTGAAAAGATAAACACAATTTTACATCTTGGCGCAACATTATTATATACGCGCATACTCATTATTATATAACAACTTATGAATTTCTACCTATTGACTAATGACATTTCTATGAATTTAATAGTGACACTCAGTGTGTGAATATTTTGCAAACACTGCAAAAATGACTAATAGTTTAAATTTTTTAACCTAATTACTTACGCAGAATCCTGTCCACCTAAACTATGAAGATATTGTTCTTTTATTTCGTACCTTTTCTTCACTCAGCAAATAATGAGGCTTTATTTTCAAATTAAAGATGATAGAGCTATTAAATAAGATACTCTTTGCGAAAATCAACTTAAGAAATATTTTTTATAAATATTCTCATCATATTTGTTCAAATAAGGATGTTTTCCAACTTCATAAATGCGAAACCACTTTTAATTGCTTTTCGATATAAATAGTTATAGACATTTTAGCATGAAAAAATTTTGTTTTACACGAAGTTAGTTTCAAATACAAATAATAGAGCTAATAAAATACAAGTATTCCCATTTTTTAAAATTTTATCCAAAAAAAATGAGTTTAGAGCAGAATTTGTTTACATTTGAATTGTAAATAGTGCGACGAGCGCCTTGCTTATGCTTATAGCTCTGTATTTCCATTAATGAGGCGAATTGGAATACGCCATCTGGGGAGAAGTCTGTTCCTATGTCTTATCTCCTCTTTCCTGTTGTAGGGCTTGATTCCCCATAGTTTGGTCAGCAGAGCGATCCCAAGTTTGGACCGCTCAATGTTAATTTCACTTTTTGAATATTTTGTCACGAATTTTTTAAGATAAAAAAGATAATGCTTATCCGTGCAAAAAATAAATTTCGGTAAATTTTAATTATGTTATATTTACTAATAGTCAACAAAACTTTAAGGCGGTCCTAAAGTGGATTCTAGCCTCAAACTTGAAAACTAGATGGCGCTGAAAATCACACCCCGCCTCAGGCTAAGATCTAGTTTAGCCTTTCCCAAAATGATTCTAACTCATAGTTGATTGGCTACTTCAAAAAGAGCTATTCTACCTTTTAACAGTTTCTAGATGTAAATAAATCAATGTATCGCAATGATGTATATTGATGTAAATATGTAAAGAACGACTTCTAGTATCGTAAAACAAATAATCTTAGATTAATAAATGAAATGAATTTAACTGGAGAATTTAATTTACACTTAAGTTTAAAATGATTTTTAATAAAATATGAGCTGAAACACCATAAATTATTAGTAATTATTTATTCATGTTTGCATGAACCAGTTTGTTATTCTAAAACATTATCCTAAAACAACAATTTTTTATGCTTTATTCGACAACAAATATTCAGTTTGAAAAATGCGAGGAAGTTATCTAATATTTGCAATTTTATGTGCTTAAGAAATTAAATACATCGGAAATATGTTTCTTTCCTTTGAAATAACTTCAATGTTTTTCATAAGTGAACATTCACACTTGAATATATGTTTAAATTGATTGCTGACATTGTCTGGGCATGAATATATGGTCAAATTGATATCTCTTATTCATAATGACTAGTATAAATACATAACTCTTGTATATGCTCAGCTGCAGCCACAGGGATCTTTTAACTTTAGAACAAACGTTTCTATTCTATAAAGTAATTGTTAAAAATAATTGCGGAATTTCTACAAACTACTGTTTTTTTTTTTTTGCACTACTCTTTTTTTTCTCTTTTGAGAAAACACATTATGCTACAAAGTACACGAAAAGTAGCAATTATTGTACATAGTTTCACAACTTGTAGTACATTACTTCAGATCTCTGTTTTTTTCCCTATAAAAATTAGGTAAATATTGTTAACCCATGTTTATTGACAGGTAGTGGTTTGTTATTTATAACTGATTGGAATATATGATTTCTATATTGTAGATATGATTTCTTTCTACGTATCATTTATTGAATAAATAACTACTCAATTTATTGGTAATATTATTTAATATTTTTGCATGTCCTTATCAGTCTTTCATGAAAAGAAAATTTTTTGATATTTAGTTTTTTTAAAAAAAATTCTGCTTATTAAAGCTTTTCTGCTATTTGAGTGTTTTTGTGTATATTGTGCAGCTGCAATAAAGTTATAGTGTCCAATAATACATACAAGGAGATGTTCACAAAAGTGGCATAGACAATAAGACTTTGTTCTGAAGATGGTAAAAACCATAAGAAAATGATTTATTTTACAAAACAACAAAAACTATGGGAAATCTTACTTTTTTATAGAGTGAAAAAACTATACGAAAACATGGTTTTTCCTAGGACCGTAAAAACTTCATATGGTCAATACTGCTCTGAACCATGCATCTGCACAGAATCTTGCTCTCCCTACAACAATGCGCAATAAATAAAATTGCATCTTGCAAATAAAAGTTGACGAAAAAAGAGCTTTATGCTAATATATTTTTCTTAATGTTTGTGTTAGGGCACCACATAATAAATAAAATATGCTGATTATTTTAGTCTTTCGTAATTATAAAATAAATTTCTTTAAAATAGATTGTGTAGATAATTGCTTATATTTTCTTTCTTTTTAATGAAAAAAACTATCTTATGAACCAAATGATGCAATGCAATAAATTTTTATTTATTTTTTGAACATTTGTTATAAACTTTAAAAGTATTTGTACTCATGTTAAGTAAAGGAATATATTAAGTACAGAGTGTCTTTTAAATGTACAGAGAGTTCTTTTAAGCAGTTTTAGTTCTACTACTTTTAAGCATTGTTCGACAACAAATTTATGGCTTAAGGACCAAATGTATGGCATTTGAGAAATAATTACCCTTTAATTTTTTCAGGCAATTACACATATTTTTATATTTTTTAATCAAACTTCTTTGTTACAGATTTAATAAATAATATAAATTTTTCACCTAAGTAACCTAATAGAATATAATTAAATTTAAGAATATAATAAAAAGTAGCCTTACAAAATGTAATTAAATGTAAAAAAATCTATTGGGTGCTTTTGTAATAAATGTGTAAAACACAAGTTTGTTCATTTAATGGTTGAAATGAATAATATAATGTTATTTTTTGTAATTGTATATATGCTCTAATACCTTAATAGATTATTTTTGAAAAATCGCTTGCATGCATAAATAACAAATGATGCATTTTTTAAACTAAGCTAGATAACATTAAATTTACATAAAAAATTATGTTTCATGCCGTAACCACTCTCCTTTCCTAAGATATATGGGTTATTTAAATAAAATTTTAAAGCCATAGTCATATCGACAAAATTTCATAAAATTCATCTTTATTTTGATGAAGAAAAAAAAAATTTCTAAAAAAAAATTTAATTACACAATAAATTAAGATTACATTACACATATCTGTAAAAAGTAATTTTTAAGATATGGAAAAAAAAAGAATCATATTTTTCAGTTAGTTGGCTATCTGTTGATCACAAAAGTACACAAATGGTGAACTTCAACATCTTTTTTTCCTGTGGTTTTTTATAAAAGAGTTTCATATTTTAATCTAAAATAATCACGCTTTCAAAAAAAGAAGAAAAAAAATGAAAAATACATAAGTTAACAATCGAACTCTATATGAGTTTCAAAAAGGAAAATTTTTAAAATTTATTCAAATAATAGAAAGTAAGAGGACACTGTCTCAAAATATCATTAAGTTTTTCAACCCTTAAAATCAGTTAGGTTAATAAAACTAATATTTTCCAGTCGGTGTCATTAACAAATCAACGAGGCTGTTTTAGAGATTTCAAGTAATCAAACTGTTTTAAAAGAAAAAAAATCTGATTTTTCTTAAATAAAAAGTATTTTCCTTGTTTAATCATAAAAAACCATTCTAATTTCATACTATTTTATTTTCTTGTGGACATAAAAGTAGAATAAATGCCTATTTTTGACCCTCATAAGATAAGAAACTTAATTCCCACATATATTATTAGAAATGCGAGGAACGTTCTTTGATGAAGTTTATCGAAAGAAGTAAGGTTGAGGGATTTTCGGTGGAGATCAAAGTTATTTACGAAAGTGGTACGCCCTGTTTTTTGTGTACCAAAAATTGAATTATTTCCTTCGGTTTAAAAAAAAAACTTTTTTAAAGAATATTTTCTTTCTTTTTCAGTTTTGTATCTGATAGGTCGTTCATGAAGGAAATAGGTTATATTTCAATTAACAACAGAATGTAGATAAATTGTGCTCGAGGCATTTTGAAATAATTATACAATATGGGCATTTTAGCTTGTCTTAAATGTGTGGTCTTAAATTTCGATTTACCATAAATATCAACTGAGAGAAGGATTCTGATTGTAACTGTCAGAAAACGAAGAATACTTGTATTATCATCTAATAAAATTTCTGAACTCTAGCTACAGGGAAAGTGATAGGAATTCCGATTGCGCGAAGCCATATATAAGTCTTTTGACAGATAAAATATGCAAAAGCGTACACGTTATCAGTTCTTTAAAAAAGTTCTTCTTTACAGGTTTTTGGTTTTTCTTAAAATTGATGCACTGATTTATAATCAAAAAATTAAATTGATTTATAGTTGTACTTTTAAACCTAGTGTGCACATAAGTTGAATAGAAATTATGTTTTTTTTTAAATTTTTAATGCGTAATTGTACCCTTAAATTTTCAATTTAAAAACTGACACCGAATTAAGTGCATATCAGTTTCTACAAAAATAAAAGAAATGAAAAGTTATGTTTCTCATTTATTAATTTTATAAACTATGTAGTACAAGTAGTTAAAAAAAAGAAAGAAAAAAATTTATTCTTTTAGACGTTAGTCACTCACTTCGAACAAACCACTTTCGTAATATATTTCTATTAACGGCGAACATTTATCCCACAATTTTTAAAAACGATTCGCTCCACATTTTTTATTTTAGATCTGATTAAATATATTTTCCCATTTTTAGCCTACTTGTTTTTAAGATATTTACTTTATTTTCCAAGTTGTAAATTATTTATTTAAAATTTTTAAGTTATTTTTTTGGATTCTCTTATAGAAATTTTATAACTCATTAGTTTGATTGAAAAGTTGTTCAAAATCTAACACAGTTCTGATTATTACTAAATATATAGAAAACATAGATTAATTAGGCTAAGGTTGGAAGTAGAAATGTAATCGCTTCGGCTAGAGCTCCTAAAACTTAAAAGAACTTAAAGAAATTATAATTTTTTTGTTTTCTGAATAATTTAGAGGAATCGCGTCAACCACTTATATATTTGTTATTTAATCATCTAATTGTGAGCCAATGGACGCTATTAACACACTCTATTACAACTTGTCAAATAAATCATACGTTACATTCAAATTAAACAAAAATAGGATAATTAGTTTCAAATTAAATTTATTGTGCAAATGGGTTGAAAGAATAATTTCTAGTTTCAGGGAATAGGGACATAATTACACATCGTCTATGAATGGAATTTAAATACACTTCTCCCTCAGTGTTATTGTTCAAAAACAGGTTTTTTTACAGACATTCCACCCCACTTCCTCTGACCTCGAGGATGCTACTTACCAAGAAATTTACCTCAAGCAAAGCTCATATTCTTTTCGTTCCTGTGTTGAAAGCTACCTAAAAGTACCTAGAACTTAGATTATTCGCGTGAAAGTTTTCAATAAATCAACGATTCTTTCTTTACACAATTTTTTTCCAATAAAACTTTAATAGAAAATATAATAATTTTTGTAAAAACAATTAAATAAACTATCTTAATAATTGAGTGTTAGGGTTTTAATAAGTCAAGTACAAAATTTTTTGCAAAGCCTTATAATTTAGAACTTCTAATATTTTTCAAATCGATATATAACTTAAAGTTTCTGTGTCTTTTAGTTCCAATGCTAATCGGTGGCGTAACTAACTAGTGGAGAACAAGATAGGACTCCTATCCCTGAGCACCAATATCTTGAAAATGATTAAAATTAAATTATAGACTAAAATGCTCTTTTTTAAAAGTTTAATTTGCTAACTATAAGCCTCATAACTTCTTCAAATTTCTATTTTCTTTACCAAAAAATTGAACAAGATGTTTATTATTATTGATGTTTATTTTGCATGAAGACCATTTTCTATTATTATTTTTTACAAATTGGTAATATATTCAATGGAAAATGTCTTTAGGAAAACCGCATATCGTTCAATAAAAAATATCAAAGTATAATATAAGAACTACATCAGTATAATATACACTGTTAAATTTTAAACTAAATCGAATTAAAATTGATAAAGTTACTTAAGAATCACTGTGTAAAGCTGCAACATTTTATTCAAAGAAAAATTTAAAAAATAATTACAATTGCGTTTTATTTAAGTTTTAACCATAAGTAGAGCAAAAACTTAATTTGGCCTTGGATGCCCAGTTAGTAAAAGTTCATACGCTGGTATTTTATTAATTTCACAAAATCATATGACTCATTGAAACTAGCTTGCGTACAGCCGAGAAAATCTTTTATTATGTATTTAGATTTTTCGGAATAAAAGATACAAAATCAAATTTTGCTCAAGCCGTAATTTCTACATGAAGTAAAGATAATAAATAAAATTTTATTTCATTCACGCTAAAAATGCATTTAAATTTTTGACGTGGCATTATTTTATTATAAATTTTAATAATGCTATTTGCTGCTGTAAAAATTACAATCCAAATATTTATATATATATCTGTGTGTACACACTATTTTTAAAAATTAAATTAAAGCAAATTTAACAAAAATTAATTTATAAACTGCCAAATTAAACGGTTTTTGCAAATAATCTGTAATGGAAATTAATTTTTCATCTAACGCTTTAGAGCAGGGTTTCTTAACCTGTGGTTCATGGACTCCTTAGGGGCCCATGCGTCATACTTTGGGGGTCCGCCGACTATTTTTAAGACGATTGGATCAATAATATTTAAATAACATTGATCTTTTTTTCTTCTTCTAAAAGATGAAAATACATACATATTTGAAACTAGGTGATTGAGATACCCCAAATTCAGTGCGGACCCTCTAATATCCCTGTCATATTTTTAACATTCTCCACCAACCGACTTTCAGTTTGCAGCAGCAGGGCAACCCCCTGATTACGTCCGATTTGTTATTTTTATAATCCTCTATCAACCCCTCATTTTTTTATGAGCCGTCCCTTTGCTCTTTTCTCTTAGATATGCCAGCAATCCTCCATAATGTGAGGAAAAGAACATTCGCAAACCATAAAAAAATTTAACATTTTCAAAAACACAAAGTAGCCTTCGAATTTTATTTCAATTGAAAATAAAGTAAAGTAAAAATAATTAATGATTTTTGCAATAATTTTTTTACAGGGGGTGGTCTGTGACTTCTTAAAATTTTTTAAAAAGGGTCTATTATACCAAAAAGGTTAAGAAACACTGCTTTAGAGTTTTCAACGCTAATCACATATTATGTATCCTTAGCTTCCGAGCTAAAATAATTTTGCCAATTCTAGTGTTTAATTTTTTAAGAAAATCTCTAGCTCACAAGTTATTTTCATTTAAATTCTGTAAAATATATTTTTATTCAAACTTTCTGGGTGTTCTTTGATGTTTTCTAATGTACTAATGTTTGCTAAAAATTAAGTAAAAAAGATATTTTTATTGTGGATTTGAAGTTAATATTCATGTTTAAAAAAAAGTATCGAATTTTTATAAAAAAATACAATAACGTACAAAATCTCGATTAAGTATAAAAACGGAATTAATTATCAATGAAAAAAAAAACAACTCTTTTCTTTTATCACCAAAAGGTTTATTATTATTAATAACTGAATTAAATTGCGATCGAAATTTTTACTACTTTCCGACTAGCTACAGTACTCGTATCTCTTCCGGAGCTCCTGAGCTAATTGACAACACAAATCGTTCCCTGATCACAGCAGAGTTTATTACCATTTTATCTGCAAATAGAACAATCACCACTAAATATCTTGAACTCCTTCTGAGAACCAAAGTGCTATAAATGCAACCATTATTCTATTGACAAAACAAGCTGCGTTATCTCCTAGATCATTGGTTCCCAAACTTTTTTGTCTCGTAGACCCCTGCTTACCTGATATTAATTTTTTGTAAATTCATCAACTTCAAATGTATTTTTGACAGCTGGTATAGTGCTACTTACTGTGACAGATATAAATTTTTAACTGTAGAGAAGTGTAGTGTGAAAAACTTAAGAAAAAACACATGTTAATTTTATACATTTATTAATTAAATTCAAATTAAAACGAGTCAAATTAAAATTTATTTTATCTGTTATATAAAATAACTAAGCAATAAATAAATGCTTTTAGAGGGAGGGATGAACCTGATACTTTAATAAGTAATTATCAACATTTGGCATCAGTTTAGTAAGGTTTAATCTCAAATCTCATCAGTAAATGACAGGGCCGAATTTAAGCTTGGTGGAGCCCTTATAAGTTCAATTCTATTTCTGTACACCTAAAGTAAACTGTCATTATTTTTTATTGTTGAGTATTAACATTAAATTTTTTTAAAAATTTGATATTACTTTATTGTTAAATATATTAATTGTGATGAGACTATAATGTAGAACCTTTCTTTTATTGCACATATTTTTTGAACGATAGAAAAAAGTTACAACAGAAACAAATTTTAAGCAGAGTAAAAATTTGGCATGCTGGAAGGGCCATTATATATTTAACAGAGTTTTTTTAAATTTCATTTTGAATATATTTTATTTGCAATTTTTAATGATTTTTTGCTAATTTTTTCTCAATTGTTTTTTCTTTACGATTCTCAATTGTTCACGACTACCAATGTTTAACTCGGTAGCCTTGTAATTTTGAACCGAGGCCAGAAGACAGGGGAACTGCTGGATCAGTACCCAGAGGTATTTCTTATGAGAACTTGGAGGACTTTGTGACCCCAACAGATTTAACATGCGTCAGTCACCATTTTATACATGGGTATTCTTCTACCGGCTGGATTCAAACTCCAATTCTCACGAACACAAGTCAAGAGCCCCATCAACCAGGCTATCCCGCCCACATTTATTAGTTTATTTTATAATAGTCATTGCACAGCCAACCCAGTTTCGAGTTTACGACTACTGATATTCAAATCAGTAGCCTTGTCAATTCCCAATCCAGCAGTCCCTACACCCTGGAGCAGGTGAGGGCCGTTATATTAAAACTGTTTGTAAAAATAAAAAGAACATTTCGTAAGCTGATATTATTTAATTGATGTTTACATTAAAAATATTTTTTCATTACTTTTGCTTTCTTTTTAATTGTTTCAAGTACATTTGTTAAATTTTAGTGCAAGAATAAAAATTGTCATTATTTATGTAAATTTTTGGCTTATATTTTTAAGGATTTATTAAAGGGTCTATTAAATATCAGAGAGAATAAATGTAATACGGGTTTGAAGTATCAGCTCGTCTCTTTGTGTATAGTGGCTAGGATGTGCAAGAGCAGCATCCAGTCAAAACGAGCATTCAACATATCAATGAAACACACTAATGCTTTATATCAATTAGTTTTAGATAATTACAATTGTAGAATATGGAATGAATTTTATTATGGAATGGAATGTTTTAAAAGACAACTATCTGTTAATGTTAAACATTTTAATCAACGAAAAAACAGAACCAATATTGGGAATAAATGTATTATTTTTAATTACTGATAAATTTTGTGACAGAAAAAAAATTAAAGCCTGATAGATTTCAGAATTTTAGAAACGTCTTCTAGTTTTACCAATCAAATAGGTTTCGATGTCTTTCATACCACCTGTCTCATTTGTGATTCAACATTATCATTTCTGTTTCGTTCTTACTTAATATTAATATGATTGCGACAGTTAATTTGCATACCTCTTTTACTACATTTTTCGAGGAGTTTAAAAATATAATATTGAGGATTTTAACTGAAATTTGCTTTTTTTGTATGCCTCTTTCATTACGTCATCATCACATCCACACGCAACTGTCTCCTCTAAATAATGCTATATAAAATGAGATTGCAAAACAAACGTGTGTAGTTATTTAATTTCATATTCAAAAGTAATTGTTTTTTGAATTGACAATTTCAGTCATTTTAGATATTTTTAAGTGCTATTTAAAACTGCTGCATATCACATGAAAGCATTGAATATATAATTTGTACACTTTTAAAGTAAAACAAAAGGAAAATCTGATCCTTAGAAACAGATATTAAATAGTCTAATGATCGAATGAAGGGGTTAAAAAAAAAAAACTTTTTTATCTTTTAAACTAAAAAATTTATTTATAAATAATTTATTAATACTTAAATTGCTTGAAAGATGATATGTTTCATTCTAATGACAATGAAGTTTTTTGTTTTATTCAGTCATTTATTTATATTTATTATGTCCGATAATGCAGAAAAGAAGCATTTTGGGCTTCTGAGGGCCCTTGTCATCGCGGGGCCCCAAGCTACAGCTTATACGTAAATCCGGCCTTGGTAAATGATGTCCAGTCTGTTTCTTTCTTTTTTTGTTAGGAGATTAGCAATTAAATTAGAAATGTTTTAAAACATTAAGCTAATGCATTACTATATTATTTCATATTTTTAACGAAAGCTGCTTATTATTTCTTGTAACAGCATATTCTATTATTCAATATTATGAATATTTCGTTTTTTATACTTATTATTTAAAAGATAAATACAGAAAGCATCACTATTAAAGTAACTTAAAAAATTATTAAATTAAAGATATTAAAATATGAAAAAATTATCAATTTGTGAAACTAACAAATCTTCTCTTTTTTTTTAAACTTCAATTTATTTTAAACGATTCATTTCGCAACAAGTCACTACTCACAATTATGTGAACCAAATAAATAATTAGGTGATCAGCAAATGTCGTCGAATTCGAATACGGAATAAATTATTTGGAAAATCAATAAAACAATATGTTTGTTTCGTGTCCTAATTTTTTTTAAAGTACCAATTTTTCTTTACTTAAAGAAAAATAAAATAAAACTCTTTTTGGATTGTATAAAAAGTATCAAAGTCAAAACTTATCTTAATAATTACTATATTAATATAAATTTGAGGTCCACTTTTATTTTCGATGTTGAGCTGGAATAAAAGATTATTACTGATGTAACGAATGTTTGAATTAGAGTTGTACCATATCCTAAAATTTTACTGGGTTTGAGTACCCCATAAATAAAGAAAAGAAAAGAGAGACTTTGCAGTGAACGAGCCATTAGACAATGTCAACCTTCATCTATCAAAAGGTATCTCAAAATTGAATCAAGTTATCATGTCTTATATATAAGTGAATTGATGTTAAGAAATAGTAGTGGTAGTTACGCCACAATTCATCCCCTCTGTATTTGTGAAAGACCAGGAAAGCTGGATTAAGGTCACCAGGTTTTGAGCTTTAGCCATGAGAGTTGTATTAAGTTCATGACTGTGTGTAGTGAATCGATGTTTAATAATCATATTGGTAGTTACACCACATGTTTTTAATAAATTTTGTGATTTAAGTCTGTTATTAAACACACCAAAATAAAATTTACAATTTTAGTTCCAAATTGCATAACCTAAGTTAAAAATATAAATAGAGACAAGTTTCCTAATATAGTGAAGATTTCATGGAGAGGGAATCCATCAAAGCTAAAAAATAATCATTTCACAAAAAAAAAAAAAAATATTCAATTTAAATATCAAAAAAAAAAAAAAATTTCAACAATTTCAGTTCAATTGTTACAACTTTGATCAAGACATAAAAAGTACATCCTAAGAAATGAGACTAGAAATATGATTTTTATAACCATATTTATAACATATTTTTGAAATATATTGATTTTTATAACCATTTTTATAACATATATTTTTGGTCTCAATTCCTTTAATTTAAGGAAAACATTTTAATTTAACTCATCATTTCGGGTAAAAATAAGGTAAATATTTTGAATAAGAGGTAAAAACAATCTACCATGGCAAATAATTTTAATAAAATGTTTCTGATGGTCAATTGAGCTAATACAAAAAAAAAAAAAAAAAAAAAAAAGTCAACTATATTTCTGGACTGCATTTCTTAATTAGTGGTTACATTTAAAAGAATAAAGCTGTTTTTTTTTTTAAATAAAAACGTAAAAAAATTGCCAAAGGAAGTAAAATTTTAAATTATATAAAAACAGGAAGACTGAAAAAGAATTTCGTAGTTCGAACACAAAACCTAACTTTCGTCACTATTTGTATAATAACATTTACAGGATTTAGATTGGTCATTTTATTCAACCATATCACTATATAAAATTATTTTGAAAAAAGTAGTAAAGAATATTTGCAGAATTCTAATGCAAAGAGTGTTAATTTAAACCTCTTAGGCTTTGATCGAACTGCTGCAGAATTTTTAAAGTTTTTGCTATCAGATAAACAACTCTAAATATGTATAATGGTTATTAAACAACAAATTATTTAACATTATTATTTATATATGGTACAATTTGAAGGTTTCATGGAGCTTTTATTAACAAATACTAGTATCTTTACATTTATCAGTTAATTTTTGACATCAAATAATTTACATACATTTCTTTCCTTTTTGTTACTTTAGATACGACTTTTAATATTGATAAAATCAAAATTTAAAAAAACTTAACAACACTGTGAATATAGGGATAAATTCTGCATTAAAATTTTTCTTTTTTCTCAAATGAATGTCTCAAGAAAAAAAAAGAATCATGCCAATCCTGGATAAAACTGAAGTTATATAATCGAAACTATCGAAAATAGATAAACTTTTTTAAACATTTTCTTAATCAGATGGAATGAAAAAAAAGGTAAAAAAGTCATCTGCAAAAGCACTGGTAATACAACTCTATTCTACCATTTAGCAAAACTATAAAACATCAGTCATTATTAGACAATTGTGTTTCTTTTAAAAACTGATATTTTAAAATTGAAGCAATAATCAACATTTATAGACTGCATGTTTTAATATTAATAAAAAACAAAGGCTTTCAAACTGAAGGTATTCAAATTATAATTTGACATAATTAAATTTAACCTATCTTATATAAAAGGGTTTTAATAATCTTAGTTGGACGAAAATAAAAGTATTATTCGAATTTCAAAAGCGCAAACAGAATAATCATAAATTTTTAATACATTCAATTAAATGCTACTGCTTTAATGTCACTTATTTTAAAGGATATACTTATACAAAAATCTTCTATATTACATTTAAAAATGTAAATACTTTCAAATATTTTTTATAATCATAAACATGGCTAATTTGAAAAACCAAGGGCTGAAGGCACAAAAATCACACAGTGTGTACTCTACTCAATGCCATTATTTCAAAGGAAGTGTGTATACCTTGCTTATGTAGAAAATTTCTTTTAATAGGGTGCAGTAGGAATGTATACAGGAGCATGGCATACTGTCGTTTGATTGTTTTTGTTCTGATAATCATAAATTAAGCATTTTTTATTAATGCAAAATTGCTTAAATTTTTTCCAATATTCATCTATATAATATAATTTAAATATAATAAAATTTAAATGGGCAAAAAATTAATAAATGTATGTGTATGCATAAGGTAACAACTCTTTATTATTATAATAAACTTTAAATTATGTTATAAAATAAACAAATAAATAAAAAGAGTGAAACCACTGTAACCAGGTTCTAGTTAAAATTAGTTGCAGTTAAAATAAATTGCAAAAGTTCAACATGCTATTTTCAGAAGAAAAAAAAAGAAAGATCATATTTATAAAATTTGTCAAATTGCAAAATTTGCCATCACAATACTGCTTTTTGAATAAATAAAATACTCAAAAGTAAAGCTATATTTTTTAATTAAATTATCCGTTCTCAAAACTCTATTAGATGCTTTTGAAGAAAAAATGCTTGCAAATTTTAAAATTCTTTTGAGAAATTCCAGATAGTCCAATTCCAGTGCCATCAACACTTAATACACAAAAAGTGAATTTAACACTTTAATCGTTATATATATATTTTTAAAAAATTATTAATAATAGGTCATTAATTAACAGGATCATCTATTTTATTTGATAATAATAATTTCCAAATAATGCAAGATTGAAATTGATTTTTTGTGTACGTACTAACATTAAATACAATTTTTTAAACTTCCGATTCCAAAGAAAACAAAAAAATATTGAGCTCTTATTCGTTTAGAAAATATAACGATTTTGATAGAAATATTTTAGTAGCGTATAAATATTAGTAAAACTAACTAGCAGATAATTTTATTTTGAGACATTTGCCAGAAATTTCAACAGAGTATGTAGATTAAATTACTCTTATGTCTCTAAGTTTTAACATAAGAAATACGATGTTTTAACACCTTTGCATTTAGATTTCCAACGATTTTTCTTTGGTTCAACTTTCAAGTTTATTTCGAATTTAAATGTGAAGAAACAACATAAATGAAAGCTACGTGATATCAATGTAAACATTAAAATTGCTGATGCTAGTCGCTAAATACTGAATGACTCTCTTTCAATCGCGTTCGTAAACAACTGAAAAAACAAAATATTCTGATTTTCGATGCTGGAAAAATTATTAATTAGTGACTTTTCTCCCGAACAGTTAAACAAATTAAATACTGAATAAAATGTTTTAAAACTGCTATTGGAATAAAGCTAACAATCTGTATTAACACCTAAAACAAAAAGAATTTGCAATTAATGAGAATATAAATAAGTATTTTATGCTTTTTTTCGCAAATTGTCCTCACTAGCGGTAAATTCACATTTCTCGTAGCCTTGTAGCGCCATCTAATTTCCAGAACCAGAACTACAAAATCAAATGTAACAAAATTTTTATATGCTTTTAAAAATAATTCACAACCTAATTTTCCAAAAATAAACATTTTAGGTTCTGGCTAACAAGATTTTTAAATGTCGTGAAAAAATTCGAGATCCTTAGTACGCTATTTAATCTGTGTAACTGTTCGGCGGTTTTTAACATTACAGGTATACGGCTTTAGGACCACCTTAAACTGAAGGGTGTACAATTTTAGACATCATTTTAAAGTAAATAATTTCATATTGAAAAATACAAAATTAGAGTGAAATTAATTGAATAGTTTTTGAGAAATCAAGCTGAAGTAAAATTACCTGCTTTAAAATTATGTAAAAAATGAATGCATAACAATTCAAATTTTGTTCGATAATTGCTAAATATTTAATAAAATGTAATTTTTACATGGAATTATCTTTGTACAAACAAATTTTATAATTGTGTGCAAAAATTTTGTTATTCAGTTAAAAATTTCTCGAGATATGGCAAAATACACAAAATGTAAAATTAGCACAAGAGGCCCAAACTTTGAATCACTCTCTTGACCAAACTCTAGGGTCCATATTTTGGGGGTCAGAAATCTAAATCCGTTGGGAAAAAAATTTTTATTCAGAGAATGTACGCAGTGTCCGACTTATCCTACGCCCTATAAAGTCTAAATATATAGTTTCAGTCTTTAGATATTGTTGTATACACGTAAATAGTTATATTTATTTTATGTGAAGTTAAATTATAGTATTTATTTACATTCTAATTTTATTTTGAATATTTTAATTTGATATCTAAGTTGAGTTACAAGTGCATCGTCTACTAATGTTTACTGCAAGAGTCTAAAAATAATTAAGAAATTTTAAGTTCAAATGTAAAAATTGTATGTTGTATTTAATTTGACAATTAGAAAATTTAGTTTAAAAAGTGAAATGCTTTGATTGTAGCATAATGCATAGGTTTCAACCATCCTAAAGTTTAAAGAAGTAAGAAAATAAATTCATAAATAACTTTTCCTTTGTTTTCTGTGGAAAAGTTCTTCCAAGGGGGAGGAGTTATAAAGTCTAAAAATATTAAAAATTGTTGGGCTAGAAAAAGCCTTTAAAAATAAAATCACGAGACAATTTCTAGAACAGAGAGTTGTTGATTTCTTGGAACCATGGAGCAGTGGTCTAAACAACAACGTTCGTTCGCTGTGAAAGCGAACGAAGAGCAGGGGATCAAAATTGTGATGGCATGTCTTCGGATCATCCTCCGGGGTGTTTCCCAGACCGTCGCCTATAGCCCATTGTGCAGCTCTAGTGCGACGTAAATTAACAACAATCCATATCGGGTGATATCCCAAAATGGAGCAATTTCTTGGTCTCCCCAATCGCCCGACCTCACAACGTGCGATTTTTTCTTGTATGTGTACCTAAAGAGTTAAGTCTTTGAACAACGCTTGGGGAGCTCAAGAGGAGAGAGAGAGAATTCCTCAGCTCCGTGATGTGATGTTTCAGAAATCGCCTACAAGAATGTCTCGATCGGGAAGGACACCATCTTACTGTTTTACACAGTGAATGTTGTTTCTTAAAGGCTTTTTAATGTGGATTAAGATAGTAACAATAAAATTTTGAAATATCCTTTTTACAGTCATTTCAAAAATGCAGGTTTGACTGGCTCACCCTGTACTTCTTTGAAGTCTTATGATGCGCTTTCTGTAAAAGTTGAAAGCATGAGAGGAGGTCGCGTGTTAAGTAAATAAATTATAAAAGGGTATTTTTTTTTCTATTTTGATCGATTGTAAAATAAATCCATCATTTATTTTAAAAGGTTTAAAAAAGAAATCTGAAAAGAGATAAGAAATAACAATTCTTTGAGTTCTCACCAAGACGAGATTTTCATCCGTCCCTCACAGGGCCGGATTAAACTATAGGCACACTAGGCACGTGCCTAGGGTCTACGAAATTCAGGGGCCAACGAAAAACTTGGGAGAAAAAAATTTGTTGACAAAAATAATTTAGCTTTAAAAACAACAAGTGTATTTTGCACAAAATTATGAAGATACAATTAAAAATATAATAATCTTATGATCTAATATATTACTTTTTTGCGATTTTTGGATTCAACGAAATCTTGTATTATGCTGTCGAATTCCAAACTACGCAAAATGTCGTATTCAATAGACATAAGTGCGAGCGATGCCAAACGATCGTGATTCATTGTTGAACACAAATAATTTTTTATCAATTTCAATCTGGAGAAAGATCTTTCTCCTTCTGCATTTGATCCAAGAATCGAGAAATATATTCTTAATGCAATGTGAACGTTAGGAAAAGTATTCACAAGTTTATCTTTAATTTGAGCCTTCAACATTTCTTGTGCAGATTTATGTTCGATCGAACTAATCATAATGGTATTATCGATATCAACTGCAATATCGGCAGTATGTAGGTATTGCAGATAGAGTTCGATAAACAAATTTGTAAATTAAAATCCATATTAATAAAAATGTTTAAAAAAAATATGCAAGAAAAATTTAGCATATATTTTGAAAAGAGGGGAGGAGTGGGGGAAGGAGGGCCCAAAAATGGCTGTGCCTAGGGCCTACGAAAGGTATAATCCGGCTCTGGTCCCTCAATCATGCCCCCGTTTTAGACGAATATTTTTTAAGTTAACATACATGATCTTATAGATATTAATGTGATATTATTGAAATATGATATATTAACACGATATTATAGAAATATAACATTTCCAGTATTTTATGATCAATTTGAAGAATAGGTTACTTCCCTAGCAACTATTTAACTTCCATTGTCCCATTCGACTTCTGAATTTGAATTGTACTCTCACTTTTTTGACACCTTTAATAAATGTTTTTCAGAAAAGCAGTAAAAAAATTAACAGTGTTCCGCATAAAATTTCGAGAAAACTGTGATTAATTATACATTTCAATGATTTTTCAATCTAAAAGCAATTATCGTATGTTATAACTTATTTTTATATCGTGTGAATTATATTGGTTTAATATAGTTAATTGGGTTATAATAATGGATACTCAGTAGAAACTGAAGCGATAACATAAAAACTTGTTGGATTCAAACAATATGAATATGGTAATAAAACTCGTCATGTTCCAAGAGTTTAAAACTCACTTCCAAGTTAGGGGAATCTTGAGGTCGAAAAACATGTGAAATTTTATTATCATTTTCGTATTTTTTGAAGCCTATGAAGTTTTCATTCTCAAGCGCTACATTTGAGTTTTGATCATTATTTTAAATGTCATTTTTGCTTGTCTAAGCAAACATCTGTATTTTAACATATGTGAAGTAATTAAGAAAATATATATTTAACACTTAATTTGTCTGTCACAAAACTCTTTATGCATATAAACTGCAAGAAAAAGAATGACAGCTAAACCACCGTAATGTAAAAACTTTTATTACACTCATCAGTATGGAAAAAACTTAAAGCAGCATCATTTTTAACAGATGTCAGAAGAATGAGGTTTTTCACTAGTATGAATGAGACTATGACGATTTAAATTATCCTTTCTCGAAAAACTCCTATTACACACACTACAAGAATAGGGATTCTCACCAGTATGAACACGATTGTGCAAGGTCAGTTCATTTCCTCGTGAAAAACTTTTATGACACACGTCACAAAAATATGGTTTCTCACCAGTATGAATGCGACTGTGGCGAGTTAAAACTGCATTTGTTGTAAAACTCTTATTACACACAGTACATGGATATGGTTTCTCACCAGTATGAACACGTCTGTGGACAGACAATGTTCTCCATCGAGCAAAACTTTTATTGCATTTGTCACAAAAATAAGGCTTTTCACCAGTATGTGACCGAGAGTGCTGAGTTAAATGCGAGCTCGTCGAAAAAGTCTTATTACATACATTACAAGAATAAGGTTTTTCCTTGGTATGAACACGACTGTGAACAGTCAGTTCACTCCCGGTTGAAAAACGTTTATTGCATACGTCACAAAAATAAGGCTTTTCTCCAGTATGTATGCGAACGTGTCGAGTTAAGGCCGACTTCGCTGAAAAGCTCCTATTACATACACTACAAGAATAAGGTTTCTCACCAGTATGAACACGACTGTGCAAAGACAGTTCAATCCCCTGAGAAAAACTTTTATTGCATACGTCACAAGAATAAGGCTTTTCACCAGTATGAGTACGAATGTGATATGCTAGATGTCCCTTCCGTAAAAAGCTCTTAGTGCAGATACTACAAGGAAATGGTCTCTCCCCAGTATGAATGCGTTTGTGTACGGTTAAATATTGCTTCTGTGGAAAACTCTTATGACACACACTACAGGAATAAGGCCTTTCACCAGTATGAATACGACCGTGCACAGACAGATCACTTCTTGTTGAAAAACTTTTACTACATATGTCACAAGAATAAGGTTTTTCACTAGTATGAGTGCGACAATGACGAGTTAAGTGTGTCTTCCTTGAAAAACTCTTATTACACACACTACAGGAGAAATGTTTCTCGTCAGTATGCACAGGTCTGTGCGCAGACAGTTCACTCCCAGTTGAAAAATTTTTATTGCATATGTCACAAGAATAAGGTTTTTCACCAGTGTCACTGTAACTAGTTAGATGCTCTTTCTCTTCATAACTCTTACTACATACACTAAAAGAATGAGGTTTCTCATCTATAACACTAAGTTCCTGTGAGCAAGTTGTTGTGGGTAAGCTATTAGACAAGTCTGTGTCTTCTAAATTCATACTGACTGCTACCTCACTTAACTTATGTGTAGCTCAATTATTTTATTGAAAACACTTACATGAACTGTAATTGTAAGGTTTTTAAGAGTGTAACACGGGCTATTTTAGATTAGATTTCTATCTTTGACAAGATAGAAGTTAAGAAAAACTACGACAAAATTTTACAAGAACAACGTTTTCCTGTTGATTGAGTTAGTGATGAAAGTGAATATTACAACACATTATATTAAAATTTCTAAAAGCAGTATTTAATAAGTAGCAGTAATTGAGCAACAGAAGTATGGAAGTTATTTTCAACAAATTTAAGTTATACAATAGAACGAAAGAATAACATTTAAACATCGTATTTAAATATGATGCAACATTATTATTGTCTTTAACTAATGAAAACGCTTTTCTTTAATTTTTCACTTTGGCAGTAGAAACTAGTTTTAAGATGTCAGACAGTTTTTTCTTGGCTACTAACTTCGGTAAATATCAAAAGTCATGAAATACTGGGCACTGTATCCAACATAAGAAAAGCAAATCTGAAAAAAAAAAAGAGTGCTTTTATACATTGAATAGAATATTTTTAATAGAATAAAATTCTCAAAATAAAATACCATCTTCAATGTTTGTTCTGACGCTCTGATTTTTCACAAATAAACTGCCAACCTCAAAAGGGAAAACTTCATATTGCTAATTTGTTAATGATAAGTATGCAACAGATTGAGACATTCAAAACATACTTCTTCCGAATAAACATGTTTCTTTTTCTCAATTAATTAGGATTTTGACTATTAAATACGATAGACGAATTCTAGAAAGTATGGCTCCACTGGTTTTTGCACTCCTTTATGGCAATTTGATTTTTTCTAAATATTTGACCATATTTATGGAAGTTTTGAAGCAAAATCAAAATTTCTACACAAATTTTCCCACACCATTAAACTGTTTAATTATAAATGACAAAATATAAAATGTGTGCAAAATAAGTTAAATAGTTTTTTAGTTATAAATTAAAAAAAAAAAAAAATATTTCTTTAGGAACAATTGATTGATTGTTCTTAATTTTTTTTTTTTTTAAGTGTTAAAAATTACATAGTTAAAAATGATTTTAAAATATTTATTCCTAGCAAATCAAAAATTTTTTAATCCTTATTAAATTAAATAATAAACTATTAAAAACTTTTGGTTCTATTCCTTTACATTGATAATTAAAATTCCGAAGCAGTCCAACAAAAAGTATATTTATGCAAGGAAAGTATAATTGTGTGTCTGATTCTGAAACTTAATAAAAAATTAACACAAATTAATTAATCAACCATTACGATAAAAAAAAACTGATCATTTGAACAAAAGTTATTATGAATAAGAGTCATACGTAAAAGTAGCTTAAATTATTACACAAATAAAATTTATTTTTTACACTAATTTTATTCCTTTAAAAAAAAATCCCCTTTTTCAAATTATTTATTTTACTGTCATACCAATTTTAAAATTTATATAGTAGAATTAAGACTTAACCTCAGACATTAACAGCTCTTTCTCGTTTTTAACGTCTTTTCAGATTGGTCCCATTTTATTTCCTACATCAATAATGTAAGGGGGAAAAAACGCTACTTATAGCGATTATATTACTAATACTATTACCCTGAAATATCGACATTCCAGGAAAAAATTTTAAAAGGTTCCCAGGAAAAAAAAAAAAAAATTTAATGTTCTCACTGACTTTCAACTAACCCTAGATACTTGGCTAATCTATCAAAAAAATATAAGCCAAGAAAGAAAAAAGGAAAATTTAGAAGCAGAAAAAAAAAAGTCAAATTACAAATACATATGGGTAACAATAGAAAATATTTTATTTTTCAAGTATTCTTTAACTCTAGTTGAAAGAGTTTTTTTTTTCTTTTGGGGGGGAGGGGGGGAAATTCGGTAAAAGTTTGCATTTTTCTAATATAGTCAAGTGAAAAAAAAAAAATTCCGTTTGGAAAGCAAGGGCAAAAAAATATTTTTTCTTGTTCTTTCTTTTTGCCAGCTAAATTCTTTTATTGCAATTCGCTATCGACTACAAGAGTGCTGCCTGATAGCATAACAAAACAGAAAATCCAGCTAGATATTAACTTTAAAGTGTGGCCACAACGTGATTAAGATTTGATAATTTGCGAATCAAAAGCTATTTCAATAGCTGGAATGATGGAATCTAATAGTGATGGGGGGAAAAATCTAACAGTAATAGCCTTTTTTTCACGAAAAGGTTTTTAACAAAATATAATAAATATTGTACATATTTAAATTTTAATTTCCATGGGCAATTTCAAGTCCTAGTTCTAGCGACGTTAAATCCAGGGTATACCATATTAGTTAAAATAATTTGGGTATTTATTCTTAAGAGAGTTTGCTTTTCAAATTAGTAGTACTACTTGTCAATTAAAAATCAGATATGTGATAAGTTATAGTCCAGTTATGTTTAGTTAATATAGTAGTATATTATTAAAATTATATTATATTTTTACAGTTCCTTATAAATTCCTGAATCAGATTTTATTATATTTATTTACCTATCGCATTGATGACCTGCTAATAGTTTAATTCAAAAAATTCTTTAATTTTCCAATAACAAGAGATCGAAATCCGAATTTTGTGCATATTGTTTGCATGCGTACCCAAAGTTCGTCTGATCACGAGCGAGACGCCGATCAACGAAATCCCACACATGCTCAATCGGTGACATATCTGGGGAATACGCCGGCCAAAGAAGAAGTTGTACCTGTCGCGATGCAAGGAAGGATTGAACAGTCCTAGAAATATGAGGGCGGGCATTGTCCGGCTGAAATACAGCACCTGGCAAGGCTTGAAGGAAGGGAACCGCTTGGGGCTGTAGAACTTCACTGATGTACCGGTTGCTGTTCAGATTACCCTCAATTCGTAGCAATCGAGATCGCCCATGATATGCTATGGCACCCCAGACCATAACTCCGGGTGTTCGTCCACTGTGGCGTTCGATAACGCACTCTGGAAGATGACGTTCACCGGCATAGCATCTGACACGAATGCGGCCGTCATGGTACCACAAATTGAAGCGAGATTCGTCAGAAAACACGACACGCTGTCAATCAGCACGCCAGTCCCTATGCTGGTTGGCCCATTGCAGCCGGCGAAGGTTTAGCGTGAGGGGGATCCTGTATAAAGGAGTCCTTGCGCGCAGTCCACGCTGCAGCAGACGTCTACGAATTGATAAAGCCTACAATTAAACACCTGTATCTATTGACCACCGTGCTGCCAGTTGTCTAGAGAGAGCCGTATGGTCCGTTACCGCAACGCCAAACAGGTGTTTATCATCGTGAGCTGACGTGACATTTCGGGGTCCACTCCCGGATTTCCGAGTTGTCCAACACTCGTCCATCCACTGCTTTCAAACACGCATCACTGTGCTGCTGTTACGTTGCACACGAGCGGCTACTGCACGATAAGACAATCCAGCCTCACGAAGGCCGATGATTCTACTCCGTTTAAACTCCGTAAGTTGTTGAAATCTCGCTCTCTTTCGTCGAATAGGCATAAGTAATGACTAAACTAACGTTTACCTCTACCAGATAACCACCGATAACCATACCCGCTTGGCTACAGCCGTCTATTTATTCGAATCCATCCGCCGTTCAGAGGGCGCTGCTCAGCATACGCATGCGCTACGGGTCTGAAATTCTAATCATTTGCATATCACGCTCTACTTTGCATTTCCAGAAAATTTCAGCTCACTCGCGTAAGTCTTTCATGGTGTTGCAATTTTCACAAACATGAGTTTATATCAAATACGTGGTTTTGTATTCATGAGATTTTAAAATGAAACATTGAGATTCGCACTCGCGCAATGTAAAAAATAAATAAATTGGAATTTATATTTTAAACACCTTTAAAATTGAACATAGAGACTAGTATTTTTGCAATTTTAAAAATAAATCTCCAGATTCATAATTGCATGATTTAAAAATCACTCATTAAGATTCATATTCAGATAATTTTTAAAAAAATTAATGAAATCTCACATCAATATATTAAAATGTTGATGACATTTTGTGGATAAATGCTTTCTACATACACCTTTCTCTTGCTTAAATTTCCGGTATGCTTTCAATTATTAAAAAACTATTTCAATTATTTGCACACAACTTTTTTGAATATATAGTATTAGCTTTTTCGATTTTTTTAACAAACCCATCACCAGTGGTATGAATCAATATAAAATTCTACAAATATTGAACATTTTTAAAAAAATCCTTGATTTACAAACAAATTTTGCAAAGAATGGTGGTAACAAAGAATACAAAATAGCTGAAAGACTTAATTACACGCAGAAAGTTCTTTTGAGATTTTGTGTTTACAAAAAAAGTTTCATTTTATATAAGTTTGCTTCCAAAGGTAAAAGTGGTTTAAGAAACAATTGGTAAACCATCCTTCTTTAAAATCTGATCTGCTACGCTAAGAATAAAGGAGATAGATTTTAATGGTGAATTTTTCCAACAATGATAGTATAAGGTTTATTAATGAATAATAATTACAGTGAAACCTCATTTAAAGGGACATGATAAAAGAGAATTGTCCGTTTATGGGAAGGGTACACTAATAATGAAGTTTTGTTTTTAGAATAACTGCAATGATATAGAAAAAAATTAAACAACCTACAATACATATTTGCAATGATATTTAAACTATATATATATGAAAATATTTGATATACATATATGTATATATAATTCTAGATGTAGATACAGAGAAATGAGTGTTTTTCTTGTTTACACAGACTTCTTAGTAAGTCATGATAGGTGCTTTGAGTCCTTCCTCAGCCCCAGCAGCAAAACAACTTTGGCCCTCATTGGGCCAATATTCATGAATCTTGGATCAGTAAGGGTCTTTATTTTTCCAATATTGGCCCCACATAGAATTTTTCTATTCAGCCAATATTTTACAGCCACTTTACAACCAATATTTGTCCTATATATATTATCAGATTCCCCAGATATTTAATAAGAATTAATAAGCTAATGTAGATTTTATCTTGGCCAATGCTCCAATATTGAAACTAAACGTACCATAACCAGTCAAATGACTGTTTAAGAACATTTGTATCGAAAATGCGCTCATCGTCTTATTGCTTTTCCACATTTGACCTTATGGCTTTTTCTAACAATTATATACAATTACTATTCTATTTTTTTGTATTTTGTTTGTTTTGAATAATACTTGTCATAAACAAACTTCTACCGCAATTGATCATTTGACCTGGAGAACAATTTATTGCTTTATAAGTTTATTGTATCAGAAATTACGATGTAATGCGTATTCAATGTATTGCATTCGATGAGTTGCACATTTCTGCAATGACTATTGCGTAGTTAGTTCAACCAGAATAACTGTGAATTCAAATTTGAACCTAAAACTCTAGATTTGCATTTTGTGTAAGAAAAAGTGACAAAATGTTTTGGTAAGCAGCTTACATTTTATTTTGATAGCTTTATTTCATTTTTAACATATGTTTAGTTTCAACCTGGAAAAACGTTGAAACAATCGAGAGAGTTCTTAGAAATAGGACTAATTATAAGAGCAATTATAGGAATTAAAACTTTTAGAATAGGAATAATTACAAGAAATATGTTTGCGGAAAATATAAAATGGAAACACCCTGCCATGTAGCAGAATTTCTTTGAGCTATCTGCAACAAAATTCTCTAGCACTATTATCTCTCTGCAATATACTTTCAATAATAACGAAAATACATGATTCAAATATTATGTATAAACTTCTGTAGGAAAGAAAGTAAATATATATGATTTTTTTTTTTTAACTTTTCAAAAGAAAAATCCTTCTGCAAGAGCTCTGTAACGTTCTGTGTCCCTGAGATTCTGTCACGGGGACACTCTCTGTCTATATATGTAAAAAATGCATTGAGAAATGAATTACAAATTCTTATTCTTTCTGTTTGTAATACATAAAAATTGGCAGTATACAATTTTGCTTAATTATAATGCTTTTTTAGTCTATTTCCTTTCCTAACATCTAACATCCATATTTCATGCATTCAATCAAGAAACAAAGTCCGGTCATTTGACCGGTTACGGTAGAAATAGATATATATTAAATGTAGGTATATTTAGTGGTAAAAGTCTAGACATTCCAACATAGGACCCACATTGAACCCAACTGAGGCCAAGGTAAAATTGATACTAGAGAGATGGCTTGATTATGAGGTTTACACTCCATATCACCCTCCAACCTTGATAGGAAACATAGTAATAAACCGCCCACTTTGCATGGAAGAAAAAAAAGAAAGCAGCAATGTAAGGCACTATAGTTTTGTCATATTTACAATTGCTCAGGTTGTGTCTAGACAAATGTTTTATTTATCTCACCTCAATGACTATATTTCTGTTCTCTTTTTTAACCCAGCTGTGGGAAATTGAGAGCATTTAAGGTATCATCAGCACGTGGGGTCTCATAACTAACATCATCCATATGAAAAAAGATGTCTGAAATATTTCATGCCTTTTCTCTCCTTTCTTTGCAAAGATAAAGGAAGATGAAAGGAGAATGATAGATTTTTTAGCAGTGAAATAGCTTAATATTTTTAGCGGTAAATAAGGTGAAAAAAATAGATGGTTTAAAAATAATGAAAAGTTGCATATTTTTTCCCTTAGAATATAATGCAGCAGATTTATTTATTATTTTTTTTTTTAAATTCAAAAAAAATTGTTGTCCGGTTGTAGAGATAGAAAATAACGTTTTAGGACATAAATGACTGTCCGCGTCCGGTTACGGGAGTGTCCGTTTTGCAGAGAAAATGGCTAATGGTTTATTTATAGAAGATTCACAGGAAATTTAACATATGCCCGTAATGAGAGGCATCCGCTATGTAGGATTGTTTGAAATAGGAGGTTTTAATATAATCAGTGTAAGACAAATTGTATGAAAACATTGAATTATTAGTAATGTCTATTAGCCTTGTTTTATTATTTATTGATTATTCTTCTTATGATTCATCAAAATCTATAAAAAGCTATAACTATGTATAGATGGCTAGAAAAATAATAATTATGTTAGGAACCGTAAATTAAAATTCTTCAGATAAATATTTGTCTTAACTATTTATGTCTAAACTAAAAATATAAATTTCAATTTTACAACTTTTGTAATAGAAGTTCAAATAAAAATTGCACAGAAGAGCCAAAAATTATCAAACTTTAGAGCCATGTGCTTTATTAAACATCTATTTAAAAACAAGTATTTTTACAAATGTTTGTAACTTATTTCATAATTATGAAGTTCTAAATTGTCTAAGTTCAGTTTCGTAGAAAATTGTACATAAAATATTAATAAAGGCAAAAGTAATTTTAAAGGTATATTTTACATACTTCCAGCATATTTTTTAAATTTTATATTATCAGTAGAGAAGTTTTCCATATTGAGAAACTAAAAGAAATATAACAGAATTTGACCAAAGTAATAAATTACAAAAGTTCTTTTTTTTTTAAGAGAAAAAAGATAAACACAATTTTGAAAAGATAAACACAATTTTACATCTTGGCGCAACATTATTATATACTGCGCGTACTCATTATTATATAACAACTTATGAATTTCTACCTATTGACTAATGACATTTCTATGAATTTAATAGTGAAACTCAGTGTGTGAATATTTTGCAAATACTGCAAAAATGACTAATAGTTTAAATTTTTTAATTATTCTAATTACTTACGCAGAATCCTGTCCATCTAAACTATGAAGATATTGTTCTTATACCTTTATACCTTTTCTTCACTCACCTAATAATGAGGCTTTATTTTCAAATTAAAGATGATTGAGCTATTAAATAAGATACTCTTTGCGAAAATCAACTTAAGAAATATTTTTTATAAATATTCTCATCATATTTTTTCAAATAAGGATGTTTTCCAACTTCATAACACACTTGTTACACTTTTAATTGCTTTTCGATATAAATTGTTATAGACATTTTAGCATGAAAAAATTTTGTTTTACACGAAGTTAGTTTCAAATACAAATAATAGAGCTAATAAAATACAAGTATTCCCATTTTTAAAAATGTTATCCAAAAAAAAATGAGTTTAGAGCAGAATTTGTTTACATTTGAATTGTAAATAGTGCGACGAGCGCCTTGCGTATGCTTATAGCTCTGTATTTCCATTAATGAGGCTAATTGGAATACGCTATCTGGGGAGAAGTCTGTTCCTATTGGCGATCGAAATGGGCTGCAGGTGGCGTAGAGCAGAACTCTTTTCCTATGGCAACACTTCACATGCTTTCCCCATTAGCGTGTGGAAAGTCATAGAGGAAGGAAGTGCGTTAGTTTCTCTCTGGATTTTCATATAGATTAAAATCTTTTAACTTGAAAAACTATATGGAACTGAAAACTACATTAAACATAGCTCTAAAGAAAAGTATCATGGAAATTTTAAGAAATATTTTTATTATATAAAAAGGAAAAATATTAAGAAAAGGGAAAATATCGTAGTACATTCCTATACAACTGAAAAAAGGAGGAGAGGGAAGGGAGAAGGGCTAAAGGCATGAAACCGGTCTCTCCCCAGATGGCGTATTCGAGTGTTGCGATCGCGAATGTCTTATCTCCTCTATCCTGTTGTAGGGCTTGATTCCCCATAGTTTGGTCAGCAGAGCGATCCCAAGTTTGGACCGCTCAATGTTAATTTCACTTTTTGAATATTTTGTCACGAATTTTTTAAGATAAAAAAGATAATGCTTATCCATGCAAAAAATAAATTTCGGTAAATTTTAATTATGTTATATTTACTAATAGTCAACAAAACTTTAAACTGTAAGGTGTACAATTTTAGACATCATTTTAAAGTAAATAATTTCATATTGAAAAATACGAAATTAGAGCGAAATTAATTGAATAGTTTTTGAGAAATCAAGCTGAAGTAAAATTACCTGCTTTAAAATTATGTAAAAAATGTATGCATAACAATTCAAATTTTGTTTGATAATTGCTAAACAAAATAATAAATATTTAATAAAATGTAATTTTTATATGGAATTATCTTTGTACAAGCAAATTTTATAATCGTGATATTGGCGATCGAAATGGGCTGCAGGTGGCGTAGAGCAGAACTCTTTTCCTATGGCAACACTTTACATGCTTTAACCATTAGCGTGTGGAAAGTCATAGAGGAAGGAAGTACGTTAGTTTCTCTCTTGATTTTCATATAGATTGAAATCTTTTAACTTGAAAAACTATATGGAACTGAAAACTACATTAAACATTGTTCTAAAGAAAAGTATTATGGAAATTTTAAAAAATATTCTTATTAAATAAAAAGGGAAAATATCGTAGTACATTCCTATACAACTGAAAAGAGGAGGAGAGGGAAGGGAGAAGCGCTAAAGGCATGAAACCGGTCTCTCCCCAGATGGCGTATTCGAGTGTTGCGATCGCGAATGGCAAAATACACAAAATTAGCACAAGAGGCCCAAACTTTGAATCACTCTTGACCAAACTATAGGGTCCATATTTTGGGGGTCAGAAATCTAAATCCGTTGGGGAAAAAATTCTTATTCAGAGAATGTACGCAGTGTCCGACTTATCCTAGGCCCTATAAAGTCTAAATATATAGTTTCAGTCTTTAGATATTGTTGTATACATGTAAATAGTTATATTTATTTTATGTGAAGTTAAATTATAGTATTTATTTACATTCTAATTTGATTTTGAATATCTTAATTTGATATGTAAGTTGAGTTACAAGTGCATCGTCTACTAATGTTTACTGCAAGAGTCTAAAAATAATTAAGAAATTTTAAGTTCAAATGCAAAAATTGTATGTTGCATTTAATTTGACAATTAGAAAATTTAGTTTAAAAAGTGAAATGTTTTGATTGTAACATAATGCATTGGTTTCAACCATCCTAAAGTTTAAAGAAGTAAGCAAATAAATTCATAAATAACTTTTCCTTTGTTTTCTGTGGAAAAGTTCTTCCAAGGGGAGAGGAGTTATAAAGTCTAAAAATATTAAAAATTGTTGGGCTAGAAAAAGCCTTTAAAAATAAAATCACGAGACAATTTCTACAACAGAGAGTTGTTAATTTCTTGGAATATAGTTTTTGAATCGGAAGTTTATACTAACCCATCACGGGTTTTTCTATATTTTATTGAAAGATTATTACTAACCTGTTACGGGTAATTTAATGTCGACATTAAATTACCATTATACAGTAATGATCATTACTGTATTTGTTATGAAATAAATGTTTTTTTTTTTATATATATAAAACAAAAAACTGTTTCTTAATATACAGTAGGGAACCGATTATCCGGAACGGTCGGGACCATCGCTATTCCGGATAACTGATTTTTCCGGTTTTCTGAATCGCTACAAAAAGCCGTTTTTTATTGTTAAACCCAACTTAAAAAAAAAATTGGAAATAATCTTAAAAATAAGAAAAAACGCTGAAGTAATACACTAATGATTATTTCCAAATGATGGTAAGGTAAACATCGTTAAAAAAAGAAAGAAAAATCGTAAAATCTTATGAGGAAAAAAATTTTTTTTTTAGAAATGGCCAGAAAATTTATCGAATTTCGTTCCGGTTTTCTGATTTCCGGATAACGGGTTCTGAACTGTAGCTTGATTCGTTACAGACCCTAGATTTGCCTTGGTCAAGCTTGTTCTCACCCCCCCCCCCAAAAAAAAAATTTTTTTACAAATAATTTCATTTTTTTTAAAGAATTTTTTATTAGAATTATAAGTTACCAAAGTTTGAAATAAATAGTCTCAAATTTACTAATATATCATAATTTTATAAATAATTGTTTGAAGTTACAACCAAGGGAACCATGACAGCTCTGTGCCTTTGGTCCCCACATTTCTAGATTAGACCCAAAAAGTGCGTTTTGGTGTCTGATTTCATGATTTAAAATATCGTCGGCACTAATTAATTAGAAAAAAATTTTATTACCCTTTCAAAACATTAAGATTGAGAAATAGAATGTGAAGATCATAGATCAAAAGTTACTAAGGGTGATCCTTTTTTTTCCACACTATTTATGTGACAAACTTGATCTTCACAACTGTTCATAACTTACTATTGCACTTTTGATTTTTAAACATACAGAAAAAGAATTCTATTCAAATAAAGAAAAAAAAAATACTAATATTATAAGTCTATATGGTAGATATTAGCTGTAATATTTCTAATGTAAGTAATTAAACTAGAAGATATTATTATGAAAAAAATTGCATACCAAAAGTCAGCAACAGAGTTTGTAGATTAAATGTTGTTATCATCTGAACAGAATAATTTCCAAATAACAAATAATGAGTAGTTTATTTTAAATGATAAAGAAAGTAATTTAAAATAAAATTAAAGGGAATATGCTATTTTATTGAAATATTTTGTATTTGCATAGGAGGAGCATTTTAAAATAAATAATAGTTATTTGCATATATGGCAAAAAGTAACGAGTAAAAGTACAAGTATTTTTAAAAAAAGTAATGAGTAAAAAGTTCTTATTTTATAAAGTAACTAGTAAAAAGTACAAGTACTAAACAAAAAAAGTAACGATTTAAAAGTACATTTCTAGGAAATCGAAAATTCAAAGTAACCTAAAATTTTATTGAATAATATTCTTATGTTCTTTAATGTTTTTGCAAAATTGTTGTTATTTATTTGATTATTTTTAATTTTGAAAGTTATGGACACTAATTTATTTTTAAATTCGGAAGAATATTATAATATAATTTTAAAATCAAATATAATTTTAATATCAAACTTTTTATGGATTTGCACGAAAAAGAAATTTTATCTATTATTTTTAATTTTTAGTTTATTATTTTTATTTATTTAAATTACCATTGATTTAAAATTGTTTTACTCTATAGAAAAGAGTTTTAAAAGCATAAACAAAGCAAACACAGGGTTTCAGATAGCTTTGTGATCTTTGAGTTAGTAAAAAATAATTGAATGTGCAGTATAAGTTGAAACAGAACTCTACAGTTTTATACAGTTTGTAACAATGGCTAATGCTCAAGTCATGCGAGAAAATCATTTTCCAAACATTTCTGCCTAACGGAATAATTAAAATTTGTAAACGAATTTTAGTATCAGCGGCTAAATTAATACCTTCGAGTTTTTAAGAGTTAAAATAGTAATTATAATAGTTTTCAATAGCACAAATAGTTCTGAAGTTCTTAGAGATTTGACTGGGCATTGTTTGACAAGGTCAAACATAAACATAATTTTAGTAAAAATGTACTAGGTAAAAATGTATTTAGTAAAAAATGTATCAAGACAAAAATGTATTATTAGTGAGTTCAAAAAGAAAATTGAAAAACGTAATTACAAAATCCAACATTTCTTATTTAAAATGTATTCAATAAATGCATAAAACTCGAAAATGAATGAAAATTACTTGCTAATTAATATTTTTATTCATTTTGCAAAATAATTGCATTTCGAAAGTAGTGTCACTGAGTCTGCTGTGAGAATTTCTCAGAATGTGCTTAGCCACGCTGAATAAGCGCTTCACGGGAGGTCAAGGTATTTAAACACGAAGTTATCTGTGAATGCATATAAATTGCACATTAATTTTATAAATTAAAAAAACATTAAAAATTTTTTTAAATTTAATTTTTTCAGAAAGCTTACCTAGTTTTAGAAAAAAGTAACGATTTCATTCGACATTTCCGTTACAAATACTAGTACTTTTTCCCTAAAAAAGTAACGAAAGTACAAGTAAAAGTACTAAATTTAAAAAGTAACGAAGTACAAGTAAAAGTACATACTTTTTACTTGTACCGGTGGTACCAGTAACGAAAGTAAACGTACTGCCATATATGGTTATTTGTGTGTTAGAAAAGCAAACTATTATTAATTAAAAGCTTTTGAGAATGACTAACTCAAGAATTAATTAACTGAGCGAACACATTTATTAAAACTGCTAGCTAAATACCTGTCGATCAATATATTAGTAATTAACACTACAAAATCCTGCACAAATCTAAAAGGCATAAACCAGAAGAATTAATAACATAAAAATGATTGTATTTTTAAAACTTATAATCTTTTATCGTTCCCCATGGCTTTACGCTAATAGATTAAGCAAAACATATGTTCATCCCATCAAAAAAAAAAAAAAACTGCATTTAGAATCATTTGGCATGATAACAAAAATTTATATTAATCATGTGATGTCACATGATTAATATAAATTTACTTATTAACTTAGGGCTGAAGAAATCCTCTTTTTTTTTCTATTTTAAAGCTTCCCAATATTGATGCAGTTTTAATCGGTATCAAATATATTAATACATAATACCTATATTTGTACAATTACTACTCACTAAAACTGCACCAATTACCATAATACCAGTAGTTCCTTTTATAAAAATTAATTCAGCAATTACCAAAATTAAGCATCATTGGCGTCAAATGATTGTTTGGCAATTTTTTACGCTTCTCTTTAACTGACTAGTTCAATTTATCCATTAATATTGTTTTCAACACAGCTTATTTTAAATTCCAATTAGTTAATATAACAACAATTAATTAAACATTAATTATGAGTCAGTAATACTTAAAATTCTTTTAAAGGGTTTAGTACCATTTTCATTTATCAATTTATTTTTATTCATAGTACATATTAGTTTTTTTTTCTTTTTCCAATAACTATTTATTACAAAGATTAAATTGATTTAGAGCCTATAATAGTTTAATTTTCCAAGCTTATCTTGAACGAATTCTTACAATTTCTTCACTAATCCTTCGTTTTGGTACAGATCCTTTTTTATTTCCACATGTACACACTACCAAAACTAATTAAGTTTCTTTCAAGTCAATAATGAATAGCAATTTTTCAAGATTCACTGAAAAAAATAAGTATTTATCTCCATTAATTTCGCTTTCTAGAACACACACAAACAGACATTTTTTAAATTAAAGAATAATCTAATAACTAATTTAGTCAAACATCATTAGCGTCATTAAGAGTAAAAGAAACTATTATACATATATAAATAAGTTCTAATTCAATACACAACTTTTTAGTTCAGTTATTGTAGATTTTAAACTATTTAGTTTCATGGATTTACGTTTTAAAGGCATAACTATAAGCAAAATAATGGGAAAAAGGTAAAATAATAAAAAATACTGATATTTTTAAAGCAAATATACAAATTAATAATATATTACTGAAACTAAAGTAAAAGAAAAAATACAAATTATTCAAATATAAAAAGAAATATTAAAAGAATCATATAAAATATTATATTATTAATAGAGATCTTCTTCTTCAGCACGACAGCCCCCTACAGGCCTTGGCTGCCTCAACCACGCGTAGCCAACGCCTCCAATCCATGGCGAGTTTTTTCCAGCTGCTAATCTTTATTACTTTCAGATTTTCAGTAGTAATTAATAGAGATCATAAAAGATCAATAATCTTATAAAGATATCGCAAGCTGAATAAAACGTCAAACAATTCTGCTGAATCTGGATATTCCCACAGTGCAGGCGCGAAAACTGTAGCTGTCCTTCCAGTGTATAGAGTTTTCCATCTTTTCTGTCATATTAATTCCATACCGTATGCCACTTCAGTGTATAGCCTGCCTTAGCCTCTTATGAATCGTGTCTCATTGAACAAACTACAAAAATTAGATTCTTCAACAGTTTTATTAAATTCTTCACAAAACTTTTCATCCATATAAACTACAAAATATAGATTCCTCACTACAATGAAAATAACTGTGGATAGCTAAATCACCATTATGTAAAAAACTTTTTACACTGAGCAATATGAACAAAACATGAGAGCATAATTTTCAGCAAATAATTTTTTAACACATGTCAGAAAAATGAGGTTTTTAACTAGCGTGAATGCGGCTGTGGCGACTTAAATGATCCTTTCTTGAAAATCTCTTATCACATACAACACAGGAAAAAGGTTTCTCACCAGTATGAACACGAATGTGCTCACACAATTTACTCTTAAAGCAAAAACTTTTATAGCACATTTCACAGGAATAAGGCTTTTCATCAGTATGTGTGTAAACATGCTGAGTTAAAAGGCTTTTATGAGAAAAACTCTTATTGCATACACTACAAGAATAAGGTTTTTCATCAGAATGTGTGTAAACGTGTTGAGTTAAATACTGTTTCTGAGAAAAATTCTTATTACATACACTACAAGAATAAGGTTTTTCACCTGTATGAACATGACTGTGCCTAAACAGTACACTCATTGTTGAAAAACTTCTACTACATAAGTTACAAAAATAAGGCTTTTCACCAGTATGAGTGCGACTGTGACAAGTTAGAGATGAGTTTGTTGAAAAACTCTTATTACACACACTACAAGAATATGGTTTCTCACCGGTATGAACACGTCCATGCACAGACAATATTTTCCTTGTTGAAAAACCTTTCTTGCATACATCACAAAAGTAAAGCTTTTGACCAGTGTGTGTTCGAATGTGTTGATTTAAATTCTCCATTGTTGAAAAATTCTTATTACATACATTACAAAAAAAAGGTTTTTCACCAGTGTGAATACGTCTGTGCTTAGACAATACAGTCCCTGTTGAAAAACTTTTATTACATATGCCACAAAAATAAGGTTTTTCACCAGTATGAGTTCGAACGTGTATAGTTAAATTCGCCATCCTTGAAAAACTCTTATTGCATTCACTGCAAGAATAAGGTTTTTCACTAGTATGAACACTATTATGCACAGACAGTTGACTTCTAAATAAAAAACTTTTATTGCATATGTCACAAGAATAAGGCTTTTCACCAGTATGTGAGTGAATGTGTTGACTTAGATGTTCCTTTTGCGAAAAACTATCATGACATATATAACAAGAATATGGTTTCTCTCCAGTATGAATGCGGCTGTGTCTAGATAGATGTTCCTTCTTCGAAAAACTCTTATTACATATACTACAAGAATATGGTTTCTCCCCAGTATGAATGTGTTGATGTGCAGTTAGACTAATCTTCTGTGAAAAACTCTTATTACATAAACTACATGCATAAGGTTTCTCCCCGGTATGAGTGCGACTGTGTATAGTCAGATTACTCTTAATTGAAAAACTCTTATTACATACACCACAAGAATATGGTTTCTCACCAGTATGAATGCGAATGTGTGCAGACAGTGAATGCTTATATGAAAAGCTTTTATTACATATGTCACAAGAATAAGGTTTCTCACCAGTATGAACACGACTGTGCAAAGACAGTTCAATCCCCTGAGAAAAACTTTTATTGCATACGTCACAAGAATAAGGCTTTTCACCAGTATGAGTACGAATGTGATATGCTAGATGTCCCTTCCGTAAAAAGCTCTTAGTGCAGATACTACAAGGAAATGGTCTCTCCCCAGTATGAATGCGTTTGTGTACGGTTAAATATTGCTTCTGTGGAAAACTCTTATGACACACACTACAGGAATAAGGCCTTTCACCAGTATGAATACGACCGTGCACAGACAGATCACTCCTTGTTGAAAAACTTTTACTACATATGTCACAAGAATAAGGTTTTTCACTAGTATGAGTGCGACAATGACGAGTTAAGTGTGTCTTCCTTGAAAAACTCTTATTACACACACTACAGGAGAAATGTTTCTCGTCAGTATGCACAGGTCTGTGCGCAGACAGTTCACTCCAAGTTGTAAAATTTTTATTGCATATGTCACAAGAATAAGGTTTTTCACCAGTGTCACTGTAACTAGTCAGATGTTCTTTCTCTGCATAACTCCTACTACATACACTAAAAGAATGAGATTTCTCTTCTATAAGACTAAGTTCCTGTGAGCAAGTTGTTGTGAGTAAGCTATTAGACAAGTCTCTGTCTTCTAAATTCATACTGACTGCTACCCTCACTTAACTTATGTGTAGCTCAATTTTTTTATTGAAAACACTTACATGAACTGTAATTGTAAGGTTTTTAAGAGTGTAACGTGAGCTATTTTAAATCAGATTTCAATCTTTGACAAGATAGAAGTTCAGAAAAGTTACAATAAAATTTTACAAGAATAATGTTTTCCAGTTGATTGAGTTACTGATGAAAGTGAATATTACAACACATTATATTAAAAGTTCTAAAAGCAGTATTTAATAAGTAGCAGTAATTAAGCAACAGAAGTATTTAACTTATTTTCAATAGGTTTAAGTTATACAATGGAATGAATGAATACCATTTAAACATCATATTTAAATAGGATGTAATAGTATTATTGTCTTTAGGAAATGAAAATGCCTTTCTTCAATTTTCCACAGTGTCAGTAGAAACTAGTTTAAAGAAGACAGTCTTTTCTTGGCTATTATCTTAGGTAAACATCAAGTGTCATGAAGTACTGGATACTGTATCCAACTTGAGAAAAGCAAATCTGAAGAAAAAAAAATTATTATATTATGTATAGAATATTTTAGTGCATGAAAAAGAATTTTTTTTTTATTGCTTATAAAACTAAAATTAAAACTATGTCAACAGGTACAATGCAAATTCTGAAAAGTATGGTTCCAATAATTTCAGCATGAGATTGGTCAAAAGTTTCAGCTCTTTTTGCAGTAATTTGATTTTTTTAAGCATTGACAATATTTTCTGAAGTTTAGAAGCAAAGTTTATACATAATTCAAAGTTTATACATAATTCAAATTCAAAGTTTATACATAAATTTTCACACCCTATTACACTAAGTAATTCTAAATGGCAAAATATAAATTTGCGCAAAATCAGTTAAGTAGTTTCTTAATTAAAATTTTTTAAATATTTTAAAAGTCTATGTTTTAGGAACTATTGATTGATTGAAAAATCATTGATTTTGATACACAAATAGCATTGATACTCAAATATTTTTTAGTAT